>NC_052532.1:61028727-61639182 GCF_016699485.2 Gallus gallus | reverse complement strand
GGAAATTTCCCATCTTTGAAGCCATCCTTCTGCTGTGCAGCGCTGAGGCTTGGGGAGGCAGAGGTCAGTCTGACTGGGGCAAGTTACAAGTGCTTTGGCCAACTCACCAGGAAGGCACAGAGCATGTAGAAGCTTATGAAGTAGAAGACAGCAAAGCTGCTGCCACAGGAGTGGTCGGCTTCGGTGGAGTTGGCCGGCTCTGAGTCGGGGTCGCACTTCTTGTCTGGGAGACACGCCAGCATGATTTCCTGCCAGGCCTCACCGGTGGCACACCTGGGTACAGCAAAGAGTAAGGGAAGACTGCAGTAACCCTTGATATAGGAGGGAGCTGCGCATTAGCAACCTTCTCCTGCTCTCCCAAAGTCAACTACAATCAGGTGAGGCCAACATCTGGAATTTCATATTCTGCTGAGATGTATGTGACACGGCTATGTATTACATGAAAAACCTCCATGAAAACAAAGACAGAGTTGCATTTACACCAACTCCCCATCCTCCTCTCCGCACCTTCAGCATCCCTTCTTGGGCCTAGCACACCTGGCCACAGGCGGAGCAGATGATGCGCAAACAGAGCTAGGCATGGCCATGCCAAAGCATGCCTGGGGCTTCATCCCCCTTTCCCTGCTAAAACAAGCTGGAGTCATACTGTCTTGATTTGAAAGAAGGAGGAGTTTGTGATGAGTATCATTGTGTGAGAGAACTGAACAGCTGTCTGCCATTCTTTTGAGCAGGAGGAGCTGCTTCCCTCCCTGGGCACTGAGTGCTGACCAGTGGCAGGTGGCAGGGCATGAGGCTTAGCAGAGCGGTCATTGCATCTGGCACAGCTCCTTGGTTCTCCCGCCAAGGGACAACATGTTTCTACTCACCTTGTGAGCATGACGTGTTAGAAGGAGATAAACTGTGCCCAAGAGCAGAGAAATCACACTCCCGGACTGACACAATCCAGAGCTGTCAGACACCCACCTGAAAAGCAGCAGCACCGCTTGGGGGAAGGTCTGGAAGTTGTTGTTGCGGTTGATTTCTGTGGTATCGTTCAGTGCAATTTTACCAAACACCTGGCAGAAAGCAGAGGTCTTTTCAGGTTAGCCTCATAAAACCCCCAATCCTCCTGTTACCTGCAGCTCTTGGCTTCCCCCTGACTCTGGAGAGCTGACATTCAACAGAATCTGCCCTTCTCTCAAACATTTCTACTGGTCTTTCAGATTTGCTGTTGCTTCTCTTACTTGTACTTAATTACCAGAATAGCACTCCTATTAAACAAGATATACTTCCTTATTTTATATACTGTGAATAGGTGATATGGGGCCTTATGTTAACAGGCACTCATATGGTGAGTCCCTTGAAGTTCCACCAAGTTCCAAGTCTGTGAAGTGCTTTGCATCTTCCCCAAACCGTGTAAAGTATGTTGAGTCTGGAAATGATCCAAACGCCTGCCCTCCTGTAACCATGCTTGTCACCAGGAGGTGTCTCAGGACCCTTCAGAATGCAGCAGTGTGAAGATGACGACTGGATTTTTCCAGAGAAAAAGGGAATGGAACAGTGAAAGTGCCTAACAGAAGTACACACGAGAGGTGTATGACAGGGAAGATCTAGCTTAAAAGTCTCATGATGTAAATGAAAGCAGTGGCTCTTTGAGACAGAAATGCAGCAGACCGGTGTCTTGTGTGTTGTCTTAGGTGGTCTGCAGCAATAATGCTTATACACAGGAGGCAACTGAACAATTACAGACCTTGAAGGGAACTTGCTCTCAGGTACAAAGTGATGGTGGTAACAATTTTAGTCACTGCAGAAGAGAAAACTCTGCTTGCTATTTCAAACTCCTTGGGGCTCTCCACGCACTGCACCTGAGCTGCTCCAAATTGTAACGGTGATCTGTTACAAGATCTTCCCTTAGAGCCATAAAGGATGGCTGACAGCTTCCTCCCGTCACTGCACCAGTTCATTCGTTCAGCTGCAGCATGAAGCCTGCAACACTTGGTGCAGCTTTTAGAAGCCCACTGCCAGATGCCAAGTCCCTGGTGCAGGAGAGTTCCAGGCTTCTTTGAGAAAGTCTGACACTTTTGTACCTGTGGGTACTGGGACCAAGAGCCTGACAAACGCTGCTTGGCAGCAAGGTCTGCACAGCACTGTCGGCCAGGACTATTTATTGCCCATTGATAGCAGCATGGCAGAGGCCTCGAGGGCTGAGAGCTGTAATCTCATAGCCAAGATGAGCAGCAGGAACAGAGCAGCTCTGAGAGAACATGGACCTCCTTTTCAAGCACATGTCTCCGATAATTAACACCCTGAGACGTGCAGGGACAATGACAGAAGGGCTGTGCCAGAGGGGAGGAGGGCCTGCTCACGGCAGCCTTTCTGCAGGGGATCCTGGTGGATGCGCAGGCCTGGAGACAGCCCCGGCTGTCCCCATGCTGTGGGTGGCAGTGACAGCCCCAGCTGTGCTGTGGAGGAGCAGGAGAACAGCTTAAATGCTCAGAGGCAGCTTGAGCTGAGGCAGCCCATATTTTTTGTTTCAGGCAAGCGTAGGCAAGGGAACTTCCCATGCTGGAAGCTTGATTTTTCCTCTCTTCCCAGCAGCTTCCCTCACACATGATGCACCAGCACCAGCTTCCATGGCAGCTTTGCATGGGTCAGCTGTGAAGAGCTGCAGGTAGAAGTTCCTCTCCCACAGCCTGTGCCTCCCACACCATTATAGCAGTGGCTGACTCTGTCAGCATCAGAGCATTTTTCCACTTCTCCACATCAGATAGCAAGGCTTGAATGCTGTTACACTCCTAGTCAGGTGGTAGGTCTTGTTTAGGCAAGGAATTCTTACATTTTCTTCAGATCTGGTGCCTGTAGGCTTTAGGGAAGCTGCTCAATGGAGTGGGAAAGGATCCTCCTTACTATGGGTCCCTGAGTATGAGAGAACTCTACCTGTCAGAGGGTTCAGGAGAGCAGCGCATGAAATGTCTGAAATGCCACTATGACAAAAAATGATGGTAGCAGGTCAGCAGGCTAAAAGCAAAGAGGGCAAAATAGAGGAGCTTTCTTTTCTATTGAAAGACAGGAGGACAGACAGCAACCCAGTAATCTAGATCAATGTGAAAGAGAAATGTATGATCTTCAGGCTGCTGAGATGATTAAAACAGAGGCATGAATGTTTGCCAAGGATTAAGCAGCCAACTTAGAACGAGCTGACAGAAGAGGGAATACAATTACAGAATAATCTATCTAGCCCTGGCAGTGCCATGACCATCATAAGCCCCATCTGGGTAGGTGCAAGGAAGCCATTTTTAATGCTTTATGTAGCTGCATAACGTAGTGTAATACTCTCAAGTGATTTTCTGTTTAGCACAGGTAATCCTGTAAAGATCTTGTCCATTTGAGCTAGTTAGGCATTAAAGGCAAAACTGTCACGTTTTAAGTATGAGCCCAGTATATTAAATGACAGCTGTAATTGCTGGGGGCAATTAAGATAACCTATAATAATTCAAGATATGATTGGTTTTATTTTTCATACTGGGGGAGGGTGGATGCAGCCTGTGAAAGGATGTGATTATAGTAACAGGAAACAAATTAAAATAAGGTCAGAAAGGTGAGATGAATTTTGTTACAAATTCTGTCTGCACTGTGAAACCAAGAAGCCTGTCGTGGTTAAAGAGCTCTGCAAGTAATTACGCCTTGCCTTTCTATGCTATGGTCTCTGGTCCCAGATGGCCGACTTGTCTGAGATCCTTGATTAACACAGAAGTGGAAAGTGAAGCTTAGTTTGAAAAGAAGCACAGCAAATGAGGCTGGGACTGTCACAGACCATGCCTCTATCACATGCTGTCTTCAATGGTCTGTATGCAACATCAGTTCCTTGCACAGATGAATGCTCAGGCTGGTTCCAAGTTCATTTTGCAAGCTGAATAGGATATTGTATTGATGCAGCTTCCTGAAGAACTGGCACAAACACAGAGTTGGTACATTGGTTCTGATCCCATATTTGCCTTCACGGCTGTAAATCAAAAGCTGCTCTTTATGAGCCAGTGGAGTTAGGCCAGCATGAAAGTGATGGGAGAGAAAAACTGGGTTTGCTCAGTGCAGCATGGCCATGAGCCCACTGAAACAACCCTTTTGAGCCAATGAGCAAAGCAGTAATTCACCTTTGCCAGAGTTTCTGGGTATTCCTTTGGGAGTATGGAGGGCTGGCACATTCCTTTTGTTGATTTTATATTGTGTTTTGCCATTAAACAGGTCATTTTTTTTTTTTTTTGGTTTTGCCAGAGTGGGTTGTACTTACTTCTTTCGGAAGTGCACAAGCAGACAATGCTTTCCAATTAAGGTTAGCTGCCTTCTTATCTTGCTTGGGGAAAACATTCAATGCAAGCCTCTACAACTACATGTTGACCTAGTGACCTTACAGGTCACACCTCTAAGAGGAGGAGAAAGATGCAGTTGAGCTCTTTAGCATGACTTACCTGCATCCCGATCACGGCGTAGATGAAGAACAGCATCACTATTAGAAGAGCCACATAGGGGAGAGCCTAGAAATGAGAAAAAAATAGACGTGTCTCCACCGTGCCTGGCACACTGGAAGCACTCTGTGCCACTGGCTTGGGAAAACACGGCAGAGGCTGTAACTCGCCAGCTGGCCACTAGATGCCGGCACAGGCCCACACTTGCCACCCTTGTTCCCTCCCAGCCCAGCCGGGCTCTGACTCCGCTCCCTCTCGGGGATGCTGCAGCTCTGCCCCTCTTGGGCCAGTCCTGTCCTTGGCTGAGCGGGGGGAAGCCAGAGCATAAACAGCCTTCACAGCCGTCTACAGGCAGGAGAAAACTACTGTAAATGGTATTGTTCCATCCCGGATGGCAATGTCCTCTAACTGTTGTTATTTATTTATTTGTTTGTTTGTTTTCAGGATCCAGTCTGGTGGAATCAAAAATGCAACAGCTGCCCAGACCCAACCTCAAGGTCTCTCCCACAATGGCCAATCCCATCCTAAGTACCTAAAGCAGCCAGAGCGTTGTTCCCGGCTCAGTGTTAGGTGTCTGTGATGGTGTCTGCCATGCCCTACGTGTCAGTGATCTGCTGCTGAAGAGGAAATGCAGAGTCCTGATATGCAGAGCTGCCCCGTAAGGAAGAGGCCTATGCAGCCAGCAGAGTGTTGAGTGCTCTTGGTTTCCTCCACCGCTAGCAGGAATCAAGGACACAGCTCAGGGCGTCACAGCCTTGGGTCTTTGAAAAGGCACTTTCTACCCTGTTGCTTTTGAAATACGTAGTGCTCAGGCCAGAGATTTCCAGACCTTACTTCAAAGGCAACAGGCAGACGTATTTATCCTGAAAATGTCAGTACAGCTCCTGGTCAGGATTTTGAACACCTCATTTTATGGAGTATAAAAAGCCTACAACATTCTTCTTCTTATTATTTTTTAACATGAAATTATTTATGCATTTGAAGTTTATGCCTCAATTCAGTAGAATCCTACAGGAAGAACCAAGGAATTTTCACTGACTGCCATGGGGGTTTGATGAAGGCCTGCAGAAATAATCTCAAAGACATCTGAATATTATAATAGCTATAAGTTAAACCTTTGAACAACGTCTATAACCATCATCTTGAGGCTCAGAGACAGACACCTCTGTGCTCGATGGTGTCAGACAAATCTGTGCGGTTACCCCACAGTGCCATTGGAGATACACTGGCCCAGAATGGGGCTCTCCACATGTTGGGATCATTTGGTTGGGATTTGACTCAAATAAGACCTCAGAAGAACTCCCAGGAGAGTGTCCAGATAGGACTACATGGACGTAACCCTTACCAGTTCCATCTTTCAGACGGGGCTTGGAAGAACGTCTTCCCACCTGGCCCTTAGCCTTTTTCCATGTTTTTCTGCTCAGCCCATTGACGCACCTTCCCACTCATCTCTGCCTATTGCTCCCCATGGGAATTCCCCATCTCCCATATTCCCCTCCCCTGGCTCTGTCCTCCCTCAGCTCTCTTTCCCTGGGTTTACCACTTTGTCCTTCTGCTTCCCACGGCCTCGCCTTGCCCTCAGCACCCCTCTCGCTTCCTACTCCTCCCACCCACCAGCCTGCTCTCTGCTGCTATCTCTGCTGGCGGAAACCCCGCCGAGCATTTTCCCACCAGGCACTCCCCTGACCAGTGCCCCAGGCTATATATACAGCATCATACGCACAGGGCGCACCGCGGTCGTGATGGGATCTGAACTCCTGCATGAGTTCGCTGCTTTTGAGGCTGCCCCGTGTGAACACCAACACTTCCTGGAAGCATGTGGGGACACGGGGAAGAGCTCGTGCCAGACAAAATCTGCAGGGATCCCAGATTGTGACGGTGGGAGTGGCTGAGCTGGGAGCTCTGCGCAGTGCCTATTCTTAGCTATAAAGTAGTTGCAAGAGGAGGAGCTCCAAGCAGAGAATACTATGTATATAGTAATTATAAACAGCTAAGGGCTTTAAAGGACAAAGAAACTTGCTCAGTGTTTTTTTTTTTTTTTCTTCTTCTTCTTCTTCTTTTTTTTTTTTCCCTTTGCTGTGGAAGATACCTCCCCTGATACTTTCTCCCATCACCCTTCAACCCCGTCTAAAAGTGACTCTCCAGTCACAGAGGTCTGAAGGTCACTGAAGCGCCAGGCACTCCCCTTCCCATCCACACCATCCTCTCCAGCCAAGAGCCCTGGCACACTTAGCTCAGAGTAAGAGCAAGCTACTACAAGGGAGGCTGGAGGAGCGTGGAGGCAAGGGGTGGGGGACCAGGAACTGCAAAAGTGTGACTGTTCCACCCATCAGGAACACTGAGTGGTGCCAAGGGAACCTCATTCCTGTGCATGCAGACAAAATGGTTCCTGCTGGAGTAGCTCAAGTAATAACCTGATGCTTTCTCGTGCTCTGCCCCAGCTATCAGACAGGTTGTGCTGGCCCGCTGTGTCCACAACAAGCACTCACAAAAGGCAGGAACATGCCATGCTTCATCTCTGACAAATGCTCTTCTATGCTAGATTAGCAGCTGTGTTGGAAGCTGTTTTTCTAGCAATCAGCTCTCTCTTGGTGTTTGTTTCACCACCAGGGGTGACGATTCTTAAGCTGTCTGGCCTCCTTTGACTCCACTCTCTCCTCTGGTGCTTCACCTACCACTGAAAGGCACCTGTCTGCAGGGTGAAAGCAGCAGTGATCCAATAACTTGTCACTGTTACTAAGGCCAAAGGTTTAGGGCTGAAAAAGTGAAATTCTTTCTGGATGAAAGCATGGGGGGCCACACCCCTAATATTCACTGGAATCCTCAAAACAAGGCTCAAGGGAAATTTAATCGAGACCCTTGTCTTCCCCTGAGAGTTTCACTTAAAGCAACAGTTATAAAATACAGCTAAAATTGGGGAAAAAAAAAAAAAGTAATTGAACTGTTACAGACAGACAGTAATTGAGCTGAAGAGAACCATCAAGGCAGTTCAGGAAGGTCTCAAGCAATTACTCATGCTTTAAAGATGAAACTCATACCCAGGCAGCCATTCACGGTGAGCCCCGCTTGCCTGAGGTTCCTTTGTTCCGTGTGCTGCCTGTGCGTGCTGCCCTGATGAGCATTCTCTAGCTCAGGCAGTGGGGGTGAAACACACCCTGTGGAGCAGCCAAGGGGAAAAAAACAGAAGGGCTATGTCCTATAGAAACAAGTGAAGGAATACCTGGAAGGACTTGATGAAGGTCCAGAGCAGTGTCCGGATGCCCTCCCCTCGGCTCAGGAGCTTCACAAGACGCATCACGCGGAAGAGTCGGAAGAAGGTGATTGAGATGCGAGAGTTTTCCTCTGCGTTCTGGAAGCCATTGTCACAGAGGCAGGAGTTACAACAGCACGAGAGAAACAAGGGCCCTGGGCCACAGAGCACGCTACGCTGAGAGCTCACTGCACTGTTCCTTATCCTAGTAATGCTCCCTGGGCTTGCAATGCCCCAGCACACCATGGATGGGCCTTCTCTCCCATGGTGGTGAGGCTATCTACGAGGCTTCCTAGGCCATCAGCCTCTCCTTTCAGCTTGCCTGGACTTTAAGGATCAGGGACTGATGATGCTCCCCTCATTACATTCCCTCTAACAGTGCCAGGATGCAATTCTCCTGTGATATTTTACTGGAGAATAGAGATAATTCCTCTATGGGCCTGCCTCAGATGGCTGATCCCAGTGAGCCCTTCAGCCGGCAGCTCTACAGAGTGCCGTGGGCACCAGCCACGTGCCACTTGCTCTGCCGCAAAACAGCAGGTCCCAGGTCTGCTCTGGGGTCCAGAACTGGGTGCTGGCACTACGCATATCAGTGGTGGCCCTGCTGTGGCCGTGCTGTAGGGGCTGAGCTGCACTTGCTGCTCTGCATTTGGGCCTTGCGCATTTCTCATGACCCTGTTGTACTTCCCACAGTCTGTGATCTGCCTTTTTGCTTTCCTTTTTTTTTTTTTTTTAATGTTTTATTTTTGCTTCTCAGCTACTGTTCAAGCATACAGTGTTTTTAAATAGCCTTTTTTTTTTCTTTTCTTTTTTTCTTTTTTTTTTTTCTGGCCCGTTTCTTTTTTCTCACAGCATCTGCTTTGTCCCTAAGCATTTTCCCCTGGGTCTGTAATGGGCTCTGACATTCCTAAGACTTCACACATGTGAAGGCAATCTCCTTCTGACTGCCCAGATGCCAGCAGGCTCACCTGTGGAGGCCCTGCTGCCTAGCTCAAGGCACAGCAATGCAATGTTTCCCAGCTCATTAACCCCCTAAAATACTGCACACAGACTGCGGAGCTGTGGGTTTCCACTAGAAGCGCTGTGGGAATGTAAACTCCTGTCACATGTGGAGATAACACTGTCACCCTACCACCTGGTTTGCAATGAAGGGCCCAGAGACCCCTTTTCTGTCCACACCTAGCCTGCAAAATTGGAGTCTAAACACCAAAAGAGCAACGTTTTGGAGGAAGAAACAGTGCAGATCACCCTTGCTGTTAACTACTCACCACTGTGTAAACCAAGAGAGAACAGACCCTTGGGATTTCCTGTCAGAGGGCAGCAAAAACTGCATCTGTCTCTATTTCTGATAAAACCTGAGGCACAGAAACCTCTCACAGAGGCATTTCTGGGATTAAAACTCCAGATGTGCAGATGAAGGTGCTGTGAGCATCTCCTGTTTCCCACCTGGGATTTGTTGGTTTGTGTTTGGCTTCATCTGCCCGGCTGCCTCTCAGCCCTGTCTGCTGCTGTGTGCCTGCAGTGCCTCAGGACTGCAGTACAGCTGCAGTCTGTCTGTCTGTCCGTGTGAATCACCAGTAGGTATTTTGGGCAGCCTCCTCCAGTCTGCAGCAAAGGCTGATGCTGGCTGCCCACTCGGTAACAGGGTGAAAAAGATGGGGGCTAATAGGCTGTGCCATGGAAATGGCTGAGTGCTCCCTAAATCTCACCATTCCTGTGTTCTGACTTGAGCAATGGCCTGGGGACTTCAGTGAACTGGCTCTGAGGTGAAGGAGGGAATATAGCTCCCAAGAAATCAAAAATCTTGGCATTGATTCACTTCAGAACTACAGTCCCAGAGGACTAGCTGTAGGGTTGTGTACATCCCCCAGTCCTACAGAAGCCCTATGGCCTCCTTTTCACTTTCCCTAAGGAGCTAAATTCCAGTACTACCTAAAGAGAGTTGAGGTTTGAATTTCAAAATAGTGTGGACATCACTACTGCTGTGGTTGTGACAAAAAAAAAAAAAAGAAAAAAAAAAGAAAAAAGAAGAAAAAAGAAAGGTTTTCTTGTTCTACCTGCTGCTGCTGCTACCTCTGGGCTTGGCCCTTTGGATGGCAGCATTATGGGACACGGGTCTAAACAGACATTGCTTTGTCTTTCCTTGTTGAGAGGAGGCAGGGGACAAAAGTATAAAACTGTCTCTGCCCTCCTTAGGTCCCAAGGTAGGACTAAAAAGGTCCAAAAAGGTCACTTTTTAGGTCTAAAAAGTGGACAGCGTGGAATAAATGCAGAAGAACTTTATGGTAAGGGTGACAGAGCACTGGAACAGGCTGCCCAGAGAGGCTGTGGAGTCTCCATCTATGGAGATATTCCAGACCCATCTGGACCTCTACCTGTGCAACCTATTGTAGCGTACTGCTTTAGGAGCAGGCTTGAACTCAATGATCGCTTGAGCTCCCTTCCAACACTGCAATTCTGTGAAACTGTGAAATTCGTCCCTGACACAGATCTCTGTAACTCACTGACATCAGAGCACTCAGCCAAAATTAATCAGTGATGCCTCAGGAGATTATGGTCATTTTGAAACAAAGTGGCTGCACATTAGCGTGTAGTGTCTTAGTAGACTTGCTTACTCTTTCCTAGCAGCCATCCAGACTTCTGAAGGCACATCTTTGTCAGAGGAGGAAAGTTCTCCAGAGTGGCAATCAGAGAATGGAGTCACTGAAGCTCTGCTGGTGCAGCGTAGGAACTTCCTTGTACACCAAAGCAGTATAATTTATGTGCACCATTGGATGGTTTATCCTTATTTGTACATACTATAAACTCATATGTTACAGCAACAACACCTCACTGAAGAGGATCTTCAGAGTCTTGCTCCTTTCCAGTCTGTAAAACTGGACATGAAATCTCATTGCAAACTCATCACGTTGGTAGTGATGAGTTCATTGCTAACAGGAAATCTGAACAGGTCGTGTTCTCTCTTAGTGATTCATTAGAAGGCAGAACGACAGTTAACTTGACCAAAGAAAAGCTCAGGATGCACAAGAAATACACATGTGCAGCATATTCACAGCTCATGTGAACACCAGACTCACACCAATACACAACATGGCAGCTTCATGCACAAATAACTAGGCTGGGCTTGGAGAGAGAACTTGTGATCAGGGGAAAGAGAATAAAGGAGTGTGTTAGAAAGAGTGTCACAGAAGCTGGGAGGGTGGTCTGTATTTTCGGTCTTACCATAGAGGAAGAGCATTGGGTATTTTCAGCTGGCTTTAAAGAAAGGCAGACAGAAATAAGCTGTAATAAGTCTTCAATCAAGAGCCCTAGTAAACTAGGTCTTGGCTAACACAGGAGCAACAAAATGGCAGAAGAGGGCAAAAAGGAGTGTGAAAGTAATGCACGAGAGGCTGGGCTCGTTCCTTAGGATGTCCAGGATCAAAGCTGTCCATGGCAGAAGTAGGTACAGCTCCCATCGGATTCAACGATGTGAGCTGTATCCACTAACACCACATGTAAATTTGACTTGTTGTTTTCTCAGTGCTAGACATCCTGGAATCCAGGCAGGCAAGGTATAGATATTGTTAAAATGTTTCTTGCATCACCACAGCAAAGTTGGGTACAAGTCTAGATTCAGTTCCTCAGCCCAGATCCAGCAATGACTGCGTAGGGAGCAGCCAGCTTCTAGTGCATCAGTCTAACTGTAAATCCACAACATCCCAGTGCTAAAACAAAGTTCTCTATTTATATACCCCAATTCCCCTACACATAGTTCTGTATGATTACATTGTTCTTACTAAGAAAATGGGCTGGGACAGTGCAATCAGCTCTTGCCAACCCTAAATGCCTACTGCCAGCTGTGGAAAGTGGATTGGTAAGGCTGGTTAGACTGCTCTACTCTTCACCCACCTCACAGCAAAGCTCCAGGACCCACCGGATATGTCCTTTGAGGCCAAGCTCAGCTGAGCTGAGCCCCAGTCCTCCCTGGAAGAGTGTAGTTGCTGCAAACACTCTTCCTGACACTCCTTGATTAACTCCTGGGGCCATTTCCAATACTGAAAGCAATTCTAAAAAACACTCAAGGCAGCAAATACCCTTATGTTAAATAAAGGCAATGTTATCAGGAATGTTTGGTGCAAAGTCAGTATAACCCTTCAGATTCAAATCTCTGCCATATGCCCCATATGCCAAACCTGTCCTACACTGCTTCTTTTAACTATGCTACCAAAGCTGAAACTGATGGACTTTCTCTACCAATGGCCAAATTCACCTCTATTGCCAAGCAGTCTGCTCCTGCTCTCCAAGGACGCTGTACCAACAAAACTGTCACTGTATTACCTAAATAAACACTGTATTTTGGATGCTCAGACTATTTGGTGATATAGGCAAATGAGATGAATTAAAAAGCCAAGCTATACCTGATCATGCAATATTCTTTTGGGTTAACTCGTTGGTTTTGTAGGGACAGCTTTCATTGTTTTTCTCCTCCTCTTTCACACTTGCTTGTGTTTTCAGATCACATACAGGCAAAAGTTGGCTTGAATGCCAAATAAGGGAACAGTGCCCATGGGGACGTTTCTTACAGCCCAGGCAGAGATTTTGATTTGGTGTTGCTGGGCAAATCTCTCCTTTCCATCAGTGCTTTTCTCTGTACCACCCACTTCCCTCCTTCTATCAGTTTTGCAAATCATCTTTTCTAATAGGAGGAGGAGCCTTATTCTTCTGGTTCCTGCTTTCCTGGTAGAAGGTACGAAGCTCCTCCAAACTGGCTGAAGGAAGTAAAAAAAATTTTCAGCACCTTTCAGGATTTTCCATCCTTTCTGGCTGACAGTGGCGGTGTATCTCCGACTGTCTGTCTGAAGAAGCCTTGTGAGTTACTGTGGAATAATGTACCTTAATTGTCAGCCTGATATTTTTAGTGCTTCATCAGAAAGCGAGGAAAATAGTTATGTAACAGTAAAAAAATCTGTATAAAAGGAGATGACTGCAACAAGCTAAGATGGCACTGTTGATATGGGATGCTCAACTTAGAGGAAGCTGGCAACATGTTGGAGAACTAGGAACCAGGGGCTCTGAGTACCCTTGTCACTAAGATAGTGGAGCAGAGTTTGACTTCTCTTTTATTCCCTTAAGTAACCGGCCTATGTTTTAAGATGGAGTCAAATATGGAACATAGAGTATCTCTACCTACAATAAACACTCAAAAGCAGCACAGGAAAGTTTCCATTAATGCTGGCAGGTGATACCTGCACAAACTCTAGCAAAATGGGCTGAGGCTCTTGGTATGCTTGTACTCTACAGTATTTTGTGCTTAGGTATATAGGGGCAGAACCAATCTTCAGCTTGAGAGGGGAAACAAATACTACTATTTTCCATGGATGCCAAAGAGTCACCATATGGACCTGAGCAGGGATACCTGAGAATCTGTTACTGTAACTTTTAAAGTGTGGCCATTCCTAATGATAATGCAGAAAGCTATTGCTAGATTGTCTGAGAATCTGTAACCTTGCAAATGACGAGAGCGTGCCAATTTAAGGACAAAGGCAAGCACCTGGCACCTGAGAATGAAGGATGGAGACACGATGATGGGTACTTGGAATTAAAGTCAATGTTGAATGCCCAGTTGAAGCGGACAAGATTTCATTTCTGCGTATCTCAGAACAATGTATAACAGCAAATCCTCAGCTGTTTATTATCTTTGAAGGAGGTTTTGGATAAGCAACACCATGTAACAAAAGGCAGCCTTGGCTGTGCTCTCTTGAAGCCATCCCTCCCTCTCCTTAAAGTCTAACCTGCAAAGGAACTTTGCTCTATTCTACCTTGCTCTTGTCATGTGGGGGACAAGTACTATGCACATAACTGAATCAGGAAGGGAAACAACAGTAACAGTGAGATCAGCCAAGAGACGATGTTCTGAGCAACTTCCATCACACAGAAAAGAAACCTCAAGTATAAGTCAAAACAAGTCCAGAGACACAGTAAGAGTGATACAAAAAGGAATCTGTAGGTTAAGAGGGGCAAGAGATACGTGTGAGACAGGATGCTTCCATGTAGAGACACTCAATGGGGATGAATGCACTCAACTGATTGGGATCATCCCTTTTATTATTATTATTTTTTAAATTTATTCTTTATGCTAACATATTTAAAAGGTAGAGATGTCAAGGAGCAGAAGAGGTCAAAAAACAGAGAAGCAGGTACTGGAAGTTAACATAAAGATTCAGTAGGATAAAGCCTGAGAGATTCCTGAAACATGTCTGGAAAATTCCTCAGAATTTTACTGCCCATATGTACATTATCTTAAC
This sequence comes from Gallus gallus, assembly GCF_016699485.2. NCBI lineage: Eukaryota > Metazoa > Chordata > Aves > Galliformes > Phasianidae > Gallus > Gallus gallus. The sequence continues at coordinate 61,625,203 of NC_052532.1, read as the reverse complement.
CATGTTCAATGTGTGTCAGAGCACACATGGAAACACTGCTTGAGCTGCTGCTCACCCATATACATCCTTAAAGCCCCTGTGAGCACAAAAATAAGAGGCACAGCTTGTACCCATCGTGATTCAAGATCCCAGGTAAGAAGGTTCCCAGGAAGGAAGGCCTGTGTACTCAACAGAGAGATACTTAAAATCTCAGAGGACACAGCTCAGAATAAGGTAACTGTTCTGTCTTCCTGCCAGTCCTGCTCTCTGGTTAATCAATACTGCTCACCTGGGTAGGTGGGAGTGGGCCACAGTCTCCTGAACATACATGCTGACTCACATTTGAGTCATATCTGATCGTGCCACCAAGTTAAGGAAATATTGCTTGTAAGAGGAATGTTATGTTCAGGGGTTTTCCAGATGCTGAATCCAACATGCTTTGTAAACGAGGAGAAGATATAATTTGCATTCTGGGAGAACCAGTCTCAGTGTTTTAAAGGCAGTGTATAACAGTCAATGCTGCACTACAAAATGCTGCCCATCTTGAAATTCTGAAAGTTTTTGAGAGAGGATGACTTGGCACTAAAGAGCTGTAAAGACATAAGCCAAAATGTGAGCAAAAAGACTAAAGGCTTTATACCATCACGGTAGTATTGAAGACCCTTGAAAGAGCCCTGGCTTAGAATATTTTCTGATACACAGAGACTTAGAAGAAAATAATAAGGCAAGCTAATAAATTCAAATGAAAGTTTCAGTAGAAAAATCCCAAGAAGAGGCATCAATCCCTGCTTGTCCTTGTGGAACATTAGAGATAGAGGACCACTCTGAGAGGTTTCAGCTACCTGGTTATTTTTGGCTGGTTTTCTGGCAATTACAAGGGTTATTCAGAGAAATTAGCACCTAGAAACAGGGGAACTCCATTAGGATCATGCATTATGTAGTGAATCAGTAAATCCAAGGAGGCTCCATAACTGCTGGGTAGGTAAGTTGCAGTATTTGTAGAAGTCTGATTATTGCTGGGATGACAGTATGGGCAGGTGGCATTCCCATTACTGCTACTGTTGACGGTAGTCATTTTTTACACTGTAAGATACACTGAAGCTCTGATCTGTGTTAGGAAGTCCAGGCTGAGTTTCTCCCTGCCTTTGACAAGTGAAACATTTTACTTTCCAGCAAGCTCTGTTCTGTTTGTAGGAAGGAAGCTGGTTTCGTAGTCCTCTGCAAGGCAGAATCCAGACTTTGGCCTGGCTTGATAGGAAGAACTAGTAAGCAGCTTAACGCATATCATTATTGGTGCTTTGTTAGGTAGAGCTGTCTCACTTAACACAGTGCTGTACTGGCCACAGTCTAATTTTGCCTGGTAGCCTTAGGTTTGAAGAGATGAGAGGAAATCCGAGACTTTAGCACCGTGACATGATTGCATCTTGGTATTTCTCACAAAAACAAATTGGTCAGATACTTATATTACCTTTTGTGACTAACAATCACTAATGGGATTTTTCCACTGAGGAGAACATAGCTTGTCTATGAAGCTCTTAAGAGACCTCTTGCAGTAGTTGGTTGCAGGTGATGAACGTTCGCTGGTTCTTTGATTGCTGCTGATGATCAGAGAATGAAAAGTTACCCACAAAGATGCCATATCTGCTGGAAACTTGTCCACTGGTTCTCCCATGATGAAGGGGGTGATAAATCATCACTTTTTATTACTTATTCCAGGAAGGATGCTTCTGAGAATCTGCACTGCAGAGTTCACCTGAGCTGGCAGCAGTGCTGTGTAATTCATTTGCAGTTCTAGAATATTGGTCTTCTCGAGCTCAAGGTTCGTATTTTGAAGTCCTCCAAGACTGCGGTCTACTTCAGCCATACTGCATCTGTGACATTCTTAGGCACAAAATGAAGGTGGAAAGAGACATTCTGGGAAAATTACCTCACCGTACAAATATAATTAAGATTCAGAAGGGAATTAACTTAAAAGTAGTTCCATTAGGGATACTAGGTGGGCAACAGTGCTTTGATTTTGTTGCTACAGAGGGGGAGAAAGAGCAGAGGGATTGTTTCAGCTTGTTGGCCACTTTAATCTTGACTGGCTGTAGAGGGCACAAATAAGGCAGCTGCAAGCCAATAGCACTACTGTTCTGGAGATTTTTATTTCACACGTGGGTCACACACAAGCTGAGACATGGTCTAAGATGCCACAAGCTTCAGGAAGACCGAGAATTTATTAGGCTATAGAAGACGGAGAGATCTAGAATTCATCAGTGCCATGAAAATGTGATCAGAGCCATGCCACTGGAGTTTCTCTTGTGTCTGCAGTGTCAAAAAGCTTAAAGACCTGAGGAAGCTGAGTAACACGTGTCCTTGTGCAGGGAGAGGAAAAGTCAGGGTTCCAAATCAGCCTGGCTGCTGGCAGGTGATAGCCTGCCATTACACTGGGGAGTTACCACAACCCCCTCCAGAGTCATCTCTCTGCCACTGCTGCTTGTGGTTTTAATCACAAATACTCCAGAGATAATCCACCTGCCACCAAAGTCTGCGAAGTTCTGATAAGACCTGGCAGAAATGCATCTGCTATTTCTCTGACAGTGAATACTGCTGGATTGCAGATGGCATAATTCTCAATTCCTACAACCTTATAGCGAAATCAAATTATTAGCAGGAAAAGATTTTTTTTTTTTAAAGCCAGGCAAGCTGTTCAAATGCTGCATTCTTTTATTAAGTGCACACTGCTTTGAGAATCTGTGGGAATATTTTGAGTTAAACTAGCCAGAGTTATTTTCTTTGCTACAAAAGCATTTTCTATTAGAAGAATACTGACACTGACAGTGAAACGTCCTGCAGAAACATGGCAGTGCTGAAAAAAATATTTCAGAAATGTTAGTGAGGTTAAAATCTGACATTTTATCCTTGCACGTGCCAGTATGAGTTTTCACATCAGGTAAAGTTATTGTTTCAATTAGAGATGTTATGTAACTATGAAAAAATCAGTCCTGGACGGAACTGTTTTTAGTTACGGAAGCAAATGTTTTCATTTTCCCCAACTATTTCTGTTGGAATGTTGCTTTACTGGAAACCTTGTAATTTTAAAATTAAAAAAATAGAAAAATATATTAGAATTACAAAGAGCTTTTGTGAATGAAAAACATCAAACCTCTACAGAGCCGTAATTTGGGTGAAGCAGTGGAGATTTTTGGGATCATTTCCATACGTTGAGGTGTGATTTCAGCATCTGTTAGAAAAGAGCACCATCCTACAGGAAAACAGGGAATCAGTGCATATGATGCTGCTTTTACTGGGGCAAATGGTGAGCACCTTGCTGATTTCCTTGGGAAGAGCGATGTAACAGGCTAATCCTCCAGCAGCCCTGCAGAAGATCTCCTGCCCTGGGGAGCTACATTTTCCTTTAGTGCAATACGAGGAGCTGCCATTACCTTTCTACCAGCACTTACTATGTGGGCCAATTTACGCGCAATGCTAGCACATACACATGCAAGATATATATATTTATGTATCACATAGATTCCATATGATCTCAGATCCCAGGGTATATATTAGCATCTCTGTATGAACAAAAGTCTATTCCAAAACCAGTTAATAGTGTCAAGGTAACTTTTACATCTAGGGCATTTTCCAGCTGTTTTTTCCCCTTTATTTCCTATGTATTCTAAGATTTTGAAATTCTAGAGCTTGCTTTACTAATTAGCTTCAAATATGCAAATCATACCAATTTGAATAGGTTATTAATTAATTTCATATATATATATATATCCATGAAATTGTGAGACAGTTATCTTACTGTTTCAAGCGCTTAAGGTAAATATAAGGGAAGTCAATTGCTCTAATTTGGTTATGCAAATTACCTTAGATTGACAATTACTGGGCAGCTAATGAAAGAATCCCTTTATATACAGCTGAAAGCTCTGTTGTTTTTCAAGACTTTCAGAGGAAAGGCAGAACAATTGGTAAAGTATATCCATGCAAATTGTTCATAATTTTCAGGATGTTATAATAATCCTTCTCATTAGCTCTGGGTAAATGATGAGTTCAAGTTTTATGGTAATCAGACTTGGGGTGTTCCTATGAAACAAGGAGATATTAAACACTCAGAGATGCAGCACTCATCTTCAGGTACAAGTACAGGTCTGACTTGAAGAAGCAGGTGCAGCTTGCCTATGTTTTGTTAATTGTATTTTGTGGTACAGGTAGACAAACAAAGCCCTAGAACAACTAGATATGAAGGCTCTGAAGATAAACCGAGTCATGAAAATAAATGTTGAAAGGCCACTTGTGTGCAAAAACTTATAGTTTTAAAGGTGGAGTAATTTAAAAGATCTTGTACTCTGAATATCAGCCGAGGAGAGGTTTTAACTGATTTGAACACCTCTGCCAGATTCCATATTTGACAGAGTGGACTTTTTCCATTCCAGTTCCCTTCTCACTTGCCCCATTCCTGGTTCACAGGACAAACATTCCAACAGGAGGTAATGAAGCAATCCCAGCCCAGAGTAGACTGATGACCCCGGGAGCAGTCCTGGCCACTGAGCAAGACTGGAACAGACAAGAAATCAGAACACAGAGTTCCCAGGTCTCCAGCTTTCCTCTGCTCTGTTACCATCCATGCCAATTTTCTCCTCATTGCTGTTTCTAAGTAGTCCAGCAGGTCTCGCTATCTTTCCTACATCAAAACTTAACATCGTTTTTAAGCACCAAATTCAGAAGTGTATTTAGCATTCTGATGGAAAGGGCAGACTTCTTTTCCTCCAGCTCTTCAGGAAGATTTACATTGTCTCTTACATTGGTCATTCTTCTTTCTCTCTTTTCTTCTTTTCTTCTACTGTCTGGGAGGGAGTGAGGGAAATCCGTGAGGTGAGACTGGTATTCCAAATGGAGCACATCCTGGTTCTGGTTTTGACTCATTCCTGAAGACTGTTTTCAGCTCCAGGTTCTCCCATTCCAAACACCTAAATAGATTCATCATCTTGGCTTCTTATTTTCAGTAGTACTTTGAAAGCACAGCCGCTTTAGAGGGCTGCAAATAGAGAGCTAGCCTCTGACATGACTTGTCTGCTAAGGTTCTTGTTTACTAAGACCATACCACTGATAAGACAAAGGAGAATGGTTTTAAGCTAAAAGAGGGGAGATTTGGATTAGATATTAGGAGGAAGTTCTTTACTCAAAGGGCAGTGAGGCCCTGGCACAGGCTGCCCAGAGAAGCTGTGGGTGCCCCATCCCTGGACTTTTCAGGGCCAGGTTGGGTGGGGCCCTTGGCAGCCTGAGCTGCTGTGTGGCAGCCCACGTCTGGGTGGGCTTTGAGGTCCCTTCCAACCTAAACCGTTCTGTAATTGTGTAATTTTCATCTTGAAATGAAAAAGAAAGAGGCTGTTCAAAACATTAATCTCAGTATTGGTTACTTTAAAGCGATGCTGCTGTGTGCTGTACAAGGTGCAGCCTTTTCCATTCCTCACGCCATCCTGCAGCCTGTCTTGGAAAGGGTAATAGCAGTAAAGCTCCTCTCTAAGATGAGTTTCCTGAGGAGCTTTCCTTGTCTCCAATATCTTGTAATACTTCACTGCACTGAGAGGATGTGTATCATCCCCTGGCTTCACATTACCTGGAGGCTGCTGATTTCATAAACTAAGCAGATTCCTAGAAGCAAGTCCAATCTCTGTCATGGCTATACTTGTCTTCAGTGTGCTCAACATTTAAGCCCCTTCTTCTACAGCTACTTGTTAATTATTTATTAATTACCTGATAAGATTGCATGGTGTGGGAAGAGGACAAAGAAGAAGAAATAACAAAGAACAGATTGAAACTTGGTACCCTCTGCACGTTGGTGCCATTGGGGTTTCTCTGGGCAGCCTCGCGTGCATATGGCAGAAAGGAGGAGACTTCTGGATTTTGTAGGGCTCCATCTGTGCAGAGGTTTGCTGTGAGTTCAATATGAATGGTTTAGTGAGATGCAGTGAATCCAGTATGGTGCATCTTTGCAACTCCTGTGCAACTAATGGAGAATTACACCAGTGGTGTTTAAGGTCAGAAGCAGGCCTGTGGTTTGCAGTAAAATCCAGTCTTTAGTCTGGCAACTCTTCCAGGCACAAAGGGAACCAAAGTGAGACTAGATCATGTTTTCCCAAAGAGGAAGGCAGGCAGCCTACCAGCTCAAAGACTCTGCATTGTTGCCAGGATCCTTCCTTTGGCAAGCCCAAAGGCTCTTGGGCAGGGTGAAGATGAATTAACCAAGTTATGCTTTGATGAAGGTGAAAGAAACCGCACATCTCATTGACACCAGGAGAAAACCCACCTGCTTTTCTTCAAATGCAAAAGGACTTCGCTTTGCAAGCGACAGCGAGTACAGATGAAAGAGCAGACCCTGTTACTTTTAAATAATGGATCTTTGCTCAAGAGAGGCTAGCCAGAGACACCAGCAGCCCAAAAGAGAGAGTTTGCAATGGACCATTTTCATTTAAGATTTGTAGCAGTTAGGATTTCATTCGCAGGCCGTGAATTCGTTGCTTTTTCAATTAGAAAGTTATTTAATGTTGATGCACAACATGAAGTTTCCTAGAAAAGAAGTGCTTTCTGACGCACACTCCGTCTCTGTCTGTTAATACAGGAATCATTCTGGGATTGGAAATGCCAATCACCAGCATTATCGAAGCATGTTAGAGTTGGTCATATGGAGACTGCAGCTAGCTGTTACAAAACTACTGAGCAATACTTTTTTGCTCTGCACCTCTTTCCTAGAATAGATGATTATTGATTTGATGATCTGTCAGTAAAAAAATAAAAAAAAATGGTAGGGATAGTTTGGATGAAAGATAATTCTCACTGTGTGTGATCTATTGTGCTCAAGACTGGGCAAACAGATGAGACAAAATCCCTAGCTCCAAATACAAATTTGTTTTATTGTCTTTCTATTAACAAGTGTTTCTTTACTGCCAAGGCATCTTTGCCTTCCTGTCTGTCCAGCTTAGGAAAAGTAGTCACTCGATGTGGCTTTGGGCAAAGCAGATTTTCTCCTAGTCTGCGCTGCAGCCAGGCATCTCCCATTTTAAAAGTGGATTTTGAGACAGAAGACTGGGATGGGACCAGCTGGGACGTCCCATTGTTCTGCAACATGGTCAGTTGTACTAGCAATTAGAACCAGACCCACAATCTTGGCTATCAATCAGCTGACCATAAGAAGCAATCTAGTGTCTACAGTAAGGTCATCTGGATGCAGCTGGGAAAGTGTCCCACTGAGCAGACGTCTAGGAAGATACATCAAGCAGAAGTCATTTTCTTGGCACGTTGTGCCAGACAATTCCCATGAAGAACAGACCAGCGAGAGAAGGAACTTACATTTGAAAAGCAGCTGTCTAGTGAGAAATTAAAAAACAAGCAAAACACCCTTATGTTTGCCTGGTTGGTACTTACGAAGGTGGAGAGGGTGGTGTGGAATCTGCATAGACATTATATTGTCTACATTAGAAAGAGTAAAATTGTGTTTACCTTTGATTAAAAGTCTGTCTGGGCGGTCACATTCTCCTGCCTACCAGCAAAAAACACATTGAGGGTTTTATATAATGGGAACTTCTAAAGCTGCTGTTGCTCCGTACATTTGGGTGTGCAGAATGGTACACTTCGCCATGCTGAACTGCTGCTCAGTGTCTGGCACAAAAGCTCCACAAAGGGTTGAACCTTTCTCCTGTGCTGATGGAATCTTGGCTGAAGAAAGACAGGGAAAATCACTGACAGAGTAGGTGAAGGTTGCTGCCCTGCTGAAAACTAATCCCAGTGCTCCTATGAATGGAAAGCATGATCTCTGCTACTCAAGATTTTAGCAAACTTTGGGGGAAGAAGCTAGGGGTAAGAAGATAGGGACGAAGAGAAAGCTAAAGGGGAAGACATGTAAAATAGTTGTGTTTTTATTTCTTTCCTTTCTCCTATCACCTTTGCTGCTTTCATTGCAACTGGCTGTGCAATCTGGAACCAGTTAGCAGATCTCTAACTATGCATAATAGTAAGAGATGGTGCATATAGTGAGGTCTTGCAGAACTGATGCGAAAAGCTCTGGTAATTTGGAAGAACACCAGAAGCTTTTACAACGTACCTGAATGAGTGAAATACAGGGAACTGTGCACCCTTTATTACTTCAATCTGCATATTCAGAGTAGCGGTGCTGCAAAATTCCTTGGGTGCTCTAGGCAAAATAGGTCTTATAGAAAGGAGAATTAAATGCCAGAAAGCATCTTTCCTGGCTTCAAGGAACAGCCTTAGATGACAGAGCTAGCTGGATCTGAACTCAGCTGAGCACTTTCCTGAAAATCTAGTTTTTGGTGATTGGGAAGCTATCACTAAGTAATGTTAATTTGCTAAGAGATGATTTAAGGAGTTGGAGCTTTTCTATGGATTCATAGAAAGATACCCTACTGGAGTTCAGGGAAAGTTACGAGAAACTTTTTCTAGCCAACAGAAATGATTTATCCTGGCTGGGAAACCAATGGAAAATATAACCAGCTTGGGGCAGTTCTAATGTTATTTATTATTTTTTCTCTTGAACATTTTAACTACCTTTGAAGAAAAACATATTGGCATTAAAAAGAAAATGTAAGGGTATTTGTATTGCAACTGCTGATACAAGAATACTGTAGCTTTTCTTAAAGTGATCTACAGAAAAAGGAGAAGAAAAATGTCGGTCAGAAAATCTGGATGTGGCTTTTGAAAGAACCCTTTGTACTTAAACACATATGCCACACACTTATGTCACCACTGAACCAGCTCAGGACAAGGCCTGTAGTACTCTGTGTTCTCACTATTAGCTGCGGTAACAATAATTTGTAGTCAAATACGAAATGGTGACTCTACCTAAAAGACTTAAAATGCACAAAGGTGTTGGGTAGGTGAAAGCCAGCAGGAATTAAAAGCAACACCCACTTCTCAGTGCAGTCCCTGAGACTCAGCGCCCTATTGTTTGGAAGTGAACTCTGAACGTTTTCACCCAGGAGGACTCCAGGCAGGATTGTACGTCAGGCCTTACAGCTACAGGGCTATCTAACTTCCTTTTTTAATGCTTTTTATATTTAGGTTATGGGGATCTGTTCTCCTGAGTTCTTTATCTTCTGTTTCTCATATTTTAATTAACCAGCATGTGTGTGGTTACATCTACACGGTAAGACAAACTCGTTTTTATGCTGCTCCAAAATCTCCCCTCCATTAAAATACATTTGGATAATGCCATGCACCTGCAATAACGTTTAAACCAAGTATAACCAGAAGTGTTATGGAAACTGCAATACTGAGGTGTTTCCTCAAATCTGGGTGGTATGGAGAGTCTGTCAGAGGGGAAACAATATACTTTGTTCCTACAGTGCATTGCTAAGATTGTTAATCACCAGCAACAGCTCAAGTAGGTAAATGAGGAAGGAGTCATTGGCATTCACTACTCCCTTTTCGGCAAAAAAAACAAACAAAAAAAAGAAACCACATTTTTTTTCTGTTTGCCCATATTTCATATATATGTATATATATATACGTATTATTTTTTTTATACAGAAAATCTGTCCCGTTACCAAAAGCACTCCTTTGAATGGGCAAATCTTATTACGGACTCTGAAAATGCACTCAGAATACCAACATTTTTTTAAGCCAAAAGAGGAAAAAAAATAAAGAAGAGGCCCCATCTTCACGACAAAAAAAATTACACAAACAAAACCAAAACACCCCTGTTCAAACATGGTTGTGCTCGGATAGTCTTACCGTACTTCCTTCTCACCAACATGTGCTAGAATTGTTGGTTAAATGTGGAAGGTGGTCAAATTTGAATCGATCTGAGCCTAATTTGGGGGAGAGATGAGGGCAGCTTTGCTGAAGATCACCAAAGGCAAAATAAAGCACCATATACCCACTGCTACAGCTCACAACCATGCTTCAACGTGGCTTCTTGCATTAGGAAGCTGTGGTGTGTTACCTGGGTTATTCTAGCGATAAAAACACTACCAGGCATTAAAAAAGGCAAAATCGATACCCCCCTCCCCCCAACAATTTTATCAGTGGTTTTCCAAAAAGAAAACAAGTCACATATACATACATAGACACGCACACAGGGAGAGCTCAGGACTACATACAACTTCTAGGATGGCAGCAGTAGGGGTATGACAACACAGATGTCAAAAGAAGCCGCTGTGCTTCTCCAGCCCTTTGCTACGTCATTTGGAGGCCTCTGCTATTCGGGTGGCATTTGAGGAGAGAGGGGAGGGTGAAGGAGGTCTTTTCTGCCTTTTCCTGGAGGGTTGGGCAGACAAACTTGTAAGTTCTAGGAACCACAAAGGTTTGTGTCTGGTGGCAGCTGATGGCCAAAATCTGAGCAGCAAAGGGCGTGGAAGCAAAGAGAACCAGACAGGCAGAGACAGAGAGACAGACAGACAGACGCAGCGACAGAGATGAGTGCCAGTCCCAACTGAGGTGCAGGCTAGATGTATGTCGTCCTTCCACCGATCCTTGCTCCCATTGCGGGGTGTGTGTGTGTACAGGGTTGTGTCAGTGGGGCTGCCTGCTCTGGCCCTTGCAAAGACAGAATGCCCCAGGGCTGTTCTGCCTGGGTAAGGGTTGCAGGATTAGAGCCACGGGTTCTCTGCCTTCAGACACATTGATTGAGGGTGAAAATGAACTCGTGAGGTTTACTGTGGCTGGAGACGAGGGAGAGGAAAGCGAGGGAGAAAAGGAAGAAAGGAAGGGGCGGGTTAAAAGGGAAGAGTGCAGGAGGAGGTGAGAGGGAGACTTGAGTATAGGCTGTCAGGTATTCCAAAGAATGGGAGCGGGAGCCCATGACAAATCAAATGAAGCCTCTTGACACCAAAAGCAGGATGACTGTAAGGAAAGCCTCCATGCGTCTGGTTTAAGCCTGAGCTGCTTTATTCAGAAATAAAAGAGACTAAAGGGGAAATCAGTGCACAGATGTCCAAGTACTCTTGGGATCTGAACACCTTGGTATCTCCCTTACTGCGCCTGTCCTCAGAACTCAACACAGCTGCAACCTTCAGATGACTTCTTATCATTATTTGGAAACCTCTTCAGAAATGCCTCATGTAATGTGCTCAGCCCTCCTGAACCTTGCAGACAAATAGCTAACCACACCCAGCAGGTCTGGGCACAACAGACCTATCCAGAATTTTCCAGAGGAACGAATGCAGCAAGATGGCTTTGGGGTTTCTCTAACCTTCGTCATAGGGTAGTCATTTCTTGAGACCCCTAGGTACAGCACTAGGGCTGGAACTAGATGACCTTTAAGGTCCCTTCCAACCCAAGACATTCTACGATTCTGTGCCTCCCAGATGCCACCATGGATAAGATCACACACCACACTGTCCCTTCCTGTTCTCTCCTCCTGTCATCTCTCCCATTTAAAAAAACAACTACAAATCAAACCAAAACCAAAAACGTTTCCATCAACTCTCAGACCTGTCAAAATGCTCACTCTTAAGAAAACTTGTACTGCCTCCATTATGTCACATAAGCCACAAGTCAGAAATTCCTTGTCCCTGGTACTTTCCATCTTGTATCTGTGCACACTCCCTGACTTGTCATATCTGCCGGATCACAGTGGATACCTGCCTCACATACCTCCTCCTCTGTACATCCCTCAGCATCCACAGGCACACTCAGAGACACAGGTGCTTTCACGGTCACTGAGCAGCACAGGTGGGATGTGTACAGTCCGGATACTTTGACTCAGTCATCCTCATGCACTCCCAGATGTGGCTGACACACACAGATGTACCTGCACGTCCTTCCCTCCCCAGCATCCTTTCAAGACAGACAGACAGACTCAAACACACGACATCCCCACGGCCACTGATAGCTACACTTGCACTCTAGAGACATGCATGCTCTCATCTGACCATGCCTCTGTAACTCACACCTCTGCAGCTGTGAGCACCCGCTGCAGCTGGATGGACCAACTGGCCACAGGAGCCCATTCAGCTCAGCCATCAGCATCACGTAGGTGGCAAGCACTCAGTCACAGCCAGTCTTTGGTCTGACACTGGCAGGGGAAAGGATGAAGGAGAAAGGGCCCTATGGACTAGGAAGGTGTTGTCTTCTCTCTCCAGCTGAGAGGTAGGACATCGCATTAGTAGCTTTTTCAGGGCCTGGCTGTTTTTCTTCCATCACTTAGGGCACTGCAGTACAAAGCATAAATCAAACTTGATTTCCCCCTCTGATACAGCACAACAAATTGTAATGAGAAACCTTCTGTGCCTGGAGGAGGTGACAGCAGGCTGTCAGTCAGCTGCACAGCACTGAACTCTGGGCTGTGTTTACTGATGTAGAAAGGAAAGAAATGCAAGCCTCTGCCTGGAGCTACTTCTGGGATGATACATTCCAAATCTGCTAGCTTTTATTCAACTCCTGTAATATTTTCATTCCTGTTGTTGTTACAATAGATAGTAATCGTTTTTTATCACTGTAATGTCTTCTTCCAGAGTGTTTTGTAAACACTGGTGATAATGCTTTCATAACTTAGGGGATGAAGACAATTTCAAATTTGCTGATAGAGAGGCTGAGGTAGAATGACCTAGGCAGGGCCCAAGGAATATGACTTGCAGGCCCTACTGCCTAGGTATTACTGCCCCATATACTATATCATCTTTCATTTTACTCCCCAAACATCATGGTTGGTCTTAGCACTTAGATAGAATCAAAGCATGGCAGATGTGCCATGGTTGGACTGGATGATCTTATTGCTCTTTCCAACGTTAATGATGCTATGTTTCTATGAAATCCTTTTTTTTTTTTTTTTTCTAATGGAAGATTTAGGTTGGGTATCGGGGGAAGTTCTTTACCAAGAGAGTGGTGAGGTGCTGAAACAGCCTGCCCAGAAAGGCTGTGGATGTCCCGTCCCTGGAGGTATTCAAGGCCAGGTTGGATGGGGCCCTGGGCAACCTGGTCTATTATTAGATATGGAGGTTGGCAGCCCTGCCTGCAGCAGGGGGGTTGGAACTTGATGATCCTTGAGGTCTCTTTCAACCCAAGCCATTCCATGATTCTATGATTCAGATTTGAACCTCTCCCAGCACACTTTAGTTACTTAAGGAGCTTTGATATCCACCAGACATGCTTTCCACATTATCAGTGGTGTGAAATGCATCTCTGTACGTTTTATGGGACTAGCTGAGGGGACCTGGGAGGTGTTCCCAAGTTACAGTATGCAAGGGGGCCTAATGTGATGCAATTGGACTTACCACTTGACATATTTCCTTATGATGGAGGTGTTTTAAGTGGGGGCATCCTGAAGGACATGGGAATGCTGAAGTCAAACTAGGGGCCTGCCTGATGAGCACATGCCTTCTCACTGTGTGTGAATACACAGCCATGCCAACAAACATATGCTGAGTTTGACATGCAAGTCTACACTCACCCACAGGCATGCAGATGAACATGCCTGCATACAGCTATAGCCCTTCAGCCAGAAACACCCACCCATGAGCAAATCAAACTTGCACATTAGGGCAGCCACGATGGCTCAGAAAACAAATTCACATACTCAGTTATATATAAACAACTCACATCTCTCCATCAGCAGTCACCCACAGCACAAATACGTATTACTTGCATACGCACTCTCTTTCCCACACACACGGATTCATGTCTGTGCACTCTCCTATGGATTTGTAACCCAAATACAGGTATCCGAACACATTCAGGAACATATACTACAATCAATGGAGTACAGACACAAAGACCCACACATGCACACTCACATATATCTTAACGAAGGTTTTGGTCTGGGGAATTCCTTTTCAAGAAACAAAAATAATTGTCAAAAGGAATAAACAGAGCAAGGAGAACTGCTCAACCTAAGCAAGCACATACCTACACGCATGCCACGGTGCTGCCAGACAGGGCTCTCACCACAACTACAGCTATCACAGCTCAGCCCCTGCTGGGCATGCCTTCTCTGGCTGTAGACTTCTGGGGAACCTCAAAGGGTCTGAGGTTTACACACCTATGGCCTCATGTCAGACCAACCCGTGCCAGGCCTCTCTGCCTTCCCTGACCAACTGCAGTGAAAACTGTCCCTCAGCTCCAAGAGCAGCAACTCCAAAGATTCTACCACAGTTGTCCATCAGCTTCTAATACCTTGGGCAAAAACATCTTACCTGCACCTGACCAGACTAACTTCTCCAATTAGTGGAGTTTGTTGACAGTTTTTTTTCTTTTTCAGACTCCAGGTCTAGCTGGAACAAGACAAGACAGTGTACAGAAACACAAGGCAGGGTTTGCTCAAACCCACGAAGAGCAGGAAAGCAACAAGCTCCAGAGGAGAATGGGAGAAGTGTATCTGATAAACTGCCTCGCTCTGCTTGGGAAGATGACAACTGTCCATCCAAGATGGGCTCCTACTTCCAAAGCCCATCTGCCACAGATGTAACATATCAAGTGCTGCTAGCAGGAAGGGAATCTGACAGGACAAACCAACATACAATACATTCTCTTATTCAATAAGGGTTATAAGTGCAAAGGGATTTCAAAACATTTCAGAACAAACTCCATCCATAGCTGCTGCTCATTTATCAGTGCATCAGAAGATTGTGCAAGTTTTTAGTGACAAACGTCAGAAACTAGTAGCAAAGGATTTGCCTAGATAAAAAGAGAAGATTTAAACATGCCAGGTAACAAAAAGACGTGTGCAGAAATCTGTAAAAACTGTATAGAAGGAAAGGATTCTTTAGAGGAAACACAGGGACCATCATGAAATGCTGTTTGTAACCCGTATTAAAAGTGTCAGGGCCTCTCCTGCTGCCTCCTCAACTAAGACAGGCAATGGGTGTTTGAACAAAGGCATATCCTCCTTCCTCACAGACTTCTGTAGTAAGGCATGAACTTGCATTTAGACAAGGAATGGAAGAGTGGGAAACCTTGTCTGTGGTAATTAAACACACCAGTGTGGATAGCCCTGGAGACTGAAGATCTGGATGTAGCCCAATTAGCAGTAGTGTGACCTTGACAGCATGCCGAGCATGAATGCGACTTATCCTGCTTACTGTTGGTGTCTGAGACCTGGCTGTCTAGACAAACATGACAAACCTAGACACTCCATCACTGGGTAGGCATCTCCACAGAGCCATTCATTTCCCTAGTCAGAAATACTTATGGGAGGAACCGTTGGCCTGGGGAGAGGTGTCCTTCTGACCACTAACTGTAGGAGGAAGCCTGGGTGACTATGTCTTCCTCTCAGATCACTGAAGTATAATGGGATGTACATCAAAATGTTTTATACCATTACGTTAAAAGTTCTTTCATTTGTAGGAAATAACTGAATTTCATTAAAAGGATCCATTAGATTTTCCTAACATCGCAGGGTTTCTGTAATACACCAGGATAGGTCCCCATGTATTTGGCAAAACAAAAGGATTTCTCTCCTTTCTACTTGGAAGGCTTTTCTACAAACTCAAATGTAACAGTCAGGAAACTTTTGGTGATATTTAGCAGAATTAATCTCTTTATAATCTCTGTGATTATTTCCTCACCATGTACAGTTCTGCCTCTGTGGATGAGAACTGAGTATTTTCACAATCTGAAGTATACTATCAGGTTCCCTGTTTAGTTTTCTTGTGACAAGTGCGACGCAAAAAGACTTTCATGTTACTCTTTACAATTATCAACTCCAACCTGCCGATTACTATAATTTCCCTCTATAAACTCAATCCAATCCTAATCTCTCTCTAGCAAAAGGGTACTCAAAATTGTTTCCAGAATTCCGGGTAAAATTAGAATAGAAAGCAGGGCATATTAAAGACGCGTGAACAGCTTCTTAAAAGACAAGGAAAATAGACTTGTGTCAAATCGAATATTTCATTCATCCACTTTGAATCAAAGTATCAGAATTTGGGTAAATTTCTTCATTTCAAAATTAAAAAAAAAAAAAAAGTTAAGCAGAAGTTAAAGTAGAATCAAGATATGCCAACAGTTTGTTTGGATTGTGATTTTCTTTCAAATTTCTGTTTACATTTTCTCCTAAAGACAGCACTGAGTGAAAACTGCTGTCACTTTTCTGCTTGCAATGGATTGCCTATCCAGTATTCAACAATTCCCAGCCTGAATATGTATTCAACAGCCACATCACTCTGCAAATTCATGATGGGTTTGCTCTTCATTAACATCCTTACAGCAATTTTCTTTTGTTCTTGCTACATTCCTGGCCTTGCTAAGCTGGATTTTCTAGTAAAATTTTAGTCTGTGGTCAGTGGTTCCTTTGTAGCCTTTATTTCAGGAATCAGTGTGCTTCCTGCCTGTCCTTTGTCCGTTTACTCAGTAATTCTATATACATCCACCTCCAAAGAGAGAGGAAAAAGCTTGCCTGATGTGATTTATTCCCTTGAACACCAGCTGTTCATTTCAGTCTCCATGGCTTTCTCAATCCTTCACCTGTCTGCTGAGCAGGACACTGGTGGGGCCAATCAGTGTCAATTGTTCTGGTAGTGTTTGTGAGATGAAGCAAACCGAACTGGGCTGAAACATGGTGCATTGTATTTCTTAGGGCTTTGTGTTCTGTTTTTAATTTATCTACCTTGTCTTTATTTATTATTCCTTTCAAATTGCAAACTAAGTACGAGGTGCCTGTTCCTCTAAACAGAGATGGTTTGGTCTTTATTTCCTTTGGAGGAAGCCTGGGTGAGGAGGCACCAGGAGGATTCTTGGTTTGGTTCCCGTAGTTCCACCTCGAAAGAACTGACCTTTAGATCTCTGTGGGGTGGAGGGTACCGAGCCGCCATGGGAAGGAAAGCATAACACCGGGTAGACCAAAGTGCTGGCCTGGGACTTTTCTAGCAGCTTCCCATGGCACAAATAGCTTTTTCACTTACACTCCACATTTCCCATCACTTTTCCTGCTATACAGTTTAATTCATGCCAGGCGGATTATGAAGGGAAGAAAATGATGCAACAGTCCTTTAAGTCGTTCCAGAAAACAAAGGAATAAAACCAAAACAAAACAAAAAAGAGAGCTTAAAAAATAAGGAAAAAACTCTGAAAACAAACTCAAAAGAAAGAGGGGAGGGGGAGGAAAAATAAAGAACCCGGGAAAGACAAATGAATGTTAGAGCAGGCACGATCATGGACAGACGCCAGCTACTTACGTTCACCTCGGTGATTGCTATATCAACAATGCTACCCACAACAATCAAGGCGTCAAATGTATTCCATGCATCACAGAAATAGTGCTGCATGTGGCAGAGAAGCCAAGGAAAGAGAAAGAGAGAGAAAGGAAGAGAGAGAAAGAGTGAAAGAAAGAGAGAGGGAGAGAGAGAGAGAGAGAGGGAGAAAGACAAAGGGAGAGGGAGAAAAGAGGGAAAAAAAGGAAAAGGTAAAATAAAATAAAAACAAAACAAAACAAAACAAAGCATGAAAGAGGGAGAGAAGAGGAAAAAAATAAGAAAAGAAAGAGGTTACGTGGGCATATTAAATAGTCTCTTACCACTCTACAGTATTGATTGCTCAAACCTCTGTAACGTTTCACATGTTGTAGGGTATCAACAAAAGCCTGGTTAGTCAGAAACTTACACTCAAGCATGTCTACCTTTTGGAGGGAAAAAAAAGCACACACACCCCAAACTCTGTGCGCTTTCACCAGTCACAGCCTTGGGGCGAGCTATGACAAGTGAAAAAGAAGGAGGTGTTCCCCCCCTCCTTTTTTTTTCCCTGGGAGAAGGAGAAGGACGACGGCAAGTTCAATAAAAGCATGACTAGAGGGAAAAAAAAATCAGAAAAAAAAAAAAGAGAAAGAGAGAAAGAGAGAAGGAACAGCAGAGGAGGAGGAGGTGGTGGTATCCTGGGGAGGGTAGAGTAATACTCACATTAGTTTCACTGAGAATGACGTCTATAATGCTGCCAATTACGATGAGGAAGTCAAAAACATTCCAAGGATCACTAAAGTAACCCTACATAAGGAAGGGGCAGGCAGGATGGGGATTAAAAAGGAATGTTAGACAGACAAAAACAGTTCAAAATTACCATTAGAATTACTGCCCTGACACCTCAAGGGGTTTTCCTCTTAAGTCTACCTGCTGCTTCTCAGGCCATAGCCCACTGCTGGCATCCCTGACCTGTGTGAACAGCCCTTCTCCAGCCAACACGATGCCAGGCCAACTACCCCTCACCTCTGTCTGAGACAGGGGGTGAAGGGGAAGCCACACAGATCACGTGGAGTACGGCTGCTCTTGGGAGCAAGGGCTGAGCACCAGGTCCTCCAAACATCTCTGATTCCTAGCCATATAGCTCCCTTCCCCATCTGGTTTAGATTTGGCTGGGAAAGAGGACAGGAATGTTGTCGTATTCTTTCAAAAAAGGCTCCCCTCTGCCAGGGTGAATGTAGATTCACCTGTCCGTATGGCTCTGTGCTGGTGTGGAAAGCAGCAACGTGCTGTGGCACAGCAGGGCAGAGGGCACAGTCAAGCTGGAGATGTGCTATTTAAACAGGTTCTTATCTTTATCTGTACCCAGCCACAGTAAGTATTATGACATCCATTAGCCTAACAGTTGCTGTTATTAGTGCTTTAGCTCCTGTCTTAAAACTACAGAGCAGGACTGGTATTTATGTTACCCTGAAAGCACATCTGCCCTACAAAATGAAAGTGTGAATGCAGCCTGTGCATGCTGCTACGAAGGGGTGAGGACGGGAGCAAAGTCAGTTCTAGCATGTGCTCAGAGTCAGACCTCTTGCTCACTCATGCTGAAGATGCAGCATCACTGTGGCACTGGCTATACAGGATGAGCTGTGACAGATTGGCTACCATGTGCTAAGCTCATATATTCGCTTTGCTGAGTAGGATTTCTTTGAGAGCCCCTACTGACATTGTCTCAAGCGGGACTCAGGAGATGCTAATCAGCACTGTTTGCCTTCCCCAGTCCTGCATGATTTTTGGTGGCCTGGGTCATAGGGATACAGGACCCTCTGGGAAAAATCCTGTTCAGCCCAGCAGATGAGCTTCCATATGTCAACTTCCTGCCCAGTTCAATGTTCTGAGCAAACAACTCATATCTTGGTTCACTGAGCACCTGAACACCCTTGTTCTGGAGTCCTAAATGGAGGTAAGCATCCAAAATCCTCTGTGCTCCTTTTATGCGTTTGGTTTTGTGAGCGTGGGCTGTCTGACCTCCCTGTTTCCCAGCTGCAGCATGTCTCCAGCGAGACTGAACCCAAGTTGCACTGCCACTGCTATTCTTAGCCAGAGAGTCAGGTCATGGGTAGAGTGTCAGGCTGTGTTCCCAGGCGGCGTTGTAGAGAGCAAAAAGGAGAAAAGAAAAAAAAAAAAAATCCCAGCCTTGGCACTGCATAAGCCAGGCTTAGGAGCCTTAAATTACTGTGGATCCAACCATCACATGGAGCAGACGTTGGCAAAAAGTGTCTTTCTAAGCTCTGAAATGCTGCCTACCCGGATGCTTTGAGACTCACGGTTATAACCTGTGTTTTGTGTGGGGCTGGAATAATGGAGAAAAAATAATTAAAAACAGCAGAGAAGCCGCTCTCAACTGGTTCACACCAGTGAAGGGAGCTGATAAGAGAAGACTTTGAAATCTTCTCAGAACCAGAAAAAAACACCCTTCTTTCTGCAATCTGAAACAGGCCACTCTCGGCAGATCTACACTGGGAGGAGTAATTGCACCATGGCTGCTCATGGCTACACTATAAGCTACAACAGGGAAGAAGGAAACAGGAGCAAAAGCAAATTCAGAGAATATTATTATTCAGCGTCCAGCCTAGAAAATACACAACAAATATTAGAATGAATTCAGCAGTGATGTCCAGCATCGTTAGCAACCAGATGGACCTGGAATAAAACTGTAATTAGACTTCACCAAGAGAAAGGGGAGGGAGAGAACAGCAGATTAAAATGTAGAGGCAAATGCATTTTGAATAAATAAAGGACAGACACAGATCACACAGAGTTGCAGAAAGTGCCTTTGCAGCCTGATGCAACCTTAGCAGAGAAGACACTTGGAAGATCAAAGAGAATGGAGGAGAAAACAGACCCAATCCTCCTGCCCCATTCGTGTGCACGTTCCTGATGATGACAGTGGCACTACTTACATCCAAATCAATACATTGAATGGCACAGCTATCCTTCCATTTCCTTTGCAAATTGAATAGATTGGGAACTGTTATGGATTCGAGTAGGAAACCAAACAACTCCAAAAAAACCAGTTTGTTTTTGGGCAGCTGCAAGGGTGAAGATCCAAAACACACTGTTCACATCTTGCCCATGCAAATGATGGCCCTCTATTTTTGAATTCGTTGTGGTTAATTTTACTATTTTTTACCATAATTGGCATCATACCGTAAGGAGTATTTTGGGGGTAACCAAATTCATAATTTCTTTTTACTGAGAAACTCTGGACACAAAACCCAACAGCCACAGCTGCTGTTCGAACAGCATTTGCTGGTGGTACAAAACCCAGGTGACAAGCAGCAGGGAATCCTGTCCTCAGATGACCACTGAAGCCAGTGAATTCAGCATCACTCCCAGTTGCAGGAATGCAACTTCACTGGAAGCAATGACATTGCATTGACACCGTTGGCACATCTCAGGAGAGATTGAGGCCTGGAAAGAAAAGGTCCCTTTTTCATTGCTATCACAAGTAGCTACTTTGGACATTTGTGTGACCACAGCATATCTGGAGTCATTCAGCTAATTCTGTGGAGTTGCTCCAGATTTACACTGAGAGCTCTTCCCCTGGCATGCTCTGCTGAGTCCCACCAGCCAGCTCCTTGCCTGAAAGCCACAGGCTGGTGTGCTCTGCGGTCACAGAACCAGTATCAAAGCATGTCGCTGTGGAGCTGTCAGGTGGACTCAGAGAGCTCTTCTCTTCCTCCTGTACCTTTTAGTCCGTGACGAAGAGGAACTATGGGTAGGAATGTGGTTTTACTCAACCCCACATCCAATTT
Source organism: Gallus gallus (assembly GCF_016699485.2). Taxonomy (NCBI): domain Eukaryota; kingdom Metazoa; phylum Chordata; class Aves; order Galliformes; family Phasianidae; genus Gallus; species Gallus gallus. The sequence goes on along the minus strand of NC_052532.1, from coordinate 61,604,304 downwards.
GCCAGTGTTAAATCAAAGAAACGCATGAATTTTAAAACCTTCCTTTCCTCCTCACCTGCTCCCTCTGTTTCAAACAGAAAGGTGAAAAGAGAAAGATATTATTCACAGTAAGAGAGCTTGAAGAAAACAGAGAACATAGGTGCTTAATTTGTGTGCAGGGTAATGGGATCCTTCCTCAGAAAGCCTTGTCTCCTTAGAGATGTTCACCTAGGAATGGCCATGTGGTTGCTCAGCCCTAGGTCAGACCTCCTAATCTTGTCAGAGTGCACACTGAGAGTGAAGTACATCATCCTCAGGGACTTGCCTCTTGTGACCTCAAAGGACCTCTTGGAGCCACAGTCCTTGCTGGAGTGTACCAGGGTGGCTAATGAAGGACAAGCTGAAGGAAGGGACAACTTTCACTCTAGTAAAGAGGCTGTATTTCCAAGCTGTTTTTCCCACCAGAAAGTCCTGTATGCTTTTCCCAAGGGGGTGGAGGTCTGACTGGAAACAAATTGATGGTATTGTTTGTTTTTGCAGGACAGGAATTTAGAGTGCAATACCACATTTTACCCTTAAAGGGAGATGTTTCACCCTGATTTAGCTGTATATACACGTGGCGTTATGGCAGCCCAAGGGGCACGCAAGGGAAGGGTAGTGACCCTCTTCTGTGGGAGTTCTCTGAAGATCTGTGAAGCTTTTGGGGAGAAAGGAGGACAGAAAGAGACCAGGAGGATTGGATTGAATATTCAGGAAGCGTGAAATAACCCCACCATTACAGCACATTTTTTTCCCCCATTTTTTTATTTCCCCCGAAGTAGCAAAGAATAGTGAATCATCACATGATCGTTATGTTAATGAAAGGCTGAGCATAAATATGCAGTAGCTGACTGGAATGGAATCTCACTTGTGCAAGGGGAGCAGACATTGTAACATTACAGAATGAATATGTCAATCATTTTTAGGTTTCCTAGTCACCGAGATTAGCTATGAACGAAGCTGGAGTTTGTTTTGGTACTAATGGAGGCACTGAAATCTCTGGAGACCATTACTTTGACTTTTTGTGAATATGAGATCCTAAATGCAGTATTTAAGAAGCCTTGCTAACAGCAGGGAAAATTGCCCACTGGAGCCTTTTCTGAAGGTCTGAGCTCAGAGTCACCCATGACCCCAGATAAGAACATAAGGTAGCTGGGGAGCTACACATCTATGCTGAAGCACAGAGATCCTCAGTGGAAGGGCAGTGCTTGAGTCGTAGTACCAGCTGGGTTATGAGCATCCAGCCCCATGGGAGCTGCAGGGCCACTTCTGTATTTACTGACATGCAGTTTTTTATCTATCTGCTTAGTCCCTGGTTTTCACTTCCATCTCTTATGAGGTGGTTGGCAAAATTAAAAAAGAAGGGATGAAGGGCCAAAGCTGGGGCCAAAGGTGTCCACTGGGTGGGAGCTGATGTAGGCCAAGTGCTCTCCAGCAGAAGCTCCTACAGAGTCACATTAAAACAAGGAAAGATATGTGTGCGTCTGTGTATACATGCATGTATGAATACAGAAATGAAGTACTGACAGAGAGAAAATGGATAATTACAGGGCCTAAAAGGGAAGCAAACTGAGAAGCTTGCCACCGTTGATCTGAAATGAACCAACATACTTAAATGACAAAAGGAAACAATAATCATCATCAATTTGAAAGAATGTGCAGGAAGAAGAGAAAGGGGATTGTTTCCTGATTCTCAATGTGATTTCTTATCAGAAATATTCTGCTGGTAGTAAAGAGCACCAGAGCAGACTTTGCTGGTAACTTGCAAAGTGAGATGAACACACAGTCTGGTTGATGCTTGCTTAGTATGTAAATTCTTTCCCCAAAATGCAGCAGGCTGTTTGGAATTGTGAGAGTCAGCTATCAGGCTCCATTAAAAGAGGATTTCCTGAGCAGAACTTTCGCAAGGGACAGTTTCATTGGAAAACAGAATCAAATCAAATGACATTTACACAGCACTGTGACTCTTGGCATACCTTCTCACAGCACACCGGGAGGATTCAGAGGTATCCTGGGAAATCTTACAAAGCTACAATAGTTGATGGTGCCAAATGGTGATAATGAAGATTCTGTTATGCTGAGATACAGATTAGCTGTAACAGCAATTGGAGAATTTAGGAGAACCTAACAGAGAAGGAATAAAGCGGACGATGCAGCTGCTGGAAGCTCCTGACAGGATGTGGATAACATTGTATATTTGCATACTATCTATCAGCTCTCATCTGTTGATGGATTAATTCTGAGGCACGGGCTCTTAGCAGTTTACCTACCAGTCACTGTAATGAGTCATTGCTGCAGGGAATTGCACAAGTCCCCCCTGTACTCCACCAAATCTTCCTACAGGCAGGGAGCAAGGAGAGGAGCTTTTCAGCTCCCAGTCTGTTCCAAAGGTGTGCTCGGATCTGAAAAGGTCTCCTACCTCTTTCTACTCATCCCATAAGAAAATAATACCAATTTATAAAAGAAGACAGATGCTGAATAACGTTGATATTTTCCTTTAGCCTCTCTCACTGTTTCATGCTTTCTCTCAAAATTCCTGCATGAAGATGTCAGTGAAAGCAGACACACCCTTGGAGTCTGAGGGTCCTAAAGACCTTTTTTTTTGTGCTCTCCACACCTACAGATAATCAAAAACATTGTGCAGACAGACCTGGAGCAGTCTTCGCCATATCTGTTCTGTGAACTGGGAATTCTCATTTCTAAATATTGCAACCTGGATGATTCCACCAGAATTACATTTTCAAGGTGGTCCCATGAGCCTCTCCATACCCATCAATGTGGTGGCACAGTTATCTCACACCTCTGTGTATTTCCTTTCCTCTAAAATGGCCAGTAGTATGTAAGCACTCAACGACATGGGAGGTTTGAAGGGCAGTGTTGCGGCCACAAGCCCTCCAGAGGCTGGGATGGAATCATCACAAAGGCAATGTGGAAAAATTTAATAGGGAAGCATCTCTTATTGTTGAGAAAAATTGTATTTCAAGACAACAGGCTGGGAAGGTCTACGGAAATGCTAACAGCAAAACTTGCTGAAACTGGATGATTCAAGTAGCTGACCCTGATGTCATTCTTGGCCTGGATTGCTCTTAGCTGCCTTTGAAGGGAAGGTGAGAAATGCCTCAGAACAACAATGCCAAAAGCCTCCTTGGTATAAATGCATGAAAACGGAAGCAGATAAAGCTCTCTTATCAATTTTGCTGGCCACAAAAAACCCAAACACCCAAAGCCAACAAAACCACACTTGACTTTCCTATAGGTATGTTGTGGCACAGTGATGCCTTCTGAGGAGTTGGGTCCTTTCTTTCAGGAGCAATCATTTTTTCTTTTCCACTGTAATCATTCAACAATCATTGCCCTGCACTCAGAAGTCAGACTTGCTCACAGCAAAGAGAAATAAACTCCACACTGGTCTTACTGGAAAGACTGAAAAGTGAATGTGATGGCTAGCTCTATCCGAATAGATCATTTATCACAAAATGGATTCTGTGAGAATTTTGCTGTCACATCTCATTAGGAGGAAGCTGTAAATACTCAAAGATTTTGCAAGGTCTGGAAGAAGTAGGTCTTAGTGAGAATGAACAAATAGCTTGTGAAGGCAATAAACCAGATCATCAGCATGAAACAGTGTTAAGAAAAGAACAAAAGGATGGGCCTTGCTATCTAAGACAGTCTGCCTTCTAAAGTAGGACTGACATCCCAGCTTGGGGGAGAACGATTCAAAAGAGAGTAACTGACATCTTTCAGAGTGAAGAAACACTTTCTGTGTGAGAAGATGAGACAGTGGCAGGTAATGAGGGAATTCTGAATACAGGCCTGGATTTGGAACAGCTTCTCTTGTCTCTGTACACACTATGGGAAAACGCTCCGACATGGTTGCCGCACTGATGTTAGATACTCACTGGAAGAAAGACACAGTCTTCCAGAAACGGGCCGTTAGGTATGGCTGGTAGGTTTTTTTAATAGTTTATTTTATGTTTAAGTTGCCTCCATTTCTGGAAAGGGCTTGATTTTATAAGGATTAGAGCATTTAGTAAGACAGTATTTTCTTTCACGTTGTCAGTCCATCAATCACAACAAAAGAGGATGTTTACTCTACTTTACTCCTGGGGAAGAAGGAGTATAGAAAACTAAGGTCTCTAAGTACTACTAAAGCCAGGTGGACAGCGGAGAGAAACCTGCTCTTAGACTTCATTGCAGTGACCATCTGGCAATGGAGGTGTGGTTCCCTAGCACAACAAACAGTTCTTACCAGGGGCTGTATCACAGCCTGCTAGCTGGAGACTAGTATACATTCGTATACAAAAAGAAGATTCACATCTGTGAGAACTTTTGACCCTTTAAAATGTCTTCACATAAAGTGATAGGCGGTTTGGATTTTTCTTGTGAGATTGAGAATAAGTCACTTTTCCCTTGAGTTGTTCCCTTCACAAGCTGCTGCTGACGTTGTCTCTGCTGTTGTGAATGAGACCCCAAGTGCACCATCCCACTGGGCTTTTAACACTGTGTGAATAATTTTCTGCATTAAATAATTAAGCATAATAGCTAATACAGTACTTCCCACACTGTTGCTCTGTGCAGTCATATCATTATTTTTGATCATTTATAATGGCATTAAAACCCTCAAGTGCCAGACTGAAAATAAATCTGTCACAATGTTGCGGTAATAGGCAAATTCTCTGGGTAGGTTTGCTGTGAAGGAAACGGCCCTCTCTCATTGAACATCTTACGTAGTTTCTTTGACAGCTTTTTTTTCTGAACACTCCATTGATCCTTCAAAAGGCTGCAGGATTCACGTTGCTTTGGTTGATCTGTGTTAGAAATTTCATGCATCCTATGCAGTAATATTTAGAGGAGCTATTTGTGTGCAAGGAACTGGTGGCTTCTTCTTCCAAGAAGAACATCCTGCAGTTAAACAATGAATGTAACGTGGGAAGCACAGATCAAATTGTGTTTTTATCCCTCACCGATTGCTTCTACCGTGACACGAAAGGACCAGGTTTTTCCATAAAGTTTGTCTGTTCACGTATTTCATTTTTGGCCTCTTTGGGAACAGCAACAAAGAAGCTGGCTGGGATCAGTACTGCTAGTGACCTTGTATGATATAGATTCTCCAGGAAGAAATTGGAAAGAGACTATACTTCATGCAGGATGTCAACCAGTGTTCAGAAGGAAGACTCTGATGCTTTCTGACCCAGAGGTACAAAAGACCTGAACAAGAGGTATGAGCTAGGCTTTACTGCAACCTTCCACTTCTCACCATCACTGTGGTTCCTTCTGTTACATTCACCTACCAAATGCTTTCACACTGTATGACTTGCTCAGGTGGAGTCACGCCTATGCCACAGAATCATAGAATGGCCTGGGTTGAAAAGGACCACAATGATCACCGAGTTTCAACCCCCCTGCTGTGTGCAGGGTTGACAGCAACTAGACCAGGCTGCCCTGAGCCACATCCAGCCTGGCCTTGTATGCCTCCAGCAATGGGGCATTCACAACCTCTCTGGTCATAAGCACATTCACAATAGGAAAACCTTATTCTGGCACTACTTTCCTTTACTTTGAAGTGCTGGGAATGGCCAGACTTCCTCTCTCACACAAACTTAGGAACCGGTGAGGAACTCAGAGAAACCTGGAAGTATCAAATACCATTGCTGTACTTTCACATGATGGAGAAGGTAGTTTTTTTCTTGCTGACACTTGTGGAAACTGTTACTAAAATGACCTAAACCTCAAGTGTTCTCCTACAGTTCTTTGTTTTCTGTACTAAACTGGAGGATTTGCTTTTTAAAGCTCTACAGCTACATCAGGTGTACTGTTCAGCTTACTAGGTCAGAACAGTAAAACATCAGGATGTAGTTTCTCTTTCTTTTTAATGTCACTTCTATGTCATACATCTGCAGCAGTCTCCTGAATATCTTTACTCTAAGGCCTGGAACAACCACAGCCATATTTTGGCCCTGGACTAGTGGGATGCCCTTCCAAATTCTGCAGCTAAGTCTGAAAGCCAGCCTTATGTGAGAGTGGCACAGACTGCTGCAAAAGACTTGGTTACTTTCATAGCCTCTCTTTTCCTTTCTTTCTCTTAGACAAATGGACAGATCGAAATTCTCTCAATTCAAGCAAGCAGAATTGAGAAGCAGGTCTACCTGATGACCCTCTGTTCTTGCCCATTATATGAATTTAGGGTAGGGATGACCTTACCTTCTAGGTACACAATAATTATAGAATCATGGAATCATAGAATGGTTTGGGTTGGAAGGGACCTTTAAGATCATCTAGTTCCAATCCCCTGCTACAGGCAGGGACACCTCCCTCTAGACCAGGTTGCTTACAGCCCCATCCAGCCTGGCCTTGAATGCTTCCAGGGAGGGGGCATCCACAAGGTCACTGGACAACCTGTGCCAGTGTCTCACTACCCTCACAGTAAAGAATTTCTTTCTAATATCTAGTCTAAAATTATTCTATTTTATTTTATTACATTTTAATTATTTATTATTATTATATTACATTTTATATTTCCTTTTATTTTATAAAATTATTATTGCAAATATTTCCTGACTTTTCATGAAAGTCATCTAAACATGCTGTTTTAACACAGAGTACTTTCAGTATTTGCTTTTGCAGAAAGGACTTAGAAAAGATTATCTTCCTCCCAGACCTGCAGACATGAAAGGCTTCATGTGACACATATGCTATGCAAAGTGCATGAAAATCCTGACAGCCAAGTAATCAGAGTGAAGAGAAAGCAGAGGAGTAACGGGGGATTGAGATTTTTCCCTTTTCTAGTGTATTTCCAAAACCCTTGGGCCTGAATCAGCAGTTTCACGAGAACCTCAGACTGAAAGCATACACTCTGCAGTGTCTGGCCATGCACTTAAGAGATGTGAGGGATTTCTAGTCTCATGGCTGCAGGGCTTGTTGAAGCAGCTGACAGCAATTTCAGCTGGGCTACTGGCAATACAAAAGATGCAGTGGAACGTTCAGTATCTTCAGTTTTCGCCCAGATAGGAGATGAGGTGAAAAAGGAAAGCATTTCTAGGAAACGTGCTGATGTTAACTTTTTGCAACAGAGCTAAGGTTATTCCAGAGAAGTGGGGGAATTCACTGCACCCAATTTTTACTGCAAGCTGATTCGATAAAACAGTGCACAGGAAGGCTCCTGTGGCTGAGATAGTGATGTGTTTGAACATGGAGGCCTGGGATGTCTGCCAGGGAACTTCAATAAAATGTTGAAGCACTAAAAGATGTTCATTAGCTTAAAAGCCATGGATTTTAATTCCCTCCTTCATTTTTTAGAAACATCTTCTTATGCTCGTTTTTCCTTTCAGCCCTGTTTCTTTTCTTTTCCTTGCATCCGTTTTGTCCAATCATTTAATACATTTCTCTCTCTGGATCTTGGGTTTGTGTTTTTCTTTCCTCCTTAAAGAATATTCTGTCTTCTCCCACTCTCCATAATCTATGTACAGCTTTTCCTCATATCAAGGTTTGGTTTCCCTCTTGTTTTCCTCCCAAACACAATTCTTCCTATTTATATTGTTCTCTCACATCCTTCAATTCACATACTATTACCTGGCTACTTCTAGTTCCCTCCATGCTACTTCTTACCCAGTGAAATCATCAAACAGAGAACACTCTTTCTGTTGAACCAAGTATATATATATGTTTTTCCCAGCCATGGATCCTGAAACTTATTCACTTTCTCTTCCCTTCTTTTGCCTTTTAATACATTTGTTCCCACCAAATGCAGAGTGGTGGTTGGAGGTTGCCCTTCCTATTGCACCTGGTAGATGCATCAGTCAGCAAACACTCCATGTTTAGGTGCTGCCCCCACCCAAAATAGGATGGCACTGCAGCTGAAGAGATGAAACTATTAGAAACCAATTATTTGGGTTAAGAAGCTGCCAAAGGCAGCAGAGGAAATCTACAAAGAGTCTTTTGACTGGGTAGCCCATGTCCTTGAGAAGGAGGCAGCTGCCTGCACCATGGGCTCTGCAGAGCACTGGCTCTGAGGCTGTGGACAACCCAAGAGAAATTAGAGCTTTATTCTACCTACACATTTACACAACCTACACTGCAAATTTCTACCACTATTCTTCATCCTAGACCATCCTAGACCTAGACCTAGATTTTTAAGCAAATATGATTCCTCTGTCTGTTGGATGGACCTGCAGTGTTTTCAGCTGTGGGCAAAAGTCCACTCTATTGTAACCAGGTTTCCTGACTGTTTTGTATCGATGCAGAACATCTTTGTCTTCTCTGTATAAGCTGGAGAAATAAAATACTGTGATGAATGATGCCAGGGTAGCATTCTAAGCTATAGAGGTATTTCTGAAGGAACTAGAATGAAGGACTACAAAAAGCTCTAGATTTCCAAAATTAACTGATCTTGTCTCAGTGGTGCAGGTGACAGATTGGATATAAATTTCAGTTGTTTGTGAAAATGCTGAAGCCTCTTTCCTGACTAAGAAATGACTGATTATTATCACGTTGAGAAGGAAGAATGCGAGTAGTATGTAGTCAGTATGACTTCAGGAGAGACTGTCCAGAGATCTGTTTATAGGCATAAATGTACCAGAAATGGAGTGGTAAAAAGGGAACAAAACCAGATGAGTCACTTTGCAAGTTTGAGAAGAGATATCACTGCATCAAATGCAAGATAAATGCTGAGTGATAGTGCTTAAAGAGGAATAAAGAGGGCAAATACATCGGGGAGAAAGAAACACTGACAGGTAGGTCCATCAGTAAATGCAGCCTAAGAAATAATATGGGTGATACTGGTGACATTCACTACCCAGAGAATCATAGCCCTTCCTTGGATCACATGGAATTATGTGCCTGGAACTGTGCCTGGAACTGTGGAACTTGTTTGAAATGGTGCATGGAAGCCTGAACACTGCTACATGAAAATGACATTATAGATTAGCAAGAATTCAGAGCAAAGTAGCAGTGGTAAATGAAGGACTGAACCGACTCTCTGAGGCAGATGGCATCGTGACAGGCTGCTCTACAAGCAGTAGTCCCTCTGATAGTCATAATTCCTCAGAGGAAATCCCCAGTATTCCCTTTCCACGCACACACAGATCTGGATTTGACAACATATATGATCATGTGCTTTACTTTATGCATGGGAGCAGTTCTACCAACGTATCTGCCATACTTCGAGATAGCAGAGACAGTGGTAGAAAATTCACAATTCTCTGATTACAAGTCCTGATCTATCTAATCAGAGCACATATAAAATGTTTCCTGAAATGAATACTAGATGTTGTTCATCAGTAAAAGAACTCTTTCAAGGGGGCTGGAAAGATCTGAAGTTCCTGGAGGAGAATCCATCCCCACATTAGCTCTTATGTTGGCAGATCGTGCAGATTGATATGATTATGAATTTTAAGTCATTTTCTGACCGTTTGAATGATAAACTCTAGGCAGGTTTTTCAGAGTAGCTGGCCTTCATGGACTGCTCCTTGTGGGGACTTCTCTATGATGTGAGGACAGTGGTAACTGTGGGCACGCAAGACAGCATGGCTCCTCTCACTCCCTTCAATAGCTTTCTCTGGAAAATGCATGATGTAGCAGCAGCTTTTTCTGTGCAGGAACTGGAAAACAACTCAACAGATGGTCTGGAGAATTTATAAAATTAGAAAAACAAAGCAGCAAAAGACATTGGCTCAACAGCACTACTTCTAGACTGTCTATCTCTTTGATGCATATAGTCTTGAAGCAGTTTATGAGTTTCAGCCAAGACAAACACTCAGGTCCATTTGGGAATTTTGCTTCAGAGCAGCATTAATGCTCTGTAAGGAGATGCAGGGCATGTAGTGGATGTTTTCATTATCAGCAGTCCTAATTATCCCAAATCTTTCTTGCTCACTGTTAGCATACCCTCCTGCCAAGACTGCATCAAGCACAGATGAGCTGTCTTATACAGTGCTTATATTTATCCTGCAGGAAAAAAAAAAAACAACCCTGAGAGAATGGATCCTCTCCTCCAGACAGTGCACCATACGGAAACACATGGGCTCTCAGAGGTCCTGTCCCTACCCAGGAGGCACTATCTGTACCCACAGATAGTGCCTCCTGCTAACACAGTCCTCTTTTCTACAGCCTCCCTGGAGACTATGACCGAAACACTGATCCCTTGAGATGGCCAACAAAAAAGAGTCATACCAGGGAGCTTGCTGACCAGAGCAACCAATCTCAAAAGTAACAGTTTGTTTAGTTAGGGTAAATCTCTACTCTAATACAAGGACTAGTTGCAGGGATGGATTATCCCCATCGATTCTTTGCAGACAGGCAGATCTGTGATCCTACTTAGTGCCTGTGCAACTGAGTGTGCATTTGCATTTTTTCACCTTTATTACCAAGAGTGAAAATAAGCAGGACATATCTCCTCACAGAATAAGAATGAAGAATTAAAAACTGGATATGGTAAAAAAGATCTGTTCAGTCAGAGTCTGCCAACTCTTCCATTATTACACTGGTAACACATAGGTAGCGTTAGAGTGGCAAAAATCTTTACTTCAAATAATACTGTGCCACATCACTGCCTGCAGCAGGAATTCTGCACATTAGGAACTTCAGTCTTCCCTCCAAAGCTGATCTGCATGGCCATGTCCCCATGGTGACTTCTGTAAGGAGCTGGGTGGTAGCAGCTCTGAGCATCCCAGAGACCTCTCCCAGTTCTGTTAACAATTCTCTCCAGAGAAGCTACAAATAAATAGCAGTTTGTTCTAGTTTGTACAGATGGAGAAAGCTGTGATGCCGTATTGCTGCCACAAACAATTCATTCCAAGGTGAGAGCTCTGTGGTAGCTGCTTCGAAGTTACAAATCAGCTTTTGCACTGCTTGCTGTAGTTGAAGGTTAGCTGCAGCATCTGCTGTTGGATTAAGCACTGCAAAATTGGAGAAACTGGAGTAAAATGTGAATTTCATTACCTTCAGTTGCGTGCTCAGTTCTGTTCTGTCACTTTCTCCTGGGGATTGCCACTAAGGCAAGGACACAACACCTTCAGCTACCTAAGTTTCTTGCTTTCTTGCTGTCAATCTAACTGACAACAAGCTTACAGCTCCTCTATTTTAGAGAACACATCAGATAGAAAAGAATGATGTTGGAGAACAAAAACAAAATGAGACAAAGGATCTTAAACAAAGGTTGGTTTGTGTTTAATTGCTCTGGAAATGGCATCCAATTCTGCATTTCTGCATTCTGAAATTGCTGTTTCCTCTCTGGGAAACACTAATATCACTTCGCGTCTCATTTCTTTGTCTCGAAACTGTTGGTAGTGAGTAAGAGATGGTGGATGTGCTGGTGACACAGTGAAATCCTTTTGGACTTTTTCAGCTGCTGTTCCTGGGAATAACCTTCACCTGAAAATGTAAGTTGGCTGCTTTTATATCTTTCATTAAAGGAGAATACAAGATTGGGCCAAGCAGAGGCTCCATGGTGAAAGACTCCCACATAAGAACATATTCTTGGCAAGTTCAAGTTCAATTCCAAATGTGAAGCATAAAGATGAACAGACTATGCTACCCAGTGTTGGTCTACATCAGTCCAAATAGTCTTCCAGGAGAGGTGGCTTCTTTCTTTGAGGTGCAGGTTCAGTCAACATGGAGCAGAGAATGAAGGTTAAATCTTTGTACTGGACTAACACTAACAAGTTACACAGAACAATTTGATATTTCCAAATTTGAGTCACTGAACTCAACATAATCTGGTGAGAGTACAATGCTAGAGGCAAGTCATTTTGCTGTACTAGTGGTTTTTATGAGTTGATTCCTGTTCTTATTCCCTGTAAGTTCTGTGGTGCCATTTTTAATAATATTGTTTATTTTCCTGAAGGTGTTTAATTAGACCATCAGTTTAAGACAGTTTAATTAGACAGATTTAAACCACTCTTGGCAAACAGTCCAAACTGGGATTTTAAACAGATTTATTACTTTCTATGGCTAGACTTTCAGGATGGGCAGGGCCCAGTCTGAGCTTGGTGCCTGATGCTTAGTCATGAAGTCTTTATTAATATCCTACTATTCTGGTCATAAGGAAGCCTTCTTTTATATTTTCACTTCTACTATACTGTAGTAGCTGGGAATTTAGATTGGAAATTACAGAATCATGGAAAACTGGGCTGAGAGAAATCCTGCAAAACTAGTCTATTCCCTTGTCCCATGGTAGATTGTACATTCCTAAACTGCTTTTAAGAAAAGGTTCATTTAACTTAATCTTAAAACTTCAAATGATGGAGATTCCACAATCTCTTTGGGGAATCTGTTACAGTGTTTTTCTGACTGGAGGACAAATTTGCCCTCAGCTGACTTTGCTTTATTCTTTGTTGTGCAGGAAAACTTGAAAAGGAGATTCAACACAGGAAAGTAAGTCAAGAGAAGTAGAAGGGACTTGCAACATCAAAAAATCCAGCTCCTTACTGTTAGGGGCAACCGTGTCAGGTAAAACCTTTCCCGCATACATACAGAGCTCAAGAGTTGAACTGTCTGGACTTCTTCCCTAAATGCTCAAAACAAATTCTGCCAGAGATTTTCAGCTTTCTCAAAGTTAAGAATCGCCCATAAAGTAGAACCATGAAATCAAAAGAGCATTACAAAGTCTGTGAGATACGCTTCTCGGTATATTACATGCAGATAAGAATTTTACAAAGTGCCAAAAGATTTGCTAGCAAAATCCCAAAAATGAAAGGTAGATCCCTCCTGAGAATTGAAATCCCTTCTGATACAGATGATGATACTTCTGAATTTCCCAATATAGTGTTTGAGATCTCACGAAATATCAGTCCTTCACCAGGACAGCATGAGATGATCCTAACATTCAAGAGAAGTAGATCTAAGGAAGGAGAATGATACTGGGTTCAGGAAGCAAACAAACAAACATTGTGACTCTTCTAAAAAAATTCCTATAAGAAGCATTCCTGTAAGAAGGAGAGAGGCCAGGTGGATTTAATGTCAACACAGAAATAACAAGAGAAAGTTAGACCGAATTCAGTGGAATGGGAGAACAGTGTTTCTGAGCTGAGGATGAAAAAGAAATTAAGTAAGACATGGGAGAAGGGCGCAACTTCAGTGAACCCCTACATGTTTGACATGATGGACATCTTAGTCATAACTGATGCTTCAGACAGCATTTGCCAACCACAATGTATAAAGGCATTCCTCAAGATGCAATTCCATGTACTAACATATTGTTGAAAATATGAAAAAAGGCATGAGTTGCCTGTCTGTGTTTAGGTATCTTCATTCCTCTCCTTATGACATGCCACTGAATTTAAACCCTAAAAAAAGACTCAACTAATTTTAAATTCTGAAGGTTGCTCTGAAATAAATGCCTCCTATTTTATTATGTTGGCCCATGACTTCAGAGGTGGTATGGCAGTAGAGGTCAGACCTTCTCACCAATATTCCATTACGTTTTGTTGCTGTGTGACAGATAGTAGCTGAGGGGCAGTCTGACAAAATGGTGTCTGATATGGAAGCGTGTTTGAAGAAAAGCTGTGTAATTAAATGCCTTCAGCCAGAAAAAGACGCACCCATTGACATTCATCAACACTTGCTGAATGTTTATGGAGACCAAACAGTGAATGTTGGCACAGTGAGGTGGTGGGTGGTGCATTTCAGCAGTGGCAACAATGTCAGAAAGTCACCTCTGCTGGTGCAGATTTTTATGAGTGTGGCATTCAGGCTCTTGTGCATTACTGGTGAAAATGCATAGCTAATAATGGTGACTTTTTTTGCAAAATAGTCTTTTGTAGCTGAGAATTTTCTCCATCAACTAGCACTATTGTCCTCTTTGTATCTGTTATAGTTTCCATGAAAATAAATAGGAGTCATTACTTTCAGAGCGATCTACATATGTGAGATCAGAAACTTTGTCCTTGTGCCACAGCAGCTGTGACAACTTAGTAGGAAGAGTTTGTATCTCTCTCCATGATACAGCTACACTAGCAGAATGTCATGGCCCAATGGATGGGACAACACCTGCTGAGGTACTGAATATTATCAATGAAGTCTTAAATTCCAAACTAAATTAAGCTGAACTAGCACTGAACCACAGTCTTCCCAGAAGAAACATTTTTTTCCAAGGTTCATAACTCAAAATGAGTCATACTTGATTAACTTTACTTGGGCCAGGAGACTAATCAGGATGCTATTTCTATTCCGTTTTAGCAAAGTCACAGCAAGCATCAGAATGACGTTCAGCATGGAATATATTATAGCCTTAACATAGTATTGCCACTATACCATAATGAAAACAGAACTAGGAACTTTCTCTATTAGCAGAAGTTGTTGTTTTTCCTTATTTTTTTATTATTATTTTTTAATATTTGGCATGTCCACTCTCCAGTGAAAAAGTTATTAAATACATGTGAGACTCCAATCCAGAGAGCAACTGTCCTGCTCAGCTCTTGGTGGGGTAATAGATCAGAGAGTTTCACCTCCTCCTTCTCCTCACAGCTGCCCCGCACACATGCACACACACACAGAGGCCAGGAAACTCTACACCTATAGCACCTACCTTGGGTTTGAAGGCAATTAACTTCAGGACCATCTCGACAGTGAAGAGGCCAGTGAAGAGCATGTTGAGGATGTTCATGGCTTCCTTGAACATGCAGCTCTGACCGTAGTGCTGAAAAACATCATCCCGGCAGCAGTGAGGAATGGGCATACCAGCTAGTCATGTACATGCACGGCTACTGCTAATCTCCCTTCACATCAGAGTTCTCGAAAGGAAACCCCAGTATGCTCCATTTTAAAAAAAAATATAAAACCCATCTCCCTTCAAACATAAGCATTTCCATACCTCTAGCCATTTTTGCCATCTGACTCTGAATCTCATCTCTTTTAAAAAATGTCACACTTATCATTCCAGGTGAGGGCTAGTTATAAATCTGCATAACGGTACAAAGCCGTTTGCAGTTGTGTTTATCTCACCTTTCTCTAAGGCTTGGATCACTTTTTTTGTCTGATTCCTGTTGCGTTGTGAATGAGAGTTTCACTGCACTGTTCATAATGATACCAAGCCATTCCCCAAGTAATTGCACTTAATTCAGGACTCTACAAAGTACACGAGCAGCTCAAATCATATCTCTCCAAAATACATTATCTTGCATTTGTCAATTTGTCAATGAATTAAATTTGCAATCATGCTGCCCATTCACTTAACTTTATTAAGGTCTTATGAAGTTACTGTCTATCATCTATTGATTAATTCATATACTGTCTTCTACAGATTTTGCCACCTCACTTTTCATATCCCTATTTCCAGATCTTTACACTTGGGACTGATTGCCTTGCTCAAAGGTTGTCTTTCAGTGCATGTTTTAAGACTCTGTAGTTGCTTAATTTTGATAATTTGAACTACCTGGGCTGAATTTTCATATTCTGCATTAGCTCAGGGTGCCTTTTTTGAAAGGAGCTTCAATTAAAACAATTCAGCTGCTAATGAAGGACAGACCAGGGAAAAAGCACATTGTTGAGGCGTTTTCAAAATTTATTGTGACATTTCCCTTGTGAGATTCTAATATCTTCAGGACTTAAAAACTTGGAATTTTATTGGAATGTGGCTTTTGTGTCAGCTGTTCCTTATGAAGTTTGACCAAATCTGACTATAAACTTTTGAAAAACTATGCTTTCCTCAGGATGGATATAGGCTTCCTAGAATCTCCAGAGATGCTGTCCTGCCTGTGGGCTCACAAACATCTCATAGCTTCTAGCTCCATCTGCCCTTTGTGTACTGCATGTCACAGCAGCTGAGCACACTCCAGAACTTGAGAATGAACATAATAGCCCTCTGTTGCTTCATGACACAGCAAGGCAGTAGATCCTACAGATGAGAGCAGAGTTGGACCAACTGAAAATGAAAAGGGAGGCAAGGGAGATCTTAAGCAAAGAGTTGAAGGAATGAGACAGAAATGGGCAGACTTCAGGAAACGTACAGAACAGATTGTGTCTCTTAAGGCTCATTCTCTGACTGAAATGAACATGGAATTTGTTTTGTTAACTGGCCACTTAGTAAAAGTTATGTCTTCTTCCTCTTCCTTGCTCTTACACCTACACATATTAAACTATTACTTTTATTTGCTATTCTTGGAGATCTAGCTTTGGATGTCTCTTTGCAGGATGAGCAGCCTGGTCTAGTGGTTGGCGACCCTGCCTGTGGGAGGGGGGTTGAAACTAGATGATCATTCTGGTCCTTTTTAACCCAGGCCATTCTATGATTCTATGATTCTATGATTCTATGATGATGATTAACACTAGTTTTTGAAAACCCTCACGCATTAAGGAAAATGTATGCTCAGTATAGTGATAGTAAGGCAATCAGTAGCACCACTAGTGAAGCGAGTTAGCAATCATCTATCGAGAAAAGTTTTAGGTAGAATTGATCCCAATTTGCTGTGATGGAGAAGAAAATAAATACAGCCTCTTGGGGTTCTTTCTGGACAAATTTCTATGATTCTTAACACAGAACAAAGTAGATACCAGGGATCTCCTATGCCCTATTCCCGCTTTCACAGAATCACAGAATCATTAAGGTTGAAAAAGATCATTAAGATCATCTATTGCAACCATCAACCCATCCCCACCATGCCCACTAACCATGCCCCTCAGTGCCACATCCACACGCTTATTGAACACCTCCAGGGATGGTGAGTCCACCACCCCCCACTGGGCAGCCTGCTACAATGCTTCCTGCTTCCCCACTCTTTCTGAGAAGAAATGTGTCCTTCCTGGAGCCCTTTGTCCTTCAGGACTATCACACAAGGGACTCTCCCAACCAGTGTCCTGAACTGCTCAAAGTCTTCCCTCCAAAAGTCCAAGGCAGCAGTTTTGCTGACCCCCCTCCTGACTTAACCAAGAATAAAGAACTCTATCACTTTGTGGTTACTATACACAAAATAGCTTCCGACAACTACACATATCGATCCTTCTCTGTAAACAGCAGGTCTAGAGAGATGCCTTCCCTGGTAGGCTCTCTTACCAGCTGCATCAGAAAGTTATCTTCCATGCACACCAAGATCCTCCTAGACTGTTTCTTCTCTTCTGTATTGCATTTCCAGCAAATGTCTGATAAATTGAAGTCCCCCATGAGAACAAAGGCTACTGTTTGCATGACTTCTGTCAGTTGCTTGTCGAATGCTTCATCCTGGTTGGGTGGTCTATAATAGACTCCCACTGGAATATTAGCTTTGTTGACCTTCCCCCTGAACCTTATATGTACAGACTTAACCTTATAATTACCAGCACTGAGCTCTACAACATCAAAACAATGCCTGACATATAGAGCCTTGATTGCTTTGTTTACCAACCTATTTGCTCCCTACTCCCTCCCTATGTTAAAAACATAGAAAAGGCCAAAACTGTGAGTGACAGGTTTATTCTTGCACTTCATAGAATACCAGTCAGAACTGAGAAATCACTTGCATTGTACAATTCCTTTTATCATGTTCCTCTCCCACTCTCCTTCAACTCACGACATGAAAGCAAAAGTAGGTCTCAATCTCTGTAATTTCTAAATTTTCCCCAATAAAGTCTAAAAATGCATCACCTGTGAGGTTTTCTACTTGCTTACTTACTTGCATGGCCAGACAGATGGTGTTCAGCAGGATCAAAACGAACATCAGGTATTCAAAATAGGTGGAGTTGACCACATACCAAACTTTGTACTGGTACTGGTTTTTTGGGATGTATCTCCGCAGGGGCCGGGCTTTCAGGGCATACTCTACACACTGGCGCTGTGAAAGAGGTACAGTATGTTTAAAAATCAAAAACAGAATACAAGGTTGATTAGCTACTTCCAGATATAATAAAAGCACAATGTGCTTCAATCTATTTTCTTAAATGACTGCTTAGAAGAAGAATTTCTTTTAGGTCATAAAGTGAATGTGTATGTTCTACCTGTTCTAGACCTCCATATGTATTTACTTTGGCCAGAGAACGCTCATCTAATCTCACTGAACAAAACGGTACAGCACACATTTTAAAGTAAATATTTTCATTTGTGCAAATCTTGCAGAAAGATTTTTTTTACCTGATTCCTGAAAGATGGCAGTGAAGCCAGCTTAACGATTCATCTTGTTGGCAGTTTCACATGTTACTCTCTGTATATATTTCTCTCTTAAATTCTTATTGCCAATGCATTTCTATCTTTAGAGGTAGAAAGTGGTCATGAATTACCTGGTTCTTGTCCAGCTCACAGTTCTTGTATTCTTGTTCTCCTTGTTCCTGAAATGTGACGATGACGAAACCAACGAAGATGTTCATCATGAAGAAAGCAATGATGATGATGTAGATAATAAAGAAGATGGAGATCTCAACCCTGTGATTATAGATGGGTCCCACATCCTCCATGTGGGAATCAATGGACCTATACAGCAACCTGGAAGCAAACAGGAGCCCAATGCAGAGAAAATCTGCAGCTGCCATGAGACCTTATAGGTGATGTTATAAAACTCATCCGTGTGATTTTCTTCTACTTGTATCAAAATTACTTCATTCACAGATGCACTGACTTGCACTGATTTGAGTATAAACTCTTGCAAAAGAGAGGACACAACTTTTATTAACTTAATACATTTGAACCTGGTCAGGTCCAAGGATGAAGTGTATTTATAGTTGAACAATAAAAACTTAATCAACAACAACAAGAAGCATGCCCTTCAGTTAACAGAAGAGTTTATGTTGTTGGGAACTGAGTTTTGTGAGAAAAGAGGATCTCAACACTTTTAACATTTGTTAATGCTGCTGCTGGCATCACCTGGTGACACAGCTCAGGGACAAACCCAGGATACCTTAGCACATCTATGTCAGTCCGACTGAGTGGAGCCAAAGGTATCTTTGGTCCCTGTGACACAGACAGGACAGCCTGGTGAGTTATCTTGTGTCTACTTGTACTGCACATTTAGCGCTGGTGGATTTCATAATGGCTCACTGGCTCCATAGGAAACTTCTAACACTTACCAGTATTGATAAGTACCTGACAGGCATTTTTATCCCTTTATATACACAGTATTTGTAACAACTATTGCTACTATTGCTGCTGTTGGCAGTAATTTCTTAAGTGCTGCAGACAGCGATGTAAGCTGTTTACAAGCACAAGAACTGCAGTTCATGCAGGTCCTGAGGAATTTACACAGCTCATAATACTACAACGACTGCTGCTACTATTGCTACATTTAATGCTCTAAAATTTTTAAATACTTAGAATGGGAAAGACGGTTCTCTACATTTGAATTTTCTCTTTTGAAATGAATGAGGACATTAGTAGTGAAGCATTGGCCCAAGAAGCACTCACTCTGGCCATCCTTCAAAGGTTGAGACAGTGAAGAGGGCCATCATGGCAGTCAAGACATTGTCGAAGTCAAACTTGCTGTTCTCCCAGCTCCGGGGTTGGATCATCGGCTGACTGACCTCACCATCCTTGTATGTGATGTAGTACCCTCTGTGTGTGCAAAAAAGAGAGAGAACATGGCAGAACTGCATTTCTGGTACCTGGCCCTGAGAGCAGATGGCCAGTGAAAGGGGCTAAGTGGGAAAGGTCAGACTCACCTGCATTCTGCTTCAGTCTGCTTGGAGCTATCAGTACAGCTGTAGAGTTTGCCCTTGAAGAAGAAGAAAGAGGAATGAAGCTTCTGTTTCTGACAGTGGAAGGGTTAGGGCTAATCATGTACCAGGGAGGCTACATTTACTACTTGCTTAACTGCTATGGGTATGTTTTCATGCTCTTTTGCCAGCAGATGTGAATGAACTGGACCAAGAGTTGCCTGCGTCTGGGCACCTCAGACCACAGACTTTCATTGGCTTGCACAGTGTTCTTCTGGGTATATCCTGAGGTATGTGTGCAGTAAGTACTACTAAACACTGATTGTCAGAAGGGTGGTGAAGGGCAAAGAAATAAAAGTAGACCTAAAGAACAGAATGGATAATCTCCAGTGATTACCACTGGATGCATGCCCCGTCTTCTGCAAAATGTAAAGTAGAGAGCCAGCAATTACCAATCCTTTAGAAAAGCCCCTTTCACCTCTCTGTCACTAAGTCATGCCACAAGCAATTTGGAGAATAGGGTTACTGATGATTTCTTACAATTACAGATGAGTTGCAACAGTTCTGAATACGATCGACCCAGTTTTGGTAACTCCTGGTAGTAGGAGACCAATAATACCGACAGTGCCCCACATTCTATCTTTCACATGAGAAGATTCCATCTCCCCTTCCTCAGGGTTTTCCATATTTTTCTTCCCACCCCAGAAAACAGCTCAGTGTAATGGATGAATGAATGGGTCCAATGGTTTTACCTTAAACAACTGAACTCCAATGCAGGCAAACATGAACTGCAGCAAAGTGGTGACAATCACAATGTTTCCGATGGTTCGGATGGCAACAAACACACATTGGACCACATGCTGCAAATGGAAGATAGGAACAAAAGTAACTTGCAGGACTGTTCTGAGTTGCTATGATTAGAAATGAAGCCCAAGACTAAAACAACAAATACAAGAATTTCATTTAGCTATTGCCCATTAAGTAATGCCTCAGGAAAAGAGAGAGAAAACCACTGTGTAACTTTTATCACTGTACTCTTTGAAGCAGGAAGAAAGAGTCAGGAAAATACCAGAGTTCAGCTCTCTGAAATGTCCGGTAGCACAGCCTTACATATTTGGGCACTCACTAGCTCACATAAAGAAATTTAACTAATAGAGCAAGGCTTGTGAGCCCATCTGCAACCCTATAGAAAATGACATAATTTAACATTAGTGGTGATGCTTAAACACTATTTGAAATGTCACAAAAGTCCTTCTAGCCTGAAATAACTTGAATTGATAATTTGCAGAAGGCATTGGGATTCTTCTAACCTTTAGTCCTTTGGCTCTGTTGATGGCCCTCAGAGGTCGAAGCACTCGCAGAACACGCAAAATCTTCACCACATTGATGGCACTGGATCTGGAAGAAAGTATTGGGAAGTTTGAGAGAGACAAAAATATAGTGAGTGTGTTGCAAGGACAGACAGATCTCACCTACTCTTTCTTGTCTGAAATCCTATATAGCCTTAGACAGGTTAGGATGGCTAGAGTCAATTATTTGCTACTTGCTGTGGCACCTCAGGGGTAAGAAAATTATTCTTGTGTCACCTTCATAGGTCTTGCTTCCTGATCTGGGCAGCCTCAGCATACTTTTCCTGACTTTCATCAACTATGCTGTATTAATGAAAGGAATGGAATATGGACAGGGATTTTTTATTAAGCTGAGAAAATTGCAAAATACTCTGTAGCTATGTAATGGAAACTGTGCCAAGATGTAGGCACCACAAGACGTTTTCAGGTAAGGCTTAAAGAAGCATTCTGTTGAAATATTCATAGAAGAATGGACAGTCCAGACTACTTGGGCATTAAAGTACACTGCCCAGGTAAGGTATGATCCTGCAGAGTGTTTGGCCTCTGATTCTGCAAAGCAATTAAATGTGAATGTAACCTTATGGATGTGGAAACTCTCACTGAACAGGATGACATATATGCTTAATTTAAGTGCTGAACACAACTACCTACTACAGCTACATAGCTCTTTATCTTCCCAGACTAAAATGCTGACTGAACATCTTCTCCATGCTGGAGGATATCAGGCCCTTCTACTGATTTTGAGAACAGTTTTTTTTTGCAAACACATGAATAGTCTAGTTAGAACTGTAGGAACGAAACAGGATGTCAAAATGTCCTCTGAGCTATTATTAAGACTTCTACTGAAAGCCCAATGAACCTGAAAAATCTTTCTGCTTGACTTATTGAGCTCTTAAATGTATCATACATGAGCTGCTAACTTGTGGTGAGAGCAACAGGGACCTGATTTCTTGTCAAGCATGCTGTTACTTAGGAAACTTCCAATCCAACACAAACAGTTCCACATATTCAAGTGAATCTGTAAATTATTAAGTAAATTAGCAGATCACAATAAAAAGTGTATTCACAGAAGTGGACTCAACTGACACTGCCACCAGTACTCCACACATTCTTGCACAGCTCTTAAAGCACTTGATGGTCTTCCACTGACCAAGACTCACAGCATACTAAGAAGTAGCAAAACACTATCACCCTATTCTATAAAGAAATAATGAGAGCTCTGGGATGGAACGGTAAGTCACTTAACTGCCCTGATCTGAAAAAGTGACTCATACATCTTGGAACAAAGATGAGTGTTATAATTCCCAATGGACCAAATTTTTTGTTCTCATTTGATCTTGCAGGAAGATCCTCTATCCAGATCACTGGTATCATTCCATATCACTGGTAGTATTTCCCAGCCATTAGATCCCCTCCTGAGAATGAATTTTAATGCCTCGTGAATCATCTGAGAAAAGTGTCTTGAGGCTCATGAGAACAATCTTACCCAGATGAAATGATGAGACTGAGGTACCATCTCCCAACCCCACCCTACTGTCCCCAAAAAACAACAGGTTGCAAATAGCTCACTCACTGGATTCCAAAAGAGATGAGAGAAACGCTGACCACCAGCAGGTCTAAGATGTTGAAATAGTTTCTGCAGAAGGAGCCCTTATGGAGGAAAGCCCCGTATGCGGTCATCTGCAGGAAGGCACACGAAGACACAAACACACTTTGCCATTAGCATCCATTCAGAAACCAAACCCATCTGGTT
Source organism: Gallus gallus (assembly GCF_016699485.2). Lineage (NCBI taxonomy): Eukaryota > Metazoa > Chordata > Aves > Galliformes > Phasianidae > Gallus > Gallus gallus. The sequence continues at coordinate 61,581,639 of NC_052532.1, read as the reverse complement.
GAGCTCAGAGTATAAATTTGGGTAGGAGTGGCATTTCTAACATAGCAGACTATCTACCCACAGGCCCCAGAGGAGAATTTGAGTCCCCATGGAAAGAAGAGAGAGTGAAGGTGACAGTAAGATAACTATGAAAGACCTAACTAGGGAAAGCCAATACTAGGTTTAGTGAGGAAAATATGCACTTTGAGTGCATAGAGTACGTAAAATTTAGAATCAGTAAAGCAGTAAAATGATTGTTTGCAAAAACTACTCCTTGCATTTATATGAGTTTCTCCTTTTCTTCAGTGGCAGAGGACACTTGTGAGTATTATGCTAACTATTATCTAAAGGCATCTTTAGCTGAACTGAATAAAAAGCATGAAATAGAAAGGGCTCTTTTGTGATGCTTTTTAACGCACAGCTGCAGTGGACAGTTGAGCTCTCTTCCTTCTGTGAAAAAAAAATAAAATAATAGAATTCCTAAGGGATTTAATGCTTTAGAGCTGAAGCAAAGCATTAGGCAGAATTTCTGTTCTCTTCGGTTTGCTCCTTCTGTTCAGTTCAATCCTACATCCTTTTTCCTACCACTACCTAGTTTCTTTCATTTTTTTATTTTACAAGAAGTTGCATTTTATCCTTGGTTTTCCTAAAAAAACCCAAGGTAATGTTCCTTGACATAGAGAGATTTGTTCATGGAAGAAGTCATTACGAACATCATCCAGCTGAAGGGAAAGATTTTAATTACTTTACCTGGGCTCTCTGCCCTTTCTGGGTACAAAGGGGTATTGAACACTTGCTGGTGCCGAGGAGGATGTCTCAGCTCCAGAACTGGATTAAGTGGCAGAAATGTTAATGTTATAAATAGAAATGGGTCTCAGTCACAGTGTCAGATCTAAACACTCCTGAGCTCACAAAAGTAAAGCCTTGACTTTAAATTTTAGAATGAGCTCAGTTTTAGAATATGACTAGATGGGTCTGACACAGTGAAAGAGGGTGAGGGCTTATTTTACCACCTACCTTAGCTTTGGCGACTGACGTAACATAATTGCTTTGAAGATACCCCATTCCCACAACTGCTAATCTCATTACCTGGGCTAGGAACATGGACTTCTAAATTTAGTCCTCTGATTCTCATCTAAGTTAGATGTCTATAGTAACCTGAAACAGACACCATGAGACTGTTCCCCAGAGATTGGACTGTTCCAACTGAGAAGTATGAACGAGAAATTCAACCTGGGTTTTTCTGGCTCCTGTTGATAGCTCAGGATGGCACAGCCTCTATTGGTTTCCAGACATGCCTACCTGTGACAACTGCAGTCAGAGGAGAGTGGAAGGGCACATGGTATATCAGATCACTTTTTTCACCAAACATTCATGACATCAGGGAACCAGCTATCAGTCAATCAGACAGAACTGAGAGGGGAGGAAGTATAAACTCTCGGCTTGGCTTAGAATTTATACTTATAAAGACATATTTGATTGGGAAAGGGGTGGGGGTGGGGTTCTTGCCATAACAAAGGCGGTAAAGATACCCTTTACTGGTTAGATTTTGTATGGCAATCTTGAAAGAAAGGAGACACCATTGAAATCAGGAGGGGAAGCTCTGCTGAATTTATGTTGCATACAAACTGTGGTTCTCTCACACCTGTGGAGATATATATATATTTACTGAGAAGACACCCAAAGAGTGCATAAACTATGTCTGCCTCCCACTTGGGCACTGAACAAAGCTCAGGATGCCGTATAAAGCCAAACAATAACTAACTTCAAAACACTGCAAAGTTGTTCACCTTGCTAACATTCATCAGACTCCACCATGGCAGTGTGAGTCTTGCGGGTACTGCCATCAACATGAGGTCAGATAAAGCTTGTTTCTTCACGGCCTTGATAATCACATAGTTATTTACTCTTTTGCTTCTTATTATTTACTCCATCTTTTCTGTTGTTCAAAAGATTTTGCTTAATACAAGGCAGCAGAGAAATGGGCCCTGAGAAACCAAGGACATTGTGAGGCAGAAACTACAGGATAAGAACAGAAGAATTTCTTAAATGTTGGTAGTACTTGCACCTCTCTCCCACTTAGACCTGGATAAAATCCAGGGATGCTGAGCTAAATCTTCTAAAGTTAACAGGAGGACATCGAGGAAGCTCAGAAATACGTACTATGCAGTACACTTCCCTGATGAAAGCAGAGCAATATGCCAGTGAATTAAGGTATGTTATGCTTTTCCTGAAGTCATTAGGAGTGTTACCATTTGCTTCAGTGGTCGCAGAATTGCTGCTGTAATTTCAGACAGGTGGGATGGTGTCCTGGTATAGAAAGCCAAGCATTGAACTATAATTTTTGTTTTAAATGTTGCTATTGAGATGTTCTCCTTTTTTGACAAGCCTATCTGATAGGCCTTGTGGTGTGTGCACGTTCACATTCATTGTGCAAACACAGATACACATGCCACAACAGCATAATGTGCATACCTCTTTGGAGAATATTATGGTTGTAGTGATTTAGAGTTGTATCAAAAGCATGGCTCTCTACAAAAATATGCATGGGCCATCCTACTTGCCAGCCTCCACTGTAGATACTGTTACCAGGGTCTTGAGCTGCAAGATCTGAGGAACTTGAGAGTACTACAGGGTACAACCACTGTACTGGTGCTTAGCACCAGCCAGATGAGAAAAAAAAAACAAACAAAAACAAGCTGCCAAGAGAACCTAGCATTTAGAAAGCCAGAACTTTGCCCAGTTACTGTTATTTAAATTATTAGCCTACAAATTTGAGACAACTAGAGTTAAGAGCAAGGCAGCCTATTTTTATTTTCTTCTGAGCTAAACCATTCTGCTGCACGTTTCCGTTGGTAGAGGGCACGTTTCCTGGGAAATACAAAGCCAGTTTGAAGAGGCACGGCAGCAGTTTTCATTTGCAGCCACAATCCTTTGTGTTTCAGTGATTTGTACTCTTGGTTATCTCTCCACACCTGAAAAAATAAGCTTATGCACTGTGCTCACTGGTGGAATGACTGCCTGGCTCCTATATTTGCACCTTGTAACCTTACACAAGTCATTGTCTGCTCTCTGGCCCAACCTCATGACTTGTGCAGAACTGAGACTTTCTCTTTGAGTTGTAGGACAAATAAGAGGAGTATGAGCTCAGGGTTCTTTGTACAGCAAATAAATTCTGTTTTGGAAAAGCTGGCCGGGGCAGTGAGAGCAATTTCTGGGGTGATGGCCTTTATCTTCGTCCTCTCCTACTTGTCATCCTGTCATTGCATTTCCCCTAAAAAGCATTGTGTTGATATAGGCCTTATTTTACAAGTTCACATCAGATTTTTAAGCAACTAGCAAAAGCATAAAACCAAAAGATAAGCAATCTTTTGTGCAGAGAGTAAAAGGAGTTAAAGAAAAAAAAAAAAAGCAACAGAGAGCAAGAGAAGGCAAAAGAGAAAGAAAGAAAGAAGTCAAGAAAGAAAAAAAATCAAGAAAGAAAGAAAGGAAGAGAGAGAGGAGAAAGAAGTAGAAATGAATGTATTGCTCAGATTGGTTACCTTAAGAATAATTTCTAATGTAAAGATACTAGTGAAGACATAGTCTGCATTGCCTAGGATCTGAAAAATAAGCACAATTGGGTTAGTTGTACTGAGCGTGACCCAGGAACAAACAGGCGTGTGTGTTAGCAACAGATAGTGGCAGAAAACTAGTAAGCTTGTGAACAGGTAATGGTAGAGAAGATGGGCACTTTACCTTCAGAGCAATTTCAATGGTGAAAATGACAGTAAAAACTATATCAAAATAAAAGAGAACCTGAAAAAACAAAAGGGAATAGGAGTGGGGAGGGTAGATCAGTGACTGGCCACTGGAATGGGAAATCACAGTTCAAAAGCAAATACACAAGTCTCTTAACAAGGGAAAAAGGAGGACTAAATGGAAAATGGTTTTGTAACGATGTCCTGTAGAGTACAGTGAAGGTCCTGATACATAGGACAAGCAGAGCGTTACATGAAATATTTTCTAAGTTACAATCCCATGAGGGCTCTGGAGGGAAAACAAGCTTTTGGTTGTTACTGTTGTAGGATTTTCTTTCTTTATTGGATATTTAGTCATTTCTTTATTGAATGTGATAAAGAGCAGACAATGTAAGGGTTTTTATTAAATAGATTTCCAAACTGAGAAGATGAGGATTTCTCGTCTCTCAGTGGAAAAGTTGAGCTTCCTTCTTCCTAACTGCCATTCAGGCTTGCTCTGTGTCTCTCAAAAAGGTGGAAAAAAACCCCAGACTGAAAATTGATGCACAAGCTCTCTTTTTTCTTTTTCTTCTACCCTGACTTTCCCTGGGTTAGAGAGAATTTGAAATGCTTTGCCAATTGAACAGAATCACTGTGACTGTAATTTAGCCATGCAACAAATGCGCCCAACTTACATCTTCCATCTTTCCATTGATATTCTGTAAAACAGGTGAGCTAAAACACTCATCATTCCCATCAGTTTAGATCAAGTGGTGGGCATAGCAGTGGCATGCATAGCAAACCACAAGAAGGGGCCCTCGAGTGTCACAGAAGGCAGCAGCAAGTCTGGAAGGGTTAAATGAATTGCAGAGGAACAGCATCAAGGATGGAGATGTCTTTCACTGCCCATTGATCTACACCTCACAAAGGTAAATGGGAACTCCTTTACTAACTAGTGGGACTAGCACTGAACTCTCTTCATTTCCAGCCTCCATCAGGAGTAGAAACCTGATTATTTTTCAAACTGAAGCCTCTACTGCTAAATCACTAACAAACATACTGAAGTAAATTATCCTCTCCCTTCTCACAGGTCTTAATTGTATCTAGGTGATTTTGCTCTAACCCAGGTGGGTGAATTCTTACAGCTTGGTACATCCTGGGCAATGAAGCAGCTACTGCAAACTAGAGGGTTATTTTAGATCATACTATTAAAGCATAATCCTAATCCAGACTAATTTGCAGACAATGAAGGTCAAATAGAGACATGTATAACCTACTGTTGGTATGTAACCTAAAAACCCTCGGGTCTCTACAGGATTTTTGACCCCAAGACTAATGCAGAAGTGGTTCTGACCTCTTCAGTTCTGGCATAGGCTCCATAATTCTTTGCAATTTAGAGAATTAAAAAAGGGCCATTTCAAGGATGGACAGGCACCAGTTGCATTCTATAATAATTTCCACACATTATAGCTGGAAATGTCCCCTCGTGTTGCTGCCTTATAGGTCCTGACATTTGGTTATTATATCAGCGGAATAATTTTATAATCAATGTGCTGGATTCATGAGTACTCTAAGGGTAGTTTGCATGACTCCACCGACATAAAGCGGCTATAAACTTGATTAAAGTGGATGATTACGCTGGGCCTGCAGCTGCTTTACATCACCAGAACACTGCAAAGCAGCTAGGACATGTTGGTGAACCTGCACCCAGAGCTGCAGCTCGTGAAGACATTCCATCTCACCTGTGTAACTGGTACTGTTTACCAGCAGGCACACCTATTCTCACCTAAATATATATTTAATCCAGAATATATTTAAAAAAATAAATCAAAAACAGAGAGACTACTGTAACTTAATGTTCTAGGTCTTGCTGAGGATTTGAAGGGTGCTTGACCAGGCTGGAGAGACACTTGCACAGACTTGCTGCCTGAGCCCTGTGTGACACAGGAGAGATGCAGCCACTAGCTCACCCCAGGGGAGATGCAGTACCCAGGCCTCTTTGTTAGCCCTTGCTGGAGGAGGTTCTCTCTATTCCTTCCAGCTCTGGGACAGTTTATGTCAACAAGAGCACTGGTCTGCAAGAGTCCTGATGCACAATGAATGCCTACTTATGCTTTTCCACAGTGAGGGCAGGACAGGTTTTTTGCTTTCAGCTTGCTTTCTTTCCCTCACAGGCACAGAGCAGACACAGTCTTACTGTCCTACTGCCAAACTGTAAAGGCAGACCACTTTTGCAACCCAAACATCTTGTCAGTGTCCCCTGGCATGACACATTTTAAACACACGTACCTGCAAAAATTAAACACAGAATTTCATGCAACATCGATGGGTTCAAATACACAAGATAACACTTTGCACTAAAACTTCAGCTCTTTTATTTATTACTTTTCTCTTATTTAAATCTCTGCTATAGATTCTGCAGCTGCTTCTGTTAGAATCCAATATGTCAGCGCTGATATGTACTGATGTACTTTTAGTCCTACATGGTGGGCACACTTGGCCATGTACAAGTAGATCATTACTGTCACATGTTGGGCTGCTATTCTGTACCTTCCTTCAGGAGGAAATGCAAAGCAACTCTGAGATCAGTTCAGGAATAAACTTCCATTAACACCTTCTCTGCATGCATCTATGCATTTAAATGTGTGCTCAGGCCAGGATAGTTCTGGGAAGTAGAACACTGAGCATTAAATTAAGGTCTTATTATTAAAAAAAGTAAAAAAAAAAAAAGTTTATGCCTAGCAAGCTCTTCCAGCATAAAGGCACCAAAATGCCACTGTAGACAGCAGAGATCAGAAGTCTCACATAAGGCTGCTGACACTTCTCATTTCTGCAGTGATCCCAGATTAATGGAAACTACCACTGGCAAAGCTAAGCACTGGGCATTTCAAAAGGCTAATAAGAATGGCCAAGAAAGAAAGTGAGAATATATCTCTGTGCTGAATGCCTTCCTCTTCTTCCCCTAGCTTGGACAGGAGAGGAACATGGCATATTTTCTGAGGATTATCTCAAATTTAGTGATGGCTTTGCAGCTTGCACTGAAACAGCCTGATTCTAACCTGAAGGACACCAATTTCCCCCAGAGTGACTGCATCAAACCCAAGAATTGTACTTCTGATTTACACCAGCGTGAACAAAGACAAAATCAGGCCCTGAGCTTTTTTAGTTAAAAAAAATAACGTGTTGGGAGAACAAATATTTCAAAGGGAACTTGCACATCTCCCAACACAGAATTCTCTGGACCTTAATTTTCCCCAGACCATTTTTAAAGCCTTTAATTCCAGTGAGCAATAATTTTGCTTTAGCCGTCTATCATTTCTTTTCCTCCAGACACTTCCAAAATTAACTTGAGGCCAAATTCTGCGCTGATTCATTTTCCCTGTATGTTCACACACAGTGTACAAAAGGCACAAACCAGGGCAGAGAGCCACTACCAACGCCTCTGATGCAGTCCTTTCTGTCTTAACTTCACCACATGATCTGCTTGTGCTACACTTTTAATACACAGCAAGGGAAGGAGTGTGATAAGCGTACTTGGTTCCTAAAGGAGAGGTGTCGGACGGGGTCCTCAGCTGCCAAGGAGATGCTGCTGAGCAAGATGAAAAATAGGATCAGGTTGGTGAAAATGTTATCGTTAACGATTCGATGGCAGTGGACACGGAACCTGAAAGAGAGAGGAGAGGCACAACTTTATCTCTCAGAGAACAGCAAGACCTGGGAAACATTCCCCTCTCCTCTTTAGCTGTCAAGCCTGGCCCTGGGGGATTGCTCTGCAAAGCAGCTTCACTCTATCCTGGCAGAGAACAGCATCCCAGGCAGTGGTGCTTTGCCCTGTTGGGTGCTCAGCAGCCTCAGCTCCCCATGTCATGCAGTGATGCACACAGGGGTAACTGGCTGCCTGCAGGACTCAAGCTTGGTGCTCCACTTAAATATGGTCTACAGCTTGCCAACCCAAAATTACATCATTTTCATTCATAGAAACGTTCCCCATTTGTTCCCCCCCATAGGGGGGAAGCAGGAGAAATGGGTTTGGGGACAAACAATATCATTCTGAGATGGGGCTAGATGGTCACAGGGTAGAAGACATGAGGGATCTACCTGTTAGCAGGACACAAATCTGGCAAAATGGCTATAGCTCAGGCAGCCATTTGCAAAGGGCTTCTGGGAGGTTATCATGCCATACAGGGAATCTACTAAAGCTCAGCCTAATATAAAGTGGTGGTGATCTTAGCGAGTAAATGGCCTGTAAGCAGTAGCAGTCTCCCATCAAAGAGTAGAAGGCTTACTTGATGCTACTAGAGCACCTTCCACACAATGATATCAGGATACGAGGAGTTAAACCTCATAACATTCCTATGCATAATTCTAGAGGCACTTCATTAATCTATTTAGCTCTACTTTTGGCTGTTGAGCTGCCAAGCCCCTGTTATAGCAATTTTACAGATGATTGCAGAGGTTAATATACTTTTTCAACAAGCAACAGTGGGTGGGTGGCAAAGCCGACATTAGAGTCCATGAGTCCCAGTCATCATCAGTCTCTCTCTGTTGCACATGCCAAGGAGAAGTGCCACAAGCCCTGCTGTGGGAAGACAAGCTCTGAATTCTTTTAGGCCTTTACAGTCCTGCCTTGCTCTGAGGCTATGTTTGGTGGCAAAGTCTCCAAGGGAGATGTTGGGATACATGGCACTGCACAGACCACTTGATCAGTGAGCTCTTTCCTGCACCCTTAGAAAGATATATTCTCATGCCATAGTTCAGCCCAGCTCCACTCATGGTGCTGGTCTCACACAATGGCACTGGAAACAGAACTGGAGTAATGTCAAGCCAGGCTGCCTGGAGGAGACTGGGGGAAGATGGTGAAGAATATTTCTCCTCAGACTCCACTCAGAGCTGAGGATTCTTGCCCTCTTTGTTTCTTTTCTTGCATGCTCATTCTTGGTGAGTGGGAATATGCAGAAATGCGAAAACTCCCAACTGGGAGTGAATTTTGAGCAGCTGTTAGGACAAGAAGCTCCTACCTCATGCTTGACTGATTGCATGATGACTTGCTTACATGGACCTGAATTTGCTGGGGAGTTCCAATTGCTGGCTTCCCTCTGAATCCCCTATTTTCAAAGCTTTTATCATTTGTGTCTTCAATTGGACTTGCAGGTGCTCTGTACTCCTACTGAATATCATCAGAGGGCTTTCTACATTTGTGCTTACATGGAGATTTCATGCCAGAAATCTCTCCGTCTTGTTACAGCTGAGCAGCATCTTAAATACCTGTTGTTAGGACTGAAGATGAAAAAAGCGCTGGCATCAGGCATGGGGACAGCCTTTTCCTTGAGGTGCAGCTCAGACATTGGGCGAGGCCGAGGGCCGACAGGCATCTCAGGTTCTTCCTCATCTTCCTCTGCTGCAATAAATATTTTTATTATTTCACACAAAATGCTTTATGTCATGCAAAATACAACCCCTCATGGAGTGCTGGGACATTTGTTTCTATCGAAATAAGAGCTACTAGCTTAGAACCATAAAAATAGGATGATGAAAGACTGAGGTTTATTGTCCATTTCCCTCTTCTGAGGCACCAACCACTGCCCTGGGCCTATCCTGGCAGATATTGATCAAGACTGTCTGTAAAACCATCAATGCTGAGAAGTCCACAATATCCTCACAAGAGTCTCTTCAGATGCTTCATCGTCCTTTCTGAAAAATACCTTTCCCTAGTGATTATTTTTAGGCTTCCTTGCTGTGGTCTGAATCCATTACTTATTTTCTTATCGTCCGTGGGTACAGAAAAGAGAGAATTCCCTTCCTCTTGCAGAAAGCTTTTACATGCTTGTTTCTGCCAGGCTTTCTTGTTCTTAGAGAAAAGCAACAGTCTTTCCTGAGATGCTGTGTTCTCTAGATCTCTGATCATTCTCACTACTTTCCTTTGGATTATCGGCAGAATTAACCTGCGGATGAGGCCTTACTAGTGCAAAGGAGAGTTAACTATTTCTTGTATCTTATAATGCCATTTTGCTGTTTAAATGCTTTTCATGGGCACTTATTTCCATTATGGTTTTGTGTTAATTTGCTACCACTTTTTGGTTTGCATGAACCATAGACTCTTTACAATACAGTGGTTACTCAGCTTGTCACTCCCCTTTGCATTTATGCTGCTGATGATTCCCAAGAGTGGCACTTTGACCTCATCCCTATTGAACTGCACCTTATTGTCTTCAGACTATTCCTCCAGTTTATCAGCATTTATTGTAATCCTCTTTGCAAGCTCTCCATGGAGCCATTGCTGCACCCAGGCTTGTGTTTTGATGAATGCATGTATGCCATAAAGCAAACATGGAGCACAGGTACTTTAACACACACCTATTAGAAACCCTTAAAACTACCTTCTTTCAGTATTCAGTGGGGAGAAGAATAAAAAGGCAGGTGAAAAATCTGAGCCTCTTGAACCTGATGCCTATGGAGCAGAACTCCAGGCCCTGCACAGACCAGTGAGAACACTCAAGGAAGAAATTGCAGAGATGGGAACTAAGTGGTAGGTGAAAGAGAGCCTCCCACCTTTGAGGATTTCTTCTACCTGCTGAAATCAGAAGCTTTTTTGTAAATGACACAATGGGATTTTGCTTTTTTTAAAGTTCACAATCCTCTCACCTAATTAGCAAGACAGGAAGAAATATTTCAAGAAGTGAGTCTGACAACTGATTCATCTTCCAGTCAATGCAAAGAAGGAAACTGTAGTTAAAGGGTTTATCTTAACTCCATAATGTGAGATAAATTCTAGGAAAAGCATGTTCCTTCAGGGCCAGGTATGGCACTTCATCTGGTAATGGACATATCAAGAAGAACAGATGAATCAGTATAGATCCTAATGTCAGAGATGGGAGAAAAGTGGCTTTTTCAATGCATGTCTTTATCGCATGAAAATAGGATTCTTTCTTTACATTTCTAGTAGCAAGTGTTTGGCTCAAGTTCGCTTGTTAGATTTTTGGATATGTTTGATCTGGTACACAGTCTGCACTTTTTAATATGGGCTATTTTTTAACAGTTCAATTTTATGTTGTAACACACTTAATAATACCCATTCTACAGGTTTTATTCCTTTTGAAGTACTTTTGTGAATAGTACTTGAGAAAATTGTGCTAATATTCATATTTATATAACATTACAATACTTTACACTTGCACCTTTTATCTACAGATGTCAAAGTGGATTGACAAGGAGTGGGGTAAGCAAATTCTTTCTTCTTTAACAGTCTGGAATACCAATGCCCATAATCATGTAGGATGTTTGAGAGCTCTCACTTAAAAGACTATTATTCTGAGCCCCAATTCTGTACCATCACTGTTAGATCTTTTTTCTTTTTTTTCTTTTTCTTGAAGCAAGCTTTACTTAAAGTGGTTTTTTTTTTTTCAAATGGGTATAGGAGAATGCCTCTGGAAAATGGACTCAGCAGAAGGACTGGCCCCATGAAGACTATAAGGAAGACTGTTTCTCTCCTCTTTCTCTTGTGTCTGCTTAAAGCAAGAAATATATTAATGACTTTGGCAACCACATAGCTGCAGACTGGAAAACACATTGAGTTCCTCAGTTATGGAGAAAGAATAATGTTCTAAATGTTTTTCATTTAAAGTAGGGTCTAGGGCACATAAGAAAGGAAAAACTGGGACTCAAATACAAAACATTATTATAGCATCAGCTCAGGTCATTGTGTAAGCTATCTACCAGTATAAAAAAACAGTATATTGCACAGGTGTCAGCATTCATACAAGCAAAGGTCAACACGGTACTCATAAGCTGTCTGGGAAGCACATCAACTGCAATCCTACACTTGTTCTTTGACTATTTTCTATAGCTAAGGTATACCACTGTTTAAAAAGTGACTTTTCCATTCAAGCCTGCCATGAAACCATGAAGAAACAAGACTCAGAGTTGCCAAGTTGAGATCTAGTTTGGAATTCTTCTGAAATTCAAGAAAACTCAAAACTGGGACTGCCATCTTGAGTTATACTTCATGAGAACAGTTACATCCTTTGGTTGTGAAGGGCACACATAAACTACAGTGAAGCATCAGTGATAGATTCAATGGAGAGGATTTTTTTTTTCATCTATACAAAGACCAGAGCTGTCATGTAAGGACACTGCTTTGTTTCAAGCTTCCATAAATCATCTCAAGCCTTCATCTGACCCTCATTTGATGTTCTGAATTCTTTGTCTGTTTCTGTACCAGACCGCAGGACTTGCTCCCTGTCTTCCTATAATAAACATGTCATCATAATAATCCCTCTAGTGTACACAAATCTCTGGAAGGAATAATCTCTCCATCCAACTAAGTGGCTAGGTGCACTGATGAGCTGCAAGTACACACTGTATTCTGGGGACTAAGAGCAACACTGTGCTGCAAAAATATTCAGAAGAGGTTATTGAGAAAACTCTAGTTGAGGCAACAGAAACTAATAGGAAATTCAGCAGGGTAAATTCAAAGAATAAAGGGAAAACAAATGAAGCGACCATTTCAGTTGTTTCTGAACACCGAGTTGGTGTGAAGGATATTTTCCCAGGAGGGCTGCATTTAGCTGCACAGCACCTTCTATAGCACGGTAAACACCAGGAGGATTTGGGGCTGATCTGATGGTCAGAAGAGAACAGATGAAGGGACAGTGGTACGCCTGGGGACTGGAAAATTCTTGCTTGCTAATGCCAGTGAGGTTCTTGGAGTTTTGCTCCTCAGACCTGCCTACATGAGATGTGAAATGCCACTTCTGCTCCAAGAGGGCACTGGTGCTTCTAAGCTTTGTGCTGCAGAATGGAGTAGATGACTATGGTAAACTGTATATCTAACAAGAGAATTGCAAAACTTTGCTCCATCTGAACCTTACGGTGACTTCCTTGAACACTGAAGGAAGTGGTCAGGTTAACTGCATGAGCCATTAGAAATAATTTTCAGCAAAAAGCTATGATTTTCAGAGAGTTGAAAAAGAAAAAAAAAAGACAAACAAAAAAACAAACAAACAAACAAAAAAAAAAACAATCCCAAACTGTTCACAATGAGTAGAAAAACAATTCTACAAATATGCATGTAGGCCTCTTTAGAAATTACATCCTACAATGGTAAATAACCAAGATGCTGTCCCTTTGCACTGATACCACTTTAGGAGACAGAAGACAACCTAGCACACATCTGCATGCCAGTCCAAGGATTGGCATCCCAAGACAGGACTTTAAAAGTGTTTTTACTTTACTTCCTGCCCTCTAATTCTACACGTCTACAGATAGAAAATCTATAACACAGATTGTAGATTTGGTTTTTGTCAAACATTCCACATGCTAGCCTATTTCTACATTTTCTATAGAAGGTAATTGAAATATAATTCTAGTATCAGTAGGCTTAAATTTGCTATACAGTATGTGTATCTTTACTTTAAAAAATATAATGGTCTACAAATTCAGGCTAGTTGAGAAACAGAAACAGAACTGTTTCAGGATGCTTTAATTTGTTCTTGCAAGTGAAGATTCTTTAAAACACATTAGTAACTGGGGATAGGTGTGCAATGAATGCCCTGCGTCTACAGAGGTGCTTAGAAGTTTAAATCCAGAGTGGTCTGCCTTAAAAAATATCAAAAGTGAACTGTATTTTATGGTGTCGGAACAACAGTCTACTCCTGATCAACAGGCTACGAATATGGATGAATATGAGTACAGCAAATTCACTTTTTTTTTGTTCTGAAAATGAAATGCAGTGAACAGTTTTCCTTTCTGCCTGTCTGAAACTCTCATTCATCTATTTAAAGTGAACTATTGTGTCTTTTTTTACCCTATCACATCAACCTATTAAGAGACATTTTTTAGGAATCATAGAATAGAAGAGAATGTAATTTATTACCTATTACAGTCTGTTATATAATCATAGAAATGAAGAAGGGCAGAGCAAGAAGAGATCACACATGGCCAAATGTCTGCCAAGCTAGGATCAACTAACTATTATATCTAAGTCTTTTCTGGCAGATACTTCTCTGACCTGTTCTTAGCCACATTTGGTGATGCTTGGTTTCCACAGCCTTCTTCACAACCTTTGAGAGCCTCACTACTAGAAAATCTTCTCCTGGTGCGAACCTGTTAATTCTCCTAACCACAACAGAGATTGATATTATTTCCCTCCTTCCTGTAACAACCTTTTATGCATTTGAAACTGCTTCTCCTGTCTTCCCTAGCTCAAACAACCACATTTCTTTCAATCTTAGTTCAGTTTCTCCTTGTGTTGCTTTCACTATGCCCTTCTAGATTCTTTCCAATTCAGCTCCACTTCTCTTAAGTAGTGCACCCAAAATGAGATAGTATCTCAACAGACTTTCTCAATTGCTAAAAGACGAAAAGAGTTGTTTTACTTTGGTTAGCCTCCACTGGCCTGTTAGAAGAAACCCGTAAATGGACTAAAGGGTCAAGTTTTCACTGTTTATAACTACTTGTTTGCCTTTTGAAAGGTGGCAATATGTTATTGGCTTCTGCTGAGCTTGTGATTACAAGATTCAAATTGTTTTCTCAAGGACTGTTACCTAACTACTGTCACCTAAGATCCTTTATTTGTGAGTTGTTTATTCCTGCCTATGTAGAGCCTGGCACTTTCAATTTTATTTAGACCATTTATCCAGTTCCTCAAGAGCTCTTTGAATTCTAATGCTGCCCTTCAGTATGCTTTCTGTCCCTCCTAGCTTCATGTCATGTGCAAATGTAATAAGCATATTTCCTTTTCCATCACTCAGGTCATTAACATTGAACTGAACTGAACTCAGGACAGGCCTTTGGGTTGTAGAACCTCATTTGGGTTATTGCTACTCTCCACGTACAGAGTCTGACCAATTTATCTCCCAATCTTCTAGACCATTTTTTTTTTCTAGCTGGCTTATGAGAATGTTTTGAGACATTCAGAACCTTAGCAAAGTCAAAGCATATATCTACTTCTTCTCCTCTGTCTTGTCAGCCCCTTTTAGAAGAAAATAAAAGTGGCTTAACGTGATTTGTTCTCAGCAAATCCACGTTCCTTCTTCTTAGGAAGTCTTCTCCTTATCTTGCAGTGTTGTATTTGTTTAGTCATTTGTTTCAACACTTTTCCAAGAATGGAAGTCGAACTGACTAGTTTATTCCTCTGCTCCACCACTCCTACCCACCATTTTAAAGACCTAACCTTCAGGAATACTCAAAGTAAAACTACTCTGTGTTTCGAGATTGCTTCACTCAATTTTATATAAAGTATTTGAGGATGAAGTTCATCAGGTCCAAATGATCAATTCTAGATTGAGTTTAAACCTTTAGAATCATATTAATAAAGTTACATTGACTTTTTTGATTAAAAAGTTCTAAAAGGCATTCAACACTTTTACCTTCATGAGTATCTGTTGTGGATCTTCCCTGACACTGAATACTGAAAAAATAGACTGAAAATGTACCTTTAATCATGTAATGTGTGCTTTACAGAGAATCATATCAAGTACCACTGACCACTGCAAAGGAAACATAGGCAAGTAAAGAGTCACTAGCAAGGAAGGGGATTCCCTCTGCTCTGCTTTTCTGAGGCCCCATCAGCCACACTGAATCCAAGCCTTGTGCTCCCAGAACAAGAAAGACATAGAGGCATTGATGCAGGTACAGAGGAAGCCAAGAGGATGTTCAGAGGACTGGAGCACCTCTCCAACAAGAAAGGTTGAGGGAGCTGAGCTTGTTCAGCCTGGAGGAAATTCTGGGGAGACCTTGTAAAAGCCTTCCATTTTTTAAAGGGGCTTAAACGTAAGGATGAGGAGGGGGAGGGGAAAGACAAGAGGCAATGGTTTTAAACTAAAAGGGAATAGGATTATATTAAACAAATACATTCTTCACTCTGGAGATAGTGAGGCACTGGGACAGGCTGTGCCGCGAAGTTGTGGATGTACGGTCTCTGGAAGTGTTCAAGGCCAGGTTGGATGTGGCTTTGGGAAACATGATCTAGTGGAATGTGTCCTACCCCTTGGCAGGGGGTTTAGAACTGGATGATCTTTAGTGTTCCTTTCAACCCAAGCCATTCCATGAGTCTACAGATCTAATTGCATCACCTTCTCCCATCATGAAGACATTGCAAGATCAGCTTGCTTGCTATCATAATTTGGCTCTATGTGCACTAGAAACTGGAACTTTTTTCTTTTTTTTTTTTTAAACAGGAATAAGAGAAAACAGAGAGATACCTGGTGCTTCTGTTGTGGGATATGGGCTCTTTTCTTCATTTTCGTTTGGCTGATAGTCATCCATGTTGATCTAACAGAAACAGAAGAAAAAAAGACTCAAACAAAGCAGAGCGTTTTCATTCCCCTAGAAACTCAAGCTGTCCACACAATCTCTGCATAGACTGTGGTGCGAGCAGCAGACCTTCGTAGCAGGTGGGGATTCTCCATCAGCAGTGATTGATTTCAGCTCAATTTTCTCCTCCTTTGTCTCCTCCTCCACAGCTGTTTTCTCTATCTCCTGTTTCTTTTCAGGACTAGCAGTCCTAACAATTTGACAAGATAAAAAGAAAACAGTTACAAAGGTGAAAAGCTGTTTCATGTAGTACAGCACACACCAAGAGAATGATCAGCTGACTGGTACCTCTGTTCTGAGTCCAGCTTACATTTCAGGGGCTCCACCTCATCCTCTTCTGCTCTAATTACATATAGTATTCTTTTACTTTATAGCTTTCTCAATGGCATGTGTTTATATATGTGTATGAGAGTGCACATGGAGAAGTAGGTGACTGTGTTTTTGTGTGCACACATGTTCTAGGTATGTGACTAGGTATCTTCTCTTTGTTCACTCAATAAAAATGGCATGAAATGTTTTCAAACCCTGTTTTGTGGACTTGCACTTGGATGCCTACAAAGTTTTGCCGCTCACTGCACTTCCAGAGCCAAAGAGGCTCTCCTGACAGGAGACACAGCAGAAAGCTCTGCACAAAGGATCCCCTCCAAGTAGCCCAGAAGCAAACTGAAGTAACTAGTTAGGAAAGACTTCCCCATGGCTGCCTACAGGGAATGACAGAGAAGCTCTACATCCAGCTCATGCCTCCTGAGAGTATGCAGAAATACTAATAAAACTAGACAGAATTTTTCTCCAGTGTATGACATAAAAAAAGAAGGAAGTCACTGGATCTTGTGCCATGGGAATCTGAAATTTTTTCTTGCTTTGTGGTCCAGAGCAATCAGGAGATAATAGGGATATGCAAACAGTACTGTTACACCAATACTATTTCGTACTCATTAACTACTGATGCCCTGAAATCTCACTAGTCACTCAGCCTTTCTCTCTTCTGCTCACATCATTGCAATTGTGAGATTCCCAACTCCCAACACCTTCTTGTCCTTTAGTTTGAATTATTTTACTTAAAATATATATACATAATTGTATATATATACAATCATATATACAATTACATTAACCATATTTATGTAATCTATATACACACAGAAAATTTAAACATATTACATACTTGCACATATATATAAGCAAAATGCATTAGGTTCTATATATGGATACATATACAAGTGCATGCTTTTGAGGTGGATGCATATGGATTTACCTAGCTAGTTTTTTCCTTTCTTTTTCCTCTTCCTCTTCCTTCTGTGCAGATGTTAAACTCTCCGCATCAGCAAGGTTGTCCACAGCAATGGCCAAAAATACATTCAGCAGGATGTCTGTGTGCTACTTAAAGAAAACAGGCTTTGAAAACTGCAGAACAACATTATACCGAAGGTGTCTTAATTGAAATTTTTTAGCAACCTGTCATCAGATCTCTTGGATTCTCCAAACTTCCAATTCACACAAATGTTCAGGGTGCACATATTGAGCATGACAAACCTACACCTTCCAACTAAATGTCTAACACACTGTGTAGGGTTTCCAAAATTTCACAATGGAATGACTGATAGAAAAGATACAAGTCCAGATTAAACCTTTAGATTTCAGTTTTTGGTTTCCATAGAGTCTTGCTTTACGCAACAAATTCCACTGAAGGATAAGGGGAGCCCTGGATGCCTTGTATCTTTGAAGGTGATGGTCATTTCTCTTAAAGAACTCTCACATTCAAGATCCTCATAGCATTAGGCACCTGGGATTTCCAATTTTGGCCCACGTACTTGAGTTGGACAACCTCATTATAGCCTTTCCCACAGACATATGTAGGTTTTAAGGACAGTAAGGATAGCGCTATCATTAGCATTTCTGAGGGGAACAAAAGAAATTCATTTAGTCTGAGTATTAAGGGATTGGGCTGGCAACTCCGCCGTCTCCTAGCAGAGAGCCTACGCATGGAAGCTGCAATATAAACTAGTCATGCACATGTTGCTGAAGGGTAAGTAATGACAATTGCTTTCTTGTCTTGCCAGTCAGTGTTAAGATCTTGTGTTAGAGATTTGAACACCAGATTCTCACAAAGATTTCTTTTGAGTAAGTCTTTTTACGGCATCAGTAAACTCCAGTTTAAGGCTTAGTCTGGAAATACAGCCACTCCTCTCCCGAAGCTCCAAGGTCTAATGTCTACAAAGTCATCCAGCATGTGGAGCTGGCTCACATTTTCCTCTGCAGTTCACAAGGAGATCCAAATTGTAGCTTTTTAAAAGCTGTCAGGCAGACAGCCTCCCTTGACCTTCAGATAACTGGAATTGCACCATCTCACTTTGAAGAGAGGGCATGCAGGTCAACCAAAATGTCACATAACAGGGTTTGAGAGACCTGAATTATGAAGAAAAGTTGGAAGAGCTGGGCTGAAACTACAAGGTAGCTCTATAGAAGAATCAGTACAAAAAGAAATGTCACCTCTGACACATGAGGGCTATTTATTAGGGAAACAGAAACTAAACATGAACAAATATGGAGCAGACTGAGATACGGTAATGCACCATGGCCCTGTGTTCGATGCAAATTCCTGTGAAAGGACACTCACAGCCTAATCATGCAGTGTGCTCTGTGCCTCTGGGTTATGTACCGTGCCCTCACTTCACCTTGAAGCCAGGGAGAACAAAGTTAATACCATCTCAGGATAGTAGATAACAGACTACGTGATCTTCTGTTTGAAGATCAAACACATTGCAGTAAGTGAAATGGAACAGGGTTCCTGTTCATTTATATGCGAGTTAATATATGATCTCACATAAATCAATTGTGTCAAACATATGTTACTCCTATTACAGAGTTTGCATCTAGCATATTGTATATTACACATATTTTTATTCCACATAAGGTTTGGATGAAAGCAAATGGAACATGTTACTGAAATGGCAATTAAAGCAAAAATACACAGTAAGTACAGCAGGTAGACAGAGAGATTCCTTTATAAGGAAGGCAGATAAGAAAGACCTATGGGGGAATCAGCGGGAATAAAAAATAAAAACACTAAACATCCAAAGGTACTAAATAAAAGGTGGCATGCAGAACAAGCATGTAGCTGGCTCTTATAAATGTTTATATGCCTGAAGGCTTAGCACTAGCTAAGATTAAATAAACTTGTTTAACTTTCGGTAGTGCAAAGGCAAAATCTTGAGCTAGGGAAAAGGTGAAGATGTAAGGTCCAAAATTAATTACTTTCTGACACAGCAAAAGTAATAAATGGTGACTTTAAATTCAGCCCCATTTGGAGAAAAGAGTAGCATCAAAGGATACAGTTCCCACAGATGAAGAGGATGATGAAGTAAATACAGACCAACATTCCTGGAAAAGAGGGGCCGCCATAAGCCATGATCCCATCATACATCACCGAATTCCAGTCCTCCCCAGTCAGGATCTAAATGACACATTCCCACCAATAAGGGATACAGTGTTAGACCACACAGAGAATTTGAAAACCCCGTTAACAGAAAGATATTGACTATCCTAGAGATTACCCCCTCCCCCAGGATGGCTGGAAACTCTGGCTGTATCCATTTAGCAAATTAAAAACAAAATGAGAGAATGCAAAAAGGGCACTAGGACTGTTAAAAAAATGGAGATGTCCCCTTGCAGACTGATTGCTGAACCCGAATGGCTCCCAAAGACATCTTTGTTTAAGTCTCCCCACCTCACCTTGGCACTTCCCTCCACATCTGTTGTTTCAGACAAGCTGCACAACTACAGCACTGAGGACAGCACTCAGCACAGCCCTCCCTGACACATCCCTTCACCTTGTGTGTGAAATCACGTTCCTGATGCTCTTGGCTGATCGCTCTCAAAACTGCAGTCAGCTTGAAAGCTATATAATTTCTTCACTGGTGCAGTGAGCACATATTTGTTCCCCTGTACTGTGGAAGGGAGGACAGCCACAGGGATGGGCTCTGACTTGCAGTCAAGGTCATGGAACATGGCAATGGCCATTCTCATGTACTACTCTGACAAGCCCTGATGGCTTTATGATATTTCCCCACTTTGGAAGGGAGTACCCCTGTGCTGGCAGCATGGTGCCTTGCTCCTGGAGCTATTAGAATGGTGCACAGCCTCAGAGACTACCTGGCTGTAGAAGAAGGATGCAGGACCTACTGTCTGTCTCTCCCCATTTAAAGCACAATATCTTGGTCCCATCTGGACCTGCTCATGCTCTTACCTGAAACACAGTGAGGAGGGACTGGGGGAAGTTGTCAAATGTACTCCTCCTGGTCTGCATTTCATCAAAGTTAAACTTGCCCCCAAAAAGCTGCATCCCCAGCAGTGAGAAGATGATGATGAAGAGGAAGAGGAGCAGCAGGAGGGAGGCAATGGAACGGACTGAATTCAGGAGTGAAGCCACTAGGTTACTCAGGGAGTTCCAATATCTGGGAGAGAAAACAGAAGTGGTTAACATTTCTTCACTCCAAGACAGGTGCTCCTGGCCTGCACAGGATATTGGTTCTGGCTGCCTCCTGTGTATAAGCAGGCATTTCCAAATACCCTGTTAAGCAGTGAATCATTGATGTACTTCCCTAAGATAATGAGATCTACTGCAGCTAATGAGTAATTTTACTACCACACGTGTACATTCCCTCCACCCCCACTTGATGTGCACACCCAGAAGATTATTGCAGCACTCTCCATCTAAGTCTCTGAAAATCTTATATCAATATACGGTGATTAGTTCTTGCCGCTTCAGTGAGTTACATTCTAACCAACCTCATTACAACACTCACAGATGTTATAGCATGCCAGAATACCTCACTCCAGAGAATGGCCTGCAATAAGTAGCAGGAGCAGATGGGGAAACAGTTTGGATACAAATACAAACTTGTCCAAAATATGGTGTGATTGTGCACTTGGGCTCACACAAAGACAGAGGTTGCTAAGCCTTCTGGAACGGAGAACGAGGAAGATACTCAAGGTCCTTCACATACTGCAACACTTGTTTTATATGGACCCTTAAAGGGAGACTCCAGATCTACACCCCTAATGGCCTCAGTTTTCTTTGCTCACTATCACATCTATTTTTGGGTACTAAACCCTTCATAATTTCTCAGGTAGGCTGCAGAACATACTGGAGGGGCTTAGAGCTGGGTTCAAATACAGCTGGCCAAGACATCTCCAGGATCCCTAGGACAACAAAGCACCAGCTGATCACAATAACCAAAATCAACAGATTTTTCTTTTGCTCTCTGGGTCTGACAGAAATTTATTGGATATGACTGTGGTGAAGTCCACTTAGATCAGCTACTGAGAAAAGGACAAATGACCTATGACCAGGCAATTGAGACTCCTGCTTTTTGAGCAGCTACCATTTGATAGGGAGGATGGCTAAGATCTCTCATTGTACTCAGGTTTATGCCCAGATCTGACTGATGCATGATGCAGAGACAGGATCTTCTAGCCCCTTTGGTCCCATTTAAGGATTCAAAGAGCAAGTAGCATGCTCTACTCTAACGTGTCAGTTTGCTTGCTTACCTTTGCCAACCAGCAGAGTAGACATGTGTTGGTAAAATGCTACCTTTTTGTGAAGAATTGACCACATTGCCAATGAGGCAACTTCCACTTCACCCTAGTATCTGCTCAAACATTTTTATCATACTGTTTAGTATGTCATGAACACTTCTACTGTATGTACTTTTGAGTTTGACAGATATTTCAGACTAGATTTAAGATTAGCTGACATCTCCCAGTCACCTGATTTTGAGTACAACCTTGGGTGGCTTGCACAGGCCAGCAAGCCAGTAATGTTTGTGACCTCTAAGTCGCTAAGTCTTCCTTCTAGCATCATCTTTTGTGCCCTCCTACCGTGATCTGAGATCACAACATGGTTGACATCCTCCACTCCCTTCTCCAAAAGCTTTTAACAGTGAACACTTCTCTCCTTAGAAGACTGAACTTCTAGATGTATTTTGCTTGGAGAAGGAGGCTCTATTTTAGAAGGATGTCAGACATCCTTCTATGAATGCTATGTCTAGCATTCTTACTTCTTGGAGGAGGTCGGATAATTCTACATACAAACCTGTCTTTTCTGAAGGCAACATGGTGTAGATACAAGGATTATTAAAATCCCACTGAAATGAATATTTTCAAATGCCAGGGTAAAAAGAAGGCTTTTGTTGTCTCATGGCAGACAAATATTCAGGGGGCCCAATTACTTTGCAAAGGTTAGCAATCTGACCTGCAGAGGGACTGCCATGTCCTCTGAAGTTCAGCAACTAGTTCATCTCCAAGTGCTGAGCTTCAAAGAGAACTGTGATGTTTTCCCTCCAGCCCTGCTTCAGCACTTCAGAGAAAATCAGAGTGATTTAAAAGCTTAACTGCAATTAAAGAGTTGAGCATTGTAAAACTAAGAGCAGAGGTAAGGGCATGGAAGTTGTGGGCTCGGTGCCACCAAATGTCTAGATTGAATGTGCTAGGTAACAGCTCACTATGTTTGTGTTTATGCTTACAGTTCACAACATTCATGCTGTGGGAGGAAGAGAAAATGACATAGGAAAAGGGAAAAATAATTTCTGATGAAACTGGACTGAATTTAGCACGCTCAAAACAGAAACTGGTGGGGTCTAGAATATCACCAAGCCCTCCAATGTCAGTCAGGACACACATGCCCTTAACAGACATACAGTAAAGCTGTTACCCATCTGAACAATCTCAATGACTTGCTTTAAGCTTAAGTGTCTTGCTATCTTACAGCACAGCTGCACAGACTTTTATCAGCTCTGCAATTCTTACAAATGGCTCCATATCTGAGATTCAGTTTCCTCTGTAACTAATCAACGTTAGAGCAATTAATGGAGATGACCTGATGATAAGCTTAGTGCTGTTTTTTTTCTGTGCTCTGAATGCTAGCTAGAAATACAGCACCATTAGAAAAGTAAACAAACCAATAAAGAAGTGGGGCAAAAAAAGAAAAAGGAAAGGATAAGGAATGACTGATCCAACTAGGATATGGAAGTAACAATGGTCTTATTGCAGATTCCCGGAAGTCTGAACTGAGTTTACCACCTGCCACATTAGGCATTAGTAGAGCTAACTCAAACACTCCGTCAAAACCTCTCGGGTTACTCATTAAAATAAAGAGCCTTATGTTGGCAATAGAAGAAGCCCAAACAAGGACTCTCTGACCACTCTGTCCTCTTTGGTTAATGTACTACAAAGAAAAAAACACACCAGTTACAACAAAAGTCAAGGCACTGATGGAAGAAATCGGAGAACTGGGACCAGGCATCATCTAATGGCAGGTAAAAAAGAAAGCACTGCTGCTTCCTTTGACCAATATGGAAATGAACGTGCTTTCTAACATCTCCCAAAACACCAGTGAAAGAGGTTCTGCAAAACTCCAGTGAGAAGGACATGATTATGATCCTTGTTTCAAAAGGGAGAAATAAGATGCAGAGATGTTAAATGGTTTGTTCAACACCTCACATAGAAATCAAATGCAGAACTGGATTAGAGCTTAATGTCTTCTTTTATTCCCTTCTCTCTTCATTGCTTTTCACTATGGCTTTATGATACTTGCAATCACAAATGCAGAGCTTAAAACAGTAATGACAGCTGGAAGCCTCTTTGTGGGAAAGCTTCCCACACTGTTCATCCAATATAAAATCATTTTGAGAGCAGGTACAAAAAAAGGTGCCATGTCTCTCCTCCCTACAGTTAACAGTGACATATACAGTGGTAGGATTTAGGTTTAAAATATCAAGTTTCAGTAAACTGTAGCAAGGAAATTAATTTATGTTCAAAACATATAGGAATAAATATAAGGATTTATAAAGCAGTAAAGTACTATATCTTAAGAGACAATCATTTGTGTTCTCTCAGCAAAGAAAAAAATTCTGTATAGTGCTGTAAAAATTAGGGAGAATAAAGCAGATTATGCTGGCTGCCTGTCTAATCATAGAATCACAGAATGTCTTGCGTTGGAATGGACCTTAAAGATAACCCAGTTCCAACCCCACTGCTGTGGGCAGGGCTACCACTCAGCAGCTCAGGCTGCCCAGGGCCCCATCCAATCTGGCCTTGAATGCCTCCAGGGGTGGGGCACCCACAGCCTGTCTGGGCAGCTGTGCCAGGGCCTCATCACCCTCGGAGTAAAACATTTTCTCCGAATATCTTATCAAAATCTTCCCTCTTTTCATTTGAAACCCATTCCCCCTTGTCCTACTGCTATCAGACCATCTATAACGTCGATCTCCCTTGTGTTTATAACCTCCTCTCAAGTACGGGAAGGCCACAATGAGGTCACCCTGGAGCCTTCTCTTCTGTAAGCTAAACAAGCTCAACTCCCTCAGTCTTTTTTCTATGAGAGATGCTCCAGCTATCTGATCATCTTTGTAGTCCTTCCCTGGACCCACTCTAACAGCTCTGCATCTTTCCTGTGCTTGGGACCCCAGGCCTGGAAGCTACACTTCAGATGGGGTCTCACAAGCGCACAGTAGAGTGGGACAATCACCCCACTGCTGGTCACTCTTTTGATGCAGCCCAGGATACGGTTGGCCTTCTAGGATGCAAGCACACGCTGCTGGCTTGTGTCCAGCTTTTTATCCACCAGGACCACAAAGATCTCCTCCTCAGGGCTGATCTCAACGAGTTCTTCTCCCAGTTTGTGTATATATCTGGCATTGTCTTGACCCAAGCGGAACAACTTGCAATTGGCCTTGCTGAATCTCATCAAGTTCTTGTTGGGACCATTTTTCAAGCCTGTCCTGGTCCCTTTTGATGGCATCCCTTCATTTTGCAGTATCAACTGCACCACTCATCTTGGTGTCATCAGCAAACTTGCTGAGGGTGCACTCAATCACACTGTCTAGGTCACTGACAAAGACGTTGAAGAGCATGGGTCCCAAGGCTGACCCCTGGGGGACACCACTCCTGACCAGCCTCCACCTGGGCATAGAGCTGTTGACCACAACTTTCTGGCTCTGACCATCCAATCAATTCTTTGTTAGGCTACTGGCTGCATTATCTTCTTGGAGGAGCCCTCCCTAATTCCTCTGGGACAAATCTAAGGTTTTCTCTTGCTGCTTCCTGAAGTGACAGCATTCCCTGCCTCTTCTCTGTCACTCAGAAGTACATCATATTTATCCATCAAATCTAGTTTACAGCCCCGGTGATCACTCAAGCCAGCTCGCTGCCCAGTGTATTCTTGCCCCTCGTGGTCAGTTGTATCCTATCTGATGTCCACATGCCTGGTCTCTCGAAGTTGTATCCAAGATCATTGTACTTGAAACCCTTAGTGCGACACTATCCACACAGGCATTCATCCAGCTTGCCTGTTCTACTCCTTCTGCCCAGTTCTCAAGCCTCCAACTTGGAGAACTGAGAAGAATACTACCTGTGCTCCTGATCCCTTCAACATCTTCTCAAGAGATATAAAGTCATTCTTAATATTTTGTAATTTCTTAGTTGCAGCCTCCTGTGACCCATCTTTAAAGAGCAGGAGTGAACAGTAGTCCTCCAGCTTATCATGCCTGGTAGTCTCTTCCTGATACGCAAATGCAGGCCCCCGGCAGGCAGCAAAACTCTAGATTATCTGGGCAGCAAAGGGGTGCCTCAGTGCCCCTCAGCATGGAGTTCCAAATTACTAAGACTAATGTACAAGACAAAATGATTCTGAAGAATATTTATAGTCTTGGAAGAAATGTTTGCTCTTGAAATTCTAAATGTGATTTCTAAAATGATGTGTTGTTCATCTGTTAGCGTCTTCATTTGCTTCTTTTATACTGGGGAGCTAAGTTTGTGCTTTTCTTAGAAATGTATTATCTTAAAGCACCCAGAATTTCTTTGTGCTAGGTGTCTATCACAGAAAATCCACACAAATATATAATGGTTAGGCTAACTACTGACATACTCTTGCCAGAGAACTTTCCCTGCTTTGTGCCTTTTTAATTCTCCTGATTATCACTATTTCCATCTCCACTGTATGTCCACGTCACTGCTCATGAATACACATTTGACATAAAACATTACACCATCATCATTACTATTCTTCCTACCTTTAAATGATTGTATCTTTCTATATTATCGTTCCACACAGATGGTGTTTTCCAGCAGTATTGATAATGTATATATCACTAAACTATCACTGTGCGTAGAGCAGAATGAATAATGGAAAAGATTATGTTTTCCTGGAGAACACCAGAAGTAAAAGTTTTGCTTTAATGCCAGAATATTCTCTCCTGCAGTCTGATATGAGTGGGCCTGAAGTGCAGTTTTAGAGGCTTGTTCTAAGGCCTTCCACATGAGGGTGAACTTCACCCACAGAGGGGACAAACCATGGAGAAAATTACAAATAATTAAAAAATGTACAAATCTGAAACTAGCGCAACCTACTTGCCAATATTTTAGGAAAAGGAAAGAAGGGAAAACCTGATTAGTATATTATTCATTGTGAGTTACTCCTCAGCTCTGACTGTGCTTTACACATAGACAGCTGTACAAATCACAAAGTGTTTTACAGGTAATATTTTTTCTATGAAAAACTGGATTTCAGATATGCTGTGGAAGGGAGGTAAGTATAACTAGACCTGTTGCTGGCTGGTTCCTACTTTACATCTCTGCCAGATTCTTTAGGAATATCTGAGTATTCCAATACATGAAGCCTCCTAAAGTATTAATTATATTCTCTCAACATTTTCCTTTCTACTAGAGAATTCTGCTAGCTAGATATATTTTGTGTAGGAGTGGAGAAATGCCTAGAAAAAACAATGACCTCTCCAGCATGCTATGTAGAAGCTTATGCTTTTATAGCTGTTGGTATGTTGCCCTGAGTATATCTGATTACCCAATGCCTGAAACAGCTACTGGTTTCCTCAGAAACCAGGCCTGGGACTCAGTGATGATAGCTTTCAGACCCAAAGATCCAGGAAAAACAGTCCTTGGACCAGAGATCTTCACTATTTCTGAAAGGGCAAAGACATCTCTCTTGCTGGAAATTCTTGTCAATTGGAACATTTTTCTCTCTCCTGTGATCATGTCTAAATAAGACTACCTTTTTTCTGTTTTAGTAGGTGCAAGCTTGATTTGGCCACTCTCCTCAAGATTGTAAACTGATTTTCTGTCTCTGCCATTTGACTCTGAAAGCAATCAACACTGCCAGAGACTTGAGGCTCAGAAGCTTTAAGGGTAAATTTTGTACAATATGAGAGTCCAAGTCTGTTGTTTTCTCTGCCTCACAGCTCTGCCATCTTGACTACCTTCCAGTTCTGGTCGTGTTTTTCTCATGCCCTGTATTTTTTATCTCAAATTTGTCAGAAATTTCCTTTGGGAGAATTTACAGCAATTCTAGGGACATTTTTGTAGTTGAGCCTGCATAAAATCCACTCTTTCATCACCTCAGTCAAGCTTTATATAAGATGCTGACCAGTGCTCAAATGGGAAAAGGCAGGCCCTGTGCTACTATAAGTAAGTGACCACATAGGCAGATTTGTTCCAAGAGCTCCAATATGGGTAAGAAAGGAGATGACGTCCCCTACAACCTCCCTCAAGCTGAAAAACTCCTTCCAAATCATGCTGATGTTTTGGAAGTGCATTTCTGCAGGAAGAAGTAACTGTTTAATAGGCACCACCGTGGAGAGAAGAAAGAAAGAAAAGCAAAAATAGGAGAGACGAGAGTCTGGAAAAGTCTGGCTTCTTTGTAGAGCTGCTGCTTCATGCCAAACTTCTCTGAAGGAAAAAGGTTGGCAACACCTTTTGTCTATAGCTGCTTGTGTTGACACTTAGGCCACAGTTGAGTCTCCTGGAGCTGGCATGGACTCCTCATTCAAATGTTCTTTTGGCTCACAGTAGTCTTTCAGGCTGTCTCACCCATAAAACACCAGAAAACGTCACACGGATATCTGCTCTTCTGTTTTCACTTGGTCTTTTGCATGGAAATTCAGAGCACAAACTCGCATTATCCTCCCAGATTTTGGTTAATCAGCATGGTATCAAGTGTCTTCAATCAAGTGCCTATAACCAACTTCTCACCAATCCAATTCAAATCAGGACCATCCAATCTGTTCAGCCCTCCCCATCCTGCCTTGGTTAACAGAAGATGAGGACCATTCGCCTAGCACTCCCAGTACCCAATTAATGGTAGACAAAGTGAAAAAAGCACAATGTGAGTGACTTGAAATTACACGTTGTGTAGCCCTCATACATTCTGAAAAATCACAAAAGTACCTTGTGATTTTAAATATTCTTAATAGCCGAACACATCTCAACACAGAAATGCCCAATGGTGACATGATCTTCGTCTCAACCAGAATTGTTTCCAGGATTCCTCCACACACAATGAAACAGTCAAAGCGGTTGAAGAGGGACACAAAATAGGCCTGGAGACCGAGGCTGTACATCTTCAGCAGCATCTCTGCCGTGAAAAGAGCTAGCAGCACCTTATTGGCAGTGTCTCATGAAAAACAAACAGAAACAGATTAAGGAAACTTAATCAAAAGATCATCACAGATTAATTATTGACCCTTGCCTGTAAGAACCCCCTGAAAGAGTAACCTTATCCAAGCTTGGGTCAAAGAGTAAAGCTAAAAGGTGTGGGCATCTCATCCACAGAAATGTTTTACAAGGATGCTTACAGCAATTCTTATGTATTGCAGATACAGCTGTGATGTATTACACAACCGCACAACCTCCGCGGCAGGGATATGCCTTCCCGTGCTCAATCTCCCATCACACTTGTCATCTGCAGATGGGAGTGGGAATAGAAGAGCTGCTGTGCTACCTGCTGTTGCTTAATTAAGCCTTTCAGCTGCTCTCACATCCAGTGAGGATTCAACTGCTCTGCAGAATGGAGAATTTCAAAAATCACTCTTTGCCACTTTCCTGGTAGTTAGAATTTCTCATACATGCAGTTCCAGAGAAGACCCTGGAAAACTTGTAGATACCAGAAGCCATCCATAAATTAGAAATCCAATGGCTGCAGTTATTCATTCAGCATAAGCTCCTGATTTCACCTACACCCAGTGGAACATCACTTTGGCTAAAAATGAGGGATTCATATCTTCCCTGAAACCTCTCCTAATGTGGGTTGATATTTTGTTGTGCTGTCTAAGATCCTCCTCAAAAAGGGGACTATTTGCAGCTGTGCATGTTCCTTTTACACTGTGTAGCCTAACACACCAGCTCCTCCCACAGCCCTCTTTCTTAACACTGACCAAAACGAACAGAACCATCACACTCTCCTCACCTTGAACCTCAGTGAGCCAGTCTGGCTGGTTGTAGTGTTCAGAGGCAATGGTAAGGGTGTTGAGAAACACAAGGAAGATCACCAACCAGTAGAAAACATTGGACTTGACAGCAGCACGGCACTTTCGTCTGCAGAATCGATTCCATCGGCGCCAATAGCGACTTGAAAAATTAGAAAAGGAAAAGTGCTTTTCAGATAGAGATCCTTAGGCTACTGCAAATCTCTGTGAGAGAGACTCTAGTCTTGATTCATTGTTTGAAAATGGTAGGAAATAACTTTAAAGTTCACCCTGAGAAACATACTCTTACTCTCATCTGAGTTGACAGCTATGATCATCCTTCCTTTAGCTCTAGGAACAAAGTTGGTCCTAAACCAATTTGCAACATTTAAGGGTGAATAAGCCTCTTCAAGCAATATCTTAATCTGATTAAGACATCTATCACAGCTACCCTGAGATGCCTTTCAGTCCAGTTCCCACAAAAATCATTATTCTTTCTCTGTATAATGCCTGTGGCCTGAAATGGAACTTAGCCCAGCACTGGGATAGTCAATGGAAAGATTCCCATTGTGTACAATGGGAAATGTACAATTGGAGAGGTGGGATAAAATAAAATACCTGTGGAAGGTATCCAGCATTTGGCAATGATCAGAAACTAGCGTAATCCCAGAGCTAACTCTGAACAGAAAGATTTAGGGGACCTCAGCATCTCACCTTCTTGCCTGGAACTAAGGATATCATTTGTTAATCAACAGATCTTTTAAAGTTTGCCTTCCAAGAAGACGTTCTCTTGTGTCACTGATTTCTGAGGGTAATTACTAACCACAGAAGATATTTAAAGCTAATTACACACCTCCTACTCATCAGAATTTAACTTGCATAGCAACCAGTTTCCAGGCAACACTTGCCACTGTATAATAAAACTAATAGTTTTATACAGATATTATATACATTGTACAGATAGGTGTGCATGTGTGCTCCATAGATGCACACATAAACATTACAGGACAGAGGAGGAGAGAAAATCTCTTGGTTAGTCTTTTCTTACATATAATTTCCAGTGATAAACTGTGGCCATACTTGAGGTCAGGGCTCAGCATATAGATAAAATAAAGCCAGGCAATTTGCACACTGCACACCAGCTGAGAATTTTGCAACAGCATTTTAACAGGCAATAAAACACAGGCTGTTTTAGCTTTGTAATTAGCTTTGCATCTAGTCTAGGTAGCTCAAGCATTTAATCAGGGCTGCGTGTTTAGCAAGTGGACTGTGGACAGGAAATGATCTTTCAATTTTCAAAGTGGTCACAACACTTATGTGTTTACATTGTCCTTAAACCATCAGCAATCTCACACAGTTTTCCGTGTATTTTGCACTAATGGAGAAGGAAAATCACCATGTGGTGATACAAATGTTTTTTTGTGCTTACACCTGGCATAATTAAATCCCTGGACTGTATGAATGTGATCAAGTATGCAACACTCTGCAGAGGGATGCATATTGGCAATATGTACACATGCAGATTCCTGAATTTACATTACCGTCCCTTATTTAAGTAACTTTTTAAGCCTTGTCTCAGTTACTGTGAAAGCTAATTTACTGTTTTATAAAATTGACTTTGAATTCAGAGTAAAGAAGGCTGCTGGATTCCTACAGAAGAGGCAGAAATGGACTGGGATATCAACAATCAAGTTACATTGATTTGGTCAGCTTTTCCAGCGGAAACCCACAGATGACCACCTGCAGATTGCTGCACATTGTTGAGAGCTTTAAGTCATCAGTGAAGGAAGTA
Organism: Gallus gallus; assembly: GCF_016699485.2. Taxonomy (NCBI): domain Eukaryota; kingdom Metazoa; phylum Chordata; class Aves; order Galliformes; family Phasianidae; genus Gallus; species Gallus gallus. The sequence goes on along the minus strand of NC_052532.1, from coordinate 61,550,584 downwards.
TCATCAGAAAAGCTTCACATGTCTCACAGTAAAAGGGAGCACTTCACAAATAACCTGAATATTCAAACTCTGTCTGTTGAAAGATTTACAGTCAAGCAGCACAGAGTAATGGAACCCAGTGTAGGAAACGGAACCTTGAGCTGACAGGGTTGACGTTGATGGCCATAGTGTAATATGTGGTAGAACTTCTTTTCCTTCTGCTTTTATTTTTTATATTTTAAGATGTGGTGGTAGCAATCAGATATGTACTCTTGAGTGAAATACTCTCAGTAGTCCCTGTGCCTTATTTCAGTATGAAATTTAGAAAAAGTATATTAATATTTGGTAGACGATTGACTAAAATCTACCAAACCTGGCAGCATGCCCTAGAATCAAGACTGCACCCCACAGATGCAGGAATAAGCCGTTTCACAAGATAAGGAGCAAAATCAGTGAAAAGGAAGAAAACAAAAGTCAGTTTTACTTACCTAAATTTAGATTTGGAGATCCGATGCCTGAAAGATAAGAATTGCCATTAAAGTCTCTGAAGCTTTCCCATACCTCTTAGGCTTTTATGAGAATAGCAACAGAAAGAAACAAGCTCAATTAGTTTCTTGTGTGTATACTCTTTTCCTTTGGAATCCCCTGTAAAGCAATGTAGGCTCTGGATAGGATTGGGATTCTCCAGTATTCAAACCTTTTTTTTGGTGGGAGTTATGAAGCAGAAGTCATGCTGTGGTAGGAGTCTACTACCTATGGAGATCAGCAAATAGCCTTTCTCTTGGGTAAAAGCATGGCCTAAAGCTAGGGTCACTATACATCTGCTACTAAGTTTATTTTTTGAGTTTGACTCTTTTTTTCTTTTAGTCGCTAGTTGCTAATATACACATATTAAAATATATATGACTTATACACACAGACATGCTGCTTTCACATATCACCTGTCACTTCAAGATATATAAGCACATTATGAAACCATGGGGAAAATAATGTTTTCTTTTTCTCCTAGCAGTTGAGGGAAAAACAGTATATGGTGAATGTTTTCATACTTAGATAATAACATTCATATTTATTTGTCTTTGTTATCTGTGTAAAACAATCTGAATTTAAATGGGCTGAACAATCAGAAATTCTGTCGCTGTCAGTGAAATTCTGGTTATTAAGCACTCTTGAAAGTTCAGCCATGCACCCACAATATACAGGTTTAAATATCTAATTCCATGCACTCAGGATCATTCTCTTCAATAATCTCATTAGCCTCATACAGGAAGTCACAGGCAAAGCTAGAGACAAACCCCAGTTCTATAGCCACTATCTTTACCCGCTTGCTCCTTGTCCTGTAAGTCCCAGAAACTCTTAGGCTGTCTTGTGGTATGTACACACTGGTACAGGCAGAGAGAGAACAAAGGTATGTGGATGCAATGACATTCACCAGAGATGATTTAGGAAGCTTCAAAATCTACTACCAATAACAAAAGAAATGAAGATCTGGAAAGTGACTGTGAATAAGACATTCCTGCTGAATGGAAGCATTTCTTAAGGTTCCCTCTATGGTAGGAAAGTGATTCATCGTTGACAACAGTCAGCAACGGTCTCCCTGCACTGGCTTAAAAATGGCGCAGGCATAGGGGAAAGCAATTCTTAAAGCATCCAACGCTACCTCCTGTAGTAGTCTTGAAACTGAGGACATCAGTCACTGACAAAGAATGATGGGTCAGTTTCCTTATGTGGAAGAGATTTTAGCAATAGGAACATTTCACCAGCAGATGGTCCAAGTCAAAATAAATAAAAATAAAAAGCTTTTGCACTGAATACATCTTTCTTGCTGTGTCACAGGCAGCTTGTCTAGGCCACATACTAGGCAGCAGCGTGGTTACAGACACACGCAAGTATTCTTCTGATAAAGAAGAAATAATGCACTGGCTGAATAGAATGCTAAATTATGCTGAGGAGACAATGGAACTGTAATAAGGATGGCTGGTGAAGCACCTACAGAGCATACCCTTAATGTTAATGCTATCCCAATATCTTACTGAGAAGTCTTGCTTAAAATGGCCTGCCTACTGTATTGGATCAGATTTACAGACAACAGGAAGGATCAGACAAGGCCAGGAGAAAGAAAAAGAATAAAAATAGGGCAATGTGAGACAAGGCTTAGCGCTGAAAAAGGAGACGCGAAGACTTTCATAGGAGAAAGCTTCAGGTGGGGTGGAAAGAGAGCAAGAAAGATATCATGGGGAACTCGCCCAGTGGAAAGTGAAGGACAGGGAGGATGAAGTCCTCTGATAACCTCTCTGACGATGGCTTCCCAGTAAGGGAGCTCTGCTGCATTTAAGGAATCTTTTATTTATCTAAGCAAAAGAGATGTGGCAGGTGTAGTACTCATCATGCATGTGATAATTACATCTTTGGAGCATTATGAGCAACAGCCAAGTGCATTCAGTGCTCCGACAGGTTAGCTGTTCCCCCCGCCCCACTGCCTTACTGTTATGGCAGAAGGCTTTATCACAAGTGGGTGTGATATATATATAGAACAGGACAAGGGAGGAGGAAGAGATTTATATTTAGAGGCAGAATCCAACAGTGAAATTGAGTGTTGGAAATACAAATTGTGCAAAAACTGGTTTTGAAAATATTATGCCTTAATCTGAAACTTTTTTTAAAATGACGCCTGTGATCAAGGAGCCTTTGCCTTTCAGAATGAGGGTTAACACCATACACAAAAATGCACTCATGGCATTTTTCAGGCCGTCAAATGGTCTCTTTGTGACATTCCAAACTGGCACTTGTCAGGGGTTCAGCGTGAACCAGATACTCTGCTATAGGTTTAAACACAGATCTCTTGTACTCCTCATACTCTGGATGTTTTATGTCTTTGAAAGAAAGAGATCTTCCTCAGGTGGGTGCAGCTCTGATTTGTCTTGAGAAATAGCTTTTTTTTTTTTCAAATCATGATATTAGAGCCTATACAACAATTATTTCAGATTACTACTGAGTGTTTTTGTCATAGGATCCGTGTAACTCAGATTACATCTTAGAAAGGCAAACTCAGAAATCAGACCTTTATCATTTGGGTAGTTACGTTTAACTTTCTAAAACTCTTCTAAACCTTACCTGGTTAAGGTAAAGTTACTGCATGCAGATAAAACAGTGAAATGTAAAAATTTCATCAGCATAAGCTTGGGACAATGAGCATTCATTCATTCATACAATTCAGATGTAATGAGATATCCCATATTCTGTGAGATAAAGCAGCACAACAAAACCTTGGAAAGGTTTTTTTTCCCTTTCTATCTTCCTGCTGATGGAAGGGCATTTCATTGTTCTAGTACAGATGCTGGAATCCCTGAAGAATAGATGCACACCCCAGCATCCTTTTTCCACACATTCCTGGGACAAGAGTATACAGTGACCTAACATTTTCATTTCCTAATAATCTCTCAGCAAAATGAAGTCTTAGGGCTAAGTTTTGCCCTCAGCTACATCTCTGCAAATTGTCCTGAAGCAATGGACCTCCAGCCTGTCACATGCTATCCTCTCTACAATACAATTAATACTGCAGTATTATACAGTGACATACAATGATCATTTCTCATTTCTGACCATTTATTGAAAGCTTCAGGCAAAACAGAATGGAAGACTGGCCCCAGAGAACTTGAACTATGAAGTGGATTGAGGTCAAGCACTGAAGAGCGTGCTGACCCAAAGGACTGGTGCTGGGTTTAAAGAGAGAAGTGGCTGTTTGCTAGCAGCAATAAGAATCTAAAGAATATCTTTAAGAAAACTGGATCTATCTATCTTAAAGTTTATCTGGTTTGTTATTTATCAGGCCTTCTTGAGCTGGGAAACAGATTGGGAAAACAGGCCAGCGCTTAAAAGTGAGTGAATAACCCTGCTCTCCCTTTGGCAAGTCACAGGTAAGGCCTGTCACAGATTCTGAAGCAGGAAGATAATGCCTCCTCCACAAGGGCATGCTGCTGTCCTGAGACACATACCTAGAACTGACTGTGAATAACAAGAATGTCATGCTTATAAATAAACTGGGGAGCAGTAGTCAATGCTGATATGTAAGGGTTGCTGCCATGTGTTTTCCTTCTGAAGTCAGCAGAGGTTTCAGAGCTTTTGGCAAACTTTTCTTTCCACCACTCCTGATGTGATTGAGAGTTTGGTCCTCAAAGGAATCTATCTTCTCATTAGGTCAAAATCAATGGCAGCTGTAGCAAACCTGAAAGCAAAATGACTCTTTCTCCTTCACCACTGGCTACTACGCTGATTATCGCATGAGCTACATAAGGAACTACTATACAGCCAGAAAAGCACCAAAGGAAAATCACCAATGGTTTGGCTGCCAAGGAAAGCTTCAATTGTCTATATTATTTTAAGGACGTTGCACTTTTGGAAAAGCCAGTGTAGGTTGTTCATTTTGTGCTATCCTCCTTTACTGTTTTAACCCTCTTTGGTGGAAAAACAATTGAACTGTCCCCCAAATTTATGGAAATCCCAGCCAAGGTAAAAGTGCCAAGTGGCTTATTATTTCAGGGAAAGCAGATCATTTTAAGCTCTTTTCCCCTTTGAGCTCAAGTGCTTCAGTTTTCTACCACGGCTCCATGAAACTTAGTTTCCACAAAGGTCTCTTTTTAGCTAAGACATACGTATAAAAGCAAGTTCTATTGTGGCACTCCAGGTCTGCATGGTTGTATTAGAAAATTAGCATTCTGGTTGTATTGGAAGATTATATATGCTGCCATCCTGCGCAGCACAGATTACTGTTGATTATGAGCAACAGCCTGTCGGCAGGAATTTGAGGCCTGCTGAGCAGTAACCATAGAGGCTCAGAGAAATTACTCACTATTGGGTATAAGGCTACCCTGTAAACAGAAACACATTGCTCCTAGTTCTGGGTTTATCTCACCGAAACTTGTTGTAGAGAAAACACATTTCTTTGTACCTGGAGGGCAACGGGTTATTAAAGCTGCGACATGCCAAAATTAAGATAAGTTCCTCTTCCAGACATTGACCTTGAGGGTAAAAGCTGTTGCGTTTCTACTACAGGGCAGATGTCAGCACAGTACAAGGCAATGTCATGACAGAGATGATATACTGTGGAATTTGTGGGACATTTTTCAGTGCCCCATGGAACCACACAAAACCTTCTTTTTAAATTTGGACACCTGATAAAGGTAGCACCCATTTTAGGAAGGAAAACACTCCCTGCCACAGCACGCCTGATGTCAGCAGTATTACTAGGGATGAATATGAACAAAGTTTGTGTTTGCTTGTTTGTTTTAGTTTTAAGAAACTGGATTTACACACTAAACAAAGAGATTAGATACCAGATTCTTCCTGAAACTCCTGCTGGTTTAAAGTCTGGCATTGCTCCAGACAGCACAGCTGATAGTATGGATACTATAGAAGGAAAAGCTCCTTTGAAACAATCAGTAGGAGACAGTGTGTGTTTGAGAGGTAGTCTCCTGATCTCACGTAGCATATGTCTCTGTGGAGCTGAGAAAGGCTGTCAGGGAAGATCTCCATTTCCAAAAGGCATGCTTGAGCCTGGCTTCTCAAGCAGATCTTTCTGTCATTCACACATGATGCCTTTCAAAGCTCTGCAGCTTTTTATAAGAACAAAAAGAACAGCCAGTAATTCGGAGTTATCTTTAATAAAAACACTTTTTCTTTCAGTCTCCTAGGTGCATTTTCTTTTTATCACGTGGGTATTCTGACAGCAAGGTTAGTCTGTAACCATGGTGGTGGTGTTGCTGAGGTGATTAAATGCCCTAACAGCTTCATGTCACTAAATAAATAAACATATTACCTCTGCCTCGAAGTCTCCCTGATACTTGAGTCATGTCTAGCTGCAGCTTGCCCAGTGCAGTCTCTGACCCATGGGAAAAACATGCTTATAGCAAGACAACGGGGACTTCTGGCCATTGGGTGATCTTAGTAGGCTGGTCAAAATGAAGAGTCATCTAAAACTCAACACATGAAACTCAACTACTGAACAAAAAACTTCTCTAGCCATTTCAATTCTAAAACAAACAAACTTCAGAGGTCAGATGAATTCTCAAGTCGGGGCTTAACCTTCAACTACAGTAAACCAGGATGTCATGATCACAATCATTAACACTTACTGAAAGTTCACTGGTACTACATGAAGAACACATTTGAAAAACTCAACTTCCCAAAAGAACTACTTCTATCCTTGAACAGCACTGAGTTAATTATTAAAAGCTCTGACCCAATTCTGATGCTCTAAGTCATGTTCCACCAAAGTTACTTACTACTCAAATCAGTTCTGAAATCCTTGCTTACACTTTATATATTCCTGCTGGAATCAGAGTTCAAGACAAATAAAAATTTACCTATAAGAGAGGAACTTGCAGCTCCACAAGTTTACAAAACCAGGAAGCATTGACAAATTTGTATTTCAGTCCAGACTTTCAAATAAAAAGATACAGTCATTCATTTTCCTGGTCAAAGGCTCCCATTCATCTCTTGGAGATGAAAAGCAATCTCCCTGAGGCCTTGAGGATTTTGAACGTCCTTGGGTAGGGGGTTAAAAAAAATCCCCTTCTCAATAACAGATTTCAATTTCCCTACTATATGCCACCTATCTTCTAATGAAGTGGAATGTGGCAAGGAAACCGTTTATCTCTCTGAATCTTATATGTACTGCTTTGGTGACACTTAGGCACTATTTTAAGATTTACAACATGGGAAGAAGAAACGAAGTTCCATTTTTCTGTCATCTTTCTTTGCTTTGTTAAAATGCATTGGACATAGCTATCCCTCCTCCTAACGCTGTGGGCATAGTGAGCACTGTGCCAGACCATAGGACTGTCATTCTCCCTTGGATATGTTGGATCATTTTCAGTAAACCCCATTCTAAGTCATGTTTATGTTTAGAATTGGGTTAAACTTCAGCTCTCCTGGCCACATTCCAGTTTACAGAATTATGTTCTCCTTGCCAAAATTCCCCATACTGTTTCAGCGCAAAACAAGTTATCCCTCATACACCTCCTTATAGACTCGTGTCCTTTCCCCTTATGTTTTTAAACACCTGTCACATTTTACCCTGAAGGTAGCTAAATTCTAACACTGTGAAAACAATAATTGCACATACAGCTCACGAAGTGTTTTAGGATCCTTTGGGATTAAGGACATTAAATGAATGCAAGCTGTAATATTAAAAATATATGCAACTTCATATTAACAGTTCCCATTGTTGTTGGCACTGTGTAGCACCAGGGGACCCATTGTGTTAGGAACCATAATTGCAGAATAGAGATAGTTCTCCAAATTGGATCCAGCTGGAAGAAGTGGTCACATATCCAGCTGCTGCTTCCTATAATGTGACAAGAGCACAGGCAGCTCAGCGATGGATGGAGAGCTACAACTGCCTTACTGCTGTGAATAGACATTGACTGGTTCCTTCTGAAAAGAGTTCATAATCTAAACCAGACTCAGCAGGTAGACAACAGCAAGCAGGTGAAGCAATGCTATCATACTTTCTTCTAGGGTTTGTAAGCCACTGGCTGACACTTCCAGGAGAGCAGATTGAATTTATAACATATTCCACATATCACGTCTTGTAATGCAGATAAGATCGCTTCCTCTTCAGTTTGTAGAGGAGAAGGCCAGGGGTGTTTGAGGGAGATACAATCAAGGTTTATGAAATCATGAAAGTGATAGATTAGCTGAATGCAGAACTGTTGATCATCAAATCTCACAGTATAAGGAGGAAAGGGCATCAACTGGAAGTAGTAGTATATCAGCTTAAAACAGATACACTAAACTACTTGTCTACACAGCAGGTAGCAAGCAGCTGAAACTTGCTGCCACAGGACACTGTGAGGACAGGAAGCATTAGCAGTTTCAGATAAATCCATGGCTGACAGGCCCATAAATGGCCACTAAAGGCAAAAATGAGAAGCATCTCCCCTAAGATCTCTAACACAAAATCATGAATTCAGGAGCAGAAAAGTGGAATGAGAAGCAGGAAAAGACCAGGCCTGCATACTTCCCCTCCTGGTACTGTTAGGGTCTGAACACAGGACCACAGGCCTAATGAAACAGAATTCTTACGTACTTATGATCAGCAGTTGATCAAACAGAACGGCTCTAAGTACGTCCAAGGACAGGACAGAGCCTCAAAATATTCCAGCACAGTGCTTAGTCCAGTTTTTATGGAAATTAAAGAGGGCTAACATATTTCCCGGCAGCATAAGGTCCATTCTTGTTTAACTCATGCAAAAGGGAAGAAAGGACTCCTCTGTTCTATTCATGCTCACTGTGAAGTTAAAAAACACACCTTACAATATAAATGTCTTCCATAAGTGCTATCTCACATGCTGTTGAGTCTGTCTACTTACTACAGTGGTGTGATTTTGAGAAGGCTTTACTCCCTCCCAGCTGCTGCTTTTATTTTTCACTATGATGTGCTCAGCACTTTAAGGGTGTAATTCAGGCTGCAGGATCGAAGCTATTGTGTATACTTCTATTACAAGGCGCTGTAAAGTGCAGAGGAACCATTAGAGAAATTAAAATATACTGGTCAATTCCACTGTTTGGTCTGCATATACTGAATGTGATTAACTATCACTAAAGACAAATTTTAAAATAGGAACGCTTATCCATTAGTTCTTCTTTTAGCTACTATGCAAACCCAGCTCTGCTTACTGTGGGAATTCTGTAGTTTATTTATATCTGTGTAATCCCAGGGGCTCTCCACTAATGTCCAGAGTGAGTTTACGTTGCAATTAAGATAAGAACTGGGATTAACAGATCTTCTCCACCCTCTTTTCACCCGTAGTGTGGTTTCCTTCCCCTTAACGACTCTAACATTTGCCTTGGCTTTAAACCACCAAGCTCAAGCCAGCACCTGCACACATATAACTGTGTATATGTACTCACGCTAGCCTAGCACCGCAGTTTTCGCCTTCAATATCTGTTCCAGGGACGTTGTCTGTGTTCACGGACTCGGTCTCACTGGTGGGCATGCTCACTGTAAGAGTCAAAGGGAAGAAAAAGAGAGGGTTGGCCATTAGAACCTGACACATCTATTAATGAACCATATCAGTCTTACTGAAAAGACCCTCAGCTGCAGCTCCCGAGGATTAAGCACTTAGCTGAGCAAGTCTACTGCCTCCCTGTACACACAAGGCTAGACAGGTAGACTTTTGGAACACACATTGGTTACTCAAATGCTAAAGAAAGGGGAATAGTCAGCTGCTTGTTTTCTTCTTGGGTCAGTTCCTAGGAACTGTTATGAATGAGAATAACTGAAAATTAGAGAACCTGGCAAAACGAAAATAGAAGCTTTTGCTTAATTCAATGAAAACTTAAGAGGATGCCTCTTCACCTGCACCAACCCAACCATTTTACTACTCTCCCAAGTCTCTTCTGGAGTGGAGTGCAAATAACAAGTACCAGACTGAGAAGTAATCAGATAAAAGGTTTCGGTTGGCCTGATAGCAAGTTCCACATAAATAATACTGATGGCCTATCTGTTGTATACTACTGCTAACGGGTTTTAACCTTACACTTAGAGCCTGAACTTATAGGGATAAAGAGGGGAATTCGAACTCTCAGACCCTTTCAGATATTACCAACAAAGAAACTGATGAATATAACTATGGCAGAGATTTTATTTTGACACTCATCAAATAAGAACTGGACAGAATCTCCTACACTTTTACAGAAATATCATGGAATAACCATCAAATGAAAGCAATCTTAGGTGTGAACCTATTTCATTGGGATTCAAGAAGGTGTCACATCTTATATCTGTTAAGAAACCTGAATATTTTATTTGCTTCTGTAGATGAAAAAGATTCCCTGTTTCCATAACACGATTTTCTCCCAGCTCCTATATGAACTGTAACTCCTTCAACATACTAACATTCAACTTATGGTGGAAGAAAGGATAGCATTCAGTGTGTCCTCTTCCCTTTCCACCTCTTTTCAAATATACAGAAAACGATACTTCCAACTGAATAATGGAAGAGTTAGGTCTCTCACATGGGATGTATATCACAGGTGAGTCTTGACACTATGCACTATTAGCTGTGGGAGAAGCTTCTAATAGCTTGTCAAAATAGGTTACCCATTAATAAGAAAATATGTAATAGTGAGTCCTTGATTAAAAAAAAAAAAAAAGAGAGAGAGATTGAGAGAGAGAAAATATGCTCTGCATTCCAGTTGGGCAGATGTTTAATGAGCTATGGGCTCAGACATCCTTTCAGAAGCTAGAAAGACATCAGAAGGTTCTTCCAAAGAGGTCCTAGTTTCTTGCTCTGAAAGAATTATGGTAGATATGCCCCTCAAAATCTTTCCTGCATGCCATCCCAATAATGCAAGTGCCTTCAACATATGTCTTTGGAAATCTGTAAGTTCTTGTTCTGTGTCATTCAGGAACACAGACCATATGAAGTAATGGCCTCTCTAGCACTCTTGATATAACCATGAAATATTGTACTCTAATGGTGCCTGTTTCTTTACAAAGACTAGATGTTTTAATAATCTTGTCTGTTCAGAAAGACGAATAAAGAAATCAACTGGATTCATATTTTGATGTGCAGAGAAGAGTCAAATAAACTGTAAGAAAAAGAGACATTCATAATTAAAATTTTCAGTCCAGACAAAGCCCACCAAGAAAAAAAAAAAAACCAAAACACCAAAACATTGATATTTGGTATGTCATCTTTGAGGATGAGGTAAAGCACTTTCAAGACATATTTGAGCTTATTTGCAAATGGCAAACAATCTTGAAGACATTAGCAAGAGATTGATTTGCAGAACAGCTTATTATCTTGAGTGCATGAAGAGGACACTGCACAAGCAATAGCAAAAGCAAGGCACGCACATGCAGATATATACAAAGATACATTATGTGTCAGTCTTTATAGAGATATATAGACAAACACACATACAAATATACATAGTGTGGACACAAAGTGCAGTGGAACATTACCATGGGTTTCTGTGGAGTGACTAAACCAAGAAAACTTTTCTTTCTTCTTATCAGGCAAGCCAGCTGGAGTGCTTCCTTTCACAGACAAGATGGTCAAGTACCAGGAACAAGACATCAATAGAGAACATGCAGCCAGTGACAGGCAAAAGAAAAAAACAAGGAACTCAGCTTGCACATGACATCTACTTTGGCCAGAAAACTTCATCATGTGAATTAGAAGTACAAAATGAAAAAATAAGGTGTATAAAAGTAAAAAATATTATATTAGACCATCAGAGGATAACCTCCCCTTGCTTTGTGCTCTTTTTCAAATTTATCTTCTGAGAATAATAAGTTTATGGTAGTGATTTTTCCAGTGATTTCAATGGCAAAAGTCTTCTTGTTTGACAGTCTGACCTACTGAAATCAATGAGTCTAAGGCACTCACAACATGTCCCAGAATTTTCCTCTGATCCTTAGTGCCAGGATATGGATCAGCCCATTTTTGAATGAGATTTCTTGTTCTTTTTTTCCTATTTTTTTTTTCCAATATCAAGAAACTTTCCAAAAGTGATGGAGATGCTAAAGAAAAATTGTTGGGATAATTACATTTCTCTGCCTTTTCTCTGTCTTTTCTGTGTTCAGGCTAGTTGCTGGCACTAACTCCCAGGCACTTACTACACTGCACTGTTGGTAAATATTAAGGACAATAAAAAGGATTACGAAGTTATCATGTATAAGAATGAGGGCCAGAAGTTAAAGGCCAGGATGGACAGGAGATGTGGACTGTAACTTCAAATGTGGTACGTTCTCAGCAGGACAGTCACTTAATTTTATGTGGCACCTCACTTCATCTTCAGTATCAGGGATAGTCATGTGCATAGCTGCTATGAGGTTCATTTAGGCCAGTTAAAAAATCCTGAAAGCAGAAGTTGACACAGAAGATTTATGTATAAACTGGAGCTGAATATGAGATGAAGTAGACCAAATATTGCCCACACAGCTTTCTTATTTGATTGAGTTCTCAGAGATGCAGACCCTGTGCCTACACCCTGGCTCCAGTCTAGAAACAAGGCAGGCATTTTTTGCAGTCAGGGTAATTAATTATTGGAACCATGTACCAAAAATGCTGGTGGTGAATCCACCACAAGAATGTTTTAATCGTGAAGAGATGTTTTTCTAAATGGTGGGATCTAGTCCAGACCAGAGCTATGTTCAGGATCATGCTAAAAGGACTATGCTATCTCAGTGACTACTTCCTCTTTATAATTCTGGAAGCTGAGACAAAAGTGCATTTCCTCCTACCTAGACACAAAGTGACTTAGCAATGGAAATTCTGGTGCCTCACCGCCTGCTCCATATGTGATCAGTGACTTATGCACTCTTACAAGAGCTGTTTGCTGTCAAGTTAAAAAAATCAACTCCTTGTACCCATATCAGAGGTCCCCATAGGGGACCCACAGATCTTCCATCTACCACAGGCTTTGCCTTGCAAGGCAATTCAGTATCCAAACTACACTGCAGGTATTTTATCCACATGCACACAATTCAATTGCACACCTAATACCTTGCGGTATTAAGTTATACCTTAGGGTATTTAATGACTAAATACCTATACTGTAGATAGATGACTCCTTGGGACATATGAGAGGAGGTTGTCAAAGGAATAAGAAGACATTTCCACCAGACAGTTTGCCTTTGCATGACTGCACCAGGAGCAGTGGTGGAGCTAGCAGTGAGATGAGCACACTGAGCTGGCAGTTTTCTTCAACCAAACCAAACCAAGTCATACCATTCCAAACCAGTGCAGTGAACTACTAACAACCACACAGGGCTAGAATACCTTTGGGTAGCCTAGTCTAGTGGTTGACAACCATGCCCACAGCAGGGGGGTTGAAACTAGGTGATCTTTAAGGTGAGGGGTTGAAACTAGGTGATCTTTAAGGTCCTTTTCAATCCATGCCATTCTATGATGAGACCACAGACGATATTATGCAATCATGGTGGCTTTGCATACACTGCAACCTTTTTTTTTGGATTTATCTTTAGTCATCACATCCATAATTCACTCAGGTTGATGAAATCTCCCATTAATTACACATTCTCAAGGCAGTGTAGGAACTTCTTTTCAAAGGGAAGTGAAACAGCTTTTAAAGCATGCAGTATTTCATGGATGCAAACCATGACGACCAGTATGTTTTATACTCTACAGTCACTTTGAAATATTTGCACTTCTTACATGTCTCCACAGCGTGGCTCATCTCTGAATACAGAATTTTCCTCCTGGACTACCTAAACTCTGATTTCACATTACTTACACAGCATTCCTGCAGCAACTAAAGCAGCAAATGCTGTCTATCTGCTTCCTTAAAAATAAGCCTGAGATAAGCTTCATGTTGTGTTAATTCTAGCTCTGAAACCCAGTGGAAAGAAATAAGGACAAGGTCTGCAGTCTGTGAATGACTGTAGACAGATGTGCAAGACCCTCTGAGAGCCTCTGTTCCATGTCACCGGCATCAAGCTTTGATACCAGCCCTACACTTGCACTAACATATGTCCCTCCAACCAAATGCCCTGTGGACATGTAATAAATTACTAGATGGCAGGTTGCCAAGAGATAGCCAACTGCTCAAGTAGAAAGATAGATAGCACTTTCAAATGCCCTTCTGCATAGCACTGAAATATTTTGTTCCTTTGCACAATTAGAGAATAACATGTAGTCCCATTTCAGAAATATCACTACCACTGTTGCATTTTGCATTTGTGGCAGTCTTGTCATCTTGTCAGTGGAAGTAATTCTAATATTCAAATTTATCTCCATGGATTATAACGTTGCCACACTTGCTTGTTGCTGAATCTGACTTTAATTAATCTTGCTGTGAGAATTTAAAACCTGGATAAGATGATCCCTGGGCAAAGGGTACCATGTTCCACAAACATAGACAAAGCACACACTTGTCACAGATGTTTATAGGATACACTACAGAATGACTATGCAGATCTTGACGTTAGTTTTAGAACTGGTTATGTCAGAAGCTTTTTGCAGTGCCTGACTTGACATCTCTGATTCAGCTATTTGAGATAAGCTCCAGAGACAGGTTCCTGTCACAGGGTTTCTGAGTGGCTCCCTCTGCCACATGTACAGGCTGGGCCTGTACAGCCTTAGACACCTACATTGGGTACCTCACTTGGAACAGTGCGATAACTCAACAGTGTGTTCACTCCTATTCAAAGAGACCTGCAGTGAGTTTTCAGATTAAGAAAAGGAAAAATACACCGCAGTATGTATTCTGAAGTGCTCATTAGGACTCCAATCCTTCCAGCACTCTAATTTCTGGTGGTATTGAATGACATTGCAAAATAAGGCCTATGTCAGTCTTTTTGCCCATGCTAGTATTTGAGATCAGATTAACCTGATGTCACTGCCACTTTGTTGTGTAACCTTGGCCATATAACTAAGTCTTTCTACGTGTCTGTTCCATTTCTCTAAAACGGGGATTATAATTCTGCACTCACCTTGCAAATCTCTTTGAGATCTGCAGAAGAAACACATTACAGTAAGCCCTAAGTACTATAGTTATTACTGATGCTAATGCCTCCCAAGTGGGAGTACGCAGGACTATAAAGCAAATCTGAAGAGCAAAGAAGTCCTGTGAATTCTCCAGCTGAGATTTAAGATTTCTTTTTTCCATCAAGCACAACAAGAATAAATTACAATATCCAGGCTGCTCCCTTTACCAGAATGTGCATCAAGTGAATGACTTTGTCTGCCCTAAGAACCCCGCTTCCCAAGGTGCCTCTCCTGCCCATCATTCCATGAATGAGTTTAAGGACAGCTGTCAGAATCTCAATAGGTTTTTTTTTTTTTTTTTTTTTTTTTCAGTGGAGAGCTCTCATTTTAATTAATATGTGAATATTGCTTAGCTTTCCTCTTCTCATTGCCTGTTCGGAAATGCTGTACTCATTCATCTTATTCATTAATGTAAATAAGATACAGCTTTTATTCTGCTACATGGGTTCACTGTCTCACGAACAATCAGTGAGTGTGTTCTTAAATGCAAGCAGCATGCACAGAGTAAACCATGCAGAGGTAAGTGAGTAGTTTTCTCTAGATCTATTCCTGATTTTTTTTTCCAGGAATATATAACAGTTGTGGCTGAGGAACACTGTCAAGGTTTCTGTTTGGAAAAGGAGCTCAGCTCTGCAATAGGAAGGCTTCTATAGGAGAAGAGGAAAGGGAACTTGGAACCAGGCTCTTGGTGGTTACGCACCTTTCCAAGACAGACACAATGCATCAGTACATCTAACACTATAAAAAAAAGTCCAGAAAAACTGTGAAAATGCTTATCAAGGACTCAGAGGCCAACACCCATAAAGACAGAATTACACACACAACATGACATTAATTACATGTAACACAAACACTCTGAATAACCTAATTTGGGGTTATACAAATGACTGCAGTTGGCAGGAGAGAGAGAGCTTGATCTGCAGTTGCACTCAAGGTCAAATCCAGGAGAGCAATAAAGAGCTGTGAAGTGGTTGTCAGTTGCATCTGCTTCAGTCAAAAAGACTTTGACACCAGTGTGTACCAACAGCAAAGATGGAGCAGCTGGGATGCAGCATAGGGCTTGTTGTTGCAGTAGAACTGGGCTGAGAAGACTGATACAGTGCATCACAGCTTACCAATGGGAGCAGGGGTAGGAACACTGCCAAATACTGAGATGGTGTATTGTAAGTCTGACCTTTCACTTATGTATATATAAATTATATATTATACAGTATAAATTGCAGCATCTATCTTTCATATAAAAACACTTGCTTCCACATGTCCTTCTTCCCTTCCAGAGGGTCACCACAGGCATGTATACTTCCTATGACATTGAGGGGACACAGCCATGGGCTTAGCAAACTTATATGATCCGCAAAGAGTAACAGGAGAGAAAGAGAGATCTGTATCAGCTGTGCAGGCATGTGATTAAGAGATCTATCATTAACACATGCAGATTACTGTGTACCTACGAATGTACTACTTTGCCACTATTTAATCTTCCTGGGACATATTTTAGTACAGCAAACATCTTGGCTGCCTTAAACAGGCATATTTCAGATTAAATATTCCAATTTTCTGCTTTTTACAGTATTATCAACAGCAACATGCACCATTCCACAAATTTTTCTTCATTTTATCCAGAGAGGGGAATGCATATTTCAGAGAAGCACAGCCAAACTTCTGGCCCTGACAAGAGATGGCCTTTGCAAGCCTCTGACGTGCTCCGATGTGTATTTGAAAGGAAGAACTGAAAACCCTCTTTGCGCATCCCTGCAAGGAAGGCAGAGGTATTTTTTGCATAACCTGCAGTACCTCAAATAACTCAGAAGCACAGGGCCTTCCAGAAAGGAGTTTAACTCTGTTACTAAAAGGTCAAATGAATGTTTTCCCTGGGTAACTGCTGTGCTAACACCTGAGTGTGCATTAGGAGCCCATTCACTGTTGTGCAGAGTTTCTGCCTTCAAAGGCTATGAGAGCAACCCGCTTTAACCCTGCAGCTGAAAGACAGATGGGCTGGGTCACCGGGTGACAGAGCTGCTATCAGAGCAGATCTTGAAAGACATCTCTACCCTAAATCTGGATCCTCCTATGATACTCTAAGCTTGTTTTCTCATCTGATAAATGTTTTGTATTGTTTGCCTTGCTAGGAACAATAGCCAGTGTGTCAAAGTGCAAGGCATTGACTTGCCAGGATGTGGTTTATAGCCTCATTTTCTGGTGTCAGTCTAATACCTTTTAGCAGCATTTCTACTTCTCACAGAATTCTGGAGCAATGGAGTAATTCAATTTAAAAGGAAGAAAGGAAGAAAGGAAGAAAGGAAGAAGAAAGAAAGAAAGAAAGAAAGAAAGAAAGAAAGAAAGAAAGAAAGAAAGAAAGAAAGAAAGAAAGAAAGAAAGAAAGAAAGAAAGAAAGAAAGAAAGAAAGAAAGAAAGAAAGAAAGAAAGGAAGGAAGGAAGGAAGGAAGGAAGGAAGGAAGGAAGAAAGAAAGAAAAGGAAAGAAGGAAAGAAAGAAAGAGAAAGACAGAGGTAAAAGAAAAAAGGAAGTGAAACAACAGAGGATCTATGACTTCTTCAACAGTATTTTGTGATAGTGAAGAAATTAGAACTGCACATTCTGAATGGGTCTGCAAGATCTCTCTCTCATTCTTTAAGATTTGGAACACAAGAAGGCAGGGTAAGCAGCAGTGCCATCAAATGTGCTTGACTCTGCCCGATAAATGATACATGGACACAAAAGCAGGAGCACATCGCTTGAAAATCAAAAAGATTCTAATATTGCAGGCTGGCAGGCATCTGACAAATGAATGCATGAGATCTGCAAACATTGTAGATAATGTGTTGGGAAGGGATCCAAAGGTTGATGAAACAAAATGAATAAAATAATTAGCAAGAAAGAAAGTACCCTGAAGAGAGAATAATCAGCAACTAAATATATATATATCCTTCTGACTTTCATCACTTTTGTCCCTCTAATAATCACGAGGCTACTTATATTTTGCTCACTTGCATTGTTATTAGTGGAAATTATCAGCACATAAGCTCCAAGCCCAAGTGTGGTTAATGCAGGTCATATGTTTCCTTAAATTCCTGTGTACAAGGGAACTTCTACATCTGCCCATCCACAGAAGTATACACCTGGGTGGTGAATCAGTAACTTTGATGAGGATCTCTACTTCAGCAAAAGCATCTTTGTTCTTTCAGTTCACAGCCCTATGAATCTGTCTTCCCTGCAGAGTCAGGGAGAAGCAAAAAAATTACAGAAGCCAGTTCTAACTTGATCTTCTTAGGTCATCAGAAACACTCCAGGGAGTGCTGCTCACCACCTAGATTGCCACGCTTTAAAGTGACTGAGACGCAGCACTAGCTGTTTTATGACATCCCTGTCTGTCACAAGCCATTTCAAGGTTGGTGACACCTGAAGACCTGGCAAGTGGTCTACGGTCTGTGAGCTTGAGCACATAAGAGGATGTGTCAGGACAGTGGGGACTGTGCTTGTGTTTGGATGCTTCAGTGAGTCGGGAGCTCACAGCGCAAATCTTTCCCAAGGGGAGCTTACACAGCTCTGCAGCTGGGAAGTTCGGGCAGGGATTGTGCCTGGGCTGAGAGAACGAGAAGATAGGCCTCTCTGAGGTCTTGTATTGAAGAAGGAAATTATTCTCTTGGAGGTTGGCTCTTGTTGGCAGAATATAATGCAAATGAAAAGTGAATGTGGGGGACAAATTCTATTATTTCAAAGGACAGTCAGGGCACCTAGGCAGAGGCTGGGTCACAGGTGAAGAAGCTGTTGGAAAGAACAACAGCAGTGACTGAATATTTATTCTGAAATATGCCTACAAGCTGCACTAGTGGCATATGCATGTCCAATATCTAAAGGGGTCTATAAGAAAGAAGGGGACAAACTATCGCAACAGACTTTAGCAGGATCTGTTTTGATAGGACAAGGGGAAATGGTTTCAAACTAAAGGAGGGGAGATTTAGATTGGATATGAGGAAAAAGATTTTTACAGTCAGGGTGGTGAGGCACTGGCACAGGCTGCCCAGAGAGGTGGTGGATGCCCTGTCTCTGGAGACACCCAAGGTCAGGCTGGACGGGGCTCTGAGCAATCTGATCTACTTGTGGGTGTCCCTGTTTGTTGCCAGGGAGTTGGACTGGGTGACTTTTAAGGGTCCCTTCCAAATCAAACGATTCCATGATTCTATGTTAACTGCATGCTGGAAGACGCAATTTAGGAGTAGCTTATTTAAAATATTTGAGCTTTAATATTATCAAGAAAAGAGAGCAACAAGACCCTCCTTGAGCAATCCCACTGCACAGGATGTGCCTGAGAGAGACTAATTCTCAGTAAGTGCAGACACCTTCTAATAGCAGTTTTCTTTCAGGAAGCATGAGAAAAGTTGTGGGTAATGCCTTTCTGATGATGAATAATCAACCAGTTCTGTTCACTGATCAATAGGTAAGGTAAACACATGCATTAGGCATAGGTCACTCTCAAGCCAGGGCTGTGTGAAAGTGCTGGACCCTTGCTGTATTCACAGATCTCACTGACAGATTCTATTCAGTTTCATGATCTGAAAAGGAAATCACCTCTTCTAGTATGAAATGCACATAAATTTCCGTTTTTAAGCCCTACTCTGTTACATTTCTTCTGTGCCTAGTAAATAAAATGCTTGCAATTTTGTGTGCTGCTCCTGCATGCAGTGTACTTTCAGACACTTTTGCTAACATAATGACTAGTCTGATACTAGACACCATTATCACAATATCGTGAGTCAGAAGCATGAGACATGCTAGCTGGGCAGGCTGAGTTACTGCGCAGCCAGGAGAAAAGCAAAGAATTCAAGTTAAAGAGTTTTGTCCTTAAAGTCAGCTTGTCAAACCAGTAATTAATGCTTTTACATTTCTTGAGTAGGGCACCAAGAATAGGTCAATTACCCAATCCAAAGGAACCGGCATTTTATTTTAGCCTAGAAATAATAGATTCTTAGTTTGCAAATTCTTGGAGCACTCAGGAGAGTGAGGGACTGATAACAACAGCTTGAGCTGAGCTTAGTGTGGGCAGGTGTTATGCAAGCTTCCCTCACACAGCTGTGTTAAAAGCAAGTAATTAGTGACCTGACATAGCCCTGTTATTCTGGTCACGGTTCTTCAAACAGCTAGATAATACACTTACATTTTGATCTGCACATCTGTGAGGATCCATGCAACTCTTCCACTGAAGCCTTGCTCTGATGTTTAGCCCTTCTGCTGCTTCAGCCTCTGGGTTTTAATGCCGTTGGTAACCTCCCCATCTTTATCTCTGCTGATTCCCACATGCGCCTACCTGTGGGTCCCCTGCAGACCTCTACAGTTTGCTTTTCATAGAATCACAGAATCATCAAGGTGGGAAAAGAATACTAAGATCATTTAGTCCAACTGCCAACCCATCACCACCATGGCCACTAACCATGTCCCTCAGTGCCATGCTTAGAGGGTCACATTTGACTGCAGTCCTTCCTCAAGCAGGCAAGGAGAAGTGAGGTACATCATGCTGTGCCCTGTGAACTGTATACATGGAACTGAAGGTGTAAGCAGCACTTCAAACATCCATGGATCCTTCAGCTGAATTTCAATGCGGGCCTCAAGACGTGAAAGGCCAGTTGTCTCGTCTGTTGACTTACCTCTACAACCCTGCTCACTGAAGAGCGGCTGCAGTCAGCAGGCAGACTCAATGCCACAGCTATTTTCAGTTCCCCAGTTGGAAACATTTCCCTTCCCCTGCCACCTCTCTGGGCTTGATGTTTTTATGGGATAACCAACATGAGAGGCCTGCTTCTCTTCTCAGGAGCAAACCCAACCTGAGATTTTTATCCTATTAGCATGTTGTACTAGAGTGGATGGGAAGGTTCTCATTCAATAAGTAAATGTGAGTGGTCACAGAGCAAGCGTGTGACTGCTCCTCCAACACAGACATGCCACAAGCTTTCCAGGCTTCCATCAAAGTGCTGAGTGCCATTCACAGCTGTCAATCCTCAGCTGCACCAGCACTGGCTATCAGATCAGTCACACACACACACTGCTCAGCTGTGTAATGTCACCCAGACGGCCTGTCACCATGCTGTGCTACAGGGACATCGCTGCCTCACCGAGCTCCCATCAGCTACAGCTCATCACACTGCTCCACTGCGCTGCCATCACAACACAACAGCAGGGCCAGCTTTCTAACCCTACTTGCATTTAAAACAAAACACTATTATTTTTGCCTCCTCGTGTGACTGCTTGTGAATCCATTTAAGAATGCAACTGGCTGCTGGAGCTAAGATAGCTGTGAGGGAAGGGAAGATACGACATTTCCCCAGGGGAGCTCTGTTAATGCACCTCCTGCCTCCTTCAAGCCTGCCCTTGCTCAAACCACACTCACTTGGCTAAGAGGCACTGGATGGCATTCTGGATGTCCCACATCAGCTGTGATCTCCCAGTTAGCACAAAACTAAAGCATAAAGCCTCAACTGCTATATTTTATCTGCTAGTCTATAATGAAAGTCTTGGGCACCATCAAGTATCTAAAGTGGTATTCCCTTCTATACTAGCTTTGCTTTCCCATTAAAAGAAAAAAAAAAAAAAAAGGAATTATAAAATTAAAACACCACCTTTTGCCCATTCAGACTCTAAACTCTTGGAGCCAAAACTGTCTTTGATTTGTGTACATACCCCTGATTTTTACTTCCGTGTATACAATGTCAGGCACACACTGGCCCTGATGTCATCTGGCGGTAATGTAATATGGCTGATTCTCACCCTCAGCAGCTGTTCCTGCCTCCAAACACACGTTCTCTGTCCCTCAGCCATCATTACTGAACACCATGGCCTCTCTTCTGACAGTTTGTTATACCACATAAAAAAGTCCTCAGGGTTTCAGCTGCTATTAGTCCTGATCCACCGATGCTTTTCTCTCAGTGGAGAGACACTTAAGGCTACATCTGTGATAATTGTTTTTCAAATGTACATCACTGGTCAATCTTCCTGACTTAAGCAAGAAATGCTGAACACTCCACAGTTTTGCAAATCATTCTGTAAATGCCCTTATAGAGATTTAAGAGCATACTTTAAGCCTCTACTTAAAAGAGATGGCATTGCTGTACATATATACATTCAGATTGAGGGATAAAGGTATTTCTTAAAATTTTCTGTAGAGTTCATGGCACTGAATGCCTTCTGCAC
The DNA here is from genome assembly GCF_016699485.2 of Gallus gallus. Taxonomy (NCBI): domain Eukaryota; kingdom Metazoa; phylum Chordata; class Aves; order Galliformes; family Phasianidae; genus Gallus; species Gallus gallus. Next base: position 61,528,902 of record NC_052532.1, on the reverse strand, counting down.
CTTCCTAACCATGGGAAAAAAAGCACATACAATCTGGCAGGAGGTACGGCGATGGAACTTTCCTCACAGACAGTTGCCTCTAATGTCCCTTCAGGAGAAGTGGAATCACAGTGTAAGCAGATAAATCTTGACAGCTTCCAGAAGTACTTCCTAACGGGGCAGATGGAGATTAATTTATTTGCACAGAGGTGTCTTCCCCAGCTATATAAACAATGGATTCTCTCTAAAGCCTTACCATTGAAGATATTTCTCTGTAACATATTAGTACTAAAGAGGATTCCTACATCAACATAAGTCTTTCTTCCAGCAGGCAAAACAGAGGTGTTATCTCACCAGACAGTCTTTACTAGGGAAATAGCTTTTATAGTAGATAAACTTAATGTCCTATCAACATTAATGTCATCCTCTATGTGCTGTAGCTGGTCACACATCACTGCTCTAGCAGTACTCGGTGTAGCCTTGTGCTCCAGGCTACAAGGATCAGGGAAGGGAGGAGCTAGAAAAACTGAAGTTGAACAACACTAACCAGATCCTCAGCTACAAGACAGCTGAGCACGTGCAGACCACCAAAACATTTTCAGTCACAGAGAATCTAACAGGAATAACTTTTTTTCCCCAGACATGAACTATAGCACCCTGGCAGCTTATTTAATGTATGTGGTGTTTGATGCTGTAAGGGAATAGAAAGAAAAATTGAGACTACAGGCAGAAATTAGCACAGTTTTGGACTTCGTTCTCACACTGCCCTCTGCTTTGTGCAACAGTGGCAGCAGCAGCACAGAAGACTCAGGAGATGCTTGCTGCAACAGCAATCCCTGCGTCAGTTAATTATTTCAGATCTCCAGTAAACACCAGAGCTGGATGCTGGGGTCAGACACATACCTGAATTTGTCTCAGCTCCCTTAAACTGTAGAGTTACTCCACTCCAAACAATACCAGGTCTCCTGATGCTATATGTTGGAACAAATCAGAATTATAGACTGCAATGTTGGCAATAGCGTTGTCCTGAGTCTTCCTGAGTACCAGCAGCTCTCTTCTTTTGCTCTTCATTCAAACAAAGGCACCTATCTGTCTTCTCCATATCTTCTCTAGGCCTGAGCTAAATTTCATTTGGGTTAGATGGGATTTAGCTAACTGCAGAGCAACCGTCAGCAGAGGGAAGAAGGATTTCAAAACAGTTGCTTGTATTTATTTTTTATGATCAAAGCTTCCCTTCAGCCACAAAAGAAGAGAAACCAGGAAGTTGTGAAATCTAAGGAACAATGAACCTAACTTGCTTTTTAATAAAAGCTGAGTTGTTAAATTACATTAATAATTAAAAACAATTCTATTGATTGACTTAGTTAATTACAAAGTGAACAATCCATACTTCCAGGGTAACAACAAAACTGTATCAAAGTGTATAATATACCTACAGTGCTTTTCCAGGGAAGGAAGATTTTTCCAGACCATCCTGATCAAACCAATAAATGCCTTATGTTAAACAATATAAGGTAAAAATTCTGGTATAAAGGACAGAGCAGTGGTATGAGAGACTCTCACACTGAGAGGGTGGGTGGCCTTCAGAACATCATTTAGCCTTTATATGCCTTTTTCTCTAAACTAGATCATAGAATCATAGAACAGCTTAGGTTGGAGACCTTAAAGCCTATTCAGTCCCAACTTCCTGCTGTGGGCAGGGCTGCCACCCACCAGCTCAGGCTGCCCAGGGCCCCATCCAGCCTGACTTTGAACGCCACCAGGGATGGAGCATCCACAAATTTTCAGGGCAGCCTGTGCAGCGGCCTCACCACCCACTGAGTAAAGAATTTTCACCCAACATCTAAACTAAAGCTTCCCTCTTAATTTAAAACCCATTTGCCCTTGTCTTCTAACTATCAGATCATGTAAAAAGTTGGTCCCCCTCCTGCTTATAAGCTCCCTTCAAGTACTAGAAGGCTGCAATAAGGTTTTCCTGACCCATTTTCTTCTCCAAACTAAACAAACCCAACTCCCTCAACCTATCTTCATAGGAGAGGTGCTCCAGCCCTTTGATCATCTTCGTGACCCTCCTCTGGACCCACTTCAACTGCTCCACATCCTTGAGGACCCAGGCCTGGATGCCAGACTCCAGATGGGCCTCACAAGGGCAGAGCAGAGGGGGACAGTCACCTCCCTCTCCCTGCTGGCCACCCCTCTTCTGATGCAGCCAGGGATACAGTTGGCCTTCCAGGCTGCAAGGACACGTTACTGGCTCACATCCAGCTTCTCATCCACCAGAACTTTTAAGTCCTTCTCTGAAGGCCTGCCCTAAATGAGTTCTTCTCTCAGCCTGCACTCATATCTGGGATTGCCCTGACCCAAGTGCAAACGTTGCACTTGGCTTTGTTGAACCTCATTAGACTCTTATGTGATCACTTTTAAGGAACGTCCAGTTCTCTTCCTTCTATTGTGTCAACTGCACCACTCAGTTTGGTGTCATCAACAAACTTGCTGAGGGTACACTCAATCCCACTATCTAGGTCATTGATGTGGAAGAACTCTGGTCCCAGGATGGAACCCAGGGCATAGCAGTCACGACTGGCCTCCATCTGGACATAGAGTCATTAACCACAACCCTCTGGCTGTGACCATCCAACCAATTCTTTATCCAATGAATAGTCCAGCCTTCAAATCCATCTCTCTCCAATTTAGAGATAAGGAAGTGATGTGGGACCGTGTTAAAAGCCTTGCCCAAGTCCAGGTAGATGACATCATTTAACCTTCCTTTATCTACTAGTGTTGTTACTCCATCATAGAAGGCTGCCAGATTGGTTAGGCATGATCTGCCCTTGGTAAAGCTGTGCTGGCTGTCTCATATGAAACAGGCCAGAACATTTTTTGCCTATCAAAATATTAACTTATGTATATTTTTTAAAGAATCAATCTAGTAGAAGAAACATTTCTAAAGATAGGTTTCAAACAGTTTTTAATTTCTCTTTGTTGAGAAAATTAATTTTGTCCATCCTTGTAAGTGTCTTATCCTTTCTCCTCTTGGAAAGGTTGAGGTGAGGAAGACAAACAATCCAGGGTAAAGGCCCTACAGCTTCCTTGTTTCCTAACTGAGATTACAAAACAGAAAGCAACGTGAAGACAGTCAGTAGCGAAATCTACTCCCAGACTTGTTTTCCAATGGGGGAAAGGTCAAATTGTTGACATCATAGTTTTAGTGACATTAATGGAACAGAGGGCAAAAGTGAAAGCAGTCACCCTAAAAGACCCACAGGAAGTTACACAACAAAAATTACACTTTTAAATGGCAACTTTACTTTTTGTCACAGCTAGCTTATCTTTTGTGTGTGTGTGCGCGCGCGCGCGCGTGTGCGTGTGTTTGATATCTGTCATTTTTCCATTTCAGGATATAAAAGTTTATGTGGGTGCAATTCCATATTTCCACATACACAGGTATGGAATGAAAATGCTAGTGGTGATGGTGGTTCAAATTCATGACACATACAGTGGCATTTTAACCAGTGGAATTATGCACTGGGCGAACAGCAGTATCTGGACTATGCAGTCTTGTAAGTGATATCAGATCTGAAATATCTCATGCTCTCCCTTTGGTGGATGACAGCTACACAGTAGTAAAGCCACAGGTGAGAGTAGAAAAGCCTCTAGTACATCAAGACCTAATATCAGATAACATTCTCTAGTGCTGACACTGGCCTATTTTGTTACTAACCTCTTATAAAACAAACTGGGGCTCAAGTCCTTACCCAGGCAAAATCCTCAGCAACTTCAGTAGGAGTCTTGCCTAAGGACCACAGGAATGATTCATTCCAATGTAAGAACTAATGTCCCCAACGCTTTTTCTAGGCAATATGCTAATTATGGACTCCAGTCTGATATCAGAAGCACAAACCCATTTTGCAACATGAGCTTCTCTTTCCACACAACAAAAACAAAGCATTTATCAAAGCATTTTACTAAGTGTGTACAAATTGTAGCATTTGTACAAAGAACAGTTTTTGAGCTACTGGCAAGGTAGAAAAATGCCACTAGGATTGTTTTCTACAATACATGGATTGGGCAAGGCACATGTCTCAGAGTTGCTGACACTCCTATCCAAGCAAATCATGGTTTTGGATCTCTACAGCTGAGTTCATGGAGGATGTTTTTTCAGGATAATCAAATATGTGCGGTAAGAACCAGAAAATACTTATTTTGTCTCTGTCTCCAGGTGGAAGAGAATCAATCTATCACAGCTGCTAAACCTTGTGAAACTCCTACCAAGTGCCCAAGTGAGATACCTGCAATTGTTGGCACTGCAGCTAATCTTTCCCTAGTTAGCAGATGATTATTTTCCACATCAGTGGACAACGATAAAAGAAGATGATACTATGATTTGTTCTTCTTTAGATGAGGTTTTAACAGATAATAAATCAGTTTACAACACTGGCTTTTATTTCACTGTATTTATGCATGGAAAGCAAAATGCAAGGTTGTATGACACACTCTCAAATAGCCAACTAGTTTCAGAGGACTAGACTGATAAAAGTTTTGTTTTCAAGACTGTGCCTCTGACAGCTTTTGTTTAGATTATCTTAAATCCCACACAAGCACTGTGTTTTATTAATTGCTTTTTGACAATAGGCAAAAATAATCTAAAATATCAGTCTGTACATTCTTGGCAAGGAGAGGTTGCCCAAGTCCTTCCATGTGTATATAAAATACATTAGGGACAAATTCTGCAAATGAAATTAGAATAAATTAGGGTGAACAGATTTACCATCAATAGTTACCTTCAAGCATTTCAGATGTTCTCTGGTTAAACAACATACAAAAACTGCACAGGGTTGCACAGGATTTAGAGACAACTTTCACTATTATCAGTGGAACTTGGTACTCATTGAAATCAGCGGAGTCTCCTTACGGTATGGAAGTTGACTTTGTAAAAGAAAGTCAAGTCAACAGGAACTGGAGAGATAAAACCTAAAAAGCCAGAACTTCTAGAGAAATGTGGTCATGCTTTTACTTTGGTTATGAAATAGTCAAACTATGTACTACTGGAGCTCTTGAGAATGAAGTCCTGTTTCAGTCGAAGTTACTGAGGCTACTGTTTCTAGAGTTCTCAAATATTTTTTTTCTGTTTGAACAATCAGCTCAGCTATGCTGTTCTCCTTATTTTTGTCCCAGAATTCAGAAGCACAAAGCATGAACGACAAAGATTTTCTGAAGTTTCGAATGGTTCATAGGATCCCTACTTCTTCTAAAAGTTTTACTTTGCACCTGAAAACTTCCTCCCTGCTTCAAAAACATTGTCTCCTAGGGAAGACTCTCACAAGACTGAGATTAAATACTGCCATGAAAACATACTGCTGTTCACAAGAAACAGTGACTGCGTGGGTAACGCAAAATCTGCAGCTCACCTAAAAATAAGGCTGCAAGAGATGCTAGTAAATATTCCCAAAGGTCACCAAGATACTGGAATAACTGCTCTGAAAGTAAAAACTGAGATTATTCCTTTTTAGCAGCTCAGATTTTAAATAATTTTAGAATTTTCCTGTATTTCTCAACTTTATCATCTTCCATTCTGCATTTTATATTTCTACTTGAGCTAAGGCATAAATTTCCATGTACAGTCAAGCCTTTCTCCCCTGCATCTTTCATTATTCAATCTATACTCTGAAGTTTTGCTTTATGTTTTGATAGGCAACACGCTGACATGCAGTGTTTTTACTGCTGTGTTACACGAAAATCTGATTATTTACAGTAATCAGACCCATTGCAATAGAGCCCTGGAGTGTGATTAGACTTTAGATTTTTGTAGGGTAAGCTACTTGCAAATCAGCCCTTGAATTTACAGTACTACCTTGGATATGACTTAACTAGGAGAATGAATATTCCTGAATCAAGGAAAGGCTTTGTTAATGAACTCCAGGCCAAAAAGTAAGCTCTGTTGCTCCTATAGATATTAATGTGGTTGTGCTCACATGGCAAGCAGCAACACCAAATAGGACTGAAATACAGTGAAAGAGAGGGAGGGCAAAATCTGAGCATTCAGAAACATCAAATTACTTCTTGCCCATTGACAGCTTTTTACTGACCCTAGTGCGGTCAGTGTGAATTTTGCCAATTAACTTCAATAGGAGGAGAATCTGGGTTGGACTGAGGTTTCCTATTCCTGCCCACAGCGACACAGATGCATGGCAGACCACTCTCAGGAAGAATAAAAAAGGGCAAATTCCCAGTTGCTGTGGCAACAGGAGGGATGATTCTCTTCGCTATCGTGTAATTTTGAAATTCAGTATGTGCTTTGTGCCATAACATGTGTTTCTCCTCTGTCAAATTTATGCTTTTTTTCCCCTGCAGGAGGCCCATCAGGGGAAGAGCATAGAAGAAAACCATTAACACAAATAACCCCAAGAAGCCTTTTCACATTTCCCACCTCATACTTTCCAAAATAGAAAAAGCATGTATTCAAACAACAGTTAAAAAGAACTGCCTTCAACATACACTTCCCAAAACATATAAGATGAATTCAGACTGCTCTGTGAATGCTCTTCAGTGAATGTGAGATGACTGGTACAGAACTGCCTCAGAAGAATGCTAAGACCTCTGCCACAGAGAACATCAGCTAAAGGTTGCAGAGGCTGTCCAGCCTTGGCTGCAGTTACCTTCTTTTCTCATCCTCTCTTCTACCAGGGCCCTTCTCGCTGTAGTGCAAGCATTTCATTAAGGGCTGTAAACACCCAGTGAGACTTAGGGCAAGGTTCAACATCTTCAGGAAAGCAATGGAATATACAGAATGTAACTTATGGTGCCCAAAAGACTGACAAAGGCAGTCAAACTGAAGGGGATGCAGGTGCAGTTCTCTTCCCTTCTTCTTCCTGTTCTCTGTTCTACAGGAGGCAGTTCCTAGGCTTGCAGTTCTCTTCTCAGGGTAAGAAGACAGAAAAACTGGCTTCCGCAGCCAAGGACAGAGAAGAGACTGGAAACATATGTTCTCTGTGTTTGGAATGGTTCAGTTTAGGTACAGTACCTGGGCAAGAGCACAGATGGTATAAACTGCTGATTCTCAGAGTTGCAGATTTACATTAGCTGAGATTCTACTTTAATAAGTATATTTTTACTAAAAACAAAACAAAAACAAACAAACAAACAAAAAAAACCCACTCCAAACCTGCATACAACTTCCAAGGGGAAATTGAGGAAGCAAAAACTAGCATGACTTTAAAATAACAATGTGAGTCACTATCTGGAACCTAAATCTCCTAAGCATCAGCGTAATATAAACAAAGCAAAGGCAACTAAAGTGAAGGGTTGTTCCCAAGGTTTTGGGAATAACTCATTGTGGTCTTCCAGTATTTTATGGAGGGTTATAAAAAAAATTACAGTCTAATGGTGATAAGAGGAGGGGGAGTGGGTTTTAAACTAAAAGAGGGGAGATTTAGCTTAGATATTAGGTGTCAATTCTTTACTCAGACAGCAGAGGCCCTGGCACAGGCTGCCCAGAGAAGCTGTGGGTGCCCCATCTCTGGAGGTGTTTCAGGCCACATTGAATGGTACCACATAGGTAGGTACAGTAAGTATACCTGGAGTTTCTTCCTCCTGTGTGGTGGATGAGGCATGTCAACATCAAACTTGTCAATCATCAAGCATGTCAACAAATGAAGTGAATACAACACCTTAGGAGAGGACGTCTGTAATCTATTTGGCTTTGAAAATGGAGTAGCACTTGTCACATGAATAAAGATTGAATTTCAGAAGTATCAGGAAATACAATAGAGCTTAAACAATGTGATACCTGTAATTGTACAAAAGTATATACCATAGCCTACTAGAAAAGAAAAAATGAATGTGATTTATAAAATACGAATTACCAAAATACAAACTCCTCAACTCTGCTAGGTGAGGGGCAAGCATCAAGGTATCTTTATTGGCTTGAGGACTGGGGCTGGAGATGGGAAAGCTGACATTGCTCTTTACCTTCCATATTCAGTGGCTATTGGCTTTGACATCAGAGGAAGGCAAGACAAAGACCCATTACTTCCAAAGTTTAAAAAGCCTTTGTCAGGAAGGAGGCCAAGGTACAACACTGAACAGTATAGAATAGTATAGACTAGCAAAGTTGGAAGGGGACTTCAAAGATCATTGAGTCCAACTGCCTGACTACTTCAGGGCCAACCAAAAGTTAAGGCATGTTATTGAGGGCATTTTCCAAATGGCTCTTGAACATGACAGACATGAGGTATCAACCACCTTTCAAGGAAGACTGTTCCAGCATCTGACCACCCTCATAGTAAAGCAATGTTTCTTAATGCTAAGTCTGAGCATTAAGCTTCTGCTATTCTCTTGTTCATAGACTTCTCAGCATGACTTTTCCCTTGTACATGACCAAGATCAGTCCACAGCTTTCCTTCACATTCTGAGCAATTCCTATCAACAAAGATGTAATGCTGCCATATACCACTAGACACTGCAAACACCTGTTTCCAAGTCTGGTCTGTCATGTAGTAAAAACTGATGAAGGCAAAGAGAAAGATATACTATGTAGTAGGGACTGAGTACCACCACTGTCCTTACACTTGATACTTAGAACCAATGGCACTGAAGATACTGCATAAACAGTTTGGAAATGAAATGGATAACGAGTTAGTCTGCTAATAGTGTGTAATTCTATCATCAACAACCAACTGTGAGAAGCTCTTTAGACCCTGTCAGATGTAATATTACTGATTTTATAAGCCCTTTTTTTTTTTTTTTTTTTTTTACAAAACTCACTTTATTAATCCAAACAAGAACTGAACGCAAGCTGGAGATATGTAATCTTCCAGTTCTTAATATCACTACACAGAAAAGGAGTTTGCTAGCTCAAACTTGGATTGACGTCACCACATTGCAATGAGTGCAATGAATCTACACCTGTCCTATCCCAGAACACATTTACCAAAGCATAATGATTTTCATGTTCATTAAAGAGGAAAAAGTTCAAATTAGAAAGTAGCCCTGGCAGGTTCTCATCACAGTACCTACCACTCCAGCTACAATTTTCTTTACCAGGCATGCCTGTAACAGGAACTTCCCATAGAAGTAAAGGGAAAGCCTCCTGGTGACTTCAATGACCCACTATGTGACAATCAGCTTCCTCGCTCCAATGCCATATGAGGATATCAAGCACTACCCATCACAGTGGTGTTTTTTCCTTAATATTGAACTCTGTCTACAAAGAAATGAAATGGGATCACCAAACACGATCTTCCATACACTGTATTCCACAGAAGAGCAAATTTTGGCCGTGAATAATAAAATAATTACTGAGTGATTACTGAGGTTAAATGATGAAAGTAAGCTGTAATTCCTATGAAGGCACCAACATAAAAGTAACCTATCCTGGGGAAGACTGAGCAAGTGTCCCCAGAGACTCCCTCAAATCCAGACACTTTGCTATCATGGGTATGACTTGATATTAATGACCCCCACAAGTTTCTTTCTTTTTTTTTTTTTTTTTCTTTTCTTTTTCTGAAAGTGTTCTGACAACTACAGGGTGTAGTACTCAGTCTCCTCAAAGATCATAAGAATCTGATAAACTCTTGCTTTTTTCGTGTAGGTTTAACTTTCCAGTGTCCAATCCTCCTGGACATATATGGTTTTGAACTATCACCCCATGGATTTTGCTTGTTTGGTAGCAAGGGAGCTGTAGGGAAATGCTTCATGTCTTCTCTTCCAAAATCAAGCTGGGATAATGCAGACTTAAGTAAGGAAAGCTAAAAGTAGTGCCTATCTCCATTAGCTGTGTAACTGCCTAAAGGTTCAAACTCTGACATTTCCCAATTATGTGACCCATGATGACTACTGCTAGATGTTGCTGAAGTGATTCAGATACTGGTAAAAGATAAGGTGGAGTTAGAAGATAGAGTGAAAGTAGTTAAATGTAAGGAATTTTTGCTTTCTCCAAACCCATCATTCTAATAAGAAGAGAGAATTGGTGAATTCTCACTTTGTACAAACATATTCTCAGCTTCAAAACAGAAGAAAAAGAGGTAATTCCCTTGCAAGAAATGTCAGAAAGCTTAATTCCAGCCTGGCAAAAGCAAGTGCAATTCCACTGATTTCAATGGAGTCACAGATGGCCCACTTAATGTACAACAGGGTTGATTTGGCCTTTCTCCCATACTGTAGCATTGCTTTGCCTAGAAACCTTTGCTTTCAAAGTAATTAACCATGTGTCAACAGCCTTCAACACTGAACTGCAATTAAATAAATGAATAGGAGACATGTATATTTTAAAACTTATCCCAGTAGCAAACTTCTAACAGCAAGTATTGACCTTTTTCCTGTTTAATAGTAGGTTCCAATGTTAGTACAACGGACAAGAAACTGAGGATCTGCAGAACAATATCAATTATTTTACACATATTTCTCCCTCCCACATATTCCAACATGTATTTCAGTTGGATCACATATAAGCATAGTGAGAGCCTCAGGAAGAACTTGCTCTGCCCTATAGGCAATCTCATCACTGGAGCAGGTGGACACAGGCTCCCTTGCTAAAAGCAGAGAAAGACGGACAAAAGAAAATTGCTTACTGTTTCGAGGCTTCTCCTCATCCATGCCTTCATCTTCATTTTCTGGGTCAATATCTTCTGCTTGAGTTATCCAGTCTAAATAGCCCTTCAAATCCTCCTCTAGCTGTTGCTTTTCCCGTAACTTCTGGAAATCTCCCCGAGCCTTAGCCTTCTCTCTTTCCTTGGAAAATTCCCTAGCAAGAGGGAGGGAGGAACAGGACGTGGGTGGAGGGAGAGGAAGAGATTGAAAAACAATGAGTTAGACTGATTTCTATTAGAAAGTCCATTTCCATGTCCTATGTAGTACACCCAGCCTTCGCTATTCTTTCAGGACAGATATGTGAAAGGAATATCCTTGCTACATACATTTGTAATACAGTTGGAGTGACCACATTTTTACTAATTCTTAGGAGAATATAATTACCTTTTTTAATCCTTTCATTCTCAACACTGTTTTGATAATTCAAATAAAACTCACGTGGTGCTTATGTACAATATCATAAACCTTCTAACATTCTTTACCACTTGATATTCTCCAACACTTATCATAAATATCTATGTGAATAGTGGTCAACTCAATACAATGATGAACTGTTTGACAATAATCTGACATCTGGAGAGTGAGACAGTGGCTCTAATTTTCAGCCAGGTCTCAACCTGTCCATAAGATTATAGGTATAATCACAACTGAATGGCACTAATTGTAAGTGTAAGTAATGATACTCACAATTCTGTACACAGTTAATTATGAGCATTTTCACCCATGGGAGTGGGCACTATATTTAAAAATTTGATCTCAATGTTTTATTGTAAGCATTTGATATTCAGGTCTATTCTCTGAAACAAAACTTATTTTTCAAATCTCAAGTTGAGTAGACAAACATAAGCAGTAATGGATTCTGCCAGAAAGTGAAACAGAGTAGGCATCTAATTTCTTGATGGACCACTATTGGGAATATGGACTTAACAGAGAGGGCAGAGCAACAAGAATTTAATGTTGCTTAGCTATGATCCTGGATGTTTGCTTTGCCTTCTTTTCATCTGCTGTGCCATTTCTTCTTGTCTGTCAGATACATCTAAACTGTCCTATTTTTTTTCTAGAAGTGACAATTTACCTCCATTTAAAGACTCCCCTGTGGTTTCAAGCCAGGTTTTAATACCTGTATTTTGAAAAAGAAGCTTAATAATTGTAAAAAGTTCTGGACCAAGAGTACTTAAACAGTAAGCCTTATATCTGCCAAAGCAGATCACTATACAAGGCATATACAGCAGATAATATGGCCTGCTATGTCCAGAAATGAGAGGGAAGTCATTCTTTCAAATGGATTTTCCATTGGCTTTGCTGTTGATTGACAGCAATAAGAATCATTAAAAAAAAAAAAAAAAAAAAAAGCCTAATGCTTGTCTCTAGGCTTATTCCTAAAAAAACAAATAGGAAACTCACCACTAACTTTAGCGAAGTAATATTAGATTTATGAAAATCCTACCCAAAAATTAATGAGTGTCCCATGAAGTGTCCTTAGTTTCCATTAGTGATGCCATAGTACTTCCCTCCTGTCTGGTCAAAACCCACTGAAAGACTTTCATTCACTTCACTGTCTTTGGATCAGGTTTTTTATGTTATGAGCTGTGCAGAACACCAGCACTTCATCAGAATGAGAGTAAGAAGATGTCTTCATTTAACATCAAAGTATGTGACAAAAGAAGGCTGTGTGATCCTCGCTCCTGTCACATTGCTTGCCACATGTCTCTTGGGTGAGTGATAAAGAAGGTGGAAATGAGGATCAGTGGCTTTTTAGGCCCAAAGGTAGATCATAGCCAACCCTGGGACCAAACAGCTATAAGGCAGAAAAGCCTACTGCCAAGTATGGCAAGAATGACCCCAACAACAATAACAAAAAGTCTAGAAAATATTTTTAAAAAATCGAATCAATACCAATTATATTTTGCTACTTCAGTAATACGTTTCTTCTGGGTCTCACATTGTACCTTATTCAAATGGAGGAACTAACGCTTCAAGAAAAAATCACTGAATGAAGCTATGCATTATTAAGCCGGTTTGAAAACTCAAATTCCAGTATTCCAATAGTTGGGTCACAAACTTGTATGTTGGAATCTTTAACAAATAGGAGCAGTTTTGAAAGGGAATGGACTCTAAACTCCAACTGAGACCTACTTATGTTTATATGGTTACAATTTGGTTTAAGAAACCATAGTGTGGAAAATAGCATGAAATGACACAGTTTGCATAAGGTGATTCTTCTGTGCACTGAACTGGGTTGCTTCTATTAGATACATTTCAGTTGCGTGCCTGCTTGGGTCTTGGCAGCCCCATGCACTCTCTCTCAAGCGGGACTTGGGCTGGGAGAAGAGATGACTAAACTGAAGCGAGATTTTAGCAGCATGTTAGTATGCTGAATGTCTGCATAGAAGTTAATTTGTTACTAGTTTTTTAGAGGCACAACCAAAAATATTGTGATCCCTTAGTCTAAAGGATTTACCTGCCTCTTTCCTTTGTACAATGTATGGTATTCCAATTTTCATATGATTCTCCAAAGAAGACAACTTATTTAAATTATCTCAATTTCTACGCTCTGCTAGCATTAAACTGTTGAGAACAGGTGGCTCAGGAAATTGCTAATGCAATTCTAACCACTTCCCATGTGGAACGCCAGCCTGTACTTGGGCAAATGTAGTTCACAATCAAGAATTACTACCCATGGTCATTTACTATTCTATGTGAAATGAGTTGGTGACCTCAGTCCAGCTCCTATTGCAGGCAGGTGTGCACAGTACCTCTGCCACCATCGCAGTTGGCAATAAATGTTCACTGTTTGCAGTTTCAGCGGGGAAGCCAAGCTTCCAAAAAGCCAATAATCTTTCTGATAGAGGTGCCATCTTGAGCCTGGGGTGGCCTTCTCAAAAAAAAAAAAAAAAAAAAAAAAAAATTACAATATCATGTCAGGATAAGGTCAGCAGAGGCTAGCAGAACCATCAAGTAATCTGTCTCTCTTCAGTGAATGAGACAACTTCTGTTCAGGAGTTGGTGAATATTGGTTTTATGAGTATTTGGTTTGCTTCACTGTCCTTTGCTTCTCCTAGAAAACTATAAGATGCATCTGTCAGAGGAAAAACCAAAAAGCAGAACATTCTGGAGAAAGATTCAGTCTGTCTGAGGTTAGAGTAGATCAAGGTCATAAATATAAACACCCAGTTCTATAGGCTGTATAGGTGCAAAAGAAAATTTCCTTTGTCTGTCCTGATGAGAAAAAAGAGATATTTTATGACTATGTCTGATCTCAGCATGAATTCTCACATTTGGAGGTGTTGTGGAACAGCTAAATTCTAGCAGTTCAAACCTCTTGCTTAGTGTAGAATAAGGCTTCAAACATGGCCCACGCTGACAGGTACAGTGAGGATCTAGCCTGTTCTCGAATTAGATATGGAGGTTGATGGCTCTGCCTGTGGCAGGAGGGTTGAAACTTGATGATCCTTGAGGCCCCTTCCAACCCAAGCCATTCTATGATTCTATGATTAGAAAGGGTTGGAAGAGGGGTTAGACTAGGAAGAGTCCTGAAAGGTCAGGAATACTGTTCTTGCTGCACCCAGGAGGAGCTACAAGCATAGACAGCCTCCTATCCACTCTGATCTCTTCTTCAGCAGGAAGAGAATCAGGAACAGTCAACTGGGCTTCCAGGATCCTCTCAAAGCAGAAGAAATGGCTGTTCTCTGGCCTTCTGTTTGCTTTAGGAAACTTACTGTTTGGACTGTGTCCTGGGATTTGGATCAATGATAAGCAAACTATAAAATAAATGTGAATCTATATGCTTCCACATGAACGTCTGAAAGTTGAGCCCACACTGTCATTTTTTCCATCACTAATCAACTGAAACAAGTAACAGAGAAACAAACATCTCTGCTCTCAGAAGACCTCTAGCAGTAGTTTCATTTCTTTCAGCAGTGCTGTGGACACCTTTTTTCTTGGCTTGAGAAGGTCAACTGTATGATCTGCTGGTTGGATATTTCCTTTGGAATACAAGAGTTTTAATGTATGATCAGTCAAGACAGGAAAAGGATGATAGCTCTGCACACAAATACTCTGTCATACCATGTAGCTTAACATGTGATTAGTAAATTCACCAGAAGAATCATGAATGGGTGAAACACTGAGGAAAAATAAATTACAGATGAGATCTGCAGGCAGAACAGAACTCAGCATTTGATTTTGCAGGTGCAATCAAAGTGTCTTTGTGAGTACAATTAATTACACTTACACATTCAGAAATGCTTAAAAAAACCAAGCCAATCTGTCACTGATGAAGTCTACCTACACAACATGCTTGTTAACATTCCTGATATAGATAAATAGGGATAAATCAGAGATGCTCAGAATGGATCTACAAAGATGCCCAGGAATATTGCTTTGTACCTACACAGAACAGACAGGTGGATCATCTACACAGAACAGACTAATAGCAAGTTTATTCAAAAAAAGTTGAACCTGCAAAGTGAAGACACTTTGCAACTCAGCAGAATTTAGAATTGCTTTAGAAAGTTAATTGTTTAAGAACTGCTTATTTAGCCCAAAGAAAATTTAGAACATTTCTGCCATCATTTCTTTTTTCTTTTTCTTTTTTTTTCACTTTCTTTTTTTTTTTTCTGCTTTTTTCTTTTCTTTTTTTTTTCTTTTTCTTTTTTTTCCTCTCCATGGATGCAAATACTTAAGTTTCTTCTTACTTTTCTCCAGTTGGGAAAAAAAGAAAATTACAGAAACAGTGCAGCTGTCACAATACTGTGAACACAGCCACGAAGAGTGACTCACAGCATAAACAAGGTGAACTTCATCTTTAATTTCAGTTCTCCCTGCAGACTGTTTTCATCTCTCACCACTAGCTGTGGTGGTCTAGCTGCAGTATCTCAGGAGATGGGGTATCCAGGTCCCAAAACACTTTCTTAGGTTGAAAAATGAAAGAGAGAGGAAATGTAATTTTCTACTATGTACACAAATCCAAGAGGTGGTAAATTGAATCGGCACTGCTTCAACAATATGCAGTCCTCAGGCTGGGCTCACAGGCACTGTTTATCCAATCAGATACTATATAATCTTTAACCACCATCTTACGTGGTCCTTGAGTGCATCTCTGATACTATAGACTGCTTACCCACTGTCAGGTGGTCATCCTCCTTTACTGCTGATCCTTACCTGCTGAGCAAAGTATCCACGTGGAGAAACAAGGAGCTTATGTATGTTTTAAAACTGTACCCAGAATATCACTCTCCAGAAATCCAAATGCAGACTATTGCCTGACACTTCATTACTGGGGATTTTCTCCCTCTCCATTCACTACTTGGAAACTCTTCCATTTGTAGCAGCTCTTAGCTGCACGTAACCTTCAATGGAGTAATGAAGACAATAACAACCCCTCAAGTAGACCTGCTATTAGCTGTCTCTTCCCAGGATGATCAAAGGAGAATCTTCTTCTCTAATCCTACTACTACCCTTCCCTAAACGTCTGTCACACTGAGAATGTAACTTATGTGAAGCATCAAGTCCTCTCTCCTGTTCAGAGAAGATTTTGCCCCTCTTATGATCAAAGGACAGGAGACTTAAGGGCTGCCTGCTCAGACAAGTACTGGCTCTGATCAAATTCACTTAGAGCTCATTCAAGGAGGCACAATGCTAGAAACAATGAAGAAGAGGATGCATAAAAGTCCTCATATCATAATTAACCATTTGCATGGAATGGCTGTAGGCACCCAGTCACTCCCAATACAGAATTTGAAGCCTAAATCTGGGAGATCTTAAAAAGAATCTAGAGAGGAATGTTCACTGGTTTCATTCCTCTAATTAACTAGCTCCCCAGGGGCAATAAAGTTTTTAACTACTGGGGGCAATATCAATTGTTTTTAATCAAATCTACCAAAATGATGCTATGCAGTGAGGGTTATACTGCAGAACTGAGATACAGCTAGATGTTTTAGGGATGTTTAAACACTACAAGAAATTCTTCTGCTTCTCTGCTCCTCCTTAGAAAAGGTCAGAGGGAAATGATCTTTTCTCCCTGAATAATGCTGGGCTTGTAATCCATACAACTGAGAAGACATGCTTATTAGAGAAGAAACGCATGTGAGGCACACTCCAGGGAAAAGTCTCCCATTAGGCTGTGCTTTAGAGATATTAAGCAATGTGAGAACTTCTCATGTGAGAAGACGTAATTTGGCAGGAATATCATCCCACAACTGTGAAGGGATTTGTCTCATACTCTCATTCCTCCTTCAGTCCCAATGGCTCTTCCAGAGATTTTACTACAATCCCCTTATTCTGTGGTGAATGGCATGTTAGACCTGTAGGCAGTTTAACAGGGGAACATAGTGTTGTCCTCTTCCCAGAGAGTATGGGTAGAGGTTTCAGGTAGAGGAATATGTTACAGGCAGAGTTGTCTTGTATTTCTTTTCTTTCTTTTTTTTTTTCCCCCAGTTTATTTTTAAAGACAGTTTCCAGATTAGGAAGGCCATGTTTTGCCATTTGCACAGCAATAGCCCAGGTCTTCTACTATGGTTCCAGAGATCAACCTGCCATTGTCTGTTGTTTTGATAACAACAGAGTAGGAAGAAAAATACAAATTTAAAAAAATAAACAGTAATAAAACATTTTCCTGGTACTGCTTACCCGCTAAGTACACCGAGAACCAAGTTAAGTACAAAAAATGACCCTATGATGATTAGTGTAACAAAATAGATCCAGGGCCAGTCCCTTCCTATGGCATCATTGACCTGGAAGAGTGGAATGATAATTAGTGAGACAAGCTCAGTTTCTGAGCACTGCAAGGCTCCAGCCAAAGAGATCCCAAGTCACCAGCAGTAAGATTTTCAATAATCAAATTTCTGGAAATTTATGGAAGGGCGGTAGTAGTGATTTTGGAAGCCCTGATGTTAAATTTCTGTCAGAGAAACACACCTCTTTTGTTCCCTGTATTGCTATTTGCAAAGTTTAAATATTTGGCCAAGATTTTTGAGGGCTGATGCGAAAACTTCCTTGGATTCAGATTTTTAATCCATCCAAAAGAATCCTGGTGACGGGGAAGAACCCTTATTATGGAGTCTTGCCCTGTAGCATTGGAAAAAGGACACCAAAACTGTCAGCTTACCCGCTCAACACACCAAGTACCAGATTTAGAACGAAAAAGGATCCAAAGATGACCAGACTGACAAAATACACCCATGGTAACTCATAGCCCATAGCGTCCTGCATCTGGAAAGATGAAGGAAAGTTAGAAGACAGAGAGGGAAAGCAGAAATGAATAAGCAAAGGAACAGATGGAAAGGTTTGTAAACAGAGCCTGTGGTTGATTTATACATGATCATAGCAAGTGTTTCTGTATGTTCTTTCTGGTGCAACCTTTCCTTTGATTGCTTTTTTCTTCTGGCTGTTTCCTTACAGGCAATGATTAATATAGGCTGATGTCTAGTATGATTGAAGCTGTAGACTATCACTTTCTGGAATTTAGCCAGAGCACCACATGGGCCCGTCTGATGACTTCTTAGCTTCTGTTCTAACCTCTGTGCATATGTTTTCTGCCCATGACAATATTGCTACTTTTTGCTAAGCATTGCCTGAGCGTGTTATCATCAGTTCACATTTTTTCCCATCTGTAGCACAGGTATGCACACTTCAGAGAGAAGCACACGGTAACTGTGGTCAAATACTGATCTTTCCCTGGCAATTATCTTGTAATTTTTACAGTTTATCACAATCAGAGTAGTAGCTGTATGCTTTTGAGTAAAGTCCTTCCAAGGCCCAACGTGTTCTAACCTGGTAAAATGTTTTCTAAAGCTTTCTCACAAACTTTCTTTCTTTGATTCATGAATACCTCTTTCAAAATCTGACTACTACACAACTGAATACTCAAAGAATTTGAGACTGTACATTAAATGGTGTGAACACTGATCTAGTTTTAATACTACTACAAGCATCTGCAAATGAAGCAGGCAGACTCTTATTTTAGTACCTGGGCCTGTATTGTGTGTAGAGCAACTCTAGCACACAAGATATTTATGCTAAAAGCATGTGGTCTATAAACATCATTTTATCTTGAAGTCTCCTCTGAAGCTCAAAATTTTGGAAAGTTGCTGGATACTTTCATAGAACCTCATTTTCATGATGATATCAAAATAACAGAGCCCCTTCTTCTTTTCTTTTCATAAACACTTATCTCCTGAGTCAGACATAGCATCATTAGAGAAACAGATGGCACTTAACATATTTAGTAGCACTAAAATGATTTCTGAACTTAAACTGCAAACTTTAAAGTTCCTAAATGGCTTAAAGAAACACAGGTTCCTTTGTTCTCTGTGTGTTTCAAAGTTTTATCATGAGTTGTTCTCTCCTCCTAAGAAAATGCTCTCTCCTTTGCAACATAAGCATTTGTTGTGATCACAGAAGAAATATTCTTCCATACATGGGCACTGAGACACACATTAGGGGAGGCAATCTGACTCAAGATTCATAACAATTCAGGAAAAGGATTTCAGACCTTCAGTAAAGCAAGGCAGGAGAGTAACACTAATATAATCAGTTCTTTGTGGATGGAAGTTCATCATTCATTTTCCTTTTAAAGTACAGTCACTAAAGTCCTTGTCTGGAAACAGTCCACAGTCAATGGGCCGACCCAAACTCCATCTCAGGGCTCCTTCAGCTGCAACTTAACTGAAGGAAACTCATTAATACACAACCTCAAAATCCGTCTCTATGAAAAGAGTTCATCATCTCCTTCTTCAGAGGATTAATAGATTTGTAGTCAGAACACTTCTCTTCAGAAGTCTAGGTGTCTTTCTAACATTATCTAAGCATATTACCCAGTTTCCCTTGGAATACTTCTGTACAATTGCTCAGTTAGTTTGGAAATATCACTAACTATTCCTTACGCTTGCAAGTCACTTTTCATCCCACTTGACCAAAAAGTAGACATGTCTGCTGTGAAACACAGCAATGCCTTAAAGAGAATAAAATACCATGGTGCAACTTAGAAACAAATATTCACCCAAATTTGAAACACAGCAGTGCCTTAAGAGAACATAACACCATGGTACAAAATAAGAGCAAACATTCACCCAAAATCACAGCAGAGAAATCATACAGGCAAAATGTAAGTACATAATCTGGATTTAGGTCAAGAAATGAGACTTAACATCCTCTCCCTTTTACCAAGAATGCTACTATCTATATAAAACAATCCACACAAACAACAGTTATGAATGACTTTGAGAAACTGCCATAAAAATTTACACAGGCACAATGATGACTTGACTTCCCTTTAATTATGATGGATGGCGATAAAAAAACCTCAGCTATGTGGCATTTATCTCTTGTCCATATCGTTCTTCAGCTGGAAAATCAGCTGGAAAAATACAGCTTCTCAAGGCTGTAGTTTCAATGAATCCTCAATAACAAATACCAGAATTTCTGGTAGAGAACTGAG
Organism: Gallus gallus; assembly: GCF_016699485.2. Lineage (NCBI taxonomy): Eukaryota > Metazoa > Chordata > Aves > Galliformes > Phasianidae > Gallus > Gallus gallus. Next base: position 61,508,897 of record NC_052532.1, on the reverse strand, counting down.
GGGATTGTCCCTTTGTACTACTCCAACATGAAGAAATTTCCAAATGGCAAGAGGCTTCCTTTGCAACCTGGTAAGGTATATAACTACTGTATAGCGTACCCTGGCTATTCCTACCACCTGCATAGTTGCATAATGTTTGTATCAGCTAGCATTGGTACAAATTAGGCTTGAAAAGCTAATCTGTGTCCTGGTATAGTAGAGCATTTTGGACTTCTCAAACTGAACATTTATGGAGTCTGTTTTTCACCTCCTTTTTACTGACCAGCCATGATGGATAAGCTAAGAGGCAGAGACAGTGGTATCTTCTTGAGAATAGAGAAAACACCTGTATTTGGCAGACAGTTGAATATTTACTGTCTCTCTCTTGCTGGACTCTCTATGTTGGATGCTCTCACATCTAATTTTTTACAGCAGAAGGTGAGATCATTCCATACAGTATGAGACTGAGACACACGTGGTAGGAATTGATACACTGATATGTTATTAGGTATTCGGTAAGCTGTGTAAAACCAAATAAATAATCTTTGATATTGTGACAATATACAGTAAGTTTACTATTTCCTCTAGAAAAACTTCTCCAAAAGAAATGAATAGATGTAAGCTGCTTGGCAGAAGTTGGGGGAAAAAGGAACACACTTACTGAAAATAGTAACATATCAACATTTAAGAAATATTAAATTCTTGGCTAAGATTGTATCATTCCAGATACCTGGAAATGCTTCCTCTGAAGTGGAACCATCCTAGAAATCCATGATAGACATCCCCCAACTGAACAATGCTTCCATTCAGTTACCATTAAAAACCTCACATCTGTGTTTGATTAAAAATGCTTTCTGGAGACATATCAGAATTCTGCAAATACATAGCTATTAATCACATGTGTATGTGTACACGTGTCCTTTTGACTGCAGCTGAAGGCTTTCATTGCAAACACAGCATAGGTGGTAGAATTAATTTTTCTTAATTATGCTGCTGAAATGGAGAAACTGCACAGGGTTAGGATGAGATCAGAAGGAGATTTGTCATTTACACACCACTGAGTGCAGATAATCAGGTTTGCAGAATATTTTTGTAGTGTTCTTGTCCACAGTGAACAGAAAAGGGATCTCTTACAGGTTACCTCTAGGACAGGAAGCACAACCATCGGTAGACAGCTTAGCTCCCTGGTCACTGAGTGCGCTTCTCTGTTTATTTCTCACTGGGGTGTTTATTATTAGCCATATAAATCACAACAGAAAAAATGGATCATCTACATTGACAGGTCTGAACAAAGGCTATCAGCCAGTATAGGTATGAATGCAAATATTCTAGCTACAGTATTCAAGGTAATTGCAATCTGGTGTGAATTTCACTATGTGTGGGACAATTTCTAAGTTAGCTGGAAGCACTGCGTTGGTCTAAATCTACACATGGTCATTTATGGAAGTAAGTCTGCTAAGTTAAACTGCTCGACCTTTTACTGATCACTTCTCCATCTTTATATCTCACTTTTGTCAACAGTAAGAAAGTTGATACAATTCTGAATGCTGATGCGTCATCCCTCAGAGGCACCTCAGAGATGAGAGTCTCAGATTTCTTCTCTTGATTCACTACATGCCCTCTCTAGCATTGTGGGGACATCATTTTGGCTCACTATGCTTTAGCCTTCTACTCTACAAAGTGTGATACTGCCTTGCCTCACTGGGTACTGTACAACAAAATATCTTCATCTCAGCATTTAGGTGCAGAAGTTGACTGGCCTTGGTGTTACAGAAGCTGAATTAGACTGAAACTCTGTCCCCTCTAGGAAGAAGTTTGCAAAAGAGACTCCTTATTTACCAAATGGCCTCTGGAGAACCCAGCTTAGTCCCTCAGGCAGGAATTATTTAACTTTGCTCTGATCTCACACTGATGGGATTGGGATGAGAACCAGATTGCTGCAGTATACCTACTTGCTGGGACTGAAAGTAACAGGAGGTGTTTTTTCCTAAACGGCAGCTATGACTTCCCTCCAAGATCAACATTGTTTTGACTAGTGTTTCTGTTCTGTAGTGACAGTAAGGTCCATTATGGTCAATAACAATAGGTGCCGGATCTCAGCATAAATAAATAGAGCTACTGTCTGGTCATGCATGACACCTGTAATAAGAGGACACAGATTCACAGACCCTGGAGACAAGACTTTGTCCTGTTTTCTAAACAAGACCCAGCATTAAGGAGATCTTACCTGCCACATGACTTGATCTCTATTTTGGTGCTTTAGGCTAAAATATCTTTCTGGGGAATCATGGAATCATAGAATGGCTTGGACTGGAAGAGACCTTAAAGATCATCCAGGTTCCAACCCCCTGCTGTGGGCAGGGCTGCCACCCACCAGCTCAGGCTGCCCAGGGCCCCATCCATCCTGGCCTTTGACACCTCCAGGGATGGGGTATCCACAAATTCACAGGGTCACCTGTGTGGCCAGGGCCTCACCACCCACTGAGTAAAGAATTTTCACCTAACATCTAAACTAAATCTCCCCTCTTTTAGTTTAAAACCCATTCCCCTTCCTCCTATACCACTATCAGACCTCGTAAAAAGTCAGTCTCCCTTCTATTTATAAGCTCCTTTTCAGTACTGGAAGGCCACAATGAGGTTTCCTTGGATTCTTCTCTTCTCCAAGCTAAACAAGCTCAACTCTCTCAACTTGTCTTCTTAGGAGAAGTGCTCCAGACCTCTAGTAATCTTTGTGACCCTCCTCTGGATCCACTCCAACAGCTCCATGTCTTTCTTGTGCTGAGAGCCCCTGGACACAGAATTCCAGATCGGGCAACACAAGGGCAAAGCAAAGGGGGACAATTACCTCCCTCTCCTTGCCAGTCACTTTTCTTTTGATTCACTCCCGGATACTGTTGGCCTTCCATATGGTGGCTCACATCAAGCTTCTCAACCACCAGAACTCCCAAGTCCTTCTCTGCAGGCCTGCTCTCAACGAGTTCTCTGTCTGTACACATATCTGAGACTGCTGTGACCCAAGTGCAACACCTTGCATTTGACCTTTTTGAATCTCATTAAGTTCTTGTAGGACCTGTTTTCAAGTTTGTCCAGGTCCTTCTGGATGGCATTTTTTCCTTCTATTGTGTCAATTGCACCACTCAGCTTGGTGTCATCAGCAAACTTGCTGAGCATACACTCAATCCCACTGTCTACATCATTGATAAAGATGCTGAAGAGCACTGGCCCCAGGGCTGACTCCTGGGGGACACCACTCGTCACCATCCTCCTCCTGGACATAGACCCATTGACTACAGCCCTCTGGCTGTATGTAACCATCTAATGAACTCCTTAACCACTGAATAGTCTTTCCTTCAAAACTTTCCAATTTAGAGATGAAAACATTATGTGGGACTATACCAAAGGTCTTGCATATGTTCAGATAGATGACATTAATCTGTCTTCCTTTGTCTACTGAAACTGTCAATCCATTATAGAAGGACACCAGATTTGTCAGGCAAGATCTGCCCTTGGTGAAGCTCTGCTGGCTGTCTCAAATCACCTCCTTGTCTTGCATGTACCTTAACATAGCTTTGAGGATCTGATCCATGATCTTACAGGTACAAAGTTGAGGTTCACCTCATCAGCCTGTAGTTCCCTGAGTCTTCCTTTCTTTCTTAAAAATGAGAATGATGTTTCACTTTTTCTAGTCACCAGGGACTTCACCCAACATCCATGACCTTTGAAATATGATGGAGAGTGGCTTGGTAATTACATCAGCCAGTTCTTTCAGGACTGGGATGCATCTCATTGGCCCCCATAGTCTTGTACACATTCAGTCTTGTCAGGCAGTCTTGAACTTGCTCTTTGCTTACATCTCAAGGGATTTTGCTCTTCTGACCTGTGCAGAGGTTTAGGGATGAAAGAGACATGGGCAACCTTCACTGCCAGTGAAGACTGTGGCAAAGACCTTACTGAGTATCTCAGCCTCCTCTGCATCTGTTGAAATCACTTATCTCATTTATCAGGGGGGTACACACTCCTTGGCCTATCTCTTCTGATAGATGTACCCATAGAACCCCTTCTTAACCCCTCCTTGTTATTTTTCTCACTCCTTGTCAAGTTCAGTTCTGTCGGTGCCTTGGCTTTCCTGATCCCATCTCCACATGCTCAGACAGCACCCCTGTTTCTGCCCAGGCCATACATCTCTACTTCCACTGTCTGTACATTTCCTTCTTATCTGCTCAGTTTAACCAGCATGTCCTTTCTCAGGCATGCCAGTTTCCTGCCGTCTTTGCTTGATTTCTTCTGCTGGGTGTCAGAGAGCTCTTACGCTCTCAGAAAGGAGTTTTTAAAGAGCTGCCAGCTCTGTTCAGTTCCTGTATCCCTAAGGACAGTTTCCCAGGGAATCCCATCCAATAATTCCTCACACAGAGGAAACTTTGTACCCTAAAGTCCAGGGTCCCGGATCCGCTCTTGGCAAGGCCCGTATTCTTCCAGCTCAACCACAGCATAGTTGCTACAGCCCAGACTGCTACTATCTTAACCTCTTTAATCATCTCCTCTGCATTGGTGAGCACCAGGTCCAGTAACCCTTCACCTCTGGTTGGTTTGTCTAATATCTGGATGAGGGAGTTATCCTCAGTAGGCTCCAGGAGTCTCCTGGATTGCTTGCAGCTGGCCATGTTGCCTTCCCAGTAGATGCCTTGGTAACTGAAATCCTCCAGTGCATTAATTTCAACACGTATCTCTTGTTTCCAAATGTACTTGGAGTCAGTTCTTTGTCTCTGGACAAGGCAAAGAATTTCACTATGAACAACTTCAGTACACAAAGGCTAAGGGAATCAGATTCTGTTACTTTTCCCATTTTTTTTTCCTCATGCAAGTTAAAGAAACTGTTTAGCATCAGGATGAAAAGAAGGTATTTCAGCATATTTTGAGAAGGTCTGGTGGGCATTGTTTACTGTGAAAGTGCTCTTCCTTTCCAAGCATCCTTAATTACTAAGTCCTTAGACTGCAACCTTCAACTGAAGGACAGATAATCTCCTACTAGTAACACCAGGATTTTTAATTTTGTAGTTTTATAATTAGAATTACAACCAAGAGTTGTGGTAGAGGCCAAGGAATGGAAAGTCTATTTATAACTACACTTTAATGCCTATGTCTTGCAGTTCTTCAGAACTAGGTGAAGACATATTATTGGAGCCACAGGAGGCATGCGTATTCTGGTTGTTTATAGAGATTTTTTTTTAGGGAAAATAGTCTGGCACATTTTGCAAGTATGTCATTCATTTCAACAGCATCATGGTTCAAAGATAATGTTAGAGGTATATTATCTATTAACATAATAGTTCAGCATCACCAGGCACACACAGGACATCTTTCATCCAGTTAATGGGAGGGGAAGGCACAATTCATTAAATTCTGCTGGCTTTGCAATCACACACTCACACTCTTACATTTTGTGCCAAATGTCTTTGAAAACAGCTGATAAACTCAAGCTACAGGAAAAGTTTAATCCATCAGAGAAGGGCAGTTGTCACTGGAAAGCAGCAAGCCACTCATGCTGAATGGACAACTGAAGAAAAATCCAGTCTGTCTTGTTCGATGCACAATGCTGGAGAGCAGAAACTTAACAGAAAGTAAGTTAGCTAGGGTACCAAGGCTAGCTTTCTGTTTCTTGAATAAATTGCTAATCGATTTCTAATGACTACAGAATTTCATGAATGCCTTTTATAAATACAAATGATTCAAGTATTCTATAATGAAGTGTATAACCTTTTACAGAGTGACATTAATCAAGAAGAGCAAAGTACTCGATGAAACTAAAGCACAGCACATTTGGAATTTTGGGGTAAAAATGATTTGGTTTTTCTTTTTTTTTTCTTTTTTCTTTTGCAGTTTACAATGAATTTGTGCAGTTCACTGCCTCAGGAGATTATCTAGCCAAATGCGATGGTTATGGCCAATAGCAAGATCTCCAGCTGAAACCAAATCTTGCTTATAACCGTATAGGAAAATAAAATTGGAGAATATGTGGAGAAAGAGGCAACATAAATAAGAAGTGGCACAGGCAACACTTTGCTGTCTATGAAAATAGCTTTCTGCTTGAAGCCTTCATTTTGAAGTTTCAGATTCTGAGACTGCTGATGTATTTGGAGCCTGAATGTTGTAAGGCTGCTGTGTAGCTTGTCAATAAAAATGTAAATAAAGCACATTTTTTGCTTGAGAAATCCCTGCCTCGTCTCTACGTACACCTCAAGTAATTCTATTTGTGTCCATCTGACTCTACCATTCACGGAAGGAACAAAAGGATCATATTTAACCATCATATATCTTTAAAGACGGATCTAGATTTATTGCATTATTATCCTAAGGATTAATATTCCACCTTGCAGATCCTTCAGTATTTGAAATCTGATTAGTTGTCTTCGCTTGGTTGGTTTTTTATCTAGTACTCATGTATGTGCATATTTTAAAGCATATGAATAATTCCGTTAAAGCCAATAGTCAATACTATTGTTACCATTAGAAATAAATTGAAATGCATAAGTGTTCTGCTTGAACATAGGGCACAGGATTGGGAGAAATATATAATAATGACCATATTTTCTGAAATCTCTTGGAAAAAAGCTCTATAAAATTAGAAGTTTTGCGTACATAGTGACTAAGACATGACAAAATCATTGGTTGAAACAAAAAGATTTAAGCATTTCAGTCTAGACAATCTAGTGCATCATGAGAAGCATTATCATTTATCTTGACAACCTGAAATACTTTCAGCCTTACTAAGTCTTTAAGACAGGTGGTAATGAGTGGGAATTGAAGGTCTTGGAGTTGACTCAAGGCAAAAGGAGCAAGAAGGGGGGGGGTGAAAAAATACAAAACCCAATTCTCAAATAAGCAAAAACACACTAAGAATAGTAATTTAAAAAAAAGAAACTAGGCTTACTTTTATGGACTTGGGAACAATATAATAAAATTTATTCTAAAGGGTATAAAATCTAAGCGGACTCCAGATGCTTTTATTCTGGGTAGAATTACTTTCTAAAAACTGACAACCTAGTAGTCTTCAAGGGACTCTAACCCACAGTTGCTCTTTAAAACTGTTCTGAAATGTTCTATATTTGGTTGCTGGCACTGTCAGATGGATGCAAAGGAGAGACCGGCATGTTTGCTCCAGCCTCAGTCTGATGACATTCAAAGGAAGGAGAAGTACTTGATCATTTGTTCCTGTTAAAAATTATTAGTTTTGACAATTATGTTTGTTTTAAGCACTTACGGGAAAAGCAAATTTTAAGGTCAGTTGTAATCTCCAAGCACTTGTTTTTAAGGCTTTTCTTACTGTCTAACCTCAATCACAGAATTTTGGAAATTTTGTATGCGCATATGGACAGCTAGAACCTTCTATCACAGTATCCTCAAGACAAGGGCAAGACAGAGCTTTGCACAGGAATCATAAAACAGTGAAAAGAATGCTTTATCCAAATTACTCTGATATATGGTCACAGTAGGATGAAAACAAAATAAGGTAGGAAAAAGTCATCATACCTGGACAGTGGGAAGAATAATACATAGTCCAAGATTCCCATGTGCACCTTGGTACCTCAGTTGTTCTGTATGTTGTGTAGTGATGGAACAAGAAAACTGAAATTCCACTCTGAACTAGAAATATTAGCAATATGTTCAGAATTCATTGCTGGAGCTGAGTGGAGGCATTTACTGAGAAAGGACTGCCTTGATGAAGACAACAGAAATATCAAGGGAAGCGACTGATTTGCGATTGAGAACTCCTGAGAAAGAATCAAAGAAACTGCAGCAATGGAAGATGAGTCTAGAAGAGAGAAAGAAGCAGACAGAGTCTGCAGAGGTTGCTTCTTCAACCCTGTTAACAAAGGCTATGCTGAATCTAATCTATATGTCCTCACCGCAGGACAATCTAATCCAGGAGATCTGATTGAGAGTCTGTTCTGATACATGAGAACAATAATTCCACATTTATTTTAGAAAAAACTTTGGATATCATCATTTTCATTGCTATGCTGTCTAATTTCCCTGATAAGAAGTGGAAGTATCCAGAACTGATCAAACTTCCCACACGGCTGTATGAAGAAATGAAAGCAGTGCCAGGCTGAATCTGAGAGCCACAAAAGCAAATACTCCTGTAAGAAATATGACTTGGTTGGCTTGAAATCCATAGTGAGACTGTGCAGTAGCAGGAATTTTGCAGAATGGCCCTTCCAGGCTGCTGCAATTTGTGCAAGAATGAGACTAGAGTGGAGATCTTTAAACATTGCCTTATAACTATAGCTGCTAGATGGTAGATAACTGAAAACATGTAGAATGGACATTTGAGCTTGTCTGGAATTACACAGTCACAATGGAATGGCATTTTGTTGTTATATGAACTCCTATCAAGGAAGAAAACATAAAAGACACGAAGAAAACTTTGCTTTTTGTTTCATATAGTATGCAGGAAGTGCGTTGTTACCGACAGAATTTTCTAAACTTATTTCTTTATAACATCACAGAGTTATGTATTCATCACTCATTAAATATTGGCCCCACCTTTGCATAGATATGTGCCCTTTTGTAGCTGGAAAGTCTGTACAAAGTCTGAGACATATATGTACAAAGCAATTTTCAATCATCTAGCCCCACATTACCAGTCTAGTATGCTGACACTGAGTCCTTCCACCATTTTTTTTAGCCTCCAGCACATAGCTATTGGACTCCACAATATTATTTCATTCTTTGGCAAGTTTCTATCCTCACATTTCTTCTGTTTATGGTTTGGGTGTACATTGTTTTTTTGCAGTTGGCTATTCTTTAACAGACTGAGCTATTTATGGGAAATATGAGGTCCCTCACTGAGCCTAGGAAGAGAATTAAAATTTGCATTCAAATACCAGTAGGTCAAAATGTCTGAGGCACACAATGATTGAGCTGAACTTTTTCCATAGCAAGCTATTTCTTCTGAAAATGCTCTCTGATCCCATAAGTTATACAGCACAGTACTTTGCGTTTGCAGAAGAGGTAGGGGAAATATTGGCTTCAGTGTGCTTGCTGCTGTCTTAAATCTGTAATTTTAAACAGCCTTCAGATAAGTCCACAGCCCAACTTCAACTGATGCTGAAGGTCACTGGCATTTCACTTCACATTTTTCATTTCCAAACAGATAAATGAAGATCGGCTCCCCCTTGATTTGAAGTAAACAACACTGTTGCTTAGTTTTGTTTTCACAGATTTGCAAGATTTAGTAGCACCAGTAATGCTCCAAATAGATGTGGATTACCATAGCAAATCAACTATTTGAGAAGTGGATTTTGCTGATATAGCACCAGTACACTAAATGTTGTTAAGACAAGTACCATCGGGAAATTTCTGTAGGCAAATACAATAAGGGAGGGAAACCAGAAATAATCAGGAATCTACCATTTACATCTCTTCCTATCCCCCTCTAGCTTTTTTTTATTATTATTATTTTTGGTGGAACATTTCCATTCTTCTGTACAAACTGGAGGACATTGTGTATCTCTGCAGTGTCTGGCAGTACAGGGATACCGCACTCCTACTGAAAACATTAGTTACACAGATAGAGGCAATTAAATTCTGAGCTCCAGTAAGTTTCCTGCTCTGCCACCTCACTCTCTTTGCTCTAGGTTTAATATGTAAGAGAGAAGAAAACAAAACATCCAAAAAAGTAACGAAACACAAACAAGCAAACAAAACAACAACCAAACCAAACCAAAATTAGAAAACCACAAAAACAAACAAACTAGATAGGCTGCCCACATTCATGACCAGGCCAATGCATCTCAGCTCTCCCATTTCAACTACATAAACCATTTCCCATAAAACCTATTGCACTGCATGGAAAATATAGGCAGATTCAGGACATTCATAGGCAACCTGATCTAGTACCAGATCTGGAGGTTGGTGACCCTGTCTGTGGCAGAGGGGTTGGAACTTGATGATCCTTGGGGTCCCTTCCAACCCAAGCCATTCTGTGATCCCATTCAGGAGATGTCTAATAACTGCCATTGAAGTCCTGGGTTTCTGTACTTGCACGAGCAATTCAGATCCCTTTTTGCCAAAGTTTTAGTTTTAGACAGACTTCATTGGAGGCAGAGAACTGAACTTATGTTAGTGGAAGATCAAAACTCATCCCTCAGTGTACAGAGTAATGGAGATCTCTGAGGGCAGCAATGGAAACACATTTAAAACATGTCCAGCTCCAGATTCTAGTGTTTCTGAAAGAAAACAGGAGATTGAACAAACTGACCTGGGGATTCCAGAGTATTTCCCCCCTTCTTCGTTACTGTTCTAGTAGTGACAGCAGCCTACCAATAACACTTTGGGACCCAACTTTCAAATACCTCTATACAAACTTACAAAAACAGAACAAATGGAACACTAATGACAAACCAAAATCTCTCCACATAGGAATGTCTCAGCTTACATTTGCACATGTGCATTTTTGTTTAAAATTTTTCTTTGGCCTATTTTAACTCAAAAGTGAAATATTGCTACTAATCTACTGTTAAGTGATAAAGCAACTCATATTCTACACTGTATTGCATCTATTGCTCTCTGAGGTTGTAAATAATCCCCTCTAAATTATTGCCTCAAAAGTGCGGTGGTGTTTTGTTTTTTAAGGGTGTCTCAGGTCACCCTTATGCTCTGTCTGCACCGAGACTGCCTGGGCCATTCAGTCCAGCAAGGAAAAAACAGACCATACATTGATCCAGCCCGAGCTGTTATTAAAGTTGCAAGGCCTAGACTGTGCAGGTCTCCAAGGCTTACCATAAATGGACTTTAGTACTCCATGCTTCTGTTCTTGATCCATTTTGCTTGTTGATATAGGTGGCTGTCAGACCATTTTCCCTGACTCGCCCTATGCAACAACTAACATCAATAGTGACGTTATCTTTGCTTTCTTATTGTGCCACTCTTTTAGGATTCTGAGCAGTAGGTCAACTTTGAGAAGACTTCTGCCACTGAACTGACTGCAGCATCCTGCTGAAGTCAGATCTCTATCCATAGATCATCACCCATTAAAGCTTCCCATTCTCTCACGTGGCCGATTACACAAGTAAGTTTGCTTGTTTGGTGAATTTGCGACTTGCAGAAATGGCATGTAGTGGCCTCAAAAAATTATTTTGACTTGTGTGACTTAATTAGGATTTGAATTTAGGCCTCCAGGGGCAAAATCACAGAGCTTTGTGTTTGTTGCCTTGTTCCTATGTGTACAGCCTCTTTTTTTTTTTTTTCTGTTTTTTTTTTTTCTTCCCCCTTTAAAAGGAAAAGGTTGGTCTTTGAAAAAGTCATCCAAAAGCCCAAAGGCTATTTAGCCACTGGGCTCATAGCTCTTTCATTAAAGCTACTGCAGCAGTTGCATCTCTTACCACTGCTTAGCTATTTAAAAACCTTTTCATCTTTTAAAGGCTTTGGAAATTCACTCCAAAAGAATAAAATGCTGATTTCAGGGTTGGAAATATCCCCTGGGATGGTGGGTTTCCAAATCTAAAGATTTCATTTCACCCTAGAATTCCAGGCTTTCCCTTCCTGTCTCAGTTTATTTTGTACTTACATTTGCATGGTTGATTATCCAGAAAGGATTTTCTGCCTGTTTTATTGTACCACAATTTTATAACTGCTTCTATTTACCTCATTGCAGACTGATAGCAAATTCTACAAGTATATCAGAAGAGCACCAATTGCTGCATGCACAAGGGTACACAAGCACATATTGTTCATTGATTTACATCGTCAATAAAAGTCCTTAAAAATAATGAAAAATGGCATTGTGAGCTGTACATAATCTCTACTTTCTTTGCTAAAGGAAGGTGGGACTGTTGACTGTTTTTTTTTTCTTTTTTTTCTTTTTTTTTTTTTTTTGCAACTTTGAGTATCCTATGTTATTTTGTAGCTAGTATCCCAATCTATTATATTCCTAGGAAATCATTCTGTATTTTAGATGAGGAATCCAGCTTCTGGTTGTGAAATCGCACCCAAAAGTCTCAAACAAAATGTTTTATATCTGGACCTCACAGTGTCTGATAGGCATGCTACCCATTCACTAGAGGTTCACTGAAGAAACCACTATAGGGAAACCTGAATGAGGTGCAGCTGTGTGCAAGCAGACAAGGCCACCCCTTCTCTTTTTCTTGAGAGTCTTAGCAAAAGTACTATGTGAATAAGATGAACACAGTGTCCAGGTCTGACTCCTTCTAGATATGCTTTAAAAAGTGGGGGTGTTCTGCAGTGATGAGCTCTCTGATTGAGCCCCCAAATTTTCATTTTATAATTCTTGTCACTTTCTATCTTTAGGGAGATGTCCCATTTTTAGGCCTCCAGTCTGAGTGCAGTTTATCTGTTAGAAGACAGTAGTTCTAAAGGAAGCCACAAGAGCAGGTAAACAAGATATGACAGCATGACCACACATCAGAGGGTCTGCAAGTTCTGTGCAGGCATAAATCTCATGTAAATCAGTGAAGAAAGTCAATATTAGTGGACAAATTCTCTACACAGGCGGGAAATATCTTATTATTTGCAGTAAAACTGGGGAAGGGCTGGTTGTTTTGTCTTATGTCTTGAAGACAAGATGCTGAAACAAAACCAAACTCAAACATAAGAATTACAAATGATCAGTTCTCAGCCACCACTGTTCTGACCTTGGATATTTTCTCCAGTCTTTTTCTTTCCTGGGGACCAAATAATAAACCAGTCTATTATTTATGAATCTGCTGGGTGGATCTAGGTCCAAACTTAATGCCTCTGAAGACAATTTTTTCAGCAGACAATGAGATTTCAAGAGATTTCTTGAAAAACTGGTAGTAGGGCCCAAGCAGTGCACCCACAAACAGAGGCACTCAAAAACCTAGGTCACTTAGAAGTGTCCAGTAGCTTAGCTCTTAATTTTATGGCTCTGGGATAAAAGATTAAAGACAAGGAAGGTCTCTGTGGTGATTAGACATCAGCAATTAGGAAAGAGTCTAAGGTAGAACAAAACAAGAAAGAACAGAGAAAGGGCAACAGAATGACAGGGCTGTTAAAGAAGTCCTTCCTATGCAGGAGCACTGGGCAGAGGGTCTCCACTAACACCACCCATAACCATCCCATGAAAAAGCTTATTTCTAATAGAGAGTTTCTCTTCATATGGAGGAATAGGACTGAGAAGCCCAAAGTTGAGGCCTGAAGGGTTCAGGAAATCTTCATTTTACATAATTAGTATGCCTTTGCATAAAGCAAATGTTCAACAGTAGGTTTCTGTGGCAAGTGGCAAACAGCAAGTCACTGCTGTTACGCTTAAGGCAGCAGTAAAGACAACCATGACAGTTGCATATGCAGTTGTTCCTGAGAAAAAGGAGAACAGATTCAAGTCAGCATTCATGCCAATTGAGCAAGGACTGTACTTTTCCAGGGCATTAATACTGTGGTCCTTCAGTGCTCTGAACTGTGGGCCCTCTCCCCTTACCCACCACTGCTACAGCAGATGGAGAAGAAAAAAACTCTGCAGTCCCAGAGTTGGGTTGCTCATACTTGCGTGCTTATTCTTTGTTAATTTTTCACATCCATGACAAACCCTGCCAAAAAGATGATTAAAAAACCTCAACCCCACAACAATAAAAGCCCATCACTTTCTTGGAGGGATGGGGGGTGGATGGGGAATAAACACCACAGAAACATGTAGACACATATATTCTTAGAACCAGATCATTCTCATGTGTGGAAAGCCTTACTAAATCAAGACTAAGTGCTACAAGAATAAAGGATTATAAGGAAAAACACAGCTGGTGAAAATTGGGGGTTACAACTCTGCATTTAATGTCTTCCACTTTGTGGCAATATCCCTGTATTTCTCACATCTTCCTCATTGAATGCAACAGGCTGTGGAGGGATGAGAAAAGCTCACAAGATGTTTCAGTGCTGTCAGCAAACTAAATTATGCTTCTTGTTCTGTTTGTTCCGTATTTTAATTTCATGACAGGGATTGTAAGGTTGATTGTGAGCTCCAGTTTCAAGCTCCATTTAGTGACTCTTGGAAGTATTATCTCACAGATTCAGAGATGGAAGGCTTTTCCAGGACAGTCTGTCTAACCCACTGCATCTAGTGTCCACGCTGTTCTTGGGGATGTGATGCTTCTAAACATTTTGACTGATTCAGTCTCACTACTCTGTGGTGGCTCTACTGTGCTGCCTTTGATTACTAAAGTGTTTTCTTTCCCACAGGCTGGGGAAGTCTACCAATTACTCAGTTAAATTTGAAGGGGTCAATCTGCTATGTGCCAGTTCAGGCATCTCTTCCAGTGACAAGTTAGTGCCATGGATCTGATCCAGAGCTGGCCTTAGGCCATTTATAATAATACAGCCTTTAGTTTACAGTCAGAGCCTTCAGGTAAACTGTCCCTGGAGGCACTGCATACTATTTTCAGAGATTCAACGAAGCCTTCTAATGCATTGTCCAAATGACATGGGACAAAGCCAATATTGTAGAAACGATGGCAGGCTCAAGGTTGCTCATTATTAATAATCAAGTAGAGAAAGTAGAATTACTCCATCCTAGAATTCAAGCTGCGATGGCCAAGCTGTGTGCGGAACAACCCAGGGCGAGGTTCTCCATTACCCAGCAATATGAACAGCTCAATGCAACAATATTCCCTTGTGTTTTGTACTTGCTCTGTATCCTGTTTCATTTATGTATATGATCATGTAATTGCAAGGGAGTGGAGAGACCAGGCACTTAGGACTGAGGTGGCAGTGGACAGTTTTGCATGCAGAAAGCAGATTTCACATGAAGAGAAAAGCCTTTCTCCAGACATGGCATGGTCCAAACTGTATTTGACTCAAAAGTGAAACTTCCCCTGAAGGACAGTAACAAACTGATCAAAAATAATTAAAAGAAAGTCCCATTAGGGAAGGGTAAAAGAAGAGAATCTCCTCAGATTAAAAAAAAAAAAAAAAAAAAAGCTTAAGGGGACCCAAAAAATGCCTACAAATTCCTAAATAGGCTGTTACAAAATGTACAGGGATTAATTTCCCTTCTTAGTCAACAAGACAATAAGGAATAAGGGACTGCAGCAGAGGCTGATTACTAAATACCAAATGACTCCGTGTGTAATATTTGGATTTGCATCTGCTGCTGAAAGTTCCCAAGACTGAGTGGTCTTCAAAAATGGATGCTGGTGTCCTCACAAGGGAGCACACTGCCAAGGATGGCTGATCACACATTAAGAAGAGTCTTGAGAATAATTTCTCCAATACATAGGAAAAATTATGTGTAGAAGTGACTGTGAAGCTCAAATAATTCTATGATCTGACTGCGCGAAACAAAGCTACATAGCAGTTAAGTGTGACAAAGCAAACCTGGGAAGGTTGAGGAAGTGTATGAGATAAAATCCTACAAGCACTTACCACTCCCTTCAACAGAGATCATTCTTTCAGGATAAAGCAAACAAGTTTGCTTTGCAAAGATTTGCATCCTATCCAACATACTAATTTTATATCAAAAAATTGTCTCCATGTAAGTAACTATCTACCTGACACTACAGCAGTGTCAAACTTTTTTTTCCTAGCATTTTTCTTTCACATTTCAAAAGAAGTCAATCTATTCACACCTCTTATCTGCTGAATGAGAGAGGAGATTGGAAAGCATATTGATCTCGCTGGTGTCAAGTCCTTCTAGGGAATACAAGTTCATTGCTTTCCTGTCTCTGATTATCTCTTTGTGAGTTTGTGAATGAGGTTGGGAAATAGTACTCCATGAGAGATGAGACAGGCTTCACTACAAATGTGAAAGGTGAAGGAGACATGAAGGAAAGCATGAAGAAGGAAGCAAGAAACTGAAGGTAAAAACTGGAAAGCTACTTCAGTGGAGTAAGAGTCCAGGGCTTGCGGAAAGTCATACAGCTTTCTAGTTTTTAAACATGCAGGTTTAACCTTGAAAAGCCCTGTAACTCATGACACACATGAGTTTCATGACATTAATAGTTTTATTTTCTGGGGCAACATGCTGAAACATGCTAAGCTCCCATCTCTCAAACCAATGAAATTGCTCCACTGACTAAACATTTCCAGCCAAGTAAGTCAGCCCAGAGCCTTATCTGTTCTGCTGAGTTTCAGGTCAAGGTATTGTTTCAGATTTAAGGAGAGAGCAAAGAAAACCTTAAATCAACATGTATGTCCTTGGAAGACCAGCACAACAGACACAAAGGCCCTGAACAGCCATCTATCTATCTAGTCTTCATGTACGTATGACTGCATGTGGAACATCTAGACCGTATAACGAAGATTTAATAAAGCAGAAGGTGAGAACTTGACCTTTTGAAATTAATTGGAAATTAGCCATTGAACTCAGCAGGATCAGAACCAGAACTTGGTATCTCCACTGAATTTCTGAGGAGCTAAAAACCTAACAGTCAGCTCAAACTTTGAATGCTTAGCACTTTCAAAAATAATCCATTAGCTTACATCATTAAATTTAAGGAATGACTTCTGAAAAGCATCACCTATTAACTTCAGCCACAAAATTGTCTTAATTGCAGACAACCCTTTCTTATTCCAAATCTCTCTCTCAGGATGCGGTTGGAGAGTGGAGATGTTTAAGTCTAGATTTCTTATTTTCATTAAGTGTGCAGAAATATCTCCTAATAAAGCAAGTTTAATCTCTATGACCTCACTGTAGATGCAAGAGATCTTTCAAAATATTATCAACTTGAGAACAGCCTATCTCTGCTCTCTTGAGATGCAGCCTCCAATGGGTTGTTAACCCCAAGTCCACTTGACCGAAAAATGCAAAGGTTGGGAAGCGGAGTTATGTATGAGTCAGGCTTCACTAAGGAAATGGTGGCTTGCACAAAGTTTAAGAATGCATATTTACATCCTGTACCACTAACTACATTTTTTTTATTCACTCTCAAATTGAAATATTGCATCTTTTCTATTCTTTACCATCCATACAACTTCCTGTATAAAACATATCAGAAATAGACTGAAACATCCACACATGATATTGCAGTGTGAATGTATAGATATAGTTTCTACATATGAATATTAAACCCACAGTACTTCTCACAGGTGTGCCCTGTAGTAACTTTCCAACTAACATTTGCCCCCATTTCCCCTTTGCTGAAAGAAATACTCATCACATCTCAGGTATCTACTCCACTGTACAGCAAACACTGGTCAGTGATGACTTCTATCTACTTTGCCATTATAAAACAAAGAGGCAAAACCTGACATGTGATGGCAGTGCTCTTAGGATTGGTTACATCAGCTGAAGTGAGTGCGTCTGTCATTTCAGGTGCTCAGTTGTTTACTCAAACTTGGTACTTCGCAGCCTTCAAGCATAGGTGATATGGTGGGGTTTTCTTGTTCTTATTATTTTTTTTACATATTAAATTTACTCATTCTCAGTTACCAAAATTATGACTGAAATGCCAGCTATTTAGCAGTGTTGTCTAGGAATGACTATGAACTGAAGATAGCAAATATTACTTTTGTTTCTAAAGCAAGTGTTCTATCAAAGCCATAGCCTAAAACTCTAACTATGCAGATGCCCCTAAAAATAATGACCATCAGTCTGTATTAATTTCAGTTCTCAGTTTGCCATACAGTATCTTAAGGAAAAAGAGCTCAGGAATTCGGTGAAAAAGCTGTCTGAATGTCAAACAAAAGCCAACAGCTATTATCCAGGTTGTTGCAGGGATGCCATAAAAAAGTCAAGCCATCTGCAGCAATCATGGTGGAAAAACATTCAGCATTGAGTATATGCTCTTGGCTTCTGATATTAGATAACTAATAACTGAGTTCTGAAAGACTCACATCCAGTCATGCAAATGACGCATAGAATCAAAATTGCAGGGATTGGCACGGTCTTTTGTAAAACGTGCCTTCAAAGAAAATTATGATATCTTGTGGACAGCTTTCACAGCACTAAATGGCATGCACTGCCAAAGCTATTTTTGTGTTTATTTCTGATATCTTTTACTCTCTACTTCCCCTGAACTTCCCATAAATCCTCTCAATTACACGAAGACAGATGGTGCTAGGAAATCGGTGGAATGTGAACTTAATGTGATAAAAGACAGGTATATTACATATAGCCATAGTTGAGCAGTAGAATAGTTTTGCCCCGTTCCTTCTGTTCTTCTTTATTATTTTATTAATTTATACCCTCTCTTCAAGTAAAGCCAATTTATGTGTTCTGTGAGTCGGACTCTCCCTGTGGTTTGATCTCTGCCCTTTATCTCAGGCATTAGAAGGAAGCTAGAGTCACAGTTCTAATCTAAATTTAAGAGGATAAAAGGACAACTGTTAGCCGTTCCACGCAAAGAATATCTATTGCAGATAAGCTAAATCTTCAAAGTAAAATGTTGTAAACCCTATCTCACTTCTGGGTAGAATACAGCTTTAGGCTCTTGTTTAAGAGAGAAGCTAATGTTGATTAATGGTGCAAGCCTGCTTCAGTCCAGATTGCCCTTTCATATGTTTTGGGTCTTCTCAGGTTAAATTCCATCATACACTGGAATTCCTACCATCTTGGAGAACCAAGTGTCATAACATTCCAGCTGTCAAAAAATAGCCTAGGTTAGCCCTGTGCAGTCAGGAGTGAACTGTGTGTGAATTAAATGCCTGGACCAGAAAGTATTTGTGCAAAAGTTGATTGCAAGAGCTGAATCTAGTCATGTTTATATCTGGTTTACAAGTGCAGTCCAAATCTGATTTTAACTCCTATAGCCTAATTGTGTTTCCACTGAATCCTCCAACACATTAGGAATTACAAGGTAGAAACTAAAGGCATTGAAAGTTTCAGAGTTAGGGTAAAGGAAAAGATGAGATTTCATTTAAAATTCTACATTTAGATTAAAGATTATAAATTTTTTGTTGTTGTTGTTAAACATATAACCAAGATTTACACAAGTATCAAAGTTAGGAGAGAATGAAGAATTAGTATTAGGATAAAAGTTATAATCAGGAGTCGTGCTGGCATGAAGAGGGGTTTGTGAGATCTATGAGCTGATCAGCATTGTGCCTTTGTTGCATTAATGCCATGGATATAACGTCTAGTTGTATATTAAAGATCTGGAGATGCATGGGATAGTTACCCCAGCAAAGAGGGTCTTTATATGACATTCTGGTCAACAAAGGTACATTGCAAATCTTCAAAGCAATAAGCCACATGCCAGCTAGTAAGCCTTGTGCCATCTTTCAACGTTATAACATCAGTTTAAAATCAATATTTACATTTGATTTAACTGTACCATCTAAACCCTCCCATTTCATCCACAGTCTGAGTTAATTAAAGCTCCATACTGGCAACCAAGTGTTCACTATTAAGAACAAGCATAAAAAACAAAGCTCAAGCTAATGCCCAAAGTTTCAAAACGTGGGCAGGCCTTTCAGTTATCATTTTCGGATACGTACCCAGTAGAGTACATCTGTCCACCCCTCCATCGTGATGCACTGAAACACTGTCAGCATGGCAAAAGCAAAATTGTCAAAGTTCGTAATGCCGTGCTTGGGTCCCTCCCAGCCTGCCTTGCACTCGGTTCCATTCTGGCACTGCCGCCCATGTGCGGACTGGGGGGCGCAGGGAGATGGGTCATCTTCTGCAGGCGTATCTTAAGGAGAGGAGGGAGAAAACAGAGACGAAGAGGATTAATTGCTGTTTGACACAGTGATAAGCAAGTGAAGGGTAGCTGATTTTAACAAGTATATTTTGCAATGAATTTGACAGATTTCTCTTAAAATACACAAGAAACTCTTAATTTCAATCAATGGGCTCTTTTGTTGTGCTTCTCCTTCTTTTTGTTGAAAAAAAAAGAAAAAATGGCTAAGCTGTCAAATTTTACAGTCAAAACTAAAATGTACTTTAAAAAATTGTTGCTATTATTATTATTATTATTATTATTATTAAACACTTATCCTCCTAGAAGAAAGACATAATATCTTTCAATACAAGAGGAAACATTACTTCAAGTCTATTACATTTCTTTAGGCTGCAAGTTATCACCAGTGCTTTCATCTGGCAGTCACCTTGCACTGGGGTTAACCTTGGAAGGGACCTGCATCACTTACTGGCATCTTCTTGAAGGAGGCTGAACCCCTGCAGCAGGCAGGCTTCAGTGCTCAGAAGTGCTCTAGAGATAGGATGGTATGGGCCTGGGCAGTACTAAATTACAGCAGCAAGTCTCTGGAGCTCTGCTCTTTCAGAGTTTAGAAGCTATGTGGCATTTTATCAATATCCCAGTGGCACTGAGAAGCTCTGTAAGATTCTAATGCTTGATTATCCATCCTTTATTCTGTATGGGTGTTTCCAAAGATCTGAGTACCCTTACATTAAGTTTGCCTAAATGCTTTACTTTATGAAAAATATTACAGAACAAAGGTTCTTATAGGCACAAAAACTCCTGCAACAGTGTAATACACGGATTTCAGAGTCTTGTGCTCCATCTGTAACAGATGCAGGTATTTATGTTCAGGGGAGCAGGCAATTATGTTTGTTTCTTATTTGGTGTGGCAAAGGTCCAAATTAAAGTGTCCACTACTGTGTTCAGCAGTGATTAACAGTTCTTCTTGTAGCTTTTTCATACTGGCCAAAAATGGAGTGCTCAAGATGAGCAAGTTAAACTCTCACCATTGGAGACAGTCTCTCTAAATCAAAGGTGATTCACACCCACGGAGCAGAGCAGAGCAACAACCACTGGGAAACCCAAAGCAGGAAAACAGCATGAGGCTGTTCCCTCCCATCTCCTGTCCTAGCACAAATACACCACTGTGCACGGAGCCTTCCTCAGAAAATCTTTGTGTTACCATCATTCCTTGCCACCTCTACATCTAATAACAGCAGATCTGTGATCTTGCTGCTTTGTTGTTTTTTAAAAATCTGGCCTCAAAGGGTCTTTCACTTGTCTTTGCTTTTGAGCACAGCACCTCCAGTTTCTGCAATTGTTGCTTCAGCATCACTCTCCACACACTGGCATGATTAATGACAGTGATGTCCTCAGCACACACAGCATCTGCATAATGCCTCAGTGTCTTGGCTCATGTCTATAGTGTAGATAGCTGTTCAAATGGTTTTCCTTTCACTGAGAGGGATGAAATCGAGGAAAATAAATGAAATTATCACAGAATCATAAAGGTTGGAAAAGACCTCTAAGTCATCTAGTCCAACTGTCCAACTACCACCAATGTTGCCAGCTAAACCATGTTCCTAAATACTACTTCTACCCTTTCTTTAAACACCTCCGGGGACTATAACTCCCCCACCTCCCCAGGCATCCTGTTCTAATGCCTCACCACTCTTTCAGAGAATAAGTTTGTCCTAATATCTAAACTGAACCTTCCCTGGCACAACTAGAGACCATTCCCTCTCATCCTATTCCTGTCACCTGGGATAAGAGGCAAACCACCACCTCACCACAACCTCCTTTCATGGAGTTATACAAGGCAATAAAGACTCCCCTGAGCCTCCTCTTCTCCAAACTGAACAATCTCAATTCCCTCAGCTCTTACACATAAGACTAGTGCTCCAGACACCTCACAGCTCCGTTACCCTTCTCTGGAAATGCTTTAGGGTCTCCATATCTTTCTTGTAGTGAGGGGCCTGAAACTGAACACAGTACTCAAGACGCAGCCTTAGCAGAGCTAAGTACAGGGAGACGGTCACCTCTCTGCTCCTGCTGGCTGCACTATTTCTGATATAAACCAGGATGCCATTGGCCTTCTTGGCCACCTGGGCACACTGCTGGCTCATGTTCAGCCAAGCGTTGACCAATACCCCAGATACTTTTCCTGCAGGCAGCTTTCCAGTCACTCTTCCCCAAGCCTAAAGCGTTGCAGCGCATTGTTGTGACTGAAGTGTAAGATCCAGCACTTGGTTTCACTGAACTTCATCCTATTTGCCTCAGACCAGCAATCCAGACTGTCCAGATCCCTCTGTAGGGCCTTCTTACTTTCAGAGAGATCAACATTTTCTCCCAGCTTGGTGTAATCAGCAAACTTCTTGGCCATGCACTCAATCCCCTCACCCATTATCAATAAAGATTAAAATTAAATTAAATTAAGGACAGTGATTGAAGTATTCAACCAATGAAGGAGCTGGTCTTGTGAAAAAGGATGTTTCTGTTCATCCCAGAGATTTCATTTTACTGCAACAGTAGACTTGCAGCACCAAAGCACAATTTTTTCCACTCCTTGAACCTTAGGATTCTAGTCAATGGTTGCTCAGTATTTGGCTGTTATTTGCACCAGCACACATAGACTGTCATATGGCTATGCATAAAACCTCCCTCCCGTCAGAATGTGAACACAGTGGTAGAAATCTTCACGTAAGAGACAGAAAACAAAGGAACAGGTCTCCATGCCACAGAACATTCCTCTTACCTATCAGTCCCCCTTGCACGTGGTAGCAGGTCTTATGCATCTTTCCCATGAATAACTCCAGTCCAATGATGGCATAGATAATGATGACAAACAGCACCAGCAGGGCAATATGCAACAAAGGGACCATGGCCTTGATAATTGAATTTAAAACCACCTGGAGACCTGCAGAGAGAGCGGAAGGAAGCACTTATCAGCAAGAGAACAAAATTTATAGAAAGCACTTATGAGAGGCTATAAATTGAACAATAATGTCATTTTTAATTCGTACCACCTCACCTGAACTAATTACCTTGATGATATAAACATCTTCCCTCCAGAAGATTCCAAGCATTTCACCAACTTAACACTGAAGGTAAAGGCTAAAGTAAAACAGGTACTGCCTGTCACTCAAATGCCATCACTCTGGAGAGGAATACATTAAATGTTTTGGCTGTTCTTGAAAATCGGACCTTGAGTGTTTTCAAGATGGTATTTAGGAGTTAAAACATGGGAAAACCAAAGAACAATCAGAATTGAAGCAGGACAAGTGCAGTGAGATGTACAAGAGGATGAATGGTGGGGTGCCACAGAGACACACCACAGAGCGTGGGGAAAGACAGCAAACAGAATTTATGTCCCTGCTGCAATTCTGAGTTCTTTCAGAGGTGAACCTGACAGAAGCTGCACACTCGTGTTCTTCTCTGTTTCCTTTTGTACAACCAGGCAGCCTCAGAAAGCGTTTAGTAAGGATTCAGAATTACAAGGTCTTAAAGTTATTATCACTGGTGGCAGTGATGGCAACCACTGTCGTTGGGAAGCTATGAATCTCAGAAATTTCGAGAGACCTCTAGAACTCAATAGTCTACGACTAGCCAAATCAGAGCAATTACAAGCTCATGATTTTGCAATGACTGAGAGCCAGAAGCCATTAGTGTCTCCTGCAAATGCTGTCATCATCTCAGAGAAGTTGATATTAGCTGTGATTTTTGAAAAATATGATTCATGAGTTGGAAATGTCTGTGATACATCTGCCAAGAGAGTACGTGATAACAATTAACTTTGAAAATTCATCATCTAAGAACTTGGATTCTCATTTTTATTACTTTTTCTTTCTTTCTTCTTCTTCTTTTTTTTTTTTTTTTGGCAAATTTCAATACTTTCACTCACAGGCAATCCACTTGTCAATTCACAGCTAAGGCTGAGACCTTGTGTTTGCTCACCAGCTATGAGATGGAATGCAATAGATGAAATCAAGGGTGGCATCAGCTGCCAGGCTAACAAGATCACTCACTGCTTGCTCACAATCCAAAACTGGCCACTAGCTTCTTCCAGTCAGAACAGTTATTTAGGTGTTTGCAGTCAGTTCACTTACACGTCAGTGGTCCATGCTAGCACCCAAAGGAGGCAAAATTCTACACGAAGTATGCCAGATTTCTTAAGGATATGCTTACGTGAAGGACAATACTGTCAGGTTCAAAAATAATCCTGGACAAGAATGGGATGCTCTGGTTGCTCAGTTTGCTCAGTTACCTTGAGGTATTTATTTGGATAGTTAATCTCAGCAGGAAAATAGCACTGTGATTACATGAGGCAATCAACCTGTTCTCCTAACTGCTTGCCTCATTCAGCCTATTAATTCTAAGTATATACAGAAAATAAATTGCAGTCCACATCAACGTCCCTCCAGTACTTTACAGCAGTAGAGAATCTGATGTTCACTAGAAAATTAAAACAATGTCCTACTTTCCTCTAGACAGTGGAAACCAATACAAGGAAGTTAAAAGACTATGTATGGTTATGTATGGCTTAAAAAACCAAACAAATAAAAACCAACACCCCAAACCCAAATTAAAATATTTGTAGATTCAAGTAAATCTACATTAAAGCACAAAAAGGCCCTAATTTTTAGTGATAAGCCTTGCTAATCCAAATCATAGCCAAGATTACAAGGTCAAAAGTTCTAATAGCAGGTTTTATGTAATTTGCCCTCAATTATTTTTATTAATTGATTTAATATTCAACATAGTATATAACCAGTGCTCTTGAAAGGGTAGTGAGGAAAAACATCATGATCAACAAAAAGCTCTCTTGTTTTAAATATAGCCTCATCATCACTCATGCCATGAAAGTGCTTCAGTGTAGTACGGATGTCCAGAAAAGATAACATCTGCACAAATCAATGCCCTTTCTGTTAACAACACAGCGCTTGTGAAATCAGAGGCTTGCACCTAAGCATGAAGCGGTGAGGTGTTTAGACAGGCAGGAGAACATGTATAACATGTAGAAGATTAAAAAAGATTTAATAGATTTAAAACTTGAACATAGGAAGTTCTGTACAAACATGTGAAAGAACTTCTTTACAGTAAGGAGCACTGGAACAGGTTGCCCAGAGAGGTGGTGGAATCTCCTTCAGTAGAGACATTCAAGACCCATCTGGACATCTACCTGTGTGACGTATTGTAGGGAACCTGCTTTGGCAGGGGAATTGGACTTGATGGTCACTTGAGATCCCTTCCAACCCTGCAATTCTGTGTTTCTGAGATTTACAGGTGCTTCAGCTAGATGAGTGAGAAGCTTCTGAAGATAATAAACCAACACTGAAGAAGAGGTGAGGTATTGAATGCTGTCAGTATGAATTGAGGTGTTTGCTGTGCAGTACTTTGTTCAGATAGGATGTCTTCAAATCCAGATAATTCCAGTAATTAACACACTTACATATATTACCATGAAAGTAGTTTCTTAAGTTTTAAACCACCAGCTCGGTAGCAGCTTTAGAAATCATAGAATGTGCTCTGAGATTTATCAGATGCTACCCGTAGAAGGATAACAGATATATGATCGTACTCTGCACGCTTGTCAAGCTTATGGCTGCAGTGCAGTAGCTGTCGTTAAGTTACATAACAATTCTCAGCCACTTGCAACATGAATAGCTGTTGCAGAAACGGCATGAGGAATGGGGTCTGGACAACCAGAGGAGAGAACAGGGAGAAGAGATGAGGAGTAAGAAAGCACCAGGGGAAGATCTTTAGACAAGCAGAATAAACAGAGACATTTTCTTTTTATAAAAAACACGTGCTTCAACACATGTCAAAACTGTTCTGAAATTCAAGAGGCACAGATCAGTGTCTGAACTGAACTGCAGATCTGTGGTGGATCAGATGCATTTCTGATCAAGGTAGATCAAAGTGAATCTCTTGCATGCAGTCAAAAAGCCTTTTCTAAGCAATGGTGAGAACTGCCAAACACTTTTACATGCCCTTTCCCTGTGCAGAGGAAGAAGAGACAGTGGAACTTAAAATGAAGTGAGTTTTCTGTCCCAGCTTATGCATGTTCTTGGCCTTTGCACACCATGACACGGATATTATCCAAGATGGGTGCTCACAGCAATGCAGTCCCCATTGCCTGATGCTCTCTGTAGTATACTGTAATACACCTTTTGCACTTTCTCCTTTATGGACCTAAAGCTGGCACTTGTAGCAATGAGCCGTGCAGCTTATAATTAAATCAGAATGCCTGGTGAACTGTTCAGACTCAAAATCTGGACTTTGGATTCCATGTAGGCGATGTGAACAAACGCCTTTCGGGTGGAGAGCCGCATTCTGACACTGCCTCACAAAGGTTGGCAGTGCTATTGCCGGCCAACCACAAACACACTTCTGAATTTATGTCCTGGCAAGTAAATATAGAAAGAAACGTTTTTCAAATATCTGGCATTCTGCATTTACTTATTCATTCGTGGAAGCTCTCTGCATGTGCTAGACACTTTCCAGACATTGGAGAAGGCACAACATCTGCCCTGGGGAGCTTGCTCTGGGCTGGACAAAGAGATAACTGAGCAGAGGTTAGCAAAAGCACCACAAAAGGGATTGTTTGCCGTTTTTCAGCCCCCGCTTTTCTTCTGTTAATAATTGAAGATCTTAAACAGCTCTCAGTATTTATTTTAAAAGCATTACAGTTTACCTTTAAAAAACCCTCTTGGCTGTGTTCTGCTGGCTGACATTGACTCTATAAATGTTTTAGTAAGCCAAACATGTTAATTCCATTCCCTGGGCTCACAGAATTTAGCATTTATTTACCCTCATAAAACATTTTAAATATTTACTACATCGGAACAACACTTTTTTTATTCTGGGTCAAGCCCTTTTCAGGCCCTGGAGGACTGTGTCAGCCCAAAGGTTTAGACCATGGCTGGGGAGTAGGGAGGATGGGGAAGAGAGAAGGAAAAGAGCTTGTACCAACAACACAGATCTTTCTGAAAGCTATGGGAAATGCGCTGCTAGGGATGCTGTAGGTGTTGCAGAGCTATTATATGGTGCTGTATTTTTCTCATAGGAAGACATTCATGTGAGGGGCTGGTTGCTGTCTTGTCAATTCAGGCAATTACTGAAGAATGTTCTTATCTGTAAGCATGAAGTATCTGCACCTAAAGCACTGGGATTACCTACACATCCCATTGTGTACTTACAAGCTTCTTTGGACTTCGACCAATGCTCAGCAAGATGGCACAAAAAAAGTGCACTGGACCCAGCTGCTAAAAGGTACTTAGCATTGTTGCTCAGTGGAACACATCCAGGGAAACTAATGGTAGGCTGGTCTCAGAAAAAAAAAAAACAAAAAAAAAAAACATTTGGGCCTTTCCAAGCACACCTACATCTCTCATTTCCACATGCCTTTAATTCAAAATCAAACTTGGTGTGCTGGAGAGAGTGGTTTCTTGCTCTAGTCATATGAGCTCTCCAGATCCTTAGGGAAAGCATATCCTGAGTTTGTTCCTTCTTCGGTTTTGTGGGGTTTATTTTGTCAGCACCATAATATTGCCTGAATCAAGAGACAAACAGGCACAGTCTCCTTTAAATGACCTTCTGGAATCAGCGGGAATAAAAGGGAGAGGAGGGCTCTCAACTTCATCCATCCTTTCCCCTCCTCCTGACAGACACACAGATTTTTGTGCTTAAGCCAGTGCCAAGGGCGTGGGAGGTAATTATGTTTCTGCTAATTTAGTTCAAAAGAAAACTACTACTTTCTGCAAGTAAGGAGGAAGCAGGGAAGGATTTGTGACTCAGCAGAGTGCCTGAGTCAGATCACTTCTGGGAACCACAATCAGTGGCAGAGTGGCTGCACTGTCCCCAGCCATGAGCTCAGCTTACCCAAGTGTTGGGTGGTATGCTAAGAGACGGCCAGCAGTGTAACCAGAAACATTCCCCAGAGTGGATGATTATCATGTAATAAACACAGGCATTGGCTAAGAAAATTGAAAAACATTTAATATTCATAAATATGAAAGGTTTTGTACCAATTTTGAAGGAAGCCTGGAAAATAACAGACATTTTAGCACAAAACAGTCCACAGTCATGGTAAGACATCCAAGGTAATTACATCTGAAATCATCTATGAGGGAAAATATTAAGATTTTCTTCACCAGTGTTGCAAAGGGAACTCAGATGGCATGGTTCAGTTAAGGACAGATGTACAGTAACAGTTCAAGGAGATATCTTCTCCTGTCTTGCAGGAGTCCCAAAAGACTATTGGCAGATTGCTGGATAAGGCAAATTCTGTGGGTGTAGTGTAGTGTTCTTGGGGCTGCAGATATTGTTTCTGTTTCAAGAATAATAGAGAAAGGTTTGGAATAGCAAGGAAAGTCATGACACAAGACAGGAAATCAGATGAAGTATTGGTAGCAAAGAAAAGCTAGGAAAGAATGACTGTTCTGGTGTAGGTAATGCTATTTAAATGTATATGAACATGTAACTCAAAACCAAGTGCTAGAATGAATAGAAAAAGAAAGTTTTGGCATCTGCTTCTAGTGTTCTCATTCCTCTGTTTTCAAACTGTGTTTTCATTGACTTTTCAAGCTGAAATCCACACACCCAAATGAGGACTCATACAAATGAGTCTGTGTGCAAACGCAACTGTTTCATATTTGTGAAGTCTTGCAATGCTACCCCTGCCTTGTCCTTTGGGGCGAGAACAAAAATGAAACCACAACAAAACACATCTCTTCCTTCTTGATCATTTTGTTATGGGAAATAACTCATCTTGAGGGTTGCGGGCTAGCCAAAATGACCTAACTTAGCCAAGCAACACAGCATACCCTCAGCATGGTGGCCTATGGAGCCCCAGCTTTTGGCTGTCTGAGGAAGATGATGGGATAAATGGAGCCTCTGCCTCAGGCTCTATGCCTCTCTGCTGAAGAAACCTCTGCTTCCACTCATAGAGGCATCCCTCTTCCCTCCTGGAGGGTACAAGGCGTGGCTTTAACATTTTTAATAGCTTTTTGTTCAAAGTATGTCAGTGTTTGTATTGTTATAAAGTTGCTTACTGACCAAAAGGTCTTGCTCACCTTCCTGTCAACATATTAGGCAGCTCCTACAAGCTCAATTTTATTCTCTAGATATTTGTTCCTAGCTCAGTGGAAGGATCTACAGACTCTCAAGGTGAAAAAAAAAGCTAAAAAAAAAAAAAAAAAAGAAAGAAAGGTGTAGTGTCACTTCCATGCAGCTGCTGTGTATGCAGAAGGAGCATAGGGGGAAAACCAGCAACTGTCTGCTTACTGAAAAGTGCACATCACAAAAGAAAGACCGTGTTGGCTAAAACCACAAATGAAGTACTGTGAGTTAATTCTGAAACTACCTCAAACAAGGATCACAATGCACTGTAAAGTAGTCTTACATCAAGAGAGGAGAGGATGAAGTCAGATATTCACTGCCATGAGGAAATTCCCAAAGACAGGCTGAAAGTAAGGCAGGTGAAGAATCACAGAATGGCTTAGGTTAGAAGGGACCTCAAAGATCAACTAGTTCCAGTCCCCTCGCTATGCACAGGGTTGCCAGCCACTAAATCAGGCACTAGATCAGGCTGCCCCAGGGCCCATCCAACCTAGCCTTGAAGACTTCCAGGGCACTTCCCAGGCCAGCCAAGATCAGCTGTAACCCTTCGTCGTGAATTATCACCGACATTCTGCTGACTGGATGACCACAGATTCTCAGAGATCAGTGTTCCTGTGCTCATTTTAAAGATTTTATTTTTACTTAATCCTGGGAAGAGAACAAATAAGGAGTTATTTTATTCACCCCTCTCTCTGCATAGCCATGCAAAATCAAAGACAGTCTAGAGAGTAGACTGCACTATTTCTCAGTGAAATGATCCATCACATCTCCACTTTTTAAATTCCTTTTTCCTCAAGCGTAGCTGTGATGAAGAACAATCTTTCAAACTCCAGTAGAGGAGTAAATTCTGGTCCCATCCTGTACCAAAGGAGTCAGTGGGAAAACTAGTAAGAACGTAAGTAAGTAAGAAGCTGTACAAGTCTTGTCTACTCTACATACAAAATAGCAAAGAATAGCTAAGAAACCTCTGATCTGGAAAAAATCTGCTTCAGAGTGCCAAATGTTGGTTGTACTCAGCTCTGGACAAAGACACTACTGACATTACACACATCACTGTGTACGAAGGATGTAATTTTTTATTTTTATTTTTTAGAAA
This sequence comes from Gallus gallus, assembly GCF_016699485.2. Taxonomy (NCBI): domain Eukaryota; kingdom Metazoa; phylum Chordata; class Aves; order Galliformes; family Phasianidae; genus Gallus; species Gallus gallus. The sequence continues at coordinate 61,479,092 of NC_052532.1, read as the reverse complement.
CAAGGAACTATGGACACCTGCAACTGTTAAAGCATCATGGTAACAGAAATGGGCTCAGAGCACTAGGTCTGAACTGTACATGCAGCAACATTTAAGTGGAGAACTAATGATTCCAGATGATAAATACCGCTCCAAAGCTGCAAAAATCTCATGGTTATGAACAGGGTTGCTTTTACCTGCCTGTTCACGCAGCTCACCAGGTAAGATGACTTATCACTTGTGATCAGGTTTATAAAAGGTAAAAACTAGCGAGGCAACAAAAGCTAACAGTGATCCTGCAAATGTAGAAGTGTATCCAGAGTTGGTAATATTACAGTCTTTTCTTGGAAATAAATATACTGATGACAAAAATAGATCTTCCTGGGATGCTGTGAAAGCTAAGAGCTCCAAGCATACCATAGCGGGAATACCATGAGCTGCACTGTTCTACCTTCCCATGAAAGAAAAAGAGCAACAAGATATTGGGTAAACTCTTAAATTTTCTCTTTAGTTGACTGTCTATGTAGAAGCGCAGCATCATCTCTGCCACAAACAAGACATATGACCAAGGAGAAGAAAACTCACTCCACATTTAACTTCAGTTAGTGCTTAATAAGCATTTTTGGGACTGAGCTCTCAGTAGGCATAGCATGACACTTTCAAATCAGCATGATACAGGGCATTTGGGAGTATTTTGACAGCATATAAAATAGAAAGTTGCTTGATCAGGCAATGAAAAAATTATGCAAACCACGTGAAGTGCAATTCCGAATTTGTTACTGTCTTCATGCACACATAGCACTTATTTTCACTTTTTTTTTTAAAACTACTGAAAATGCTGCCAATGAAAATGCACTATGCAATGCCAAATTCTTGAAAATATATGGCTAGACAAATCTAAACATATTTGACACTTAATTTCAAGAAGAGAGTCTGGATTCAGGGACTTGTCTATCCAGTGGTTAATTAGCCTCATCTCAGTCTACCTAAAACTTCAGTTTTTTCCTTTTCCACACCAGAAAGATTTCTGCTTTTGATTTATATAATCTGAATAGACTTAAAATTCTGCTTGCAGACATCAGGTAATAAAAACTCCCTTAGAGGAAAAAATGCCTTCTGATAGAATAAGCAAAACCTCCTTTAGCTCTGTAGGTAGCTCTAGTATGTTCCGATAGAAAAATTAATGGCTGCAGTTTTTGCAAAGACATATTTGTCAGGAGAAATAATGGTTCTTTATTGATATTTACTTCCTTTGTAACTTTCTTTATGACTTGCACAATTCAAATTTTTTTGTGCAAGCTGTGGATGTATTGTTGGAATGCACTGGTACTAAACCTTTATTTATTTTGAATTTCCTTTTACATTTAGTAAGCTGTCAGGAGGGAATCATAAGGCTTTCCTGCTGCAAGAGTAGTAAACTAAAAGACTAAATAAAATTCTTTATAGACACAGACATCTACAAATATAAATCTGAGCAGCATTTGGCCTCTTTTAAAATGAAGATTTTGAGTGCCATTAAGATCTCAATACTGGAATGTTAAAGCAAAAGATGGGCTAAAGCTTGAATTTATTTTCACCTATATTGTGAGGATAACAGTGAGACTCAACCCTAAATTATTTCTCTGGGAACTGTTTATACTAAGCTGCTGAACTGTTATATACGAAACAGGCCCTTGTAAATCTCATTTGCATGGAGGCATGAACATATTGGTTTGATTTCCAACCAAGATATCTAACTTGATTAAGAGGAATTTTACCTTGCGGTAACTTCCAGTACATATTAAAGACCAACATACAGCAACAACCTACGAGAAAACATTGATTGCAACAAGGAACAGCATTTGCCACAGAAAAATCACTAAACCTCGCAGCCAGTGCAAAACAAGACAAACGTCAGCCACACTGCTAGCTGAATGCGTTAACAGAAATAAAAGAGAAAACATAACAGATGATCATTTTATGGTACAGCTTGCTATGTCCCAGTCCTACCACCAGGTGTGTACTGCTACATTCAAAAAGGGGAACCCTCTGCAAGAACCTGATTGAAAGATAAGAAGCCTAAAAAAAAAAAAAATTAGAGAGGTTTTGTAATCTGATTATTAAATTGAATTGCTATCAGTTGTTCCATTCCTAAGTGACAAAAAGAAAATTTTGATGATTTATTTTTATTTTTCTTTCTTTTTTTCTTTTTTTATTTTTTTAAAAATTCCTTGAGCTAATTTCTGTCAAAAATGCTTCTGATGGAAAAATGCTGAACAGCTTTAGCGTTACTAAAGTTGAAAAAAAAAGATTCTTCGCAGAGGGCTAGCAGATGTTTTCTGAGTTGTGATTGATGTGGCAGGACAAACCAGTAGAACATGATCTAAAACTGAAAAAATAAGAGGCACAGCGACTCAGACAACTCAGAAAAACAATTGCGACAAAGGGTAAAACACATATGGGATAAGTTATTGTTACATGTGTTAAATGGGAATTGGATTTGCTTCTGGGAAAAAAGGGAGATTAAGTCAGCCATCTGATCTCCTTTTCTTCTCCTGGTATAAAGAAAACTTTGATAAAATGTTAAGAGACTGGGCAGGGTAGGTGGGCTGCTTTTTGCCTTTGGTCAATACCTCACCATGATCAGAATGGCAAATTACCAGTTTCATCAATTAACATCTTAAGCGCAGAAAAGTTCATCAGATGTTCATCCCAGACAATATTCCTATGTACTCAACAAGCTCAGTAATATCAAGCAGATATCTCTCAGAAAGCAGCAGCCATTTGAACACTTAAGTATATTTCCTTGTATTTGCTTCCTCTCAGTTCTTTGTACTTTGGGATTTTTCCTCCACCAGCACTTGTACAGGAAGTAATACAGATACAAATCCAGATCACCTACCTGGAGTCTAAACAGAGACACAAAATGCATTCATTAGTTGAGAGGCTTATTTGATGGGTCTGCTTCTCTGTGCTTTGCTGATATTTTGATAATGCTTTGTAAAAACGACCACAGGCATCTAACAATGCTGGGACAAACAAAATTAATTCAAATGATGCTGAAGTCACTAGAACATCCATGAGCTTCCCTGTATTCTGAGCAGTCAACCCTTCTACAAACTCTTATGCCTCGCTTCCATGACAAATGCTAGTTGGTGTGTGTTAGTCACTTCTTCCAGAGATGATGAGATAGCTTTGGGTATGTTAAAATTCCCACAAGTTCAGTTAAGAGTTAGTAGATGTACATTCGCTTTAAAGAAAATGGACAAAGGTCTTCAGATAACTCCTTATGAGATCTTAAATGAATAAGCAGTGCAAAATTTAGCCAACTGGAATAAAAATATGAAGCACCACTCGATGTAAGGTTGGGACACCAGATGCAGTAGAGACGTCATCAGGGAGAGAATGTAAGAAGAAAACGGATCAGATGATATCCTTACTCTTTTGATCTGAAACAGTAATATCTTCTCTCATCCATACGGGATACAGCAACAGTCAGCATGTACAAGGGAACAACTGGAAACCCAGCACACTCCTGCTGATACCAGTTAGCTGCAGTCTGCATGTATACTGTTTCTTAACAGTCCAGACAAATATGCAAACAATGATGGAAACTGTTCTTGAAAGGTGATGGATGGCATAATTAGACTTTCAGACACTTTAGGACAAGTATCATGGTGGCATAGAGTCTCTCACATAGCCGTGCCCCATGCCCATTATTTTGTATGAGATCCCTGGGCACTACTGAAGAATGAAAAAAATGGTGCTAGAAAGAGTCTAATCTGTTCAGAGCAATTCTGAAAAACATCCTGTTTAGCCAAGCTAGGATTCTTTGACTATTTTCATGTCTTTGATATCAGTATGGGGTTTATTTTCCTCAGTTGGAAAGGACTGCCTAAACCCTGATGTGGTCCGATGGTTTTGTTTTGTAGACATGCTGAATAATCATGCCAGCATGAACAGAAATTGCTAGGATAAGGCTGACACAGCTATTGGGTACATGTGTAGTTAGTGCTATTTTTAAAAAAGCTGCATAGCAGAGATCAAATAATAAATATTCCTCTGTTTTCATTGGCATTCCTTAAATATGAGAGAAATCTGTATTACGAGAAGTCTGCACCTGTGAGTAATATTCTTTGCAAAGACAAGATCATCCTTTTGCTACACAGAGTTAACCTCTTCTGCCAAAAAATTATGAAATGTAATCATTCTGCAGGTTGTACACTCAAAGAAACATGCGTTAGGTCCTTATTGTGTAAATCCTGCTCACAGGAATGATCTTTACCTAAGGGAGACGCAGTGCTAGAATCAAATTACTCCCTTGAATAACGGTGACCTAAGTAAATAAAAGACTTGCAAGTCTGCCTAGAGTTTTAAGTAAAATGTGAAGAAATAAGTTTAATGAGGATGTTTGGTTCAGACTGTTCTCTCCTTTTTTCTCCACTCCCTTCCCATTTGCAATGAAAGCACAACAAATTGGCCACTTGAGATTAAAAACAGCTAGGCAATAACATGGGGAAGGTGGTGTAACTTGTCCTCACACAGTGCCGTATGTGCTGGAGAGATGGTACACATGGTTGAGAAGTCTTGTTGAGGAGTGGAGGAGCATGCAAGAAGTCAACATAAAAGCATGATTTTTTAAAGCTTTTAGAGCCCAGAGGAGATGCAAGGAACCGGACTTTGAAGTCACTGATGTGATTAAACGCAACAACAGCAAAGTTTAAGGCAAATTTTGCCTGAAGGTACTTGCAGCAATTCTCTCTGTTGTCAATGACTTTTGTCACATGGGTTTGGTGGCAGTAAATTGACAAGGTTGTGGTCTCCTCCAGCTTTCTCTGTTCTTTGGTATCCATTCATAAACCTTTCACACGTTGGAAACTTTGATCAAGCTCCTTCTCATATTTTGTATCCCATCCATGGAAGATAACACAGATTTCTCCATTCGTATAGTACTTATACTATAACCACATATGCATCAGGAGGATGAACTTAAGCCCCTAGTTCCACTAGTGACACTGTATAAATGCAAAACAGATGATTGTCAACTTCACTTTGCCAAAAGCATACATTTTTGACAAGAAATCATCTTCCTGACTGCCGGTTAGTGTTTTTCTTAAAACTTAAGACTTTGTATATACAATTCAATTAATAGCAATAGGCAGTGGTTCACATTTTTTTTTGCCATATTAAAAAAAATGCCTGATACTTGAAAGAGATGTCATTTTGGATTTCTTGAATTCTGTATTTATTACCGCAATTACATTATTTCTCCATCTATACACAGTGGTGTTAATTTTCTTGGGTTGTCTGGAAAACAGCAAGTACAGCGGAAAATTTTGATTCTGCTTTCAACTAAACCCCCCAGAAAACTCAGTGCAAGCCAAATAACTGCACTGGGTACATTTCTTTCAATGACTGTAAAATAGTCTCTGCAATAGATTCAGTTGTGCTGTCTCAGTGGCTGGGTCAGGAATTAAGGGATCGAGCAGAAGAGCAACCACGGGCAAGACAGGCAGGTGCCGGGCATGGAATAAGATAAATGTCACAAGTACACACTGAGATACAGAAAGAGGTATAAACAGAGAGTTTCTGTATGCCCCATCCTCATCTGCCAGCAAAGTGGGTTGGCACATCCAAGTTGATGCAACGCTACAAATGGGAAGAATAAATTCCCCCTGGAAAAGGGGGAATTCAAAGGTTATTAAAAATCGTCATTTCATTCTCCCCATTTTGTACAGGAGAGACAGAACGTGGAGGTTCAGGAGCAGTGTGGGTCTGCAGCAGGAACCAGGCAATTTGCATGATGCTTGATCCTTATTTACTGGTTTTGCCTTCCCCATTCTTTGGCTAGCACGGCTTTGAGACTGCTTCAATTAAACTTGAGTTCAATTTGTCCTGTAAATATATTCATCTTGACAAGGATTGTACCCAAGAGAAATCATTATGTCTGTTCTCCCACTGGTTGGGTACGCTGCCATTAAATCAAGTGTAGCTGAAGACTTATGCCTTCAGCTCTAAGAGGTCTTCAGACATACAAGTAACAAAACTCATTTTTTTAAATAAATTTCAAGAGCAAATTCAGCTTTCTGGATGAAAATCAAGCATGAGACAGAGGATTTGCTAAGTCTTACATTGGGAGAACTGCCATGGTGAGTTTGACCTGACCTTATTGTCCCCTCATATTTTTCTATTGTTGTGGTCCTTTGGGAATTATGAGACCATACAGACAAAATCTACCTATAATTTGAAATTATTAGATTCAGTTATACTCCTTAAAAGAGAAGAAAAAGGAAATGCTGTCAATTTTAGAGTTCACATCAATCCTCATTGTAATATGTGGACTATAGCCTAAACAATTTTAAGCATTTGTAAGCCTTTTTGCTTTTCCCCTCAAACTGACTGTAATCAAGTATGCACAATGTAGCTAGTGCAGTGTCCCATTCAGAAAAAAACAGACTGAACTCCCCAGGTTTCCTTGCTTTACCTGTCTACAGTATGGCAAATAACAAATGCAGCTAGATAACTTTGCCAATACAGCAGCTCTCAGTTGGCCAAATGTTCCTCATCCATTACTGTTTTCATAGAATGCTTAGCAGCTTTTTTATTCTTCTTTCTTTTTGACCTCTCTTTTTTGTTGTTGCATGTGCCAGGGTAAGTTTAGGTTGGATATCAGGAAACACTTCTTAACAGAAAGTGTTGTTAAGCACTGGAATAGGCTCCCCAGGGAGATGGTTGAGTCACCATCCCTGGATGTGTTCAAAAACCATTTGGATGTGGTGCTCAGGGACATGTTGAAGGTTGCTAGTTAGGGTAGTAAGGTTAGGTTGTGGTTGGACTTGATCTTTAAGGTCTTTTCCAACCTGATAGATTCTATGATTCTATGTGGTGACATGCATACTGGAATGACTGAGATCTATCAGGACATTACAAGTAAAGACAGGATACTTTGCTACATATCACAGTGTTCAAAGAAATCATCTGAATAATGTCAAGGAGTTTAGGATGGGGTTGGGAGAAGAATGGTAACGAGAAAACACTTCAATGAATATGAGGCAGAGAACGTTGCTGAGACTCAGAAAGCAGTGTGAATTTACTAGAGAAGAACATTTCACAACAAATGAGGAGTAATCATAATGGTCAAATATAAAAATGTTTACGTTTTCCATTCACTTTGTCTGAAGATGCCTACTTTCACAGGCACTCAAAGATATCATGGGTTTTTACAACAGAACCATTCTGAAAAATCAGTAGTTCTAGTTAGTTATTTAAATACATGTAAATAGTAGCCATCTCTAAGCACGTTCTTCTTCTAGTGGAGCAGACAAGTTTCCTCTCTAGCTTTGGTAATAATATCATGTTCTTCTGCCAACATAAGTCTGCAGTCAGCAGAAGGTCTTGTTGAAAATGCAACTACAGAGCACAACACATACTGATCAAATTATTTGGCTTTCAAGTTATGTAGAAGAGCTTATAAATTAAGTTTGGCACACATCAGATAGGCAATAACTAGTGGCAACAATGGAGTTACATGAAGACAAAGTACAAGATAGAGAGGATGAACAGAGTGAATGAGGTGACATAATTGAGCAGCGTGAATAAAGGGGATAGAAAAGGAATTTAATAAGTTAAATGGGCATGAGTTAGCATGTGTAGGAGTAACTGATTGCCCTTTCCAATAGTCAGGAGTGATTTTCTTTTTTAATTGGATCATGCTTCTTCACTGCCAAATTGGATGCCATTTTTTGTGCCCTTCTCAAGAACACAATGTTTAAAATAAGTTTTAAAATATTTAATAATGCAAAATGGAGATATGAGAGTAATCAACAGACAGCTCCTGCCACAGAAGAACTGACTCGACTCTGTCCCTAGAAAGCCTTGTAATACTTTACCCCTGCCAAAGGAGATATTGGGTAACAGTTTCCAAGACACTAAAGCGATTAAGGTTTGGTATACATGCTGATTTTGCACTTGTCTACTTGTACCCATCCTGGGAATTGTTTTCCTTCTCTCTCCTTTGTCAAACCAGTATATTGATCTTAATGCCATGATTCTATTCTATTCAGAATTCTATGATCCTATGATTAAGATGGATGCTCTGTTGCACATGTGAGCATTTTTATTTTTGTTTTTTAACAAGAAGGCTGCTTTGGTACAACAGGAAGTATGCTGAAATAAAGTCCATACTGCAAAAATTGCAAAAAACATGACCATAACAGAATAGTTGAACAGAGCAGTCTGGCCTGCACATCAAAGATCTAAAGTGCTATGTCTAATTCTTGAACTTGACTTAGCACCACTGTGGGAAGTACTTAACCTCCTGCTCTGCAATACACCTCACACAAACACAGTAAAAACCGTACTTCTCACTCCAAATAATATTTTCAGGAAAGGAACTGAAATTCCTAATTAAAAAACACAACAACAGAAACAACCAGTCCCTTCTGCACTGCTTAGAAATTTGTGGATACTGAAAAGCAACAGGAACCCAAAGACATTGCATTCAGTACTTCTGATGAAAGTTTCTCCCATGATGCTTTTCTGACCTGGGTACAAAACATCTATCTCATATTTTAAATAAACAGTCCATTGCCTTCCTTGTGACAGGTGGTCTTGCAAATGTTCATATAGCCACAAGGAATAAAACTCTCATCTGTTCCCTTGAAGACTATGGAGTATTTATGCCCTACAACAGTCATCCTGACGTAGTCTTCAGGCTTTGCTGAATTCATGACCTCAAACCCATTTGATTTTGGAAGACAATAAATTAATTTGGCATCTAGGACAGCTTGATCTTAACAAAGATTACCAACAGTACCATTACCTGTCTGCATGTGGGTGAACTAACTTTTTTGCTTGCAGATGAACCACTTTCTGTGCTGAACAGAAGGTTTTTTTTTGGTTTGTTTGCTTTTTGCAAGAGATAGCTGAGTCCCAAGCATAGGTGGGACTTAGAGAAAAGGGATTCTTAGTTCTTATGCTAATGCCCTCCACCTATCCATCTGAAGCTCTCAGATATTCCTGCCAACCCAGGTATATCGCACTTGTAGTCAGCATGGGACATAGAGAATTAGAAGCCACTTCTGAAAGTGTTAAATCTTGAACGTTTGCTTCAGTTTCTCCATCTGCAAAATGCAGACATTAGTAATTTACTCTAGAGGCCAATTCACATGTTGATTCCCCCACTTCTGACAACACTTATGTGGAAACTCTCAATATTCTAGAACAGGTCATTTATGCTTGAATCTGAATACAAAAGATGTTCCTCTTAAATTGGACTATTTTTTATGAATTGAGCCAGAAATACAAAATTCATACAAACTCTTTTTGACTCAGAAAAAAGTGATTCCATCCTCTCTGCTCTCACACCACCTGCCAATCTCTCCACCTCAAACAACCCATTTTTCAAACCCAATCTAGATGAGTTTAAGATTTGCATGCAAAAATTCACCATGTGCTTCATATTTTTTTTTTCCTTCAAAAATAGTGGTAATTAGATCTGAATCTCAATCCAAACAGCAGATGCTGGGCTTTCCATGCTGAAGAAGGCTGCCAATGACCCAGAGGATCCTCTCTTAGTAATCATAGTGTTGCCACACACGTACAGAATCTGTTAAGAAGTTACTGCATTGCGTGTAACGCTCCTGTAATCTCAGAACAAGTCTGTGCAGGTAGTCTCCTCATAGTGAAAAAGGCTGCTATATTTTGGAAGGTGAAGAAAAGGGAATTTTTTTATGGAGGGAAAAACACGGCAAGTGCAGTGCTTATAACTCACTCAGTGATGTTGATAATGTCTCAGGGACAGCACTTGGGTGGGACCTAGAGGTCTGGCTACCTAAAACTCTGCACTATCGTGATTCTTTAGAGAACCCTGCAAAGTACTATTTACGGTTGGCTCAGGCAGTCCTATTTAAAGGCTTCTTGAGAGAAGTCGTGCTGTAATATATATGGATTTGATAATGTCTACCTAGGCTAACCAACAGCCATTTTTACAATTCAAAGCTGCACAGTAAAGACAGAAATCGTGCTAGGTACTGACATCAGCAGGCTTTCTAAAAGCCACACCAGCCCCAGAAAGGGCCTAGTTTCATAAACATGTCCCTGTTCTTAACCATAGAGACTAATAGAGAACATCTGTCAGGAACCGTTGATGGTTTCTCCATTTCACGCTGGACTAGTATCTCATTGTCTAGACTAGATATTTGCTTGTGTGCACCAGGCTCCCTGCCTCAGTTCTGCTGCAAATTAAATACTTAATGAGAAAATCCACAAATGGACCATTAGATAGGTTATGCTGGTACTGAGAGCATATAAACAATATGGATATGAATTATGTGAGATGTAGCTCTCTCATCTTCCTCTAGTCTTCTAAAAGCACCCAGCAAAGATTACAGTCCTCACAGATGTTATATATCAGATGGGTGAATTTCAAGCAGGACCTAGAGTAAAGGGACAGTTTTCTTCTGTTGAGTGTTCTTGCTTACATGCCCAAAGGATATAACTCGATACTACTCTTGAAGGCTTGGGACACTTTTGAGCAGACAAAACCCCTTTGTCTTGAAGAAGATAGAATGTTCTCTGTAAGAACAAGAAGTATAAGAGTAGTTAAGCTCAGCCCACACCAGAACCACTCTCGGAGCACATCCCACAGTCAGCAGCATCTCATCAAGAGTGCTCCAGTTCACAGATGTTTAAATCTGAGCATCTTCCCTTTACCACTGAGCAGACACACAACTAGTAAGTGCCAAAAAGCTGAGGAAAAGGGATGGAAAGAACAACAAAACCTTTGTTTACAGTCAGGAATTAAGTGGGTACTGGAGTAGATTAAATTTATGAGACAAATCCTGCCAAAAATGATTTTGCATTCTGCACTAACCGAAAGTATTGCAGTGAACGCAGTTGTACGAAACAACTGACTACATTAAGACCAAGGAATAGTGCCATTAATTTCTTTCATTAATAATTCAGCTCCTCCCACAGAGATTCTCACCTTCCATTTAAACAGTTTCTACCCTATATGGTTGAGGAGAAAAAGCCTGAAGATGCAGCTGTGATATGATCTACTGGATCAGAAAACACACCAAAGAATCTCACACTTCTTTTAAATCAAATGAATCATTTCTAAGCTAACATCACAGCATTTATTGTAACCTGACTTAAGGTTTTTGAATGACTGAAGTTAGAAGTACTTTAACATATCAAACTTGCAGGCTCCCCAAATAAAAATAAACAAAGCTCTCTCCATAGCTCTTCTGGAGATTAACTCCTTTCCTCTTTCTGCATCACTCATTGCTATGAATAAGGAAAGCAATGACAGCTTTCAACTAATCATCTTTCTAAAAGTCCCATACATCCCATCTAAAACTCTCAAGATAAACAATATAATCCTCCCATGCTGTATTGTACATATTCCACTTTCACAATAGAATTACCAGATTTGTAGTTACTCATACCTTTATTGTAAGAAAGAAAATAAATATTAAACTATTAAAAGTTGCTTGAGGACTTCCTTAGATGCATTAGAAATAATTTAAGTAGATAAGACATAGAACATGACTATATCATTGCCTTGTGTCCTGTTAATTCTAAATTGTTCCTAACCATCTACATCACATCAAAAGAAGACGCAATTTTAATGAAGTAGCTCCTCTACCCAAAACCAACACAAATGATCATACAGCATTTCCACCAAGGTCAGGAATGTATAATGCCAGCAGTACACCATGACTTCACAATTGCTTAAAGGATCTTTTGCTCAAAATTTTGAAACTCTTGGATCTCTCACTTCCATTATTTATAAAAGTTGCACAATCACATCTGACATGCCATGAAACTTCCATTGCCCTCTGCTCTGGTGTGGTCATCCTTTGATTAATATCATGTTTACCACAAAGCTACATTCATTTGAAAAAAGACTTCCCCACCACACCAAAAGCAATCTGCATCATATGCCATCTTTACAAATTACTCCACCCTCATTCCACAGACATACACATAACAAAAACAATGATGTTACTCACTAGGAACTCCAGACACCAGTCGTAAGGGACGTAATACTCGGAAAGCCCGCAGTGCTTTAACATCAAATCCGGCACCTTTTCCTCCTATTGAATTCCCCCCATCTGCTTTGGTTGCTTGTTCTAAAATTGCACTAAAAAGCCTGTAAAAAGAAAAGAAACAAGTTGTAGGCAGACAGCAAGGCTTGGGCTAAACAAGAACAGAGATCATCATCGTATCACATGAGCTATCTCACAGACCTGTGAAGAGTGCCACACATCTCACTCAACATTCGCATATGGTGGAGGAGAGACAGACTCTTCCCATATGCAATAGCCTAACGGTGATGCCAATACCATTTGCAAATGGAACAGACAAAAACATGACGTGTTCCTCCTTCAGCCCAATGGTTCCTTTCAGCCAGCTGTACCTGTCTGCCCGTTGACATATGAAGGTGCGCTCCCTGCCCTGGGTGCTTTGAAATGACAATTTTGGCAATGTCTCATGATGAACGTGCATGCGGTCAGGTTTTGAAGGCAGCCTTCAGTCAGAACATACACATGGGAAGTTGAGCAGAAAGGCAAGAAACCACAAATTGCCGGTGTTACCCCTTCTGCTGCTAATATTTTGCTACCTTTATTAACCACTCATGCACCCTGGGGAAGGAATCATCATTCATCATTAACTCAATAATTAATTATCTGTCACTCATTTTACAAGGAATTAAGATTCACTAAGGTCACTGCAGGTAGAACTGGGTTTAAAAATCAGGGCTCCTTCAAGGTGTACATTTTTAGGTAGGAGAGTATGCTCAGATTATGTGTTTGTGTACCCATTTGTAAATCCCTTGATGCAGTGGCTATGGAAAGTGCAAAACTGTAGGAGTCTTATTATTAGAATATTTTATTATACCAGTCCAAGTGTTTTATCTTGGCTAGTAGGAGTAGCTGTTTTAAGGAGATGTCTCCATCAAAGCACATTTGAAAAGGCAGAGTAAGGCAGGAAAGACAATTTTCTTCTGTGAAAAAAAATGAAGGTTCACCCTATGTATTAATAAGCGTTTGATTTAATAAATTAGCTGTCAGGAAGCAGCTTCCATGTTTCTGGTAAAACAATGGATCCTTTGGGGGAGTACGGATTCCTCATGACTTTGCTAATGACATTGCTTTCAGCCTTTAAGTCATCGGCTTGAACCCAGCCAAATTCAGTGAAGGTAAAAGCTGTTCCAGACTAAATGGATGTTTGGCACTCTGCAGAAAACCTTGCCTGCAAGCGGCAGAGACCCCATGGCCCACAGCATGCCATGGAAGCACCAGATGTAACTTTAAGAAGCTGCAGTAGCCTGGATGAAGTGCCCTGGATTGAGCGCTGGCTGATTTGTCTCCCAGACACCGCAGTCTGCAGTGCCTCTGTCAGGATCTCATTATCTACATTCTTAAATGGAAGACTCCACAGAGAGCCCCCAAACTGCATGTAAAGCAGAGACTGAGCTGCCTGATTGCTTTGCAGGGAGCTCTGATCCCTGCAGTCTGCTTACAGCCTACTGATAGGGCTGCAAATATAGGGAGCTTGCCCTGAATAGAAAACGGATTCATTTGCTGAAGCATCTAAGCCACCACTTTTCCCCAGCACTAAAACCACAGAAAGAGGTGGATTAGTGAGGTGCACATGTGAAATTAGTTTCTTAAGCAGCTTGTTTTTTTTTTTTTTTTTAATAATCTTAAATTTGATATAGAGAGTCTTATAAAACTTGTCATCTGTGACTGAGGAACTCCTAACTGGATCTATTCAAAGCCTCAACTTCAGGCACTGCAGAGAGATTTAACAACTAGGTAACAAGTGTGGGAAAAACCGCGTAGGGGGAGGTTGCATGCTGAGGCTGTAGGTGTTGCAGACTGTGAAGCAGGATGCAGAGAAGACAAAAACAGAGCCTATCAGAAATACTGAGTTGACTACAGACACCACAGAGAGCGATAAACAGGGGCTGATGTAAGGAACACGAATTATTGGAATGTATGTATTCCTTGAGCTGTGTGTACAGATTATGCAGAGTTGCAATTTTCTGCTGGTCTTCATAATAGAAACACTGTAGGTCAAATTTGGCTTAATATATTTCCAGAAAGCTAGTGATTAAGCTCTAGAAATGTGCTCTACTTCTTATTTAAACATTTCTATCTTCCTAGTCAACACAATTCCCATACTAGATGATGACTGACATTCCCATACAACAGTCCCAGTCTCCTGGGATCCTCTGGAGGAAAAAGAATTCACTGTAAAAGGTTTCTTATGCTGTTTTTTAGCTGTCTTGTAAGGTTGAGAAAAAAACATCACAGAACTCTGGATCAGCAATTGTGCATGACTGAGGGTCCAGTCTCCTTGCTCCCAAGTATTGCTGGACCTAGGTTCTACCAAACAGCAGCTCATGTCAGCTGGCATCAAGGGCGTTTCTCCTGCCACTCATGCAGTGGGTAAACCATGGGCTGCTCTGAAATTCTGAATTCTAAGAAAAGCTACATATGTTCTAAATTAATATGAAAGATATAAAAACAAGGCAAAGCAACTCATTTCTTTGGAGCTAGAACCTGCTTTCTCATACCAGTGCAGCTCTGCTGCAGACCTTGTAACCCTGCTGTGTGCTCCAGTACTGACATGCTAAACACTCTATCTTGAGGTACCCACATGGAACAGCCTACTCTGTCAGGAATAACTTTCAGCTATTGCTGCTTTTAAAAACCCACGTTTAATCTCAAATTGCATTACTCCTGCTAATCTTGCTTTAACACATGCTCAGTATCTCCCTGTGCACTAATCCTGCTTTTTACCAATGCAATACAACTTTTTCTTTATTTATTTCACTCTTCCCTTCTTCTACTGGGCTCTACGCTGTGTCCAATCTGGCCTACTGAATCTCTTATTCCTCTCTCTAAATTTGGATAACACCCTGCCCTACTGTCCTTCCTTGCTCTTCCTGAGTTAGGGCAGGGGCAGATCTATGGCTCAGAGATTACATCCACCACATGCTTTTCTGGCTGTAACTTTGTTATGACTCAGAGAAAAAATAAGACCTGGTTAGAAATAGTGAAGATGAGGAGACGCAGAAGAAAGGTAAGGCTTCTGACTGCCTCTACCATCACCCTCTTTTAGGAGGAAAACCCACAACCCATAGTTTGTAGTTTCTACAATCTCTATCTAGTCTTCCTAGTTTGTCAGCTAATTGCTTTCCAGTCCTAAAAGAGACAGATGAATGTTAAGCTACTGGTATAAACTATGAGGCCAGAGTCCTTCTACTTTGTATTTATAGTGGGGGAAAGTCTGCTCTGTGGTGAAAATCTGTGGGAAAAGGTACTGTGGAGCAAAACCCTGTTCTTTCTGACTCTTCTAAGTGGGAGAGTTAGCTGAAATGCAGGCTGCAAGCAAGGTGTGAGAGGACTCTGTGCACACACAGAAATCAAAGTTTGAACGATACAAAAATGCAGGCAGTCTGAGCTCTTGTGGCCACTGAAAGTCTTCACTTTTTCTTCCTTCCTATTTTTTGAAAGAATTCAGAAATTGATCTTATTTCCTTCCAGCTAACTACTTTCTGCCGTGCTAAACTCACACCCCATTTTCATTAGGATATTGTACTTTCCACTGCAGAAGTGCAATTAACAACATCTTGATTTCTGAATTTCACCTGTGACTTGACTACACCTGAACTAAATTCATTTGATAGGCATGAACTGTAAAGCAGAAAACATATTTCTATCACACGCAATGTGTGTATGGGCACAGTCCACTTCTGTTTGTTTGATTCAGAACTACTCATGACATATGAAGTTGGCGTCACTGTTCCCACGTTCTCATATTTTTCTGTTTCCTTTCTGACATCTGAAACATCTAAAAGGTTTTCTCTTTGCTAGATGACTCCAACAGCAGTATGACAGGGCTGCAACCTGCTCTACAAATCTTCATTTCCTCTGTGAGGAAGGCATGCTGATTTTTAAAGCATAAAAAAGAACCCGTCAAGGTCCTCCAGAATATAAAAAGGAAACAGAGAGCTTGGTATTTGTAAGGCCAAAATCAGCAGAAAAACACAGCTGAAAGAATCCTCATCGTTACAAATAAATAGTAAGCTATAGTGATTTTTATTTTCACCATGCTTTGCAATTCACCCGTGATCTTTGAGTGTGGAAGTGTTTGGGCCCACCCTTTAGAAATGCCCCAGTGGCCTTCAGGAAGACACATTGTGATCACATTTTCCAATCTGTTCTGAATTTCAGATCTTTTCCAAATACCTTTGCTGATTACCTTCGTAAGTAAGCCTGCCTTTCAAATTATGACACCTTTTTACTGGCAGAAGCTATGGGTCCTTGGAGAATGACTGTGCTTGGCAGACAAACCACAGTGTTGCCAGGAAAGACAGATAGTCTTCTAACACAACATTGTCAAGTTAGTCTTTTCTCAAGAGAAATTTCCTCCAGCAGCCTAATGGTAACGGACATTGCTGTTTTATCTGAAAGTTTTATGTTTTCCAAAAGAAGAACAATAAAATTACAGGAAACAGGAAACAATTTGACTAATTGTCAGTGCTTGTGGGTTGTGCCTCATTAGGTAGCATATGGGTGTGATCTCTACTCTTAACTAATAATGTTCTTATCCACAGAGCCTCTGACAGATAACCATAGACAGACATTTTTCTTGAAAGTAGTATTTAATGGTATTGCTATAGCAGGGTCATATGCTATTTAAAGACAAGCTGGAATCGAGCTTTAAAAGGCTTAACTGATGAATAAGCAGATCTCCTGCACTGCAAGAACGATAAGCTGTTATAAACCCTCAGGTCTAAAGTGCATCCTTTCTCCTGAAAACATAGCAGTTGTCTTCACTTCCTCCTAGAATTTACAATTGGTCCTACACATCACCATGTTTCTCTTATTCTATTTACTTGTATGTTTTAATGTAAAGGAAGGCAGTTATGCTGCTTTAGCTTCTCAAGATATACTAAGTTATAATTAAATTGATTTAATGGGTCTTAATTGATCTAATGGATGGGGCTTTGAGCAACCTGGTCTAGAAGGAGATGTCCCTGCCTATAGCAGGGGGGTTGGAACTAGATGATCTTAAAGGTCCTTTCCAACTCAAACCATTCTATGATTCTATGATAATTACAGAATCATTTAGGTTGGGAAAGACCAGTAAGATCACCAAGTCCAACTACCACTTACAACAACCAAGACTAAACTGTGTCCCTAAGAACCACATCCATGCTGCACAAATACCTCAAGGCATGGGGACTCCACCACCTCCCCCCTGGGCAGCCCATTCCAATGCCTGAACACCCTCTCCATGAAGAAATTCTTCCTGATATCCAACCTAAACCTCCCCCGGCACAACTTGAAGCTGTTTCCTCATATCCTATCACTTGTCATCTGAGAAAAGAAACTATCACCTCCTCACTGTAACCTGCTTTAAGGTAGTTGTAGAGGATGATGAAGTCTCCTTCAGCCTCCTCGTCTCCACATTAAACAAGCTCAGCTCGTGTAGCTGCTTCTCATGACTCTTGTTTTTTGGTCTCTTTACAGCAACTCCATATCCTTCCTGCTGTGAGGGGGCCCAAAACTGAACATAATACTGTTGAGATTGCATCTTGGTCTCACCAGCGCCCCATACAGAGGGACAGTCATACGTAGTAGTCAGTACATACTAAGTAGATTGAGAGATGAACAAAGTATCTAAAAACCTGCCTTTTCCTTTGTTCCCTTAGCTCTCATCAATACACGAAATACTTCCCAACTAGACTTTCTAGAACAACCATCACTGAAAATGAAAATGAGGCCCAAGGCAGAACAAGCACAACAGTTACCATGGTCTTTTTTGTTGTTGTTTGTTTGTTTGTTTGTTTTGATGCTTCTATTATTCCTGTCATGCTGTTCCTCACATCCCAGGCCAGATAACCCCCTCTGCCCAGTGCTACAATGGTGCCCAAATCATTCAGCTTTCTCCAATAGCTTCATCAATGGCCAGAAAAAGATGCCACAAATAACTGCTGATATAAGCCTTTATTTCTGCACTTTTCTTCCACCCTACTTTCCCTCTCTTGTATATTTTTTTTTCCCATGGGGCTTCTACTCTAACAAACTATTGAAATGTCACTGAAATTTAAACATGATGTCACTGAGGTGTTTCAGACAGTCCCTAGGAGAAGAAGGCAGGGCAGAACAGGAACAGATGGCATTGCCACACAGATTTTGCAGAGGGCTTGTGGAGAGAAAAAGCAGCACACTGGGTTAGGCTGCGGCAGTGTAGGAGAGAAATCAAACAGATAAACATCAAAGGGACCCATCTGGCCTTGAAGTGGAATCTGTCACTTGAGATTGGTACTATTTAACAGAGACCATGGGGTCTTGGCCATGTTTATTATGCTGTGTAATCCCTCCCCAGTTACATTTTTTGTTCCCCATCTCCAGACTGAGAGCTGCTGGAGGCAAGAGCGGGTACAAGAGCTGAGAGATGCAGCTTCTGTCATTATTGGCAGGGGAATTAATTTTAGCCTGTATATCATCTTGCTGATTAACTGCCTTGGAAGGAAAATTGAAAAGGACTGTACTTAAACTAGATATAATGCCACCCTCTGATTTCTGAAGTCTTGCTCTCTAGCATACCAATGGAAGAAGAAGAGGTAACACATGACCTCTCCTTAAAAAGTCTTTCTCCTAGAGATGAAAAGGAAATAATCATATTCGTAGGAGTTCTGTTCTCCAATATTTCTTCACCAAGCAGCGATCCCAAGGCATGTGAGATGTCTGAGGACATTCAAAGGCAGAACCAGCTACAGAATTGGACAACAATGACAGGAGAGGGGTTGGGGATTTGCCAATTTCCAATTACTAATTTGCTGTGCAATCTTCTGGCTGTGGGTAGGAATGAAGGGCAAAGGAAACTGGGCACTGCTGCAAACAGAGGAGCTATGCCCACTTTGAGTGGGCGATGTCTTGGGAATAACAATTGGTGCTGACTTGTTCTCTCTTCCCTCAGTAGAAACTCCTTCCATCCAATTTTCATAGAATCATGGAATGGCCTGGGTTGAAAAGTACCTTGAAGGGCATCCCATTTCAGCCCCCCTGCCATGTGCAGGATCGCCAAACACCAGACCAGGCTGCCCAGAGCTACATCCAGCCTTGCCTTGAATGCCTCCAGGAATGGAGCACCCACATACTCTCTAGGCAACCTGTTCCAGTACATCACCACATTTTCTCCAGGATGCTGGAAGCAGTAGGGAACCAGTAGCACAGAGCAGTTTGCTGAAGCAATTATTTGGGACCACCCCAAAAATGGTCAAGTTGAACTTTGATTAGAAGCAGAAATGATAAGGAGCACTGATGACTCAGAGTGCCCTTTTTAATGCTTTACCTGGGAGTTGTACTTAAAGGGAGCTTAGTAACAGAAGAGAGAGCAACTTTTTACACAGGTAGTGATAAGAGAAGGGGGAGTGGTTTTAAACTAAAAGAGGGGAGATTTAAGTTAGATGTCAGGAGGAACTTTTTCACTCAGAGAGCAGAGTGAAGCCCTGGCACAGCTGTCCAGAAAAGCTGTTGGTGCCTCATCCCTGGAGGCACTCAGGGCCAGGTTGGATGGGGCCCTGGGCAGCCTGAGCTGCTGGGTGGCAGCCCTGCCTATGGCAGGGGGTTGGAACTCAGCTGACCCCTTCCAACCTAAACCACTCTATGATTCTATGATTCTGATGCAGAGTTTCCTTGGGAAAGAGGTGGAAAGACTCAAAGTTTTTGTGGGCGATGACATTCTGTAATAATGGAGCTGTGGGAGGGTGGGACCAATTACTCAGGAGAAAAAATACCTTCTCTCTTCGTCTTCAGGGTAGTTTATTCTTCATTCCTTCCATTCAACAATCACAAATCAAAAACCTTATTTATCTCTTGCACTCAGCAAGAAAAAAAAAGGGGGGGAAGGTTCTTTATTTTGTTTTTATTCAAATAAATTAAATGCCAAGCTTGAAACACACAGAGAAGAGATTGCAGCTTAAAGTGGAAATGTGATCCATAATAGTAAAACTAGTCTTTAAAAAGGTTAAAGCATTAAAATTGTCCAAATCAAAAGCCTTGAGATCACCATCAGAACAGTGTGACTGAACTAAAGAACTTTTTTTGTTGTTGTTTTTTAAAATGAAAACCTGAGATTTAAAATTTTCATCCTTCTTTGCAAAAGAGTAGTTCACAACATCACAGAACCTGTTTCTTATTAAATCCCATTGTTAATTTATGAATTCTACCTGGATATTTTTCTTTAATATTCACACAGACTTGCAAATAAAGGGATTTTCTTCTACCATAAATGTGTTAAAGCACTTTACTTGCACTGCTTTCTCTTTTCATCCATTACAAAAAGAGCAGTTTAATTTCCATATCTTGCAAACCATTGAAAGCTTTGGGAAAGTCTAAGTAGCAAGGGATACCAGAGAGAAAATGTACATCAACTGGATGTCAATCCTGATTTATTAACCTTAAGGTAAGTCATTGCTACACAATGAAATCAGTATGAATCAAGTTATACCTTCAGATGACCAGCAGGAATTAACTGTGCAGTACCATTTGGTAGAACATGTGGTAGAGAGAAAAAGATGGATAGCAACCCCTCACATCACCTATAAGGGATGTTTCAACCCTCATACACCTTCATGCTCCCAAAGGTTCCCAGCGTCCCAAGGTGTACAGTGTATTCAAAGACATGGTGCTGATACTCACCCTACTACCACAATTATAAAATCTAGTAAATTCCAGCCATTGCGGAGGTAAGCGTTGGGGTGAAAGAGAAGTCCATATGCTATTACTTTTAAAAATGCTTCCACTGTAAAAATTATGAGAAAGAGATATTCCACTCGTTCCTGGAGAGAAAAGAGAACAAGAAAGACAACGGTTAGCATGAGTGACAAACAGGACAAGGACAGTTTCTGCTGTCAAATTCCACCCACACGGCCTCCGGCTCAGTATCTCATCACTTGGGTACATCTAACATCCGTGACTTGCCAGAGGCCTTCCTCCTCAGACTTGCATATTCTGCAGCCAATGTGACAGGACGATGGCAGCAAATTTTGGTTAGGTATTTGCTGCCTTTGCCTTGGTAGGGACCGATCACTGCACAAGTGTGTGCACAGGAGGAGGGCAGAGGGTCCACAGGCATGTGCCAGGCAGGAAACACTGCCAAGTGCTGTCACCCCTCTGAACAAATTGTATCCAGTTCTTTTCTACCTCTGGATAGAAAGTGTTGCTGGATGCAGTGCTGCAGAGAAGGACAGAGAGAAATTCACTGATGCGTGTTTCATACAACGCCTTTTTTGGGATTCCTTTTTTTCTATTGCTGGGAATAGGTAGGCTATTGGTTTGTCACCTGTTTCTGATTTTTGGATCAGGCTGACTAACACGAGGCATTTAGTCATTCCATCAGAAATGAACATGTCCCTGTGAAGCGAGGGCTGAAATTTAAGCACATCCAAACAAAGTCACTTCTAGTGATGGTACAGTCCTATTCGGGACAAGCAAGCACCCTTCAGGAGACAGCACATAGGCTCTCCACCTTTCATCTCTGGGTTTTCAGCCCCACAGTGAAATAAGAATAGTAGCATTGCAGAAGTGGTTGGGACCACCATCTAAGTAGGAGGGAAATGGCAGCATTAGCTAATCACTACAGAAGTGCTGCATGGCAAACTGGATGAGAAATAAGTATATGAAAACAAGATGACAGCAAAGGGAGAATAGGTCCCTCTTAAGTTTAAGCTACAAAGTCAGTTATTAAGAGTATTCCTCATTCAAGAAATAAAAATCTGAAATAGAAATTATATCAGTCCAGATAGTCTTGGTCACATCTTGTAGGATATGCAGCAAGACAATCAGGCAGCCAGCTCAGTACACTGCAAGTCCAAAGTTGCCCTGCTCCTCTGTCTTGTGTGCTGATGAATGCATGCATGATACTTCCATATGACACAGAAACATAAAATGTGTGAGTTTACATAAGATCACTTCATCATTTGACTCAATTGCCCATTTGAACTTCCTCCACTCAGATCCAGGTAATTAATAGCAACTCACTAGCAGCTCATTAATCAAAAAATGTGATACTCGTCCATTTCCATGTTTATATTAGCATGTTATTTTAGATGCCTGAGACATTCCATCTGATGGTAGCAGGTATACTCTTACACTTTAAAATATTGATCTCTTTTCTCCCATAATGTTACCACAATGCCTGCAGTAATCCCTGGTGTTTACTACAAAGAGCACCTGAAAAAGTATTGCTCTGTATTTATCTGATCCAGTCGTAAAGCTTTTGAACATACCCACATTACAGATTTTGCCCATCATTGTCCCAGACAGACATAGATCAGGACACCAAGAATTTTTCTCCCGTTGAACTCAGAGAAGAATACAACAGCATACAGCACTCACAGCTACTGCATTTATGAGTCTCACTCCCTGTTCCAGCCAAAGAATTTCCTACAGTTGTGGGTAAGCACTTCTTCTTTCCCTCAGAAAGGGCCACCGGTAGCTCCAAGCCCACTCTGTCATTCAGACTGCCCTTGAGATTGCTGTTTGCACTCAATTCATTCTGCTCTGTAAGCAGAGAAATTGGTTCATGGAGAAACGTCGTTTTCCCCAAACAGTCTTCCTCTACAACTTCTCTTGGCAGTCAAAGGGATTTTGAGGAGCCCACTCTCTTGTTTACCAACTCCAGGTACAACTTGAACCTGACCGGCTAACCAACTGAAGGGGAAGGCCTAAGACTGACCTCATGCCCAGTGATTTATCTCTAAACATTGCTTTTGACCTCAAGAAGCGCTGGGACAAATGCTGCTGCTGTGCCTGGCTCTGTGCTCTCTGTGGCGGCAGTGCTCTGCTGTACTGCTCTGCCCAGCCAGAAGAGCATTTCCACTCCATGAATTTCATTGAAATACCTATATTATACAACCAAAAGACCGAGAAAGCAAATACTTGGGAAAATTCTGGAAAAAACTTTGTCATTATTTAACACTGCACACAGCACCCAGTATTTCAGCAGCTAACAGGTTCCACTGGGTTGGTTGAGGAGCCTCATAGCACGCTGTGAACCATGCAGAAGATGTCTGTGGGATGACTGACTTCTGCTTTGTTGAGCCATGTCACTGAGGTAATAATATGCCAAAATACTACATGCAGACGCATATATATACATATATATATGCATGTATACATATACAGCTACAGGTTGTTTGAATATACTCTTTACAATGCTCGTGTTAAGATAGAAAGCTTCACAAAAAGCAAAATTATATAAAAGCCTCTGAAATGAACATAAGATACAGAATACTGAGCAGAGGAGAGAGATTTTATGATCCTCCGCACTTAAATTAATGATTTCAGGACTGAAGGAAAAATACTGCCCAACTTACACAGTGCAGCTACTCCAAGGCCATTTCAGGGAGCTGCTCCCGCTCAGAACTGAGAAGAATTTGAAGAGCCTAGTAATTAACTTGTGTTCCCTCTCTTCCGTACACCATAAAACTGAAGAGCTGTTATGAGCACAGCACAGCCCAGCAGCAAGGAGACAGAAGCAGGCTCCCAGGGACCTGGGTGCAGTCCCACTCAGTGCCCCCTGCCTGGGGAGCTCAGACATGACCCAGCCACCTGCTGCCTTGGTTGGACACAAGTGGAACACCCAGTGCACTTGGGAGCCCCAGGACCATTAACCTACCTCTGCTAAATGGGCAGCCACGCTGTTGCTGGCTGCTCACTCCAAACTTTGCTCCCAGGAATTAGGCAGACTGGGCCCCAGTATTCCAGGTTCCCGAGGGACATAACGCCATAAAGTATACAAAAACCCTGCTTCTCTGAGAAGGTAGTTTGGTGCCATGTCAAAAGAATCCCAGAATCGTTTGAGTTGAAAGAGACACTTAAAGGCCATCTGGTCCAATCCTCTGCAGTGAACAGGGACACTCACAGGTAGATCAGGTTGCTCAGAGCCCTGTCCAGCCTGACCTTGCGCATCTCCAGGAGCTGCTGGGGCTGTCTGCAACCTCCCGGGAGGGAAAGGAGATACCAGCAGCACTGTCCCTTCAAAGCACATACTCAAACCACAGCATCAAAAGACAGCAAACATTTTGGAGCTGAAAGAAAGAGGGCATGGTATTTTTTCAGTTGTGTCTTATGAATGGGAACCACGCTGATGAGGCTCAGACTCACTAAGAACGTTGCAGGTTGCAGAATCACAAACCAGGAACTTCTTGCTTGAACAGTATTGATAAAAATGTTTCAAAAGAAGAAAAAAGGAAACTCTAAACCGAACTAGTAAACAGAAAGGCAAATTAAGTGGACGAAGAGGAGTGATAAAAATTTTCTAAAACCGATCTGTGCCTGGAGCACACACATGTTCCAGGAATGGCTCCACCACGGTTCTCTGTTGTTTTATTACAGATACAGGACATGAGCAGCAGCTGCCCTGGCTGACAGACCAGCCAGCACCAGCATTGCCAAGAAACAAACTGTACATCATCTCATTCTTAAAGAAACAAACAGTAACTTGCTGCTGAGTGTCTAAGATGTATTTCCAAAAGAGGATTACTATATTAAGTACAAAGCCCCTCTAATCCCATGTGCTTTCTGAAGACGTCATAGGTTCATTTTTGTTTTTAATTTTTAAATGGTACCTAATGGCAGCCTGGGTTCACAGGAGGAATCTGAAAACAGGAAATCCCAGCACAGCACTGCAGGGTGCCTTGGGGTTTTTCTCCTGCCATGAGGGGAGCAAGCAGACCAGTGCTGCTCCTGGGGACCTAGTCATCAGAATGACTCTATCTCAGTCCTTAGCTCTTCCAACCCCATCCACCCAGCAGCACTGTTGGGTTAGAGCATTCTCATTGCAAGAGTTACCCTAAGGCTCAATCACAGTCAGAGACTCACATTTCGTACATCCCAATCTAGAAAGTTTACAATGTGAAATTCACTCAGTACAGGTTTTCTTAAACATCGCTCTCTGTCTCTGCTAGAACTCTGTTCATCCTGTAACAAACAATTTCAAAACCTAGATTTGATGTATTTGAAGCAAAGTGCAGCAAGCTCTTCACAGATAGGACCCATCTAAAGCTGGTTGTGCGATCTTAGACCAAGTTACGTCAGTGTCTGCACTACTATTCCCTAGTGCTCCCCTAACATAAGGGAATACAGTTCTTCAGTAATGCAAATATTCACTTATCCAAGGAAAACAACGATATTTTAAGGGCCTCTGTCATATAGGATGTTTTCTCATTAATTGTACAAATAGGTTCTGAGAGATACAAGTCAGAGTGGGAACACTCAGACGTTTTCCTAGTAGGGAAAACAATGTTTTGCTGATGGGAAGAAGGAAAGTGACTTGCAGAGCTTGGAAAACAGCCCTAAGACTTAGTGCAAGAGATTCCTTTTTTTTGGATTACAAGTTACCATCACGTCTGACATACAGATATCCTTGCTGTATGAATATGCTGACCTAAATGCTACTGTTTGCTTAATAACTTCAACCTTCACTGTGAAAGAGCCACATATGTGCACTTACATATAGGATCAAGTCAATAAGGCAGATGTTGAGATGGGTTTGTTAACTCTGAGTTACTTCTGAGTGTATTTGGTTACTCAGAAGATGTTTTCAGCTAAATACGCATGAAAATAGTACGCAAATACATGACTGAATAAAACTTGTTTGAACTTTTTTGACTTATGAAAATGACTGTCATTGCAGAAAACACTGACCATTTCCTTTTTTTTTTTTTTTATAACGAAGATAAAGGAATGATTAGATAGCATATAGTTGAACATAACCTAATCTGCTGCTAATAATGGACCTAAAACACATTGCCCTTTCTGCCAGTTCCTCCAAAAGAATATTCCCCCTCAAATCAAGAAAAGGTCATTTACCTGACAGTGATAAAATAAGACCATAGAAGGAAGTGGATGGCTGGTATTTAACTAAACATAGCCCCCCCTGCTAGTAAACAGAAGTCAGAACAATTTCTGAAAGCTTAGATTTCCAAATATCATCAGCACTGCCTCCGCTCTACTCCAACCAAATACTATGTCTTTATCGCCGTCTTTTCTGTGTGTAAAGTTAAATACACACTGAGTACTACAGAAATACCACCTTCAAGTAACACTTGTGAATGGGGAATACTGCCATGTTCTGCAACTTTTAAGATGTACAGCATTAGAAGAATAAACCAGATAAATATAGAATTCTTGCTAATCTGAAATGAGCAACTATAAAACAGGAATGTAGCATAAGCCAGGCTTTGGTGCTTGATAATTTATAACATGCCTACGATGCACTTAAAAGAACTTCCATGGAAGTAAATGGAAAGGAGGACATTAATAGTTTTGAACAATCACAGACCTGATATATATGCACAGTCAACAAGTGTTTCTTGGCAAATTAACAAATACTTCATGCCTAGTTCTCTTGCAGGATCTAATCTAAGCTCCTTATTTATTTATTTTGCAGCACGTTGTCCAGGACCAAATTGAAGTTATATATGGTTTCAGCAGAGTTATATTTTCTGTCAGTGTCCAATTGCAGTAGAAAACCAAGGCACAAGGGAGGCAATTCCCTCTGCTAGGCATCTTATAACAAATAAATGAATAAATTACATTACTCCATAGGGAATAACGTAATTATTGGAAAACTTACATTTTTAAAGAGGTTAAATTATGTCAACATTACTTGGCCCATAATAGGAGGAGTGAGATTTTGAAACCTTTATACTGAAGAAGATTCCGAGCAACTTGATTAATTATGGAAACAGTCCTGCTTCGAGCAGGAATTTGGACAAGACAACCAATCAAAGTTCTTTTCAACCTATACTTTTCTAAGAATCTGTCTGCATATTTTATCATTCTAAACGGATCTCTTGTCCCCAGAACAACCTAACAAACCAGCTATTTCCTTTCCAATCACACATCAATACTTACCAGTTGGATGCCTCATTGCCTATCATAGAGATAGTCAAGCACTTGCCTTAATTATGCATTCAATTGAACTTCAAATTTGGCCTCTGGTGCTGATTAGATGTCTAACCACTATAAGAGTTTTCCTCATGGTCTTTGGCTAGCAGTACTAGAAACCTCTTGGGTTTTCTTGCTCAAGATGCCTTCTTTTTTGGACTGAAAATGAATAATAGCATTCTGCCTATATACAAATATAAGTCAGAGAAATCTTCTCCTTATAGGCTTTGTTTTCATTTGTTGGGACAAAGAACTGAAGCCATCCAATGTACAAACACTCTAGCCTGAATGGCTGTGAAGAAGCAAAGAAATTCATGTCCTAGATATTTTTTTTTGTTTTGGTCCACTAGTCTGATTAAATTGAAATGAACTGTCACTTTATATTCTGATCAGACCAATAGATTACCCTTCCAGAGGGAAGCAACATTATGGAAGGCAGCATAAGGTTTATGACTCATTTAGGATCTCTGGATAGGAATTAAAAGCTGGCTAGGTGTTGTGCTGTTACCATGCATGGGAATGAAATTCACCCCTAGAAAAGTTTTTACTAGTTTCCCTTTTGCAGTTTCAGAGGCAGTCTGGCACCTTTTCCAAGGTTAAAAAAGCCATTTGAAACACCACAGTCAATTGTCCGTCTACCAACTACTGATTAAGGACAGAGTACCAGGGGCATCCATTTAAATCAGAGCAGCTTCAGCATGACAGCTACATCTAATAGATCATCATAAGGCGTATCATGTCTCATTCAACTCCCAGAATGGCTCAGATAACTTAGACACTGGCTATTCACTATGCTTAGGTATTTGGATTTGCTCACCTGTGCAATGAGATATAGAAGTCTACCAACCATAAAACATCTCAGTGTTCATTTTAAATAAATAAATAAATAAATTTTAAACACAGTCCCTTCAAGTCTAACCTTTTTATGCTTAACATCATGTTGGACTTAAATAGTGAATCTTGTACTTTGTTGGCAAGCAGAATAGTATCTAGCTCATTTAGGGGAATTCTATAAAAAATCTGCGTAAACAATACTGGCTCATTAGGACAGTTTCTAAAAGGCTTTCACTGCGCAGGATACACAATCATGCTTGCTTTTGGAAACAGGATACAGAATCTCAGCTACGGCTGTTCTAATGATTTTATTGCTTTGTGCCATATATATATGTATATATACAGGCTATTTCCTGAAGTGACAGGTCTGGAGTTCTCAATAGATATTTACAATCTGATCATGAATATATGAACAGTGATTTCAGCACATTATTTTTCAGTGAGTTTCTAAACTCCACAGTATTAGTGAAAATGCTTAACAAAAGTGAATTTCTGTCCTCAATAGATTTATTAATTTTAAGTTAACCACACAATTTCAGGGAGACTAATGATTTTTTTTTAAAATGCCTGGAATCAACATTATCACAACTACAGTTTGTCTACCTCGTAAGTTTCAGCTGTCGTCGCATACAATGTTATGCTGAGGAACCTTCAGCTTTCATATAATCATTTAGGTTGGAAAATACCTTCAGGATCCCCAAGTCCAACCACCCAACCCAACCACCAAATCACGTGCCTTAGTGGCACTTAGAAAAGATGACTGATGGTGGCACTAAGAGCTCACCAAACATTGTGTCCCAAAAGGAAGCACTGAATTTCTAATAGGACTCAACATGCAGACAGTGAGTTCCCTTGGAAATGTACCCATATTAAGACTTTCTTTATGCCAAGGGTTTTTAGAGTTCCCTCATGGACAAGTCTCCTCATGGACATTAATTTGACAAAGCATTTTTTCTCTCATATTTTTTTTTCTTTTTAATTTCATCTGATTCTACAAGGTTTTGAGTAATTCCAGTATATGCCAGGCTAGACTAAAATATAGACCAAATCAGGGAGAATTTTACTAATTTTAACACGGAAAATATTGTCCCCTTACTACTAGGTAAGTCAGTAATTGCTTTTAGGCTGACTTTCCCATTTCTCTTCATCCCCTTTATAACTTCTCAGGAAATCTTCCCTAAATTGCTTTTCACGGGGAGCCCTGAGTGGACAGACCAACCAGCAGTGTCCCTCATGCAGACCCTCGCCATTAGGCATGCTTCCAGGAGAGGACAGGGCTAGCTGGGGATGGATGAGCACAACCACGGAAAGAAGAATTTGGGCAGCTAGCATAGGATGAGAAGTCAGCAAACATGAAACAATAGCCACAGCCAGCACAACTTAGACTCACTCTGAGTTACCCTCAATTACTGTTGGGCTGGACTAAGAATTGGAGAGACACGAGGGATCCCCTGCAGAAATCCTCCCTCGAGTCTTTGTTTGGATGCACCACCAAGCAGGGACTTTTCTCTGACTGACCACCCAGAAGAGCTCCTCAAATCCCACTTTTAAAACATTTCTGTCAAATGCATTTTAATCCAATCACTATAGTGCATTTTATGATTCTCTAATCTATGTTTTTAATCTACTACGATTCTTTCATAATTGTTTGTGCAGCTCAGCGATGCCTGACAGAGAATGCTTTATAAATAAATTGAATTTATGACTATTATAATCTCTCCCTGTTGAAATTTCTAAGCAAATAGATGGGTCCCACAGTTCATTTTTCTATGTTCTAGGGCTGGGGTCTCTCTATGCTCATTCATACAAACACAATAGACACACAAAAAAGAAAGAGAAAGAGAGGTGTTGAACGTGTATGTGTGTGACCTTTTCTTTCCATGAGTAACTTAAAGGCATATTTAACATTCTGTTCACACTGCTCATGGCAGACAGGAAAAACACAGCTGAAGGGAATGAAAAATGAAAAGTCCTTGCAGCTTCTCCATCTCAGCCTCTGTCTCTCTTCCGTGGGGCGAAGGATTCAAGGTTTTGTTTACTACCCCTGAGTAAGTTTCTGTTCATTTGCTTGCTGCTTGAATGGACAGGGCACATGAAATGAGGCAGCTATATGGACCTTTGACAACCAGCACATAAAATTCATTTTATTTCCTTAATGGAAGTCTGATTGGTAATTAAAAACATGACTGTGACCTGTGCAGTACTCAGAGAATAAAAATGAGCTTCATTTTAAAACAAACTCACAAGGCTGCAGCTCTGTATAGTAGCAAGATTTCTTCTGGGCACGGAGAATGGAAAGAAATGCTTCAGTTTTAAATAGTTTTTGCTAAGTTAGGTTTACCAAAATACCCAAGCAACTGATATTCTTTCCCAGTTTTTCTATTCCTTGGTTCAGCTGCCACCAACCACCCTGCCTACCCTCAACAAAGTGGCTATAGGTGTTGAGACCCATCGACTGGAAGCCAGAATTCAGACTCCTCTTGTCAGACAGGGGCACTTATTTTCATTTCTTCTAAGACAAGCATTTATTTAATCCTCATCTGTGTACGTATTGCAGGGGTAAAGGGGAACACTAACAACCTTGCCAAGCAATGGCACCTTTCATCCATTAGGCTGGGACTGAGCATCAGGTTGGCGCAACCTCAGCCTGCAGAGGAAGAAGGACACTCGATCACCCTGCCAGAGCCTGCAGCAGCTTGGGTGGGTGCAGATTAATGCAAGGTCACGTCGTAACAAAATATTTGGATTTGTTTCAAGAAACCCAAACACAGGGATCTGGGAATGTTAAATCATTTTTGTCCAGTAAAAGTGTTCAAGCATAATGCTCTGCAATTTCTGTGCTAAAACTCTCTGAGAACTTTCCCTCAGGGAAGGAAGAGAAGAGAATATTTCATATTTTAGAGAATACAGAATATTTCAACTTTTCAATTTCATATTCATCAAAACCAAATTCTGAAATACTTGGAATTTCCCAGGGCCTGTCTGGAAAACCAGCAGGAGGGAAAATGGGAAGAAAAGAAGCATCTTTGAAATGGGTTAATTCACGATGATACATTTAGGGTCCTAAAAACATGGGGAAATGTTTTTTAATGAAGTTCAGGCATTAATAAGGAATGAACACTGCACTGATACCTTTTGTGAGTGAAAAGTCCGAAAAGAACTGTAGTGAACTGCTAATTTTCATGCCAGAGCAGAGGAGAGGCAAGCAACGCACGTGTGTTTTTTCTCACTACGATAAACCCTTACAACAATATTTACTCTCATGTAGACAAACTTAAAATAAAAATTAAGAAAAATATTACACTCTGGACAGGGAAAGGTCACAAATGTTGTTAATATCCTATAACGCTCTTTAATTAAACTCAGCTTGATTAGCTTCTGGCTAGTTTACAAACAGTCATGCTCTTCCTCCATTCCCTGGCTTCAGGGATGGCTTTATTCCCTTGCAAGCAACGCAGGCTGCACGATGTCTGTCTAAAGAGAAAAGTCAGCTGAAAAAACCCCAAAGCCTACCCCTAACCAAAATCCCCCTTCTTCAGTTACAGACAAATCCTTATTACGCCCATCGTTCTGGAGGCCACTCCTGTTGAAATGATCTCAAAGAACTCAGCCAGGTTTCCCCTACATCAGACAGACTACCGCTCTGGGCTGGCAAACATTTTGCACCAAACAGACTTGGGTTTCAAAGGTTTTGCGTTCACTTGATGAAAATGTTACACACTTTATGTTTTCACTTACTATGTTCCCAAGACTCTCTCTTTCTCTCCAATCACCCTCAGGTTCTAAGCAAACAGGTTTCATATTGATCTGCCTGAAAATTATTTTTAATGCTATTAATGTTAGGCTGCTGTCCTGGATGCTTCCCAGGTTTTTCATCCTTACCAGTTGTTCTAACTGATCTGTAATAAACTAAAACGATCACTTTCGCCTTGCTGCTGGCCAAGTCCCAGCTCACCCTACTGAAATAAAAGACAGTTGATGCCTGCACTTGAACTCATTTTGGTGGTGTGTAAGTGTCTTCTTGTGCTCGGTACATACTCCTCATAGCCTTGCAGACTCTGCACAGTCTCATCCCATGACATTTTTTGGCATTTTTACCCATTCATTCTCCCACTCTGCTTTTTGTACATTTTAGGTCATGCATATTAAAATTGGGCTCATTGCCCACAGTGCAAAAACAGCAGGAGCTGGATGAACTCCTGGATGCTGTTTTAAGACAATTATTCCCTTACTGTGTTGTTCTCACCCAGTCATACATGCGATGATTACCATGTTTAACCAACAACTACCACTTTAAATTCAGAAAAATCCAATCAGGCTACACACTTAATATTGAATCATAGAATGGCTTGGGTTGGAAGGGACCTCAAGGATCATCAAGCTCCAACCTCCCTGCCACAGGCAAGGCCACCAACCTCCACATTTAATGTAGATCAGGTTGCCCAGAGCCTCATCAAACCTGGTCTTGAACACCTCCAGGGACGGGGCATCCATAACCTCTCTGGGCAGCCTGTTCCAGCACCTCACTACTCTCACAGTAAAGAACTTCCCCCTGACATCCAACCTAAATCTTCCCTCCTTCAACTTAAAACCATTTCCCCTTGTCCTGCTGTTTCAAAGGGTTGGCTTCCCTCTTGTTTGTAGGTTCCCTTTATGTACTGAAAGGCTGCAATGAGGTCACCCCTCAACCTTCTCTTCTCCAGGCTGAACAAGCCCAGCTCCCTCAGCCTGCCATCATAGGGAAGGTGGTCCAGCCCTATGGTCATCTTTTATGGCCCTCCTCTGGACCCCCTCCAAGAGCTCCCTGTCTTTCTTCTACTGGGGACCCCAGACCTGGACGCAATACTCCAGATGTGTCCTCACGAGGGCAGAGTAGAGAGGGACAATTGAAAAAGTAATACCCTAAAGGAGCAATATGATAGGGCAGGCAAAGCTTTTAAGGTACATTGTATAACAAACTTAACTTCAGTTTTCAAAAACAAGTAGGGGCAAAAATACAGATTTTGCAAACACTTAAGAAATCTGTCATGGGACACTTTTTAAATGAAGTCCTCATTTGGATAAAATTTCCACTAACTTCTAGAAGGTCTGCATGAGCAGGAATTGAATAAAAGCTGAGTAAGTACAGTAGATTTTTGTCCAATAATACCAGAAGTATTCTCCCTTAGGAACAGTAAATAGAATTGCATAGACTTTAAGGATTAAAATGTTTTCTTTCAGTTGTCTACAAACTGTATTAATGTTTGGGAACCCTAGGGTGGAACTGATAAAACACTACAATTAAACAGAATAAAATGATTATCTATAGAATAGCAAAAAGAGTGTGAAAAAGAACAAATGCATAAATGGTGAAAAAATTTTAGATGTAACTCTTTCATTCTGTGTTAACTAGAAGTTTGTGACGCCAGCAGTAACACATCAAAGGGAGAAGAACAAGTTCTGTAGGTAGCACTGCCCAGTCCAGAACTTCTTGTGATCTCTTTAAAGATTTTGGGAATAAACTCAATAAGCTTTTTTTCTCTTTTTTTCTTTTCTTTTCTTTTTTTTCTTTCTTTTTTTTTTTTTAATATTTTACTAATAGAAAGGACTGTGATTAAATTTACAGTTTTTTTTTTTTTATTTTGCTGAAATATCTCTATTTCATCAAGCAATCTAAATTGAAATTTCCATGCTCATTTTTTTCCCTCTCCATCCTTATAGGACCATCAGGCTTCACAAGGATAAGGAAAAATATTAGTAAGATAACATGTCCCAAGGACTTGCCCCAATTGGCTGAGGCTGACTCCATTAGCTTCGTTCCACAGCTCATCTTCCAGGCACAACATCACTTGCACATACTCTGTTCCACTTTCCCACGCTGCCACTCTTTGCATTTCAAATTCTATTCACGATGTAACAAAATAAGCAAGTAGGACTATGAATCCAATGGTCTGGATTGCCATATGAATGGCCATAAAACAAAATAATTAGAGAGAATTTTAAGATTTTAATTAGCTTTCTTTCTGCAACCATCTCTTTTGTGAAAGGTTCAATTACCATGAACTAATGCTATTAGCTTCACTGTACTATACTGTGTTGGGCTGTTAACACAGAAAGAGGAAATGACAATGAATTCTCCTGTATAACTTGACAGATGTGAAATCAGTAGGGCTAAATCATCCCACAAGTCTTCCAGAACAGATCGAAAGTATGAGATCACCAGGAATAAGTTTGTCTCATCACCTTAGTGCTTTAGACCTTCAGAAAAGACTCCAGTGTCTATGACTGATGATGACTCAAAGTCACAGTATTGCAATACACACACACACAAAAGCAAATATAATGCTGGGATGTGTAAACAAACGCACAAACCGCAAGATGCAAGAAAAAAATCCTTCCGTTATACTCAGCAGGAGTGAAAGATCTGCTGTAAGTCTTGAATGAAGGAATATGGGGGTGGACTACAGAGGTACAGGGGAGAAAAATGAGGACTTTATGAAACACAGAAAAGTGAGCTGAGAGGAAAGACTGTGGTGATGCTGTTCACTATAGAGAAGGAAAGACAAGACAAAGTATAGATTGCTGCAGAGATGCAATGAATAATCTGTTTCCCTGCATTTGCTTTGAGTACAGCAGGAATTAATGGCTTTACACTGGAACATAGAAAATTTAGGATGAGCAATGAGGAGATCCTTGGGATGCCAGTATTGCTGACTGTGTTGCTCCAGCATAATAGCCTAGGAATTCATAGAGTTTAAATTACTGGAAGATAAAACCTGACCTCTCAAAGTATCTCCTAGACCTAAATGTTGTAGTCCTAAGGCTCTAGCAAACCAAACACTCAGCC
This sequence comes from Gallus gallus, assembly GCF_016699485.2. Lineage (NCBI taxonomy): Eukaryota > Metazoa > Chordata > Aves > Galliformes > Phasianidae > Gallus > Gallus gallus. The sequence continues at coordinate 61,444,487 of NC_052532.1, read as the reverse complement.
AGATTCCTCTCATCAGAGTGGCAGCTGTCTATTGGTTTTGGACAGAAAGACACCAGGGGACAGTCCTTCTGTATTCATGAGTGAATAGCCTTTCAAAATGTCTTTGACACTTTTGCAGCTAAGCGGATTTATTCAAGAAATCTGTTACTCATTTGGGATTTCAAGGAATAACTCTGCGTGCCATCATTTGAAAAAGGAGCTCAATAGCTCTCTTGGGGGAAACAGAATTCAGGCTTCTCCCCAGGGCTGATCAGTTCAGAAATACTGTTGCCATCACACTGGAATGGGGTACGTTTTTCTGTCCTTATGGTGCAATTTCAAAGTTCTCGAAGATTAAATTGTAGAGGCCAATTTAACTGGAGGGATTTTCCCTACTCGAGAAGACACTCAGGCATTGTTGTTCTGATTGATTTTCATCTGGCCTGCTCAATTTCTCTTCCTCAGTCAATCTGACTCTGAAGGGATTTTGGGAACGTGACCTTGTGAATGTTTAATTTTCTTTTCATTTCTTTTGTTTTGGGTCCACAGAGCTCCTGTAACAGAAATATACGAGCTTTGCTGAACGTATTTTTAATTAATCTTGGGCTCAGAGAAATTTGGAGATTGTTGAACTTACATCTCTGGAGCAATGTTGGAGTTTCCTTGTTCCAAGCAGCAGAGAAAGAGCATTTGTTGAGAATTTGGCTTAGGCCACTCAATCTACCAATTCCCGTCATAGATCAGAGAAGGCTTCAAAGCAGCACTACTACTAGCTTGAGTAAACAGAATTTCCTTTATCCAAGAGTTGCGCTGAACTTCACAGACAGTAATGAACAAATTAAAATATAAACCATACCGCATGGGCAAAAGAGAAACTGCCTCCAGTTCACAACTGGGAAAACTGAGAAATTTATAGGATAAATATGTTTGAAGATTTGAGGTCTTCTAGTTTTTAAGTGCCCATTCTGAGACAATGATAGCCTGATTCTTTTCTTTTCTTTTTTTCTCTTTTTTTTTCTTTCTTTCTTTCTTTTTTTTTCTCTCTCTTTTTTTTTTTTTTTTTTTTTTTTTTTTTTCAGAAACACCAAGTGTTTTGTAGTCTAATTGGAGAAAAGATGCCTCAAGGGATAGGAGCTTGGCACACTGGCTTGTCTGACTTAACCATCTAATGAGCTAATAACAGACTAGAGAAGACGAACTACTGACAAGCATAAAAGGACTTTGTCTAAATGTTTATAAATCTTTGATTAATTCATCGTGGATGAAAAATGAGATGCTGCTGTCTTTTACCCTTTTTGTCCCCCTTGGTTGCTGCCACCCCACATCTTCCCTCCTGTTTCTACCATCTGTCTATGTTCTGTTGTATTTTTGTTGCTGTTATTGCTTGTGTTCCACTTTTCTTCTTGTATACAAAATACTTCCAGAGGTTCAGCTGAAACTGCAGTCATAGTCTGTTCAAAACTGAAGGATGAATCTGGAAACTGGGCCTATTTGATTACTACCTTTTGACAAAATCAGGAGCGGGGCAGTGGGATCTTCTGGCGATAGTCTGCTATTCTACACAGCAGATAAGGTGTACATACCAGGCAATATTTGTGAGATGCCAAAGGAACTTCATTATCTGAGAAGGTTATTTTTTGGGCCACCTCTCTGAAGTATTCTGATATACACTGCTAATAGCAACAGACATTTTTAGTGACATTTGCATTGTAACAAGAAAGAATACCAAGACGTTGCAAATGCAACTACAGTTTCAACGTGGATGAGAAGCCTCATCATAGTCTTTCAACTAGCAAATCACATGTGACCAAGGATTGTCAAAAACAGTCTAGTAGCCTTTTGTTGCCACACTTGTTAAAATCAGGGAGCATATGATACAATATATTCAGAAGGGAAACCAACTTCTTACACAGGTAGATAGTGATAGGAGAAGTGGTATTCAACTAAAGGAGGGAAGATTTAGGTTAGATTTCAGGGAGAGCTCTTTCACTGAGAGAGTGGTGGGACACTGGCACAGGCTGCTCAGGGAAGCTGTGGGTGCTCCATCCCTGGAGGTGCTCAAGTCCAGGTTGGGTGGGGCCCTGGGCAGTGTGATGGGGGGGGGGGGGGGAGGAGGGGGGGTAGCAGCCAGGGGTTGGAATTAGATCATCTTTGAGGTCCCTTCCAACTCAAGCCATTCTATAATTCTATGCTATATGACTACCATGATTGCTTTGTACTGCAGTCTGTAAGTAGTTTCCTTTACTAAAAACTTACTGCTCTCTATCCCATGATCGAATGCTGGATGGAGTGCAGAAGGTGGAGAAACATTACATTTACCCTGACCAGAGAGGGAACTGTAGCACTTCTCTGCACAGCGGAGCTCTGTTGCTCCACTGACAAGCCTTGCCTGAGGCCAACTCCAAGCTTCCCAGGGCAGCTCAGAGATAGGCCCTGTGTCAGTCTGCCATTCCTCCCACCTGTTGCTATATGGGATTTGTTTTGAGAGACAAAAATCTCCCTTGCAAAATTATGATTCAATTTGACCGTAACCGTACCTGTCTAGGATTGCCACAAAGTGATGTAGTAGACCTCTGTTCTTCAAAAGGCTGAACAAAAAACAGTTAAATAAAAAGAAGGCTTACACCTTTAGGTCTCTACAGAGGAACAGGGACAGCTCGCTGTACTAAGGCCATGGCACTTTTTCTTTCTTTCTTTCTTTCTTTTTTTTTAAGTAAGCAGAAGAACTCATGCTGTGGGTGGATGAGTGACAATGGGGACCTGAGACGTAAGTGTGAGCAAGTCACAAATAGGAGTGGGTACTATTGACTATTGACTGTATGTTGGCAGCAAGCTTCCTTCCCTAGCACAATCACACAAGAACACTTGGAAATGTGTCCCAGCAAGCCTCTAGTGGGGCTAGTACTGTCTGCACCACGCAAACAAGGCCTGCCTGCACCAGGAGGGATGTGGGGTTTGGGCAGCTGGCGGTGGTCCCAAACCTCACCCTGCTGCTGCTTTGTGCTCCTCCCAGGGAGCCTCACAGCCTCCAAAAATAATCTTTATGGGGCTGTGCTTTACAAGGCAGTCATTTCCAAGAGGAATGCTGCAGTTTTAGCAGTTATTCTTAACTGTTTAAGAATATGCTGGCGTTCAGGAAAATGAGCCTATGAATAAAAGGTACTATCAATTTCTGACTTTCACTGTCTTTGAAACTTAGCCCAGCTAGAAAGGAGAAAAAACGTGTGCTGTCACACATACAAACCTATGCACATCAATACACTTTAATGGGTGCTTTTTTTCCCTCTTACAGGTTTTCACCTCAGAGCAAGACCTAAGAATGTACGGCACTCTCAGTACTTCTCTGTGATTCGAAGCCCCAAGCTCCCTTTGGAAATTTCCCCTTCAGAACAGTTGAATAAAACCTGATATGAGCATCTCATGGCTTTTTTCTAAACAGTTTTAAGTGTCACATGCTCTATTTTGACTAATTCCTGCAAGATAAGCTGAGCCTGTTGCTATCAGAAAAATGCCCAGGTCTTGCATGTTTTGACTAGAGAGGCTTTCTTCCTTTTGTATGCCAAGTAATTCAGAGGCTTTTCTTCCTTTAAAAGCTGCATCTGCCTGCCCAGTATGCTTATGTGCCAGCAGAGAGTTGCTTAATCTCTCTGTATGCTCCTCATCATCTTGTCAGGAAAGCAGAGCATTCCCAAACCTTTACACGGAGGCGATGCAAAAATCTACTAGTCCCCTCCTTATAGTATTATCCTTTTTCCTGCTTTCCTCAATTATGGCTGATTGGTAATTAACTGCCATGACATATGAGTCATGCAGGATCTAGGACACAGGAAGTGTTCAGTGTTGCTTAATCGTGTTCTCATATTTAATGCGTACACTTGTTTATTAGGTAATAGAGCTGTGCATATTTACATTGTGCTATATTAACTGGGGATGTTGATACTAGAAAGGGACAGAGAATGACAAACAAAAATGATACAGATAAATGAGGAGGAAGAAAGAAAAGCAAAAACAAAGTACAAAGAGAAATAGGCTCCCAGGGCATTGGAAGGAGGAATTCTCTGTTGTGGAACTTGTAAGTCTCATCTTTGCTACATTACTTCAAGTTCAACTTACATCTCATGGTGCATTTCCAGTTCTACCATAGAGATGCCAGCACTTCTACATCTCAAACTTTGCCCAAAAACACGTAGCTTTTGAATGCCTGTACGACTACTTCAGCATACAAGGATAACAGTCTGTGCACCAAATCGTAACTTTTGCTGCCTGCTGTGAATAGTGTTAGCATCTGCCTCTAATTGCATGAGGAAAGGGACATCCTACAGGAAAGAAATACATATTTTTTTTCTCTCTTCTCTCTCTCATTCCAGCATATAGCTCTCAGGCAGCACAGCAGGCACAGTTTTCACAAGAGCATGCAGAAGAAAGCCAAGATATCTCAAGGTGAAGCAGATGATTCCATTGTATTCAGTGCTGGTGCATGAATGTAGATGAAAATACAGTTTAGCCTGAGGGTTCAGCTCTAAAGAATGCTTAGCTTTTTCATGGGGAAAAAAAAATCTAAATAAGATTGCTTGGCTGTGAAACTTACCCAGGAGTGACAAAATTATGTAGGGAAGATAGAAGGAGAGAAAAAAAACAACAGCATATGCTTAGTACATGCAAGGGTATTTGAATTGAGGATACTTCAGGAAAGTAAGGAACACATGAAAGAAAAAAATGCTATTTGGTTAACTTCTCCTGGAAGCACTCGACAGCTGAATGTGGCTTCAAAAGACCTGAAGGCAGTTAACTACAGGGACTGATTCAAGGCTGCTGTGTGTCAGAGAGGACAATGGCATTATGCAGCAGGCAGAGGGTTGATGTCTATTTTACAGAGACTGTTTGCTATCTCTAATAAATACTTGATATGGAAACAAGACAATATGGAGGACTGCAGCAAGAGAGCTCCTGTAAGCAGAGTTTAATTTGGATACTCTTTTCCAAAAGAATTCTGTGTTATTTCAGTTCTTGGTTTTTCTCCCTCATGGTCTTTACTTCCCGTCCTCCTTCCTGTGACTTCTCCCATTTTCACCCCACTTTATCACCTCCAACTTATGTGCCGTTGTTTTGGCTACTGTCACACCATCACTATTCACAAACCACTGATAAAGCACTGCAAGCACCTATGATAACACTATTTGTAACCCTTAGACTAGTTTCGTGTAATGAAAGCCTACAAGAAAAATACATTCCTCGGGAGCCATCACGAGCTGACAAAGTTTTAAAGTCCAAACAAAGAGTAATAGAAAGTCCAAACAAGATAGCACCAGGAAAACGGGCTCAGCCTGGCTAAAAACAAGAGGTCTGACAAACAGCATGCACAGACCCATAGCTCATTTCTAGCACTTGTTCCCCAAGCTGCAGAGAAACGCTGTGATGAAATCATTTCATTCGTTGGTAATGAACCTGGGCAGAGGGTACACAGACAACAAAGACCGAGTGTTGGTCTGGACATTTGGAGGCAAGCACTGCTGAACTTCTAAGCTGTGCTAAGGATACCATAGCAATGGCTGGGAAAGAGAAGGACCCCAAAGTTCAGCAGCCACATTTTCCCATGCTATTACTGACCCTGTGGTAGGCACAACAGGGAATCAGAGCCAGTGTTTTAGAAAACACCACCCAAACTTTGACTTCTTTGTTTGTACTGAAGCACCTACAGCCATATCCTAAGCTATTTAGTAGCTCTTGCTGTCCTCGGTGGGAGAAAGAATAGAGCTGTATTTTCCAAGTTCCAGTTTTGTATTCTGTATACAAAATATTTCAATACTTGAATTTGTGCAACACACACAAATTTATTCTTTTAAATCCCCCCTCACACACCATTTCCAGCAGCAGTCTCAGATTGGTTCACCCAGTTTTCAACCAAGTTCACCCAGCTGCACAAGGGAAGCTGCTTGCTGGGTGCTCTGGGGAAGGTTGATCAGTTCGGCAGACAGAATTGTTTGCTTCCCAACTGTAGCCTTCATTTCCATTTTTACATATACATACATATATATTTTAACTTAGCCACTAAACAGTTTTCTCATTAAGCAGTCACAAAACAAAATGCATTTCACTTTCCTGTATTACAAACATCTCAGTGACACGGCAGAAAAGCTAAAACACAGCGATTAAGATATCACTTCAATTTATTTTCTGATTTCAGCTATCAAGGCCCACACACCCCAGGCAGTTCTCTCATAAAACAGATGCTGAAGGGCACAAAACTTGTACCTCATCTCTGCGACACTTGTCTGGGGATGTTACCGCTTTAGCGCGTCACAAGTGATTGCAAAAACAGCAGCATCTCCAATATCAAAATACAGAAAAGCCTTATAAAAATTAATTAGATCTAAGGAAGGAAAGACAACAGATATCTGTGTCCTGTGCCAGACTGTTAAAGGAAAAAGAGTAAAGCAGACCGGTTTACAACACTGGAAAAGAATTAATCTGACTCATACAATTACTGAAGGACATTTGTCTCCATAACCCGGTAGGCATCTGCATTTTTCATCCTGTTGAGCGGTATTTCCAACTTTTGATTTCTTTGCCTTATTAGCAACTAACCCTTTTTGTCCTGTTGCTTTTTAACAGTTATTCAACTCAAAGGGAAACATGAAATATCCGGAACATCTACAGAGGATATTTGCTACATAAAGTAGATGACGAAGGGAAAATACTGCAATCCCCTCAGGCTGGTTCCTGAGGGAAAAATGCAGAAATTAAGCAATGTCAATCCTCATCGTTATGCCTACAGAAACAGAAATTAAGTCTATATAACAAGCTAGTGGAGCTCCTTACAGCGGAATACTTGTCCCTTAGGTAAGCCAGGAATTAACAGATTTGTCTATGTGAAATTACATACCAACGGAAGTTTGCTACTTTGCCTGGATATTAGGAGAGGCCATTAAAATCTCAGCATTGACACACAGCCACCAGGGAAAGATGATGATTTTTTAAACCACATTTTACCACGTTTTTACAGGAGACACACCAAATTGCAGCTCCACTCTAACGGCCACGTTAATCAAAATGTTAAGATCTTTCATAACCTCCAGGATATCTCAAGTTATACTAAACAAGAGCCAGGAAGAGGAGTGCTAGGGAGGTTGGGGATTTCTCCTGTCCTAGGCTACAGATGAGCAGAGGCTCATCAACTACAGTGGTGCTTTAAATGGGCCACTCAGCCCACAGCAGCACCAAATTAGGGCAGCTACTCTGTCTACAGCAGAAAATAGCTCTGCTAAGCTGATTTTGTGAGTGGCTCTTCCACAATTCTTCAGGCCCACTCAAAAGCTGCACACAAACGCAGAATTTGTTGCTTAAAACCATACATTCAACTGCAAAAACTCTGGCCTATGTGATGTACCCAAAGAGCACATAATGAATGAAGGCTACTGGAGGGCACAATACAAAAGTCCCCTTCCAGTCCCTCTTCTGCCTGCACCATTTGCAACACGCACTGGAGAAGTGCTGAGGGCGAGGTAGACATCATGTGGCTTCTATCAGCGAAACAAACACACTTGGTTGGCTTCAAACTGTGGATACTGTCAAGTTAACTATTGCCATCAAGTTAATCATTGCTACTGTTCTTATTATTTTCCACCCATCATCTCTCCTGTAACAACTCACTAGCTTTTCTGAAGAACAAAGCGTGTCTGCGGGTAATGATTTCATTGCTTTTCCTCCTCTGCCTGCCTCTCGATTGCTCTTTTACATTGAACAATCATTTATATGGTAGTTTAATTAGCTAATTATGAAAGTGTTTGGGTATTTTAAGGAGGAAGAATCATTGTTTACTTGCTAGTAATTAAGTGGGTTGCATTTGATTTCAGCATTGGGAAATCTATGAGTATTATTTTTTCTATGTGGCAGTACCAAAATATTAAAAACATAATTATTTGCTTATATCATGGCACCCTGAAGGGTGAAGTAAATTTCCATGATTGTAGTCTTTGAGATTCTGGTGGATTATCACCAATAAAACTGATCTGGATATACTTATTAGGGTGTAGAAAGTGCAGACGAGAAAGGGACGCTAGTTACAGACAGAAAGCTTCACTGCATTTTGAAGGCTTTGCAGAATACTCAATTCACCAGACTGCTGTCAACACCCACGCAAACAGATTCTAGCTCCTTTCTCTACTTCAAGGGTAAGGGCAGAAGCAAGCATCCAAACCAGTCTTCTACCGTCCCTGTGATCTGCATGCAGCAGCTGTCCTGGGAAGTCAACATTTATCTTGTGAGCTCAGGTGAAGTTCTGTGTACGGGAAGGCTCTGCTTGCTTCTCTCGACACTAACAAACAAGACAGGTTGCCACAAAACGCAGCATGCCTGGGTGGAAGGAATGGGCGACAGCGGTGGCGAATGAGATGTTGCTGCTCAGCCTTTTTGTCCCCTCCTGAAAGAGGTAGGGGCAACTGCCCATCTGCTGCAGTTGGGCTCTACCCTGAAAGGTAAGCCAACAGATTTTGCAGCCTCAGAAATACAGTTTTTTTTTAATGCACAGATTATGAAGCACAACAAAACCAGCAATAAAATCCCAACAAACTAAATAAAGTTGCTCATGATGTATCTCTGATCCTCATGTTCCCAGGATCAGGTTCTGCATGTGGCACCCATCCCTCATTTCCAATAGGGGACAGCCATAGAATGAGATGAGTGACTCAAACAATACAGTATGAAGGCTTTGGCATCGTTAGCCTCTCCATTTGAGAAATTTACATTACTCAGTAACTCTTACTTAATTAAACAGTGTTAAGACCTCTGCTATCAGAAGGTACAAGAGAGCAAAGCTTCTGTCTCAGATGAAACCCTTCCATCATTTGCAACCCACAGCTCACACCACAAAAGCACATTAAAAAAATGACAATGATAAGTGTTAATTTTGATAATACAAAACAAGAAACAAAACATTTAGTGCATTAATTCAGGGCAAAAGAAACAACACATGTTTCTGTCAGGATGCTTTATAAAAGAGTAGAATGAGGAGATGCCTGTAGTTTATTCACAGTTCAGTTCCCACCTGAAGGCCAACTTCTCTTCCCAGTGGGGAGAAAACTAGCAGAACTCCTATAGTTTCCAGCAGTACTGCTTCCAGATTCATTGATGGATAAGAGGAGAGGTCATTTCTTTAAAAAAAAAAAGGAGTATTCCACCTACAGCACACACACGCTCACACAGTCTGCCCTATAGCTTGTTCCTTTTCAAGGGAATTTTATTGGAGTTATGTCAGATCTACTGCACTCCATTTTGCATTGCTATACTCCTTGTGGCTCTTTTCAGATTTATTTTTCTAAAAGCTCTGTATCACAAACCAGTACAAATTATAACAACAAATAAACGTACAAATCCTGAATTTGCCACAAAAGGTTTTTGTAGGAACAACAGTAATTAGGTTTCAGTTGTTTCTCTTTGAGTTATAGTTTCTTGCAGTTTGGCGCGCAATTTTAACTTCTCTACAGAAACAGACCAGAATTTTACTGTGCTTCAGACCAAAGCAAAGGACAACTCAACTTCAGAAGATAGAGATATCATACAACAATCAACTACTGGGAAACTTGAAGTAGAACTGTGGGATTTGACTAGATACACAGATTAGAATAAGCATGCAAGCAAAGTCCATCCTAACCCACCAGAATTTATCTATATTCAAATTCCTACTTCCAAAAGGTCTCCCCAGTTAAATCCATCTTGCAGTGTGAACTGAAGGTCATTAGAGATGGACCCAGCTGCACCAATAGGGGAGGGGACTGATTCCAGGAGTCAAGGACCCAAGCTAAATATAACTGGCCATCAGCTTCATTCTGCCTTAACCTTGAGGCTACTATCAAAGCATTCCAGGGAATTTCAAGTGCTTTGGTATCATGTGAAAAGAAAGTTGCTCTCAGGTATTCATACCACTGCAAATCACAGCTTCACAGTTTATTAATGACATATGTGCTGTGAACTTAGATGTATGAGCCTCAAGCCTATGTCCTTACATCCCTTTTTCGCAAGAACAGTTTCTGTTAACCTTCAGTGCAGCAACAAATTGAGAGCAGTCTGTTTCAGCATCTCATGGTTAATTAACATGTTGGCCATACACACAACCTTTTACAGCTTGAGTACTTTTAAAATCTAGTTTATGTGCATTTTCATAACCTAATTATCAGTTACTGGTATTCCCACAGCCATGTGGACATCTGAATTGACTAATGAATATTAAAGGTTAATACTTGATGGAACATCTTGAGGCAATATATTATCAAGATCTACAGTGGTGACAGCTGTTAAAGTATGTGAACTACCTAACAGTACATCCAGTGACTTGGAGGTTGTTCACTGAGAAAATGGCCAAAACTGCAGAGCAGTGACTAGCTTAAAAGCTTGCAGCTGGAGTTACAGTCGAAGTCGTGGCAAAACCCTCCAACATTCAGAATTACTTGGAATCAAATAATGAGACAGCCTGCCTTGTGCAGAGCGCCCCACTTCAGTGGGCTCTCTCCATTCCACACAGCTAACACTGTTCATACATCTGAAAAAATCTTTACGGAATCATTCCTTCTGCTCCAAAACTTTTCTCTCAACAACACATCTATGTGAATGAAAGTCAGGAAGAGATAAAATTGATGATACAAACTTTCTAAAGCTTCACCTTCATTAAGAACGTTTCTCATTCTGTCTAATCAATATAGCCACAGTGTCCCTCACGTTTTTCTCTGGGCATTACAGTCATTATGACTCAAGATCTCTAGATTTCTCTCAAGTCTGATCTCTTATAGATACTAACATTGGCAGCCAAGGACAGAGAAATTGAAATTTCTACAATGCCCCATTAACCATTGCTTTCCAGCCTCAAAACCACAAGAGAATGTGCTGCTGAGCACATAGGCCCCACAAATGCTATATATAAACCTTCAATTTCTGTTCCTATTGTTAACAAAGGGTAAGGGAGAAGGAGAGAGCGAGAGATGAACATACAAAAGAGGGATTTCCCATTTTTTCATCATTTGCCCCAGAGAAAGCCTGTTTTTCTCTTCTGATAGAGAACACCACACACAGACATGCACATCTTATCTTGGCAGCAGTCAAGCTACTAACAGCATGGAAAGGAAAGGCAGGAAAAAAAACAGTTGCAAATGCAGAAACAGGACATAGTGGCAAGCATATTCTCCTCTGCAATGTCCAGTCAACTTCTATTATCCTTATATTACACAGATGGAGCTTTACTACTTCTCTTCCAAATCTCTTCTACAATTCAGGCAGCCTCACATTTGGGATGTTTCCTTATACCCGAGTCATCATTTTAACTGTTTTCACTCAATTTCCTTTCTCCGAAGGAGTTTCCAAACCCTAGGAGTACTCTTTTTAGTCTTTTGCAAAACAAAAGCACTAACCAAATACTTCAGAAGTATAGCATAATTTCTGCACTAAGGAATCAGTCTGTTTTTTCTTTTAATTCAATGTTTAGTAGCAAAAAAGAAGTCTACCAAAATAGAATCAGAGATTTTTTAAACCAGGGCGGGAAAGGGAGGACAGATGCATCCCCAGAGAATGCAAAATAGAAATGAGGTTGAAAAGTGAATTAGGCTTCAGTAAAGTCACCTTCATTCTTTTTGACTTCTTCATTTTGAGGGTGACAGAGCACTGGAACAGGCTGCCCAGAGGGTAATGGAGTCTCCTTCTCTGGAGATATTCAAGACTTGCCTGGATGTTTTCTTGTATAACCTACTAGAGGGAACATACTTTTGTAGGGAGTTGGACTCAATGATCTCCAGAAGTCTCTTCCAACCCCTAAATATCTGTTCTTCTGTGACACAACCACAAACTGCTGTAACATTAGAATAGGGGCCATGTGCAAACCAGAAATAATCTTCCCCTTATGAACACAGCAAACTTTCTTACAGAATAGATCATTAACCAGAAATGGATATCCTATTGGGTGTACTAATATCCCCTAACCAGCATCCAGACATGCAGGCTACAACCCACAGAGCATTAGAAAGTAGGTCAGCCAGCCCAGCTGATAGCCCACGGCAAACTGCAGGTGACCCTGGGCTGCTCAGAGAGGCAGAGAGGAGAAGGGATTTCAAGTCAAGGGAGGGGTTCCGTTCTGTCCCAGAAGTGGGAGTGGGCTACAGGATTGCTTCTTGGCTCAAGGTCCATAAGCACTTGTAAGGATGAAATTGGTGACAAGATAAATAAATTCCATGCACAAGAGGTTTTGCTGCCGCTGCTGCTAAAGGAAGCTGAGCACCCAACAACCACAGGGCAGCAATAAAGACAAGATGAACTCAGCACAGGCAGTTTGATCAGCACTGGGCTATAACTGATGTCTCATTTACTTGTTATCTGCATCAGAGCATGCCAAAAGCTTCCTTTCAGTCCCTGAGCCTGGATTTCCTTCTCAGGGAAGGACCACATGCCTCCAGGCACAGAGTTTGGAAGCAGCCAAGGAATACATTTAGACCTAAGTGGTGCAAAGCACTCTTGGATCTCACTGTTTGTTTACAGCTGGAGCAAACACAAGGACAGATGTGCATTGAGCAATGGCCCAAGGACTGGGATTCATTCCTGTGCACTTTCCTTCTCTCTCCTATACCCAAAAGAACTCGAGTCCTTTGAATCAGGGCTTGTGCTGTCTGAAGTTATGGTTATGCTCAATACTATTTCTCTATACCTTTACATGCTAAGAATCAGCTATTTTAAGTTATCCCTAAGTGGAAAATACATGAAGCTGCACGTGAAGCCTGCTATGAACTGTGCACAAGTATTTAATGTAGAGACAAAAACAGTAGTTTACAGGTAAACGCATCAACCTTTTCTCTCTGAAGTTAATCTCTGCCACTTCAAAACCAGCAGGAGCCTGGGCCTGGAGGAGAAAAATATTGTTCTCTGAGGTGGGAAATGTAAGCATTTCAACATTTCAGCCAGTCTCAGGTACTCAAACTTTACAGCTTCACAGGACAAAAAATAGCCCATAAAAGAAGCCTTTTCCTTGCAGTTGCCTGTCACGAATTCATCTTAAATCCATTTCATTTAGGACCTGAATATCCTGTCGTTGGAGAAGGTCACACAACTAATCGTGGCTACTTAGCAGTCCCTCAGTCACTGTGAAGTTCACCACAAAGCAATGCTGTGTTGCATGCATCAACATGTGTCCCTACACAAGGACATCAGGCAGCTTTTAGATGTTTACTTACTGACCCTGTTTGGATGGGAAGAGGCAACTCAGATCCTTACCCCATTACTGATGCCATGAACCAGCTAGTTCTGCATCCTTCTTTCAGACTGATTATTTTGCCATGTTAAAGCCCTTAAAGCTGTAAAATACAAACCAATTGTGACCTTACTACTCGACTGGAAGAAGCCTAAAAAGAGGCAGGGCTCAGTTCTTTAATCTGTCTTTAGCTTCTCCAAGCTGGCGTATTCTGGATACTCAATCATCAAAAGAAGCAAAAACCTGACTTAAAGTTGTAATGGCTTCCAGGGAGACATAGAAATGTACTAGAGAAGATTACTGTGTGTTGTGTGCACATTATGGAAGAAAGGATACTTACAGTGATGTGAATTTTGCTGACTTTGTAAAAGGGGTGCAGTGTCGCAAGCTGAGGCATCACACAAGCCTGAAAATGAGTTTTGCCTTGGGGTTAAAGTTTACTTTGTTTTCAAGACTGCTTGTGGTTTTTCAAGGTTAAAGGAAGAGACTCCCCACACATGAGGTCTCAACCTAAGGACTGCCAGAGAGGCTGAAGGCCTCCTGCTCTGTTGTCACATTTTCTGCAATGTCTTTTGTGCAAGCAGGCATCCACATGAGCTGGCTCAGTAGGTGGTTAGCAGCACTCGTTGGCAAAAGCTGCTTGTCAGGGATCTGGAGGCTCTGGGCTGACTCTCTGGGGCTGTCAGAGCGGATGAAATTACTTCCCAAAGCAGCCTGGCCACGAATACATGTATGTTCTTTCTACGCTTACACACATGTACACTCACACCAACATTTTCCTAATAGGCAGCTGACAGGCGGGCAGATAATTTCTAATAACCCGGCTTATCATCACAGCTCCCAGTGACACAAAGAGGCCTGGGAGGAGGGTAGTGTGTTGATCCATGACCTTTACCTACGTCAGCATGAGGAAGGACAAAACAACCAAGTGCAAGGACAGCAAAATGCAATATGCAGAGTCTCTAACTGTAGACCCAAATTGCAGATGGGAGGGAAGGAGCTGAATTGATCTAACCAAAGCATCAGAAAGCAGACAACCTGGACTTTCTTTTGGCTCACTGCTCATGCAGCCGGTGCCAGCAATTTAATCCTGGGAGCGCTCCAGGCCAGGCCTCACAACAAGAGATACCAGCCTAAGCAGCTGCCCTCGCAGAACATGCTGGCATGCTGCTCTCCTTTTGCTGTCTCAAGGTGGCTGGGTGAACACAGTCTTGTAACTGAGAGAATTTTCTCAGGACATTTCACACAGATTGAGGACATTCCACAAGCCAAGCTGCTTAACTCCTACTTGCCCAGTCCAAGGCCAGCATGCAATTTCTCCCTCAGAGCTAATCCAAGACAAGTCAGCCATATCATATGTTAGGAGGATTCAGATCAGCCTTCAGATAGTAAAGACCAAGTTTGACCAGTGTTATGTGTACTACGGAGAGTATGACTTTTCTTCTCCTCCCCAAATACTGATGGGAAAACAGCTGGGGCAGGCATGCAAACATCTTATGAGATAGCTCATCATAGCAAAATCAAGATTCTTTTTAAACTACAGCTTTGAGATCATCTTACTCATTTGCTCCTTTTTTGCTCTGTCTAGCCTCGGAAAGGCCCACTTTCTATCCTTCCCATAGTATCACCCCTGGCATTTCAACGTCCTTTGCAGCTTTAGCCAGCTGGAAGTTACCCAATCTCTCTCTGCTTTAATGACTCCTTGCAAGTCACAGCTTAGTGAAATATACGCATGAAACTCCCAAAGTTGGGGAAAGTGGGAGAATGGTGTATCAACAGATAACCAGGGAAACTGGCTTGCTAGCGCAGAAACAGCAGACAAGGACACTTTCTATCATGGAACTTAAGCAAATGGGGCAGCTGCTGGCTGAATACAACCCGATGAGAAGATGGTTCTTTCCATCAATGGGAACTCAGTGAGAGTTAAAAGTTCAAGAGGAAAGGATGCCAATGTGTACTAGATAAATCTCTTAGGATTGCAGTAACAGGAGCAATAATATAAAATTAGAGATATCAGCAAGTGACAAATTTACTCAGAAAAACACAGACTGGTAAAAAATACGACCAAGATGTGCTGGTTCCCAGCTGAGGACAGCTAACTGGGTCAGAACCATATAAAGATATTCTTTATGTGGCTATCTTATCTGCCTTCACTTGTAAAACAATCTGTGCATTAATGGAAGACAAAGATATGCTAAGAAATAGTTTTCTCCACATCCCCAAATTTCTTACCATGGTGTAAGACTTTTTTTGCTTATCTAATTTATTTTTACAACAGTATTCCTAGGTCAATAGTTCACGAATATTGGTCCTAAAAGCAGCTTTAGAGAACTGAAGTTAACAATGCGTTACACTGACAACTTTTGGAGGATGTTTAAGGAAGAAAATGAGGGATTACAAAGTAAGACAAATCTTATGTTACTCATTTCCAGTAGACAGACCATGCAAAAATACCCTGCCTCACTTGGGAGAAATGGAATAAAATCTCTACTGTACTTTAGAGTGGGCTGTGGGGAGGGATGAGGATGCAGAATTAGGTATATTTATGTTCTGCAATGTGGAATTTTGAAGAGCTACTTTTATTTGAGAGTGTCAAATAATAAATGAAGGGGAAAGTAGAGGAAGATGTGATAAGGCCAGTAAGCAGGAAGATAAAAGTCCCTCTCCAGGTTGAAGGATAGAGAGTACAAAAAGGGAAGCAAAAAGCCGTGGGCCCTTGCACCTTGGAAGGAGCTCCTGGAGCCCCAGATGCAGAGACATCAAAGGAACAGCCTCACCTGAGGGAGATCAAGGTTGAAAACTACAGACACAGGAAGAGAGGGTCCAGAAAGATGCACAGAAACTGCAGCAGAAGGGAAAAAAGCTACAGTATTGAGGAGAGAGAGGCAAATGCAGACAGCTTGACAGGGCAGGAAAACAGAAGGATGCATGAAACCTTTTGAGAGTGCACTGAACTTACACAGCTGTGAAGCACAAGTTGTGTTGCTGCGCTAATGTCACAGAATCACACAATCATCAGGGTTGGAAAAAAAATCACCAAGGTCATCTAGTCCAACTGTCCACCTTCCACAAATGATCCCCACTAAACCATGTTCCTTAGTACCACATCTGAAGGCTTCCTGAACACCCCCAGGGATGGTGACTCTACTCTGTCTTTTCTGTATGGCAACAAATCAAAAAGACAAAAGACAGGAAGCGTAAACATAAATAAATAAATTAACAAATAAATAAATGAATTTAGGAAGCAGCAATCCCAAAGACAGGGATAGTATCTCACCCAGGGACAACAGGCAGCAAGAACTCGAGGAGAGAGATATCAGTGGACCAGCTAGCAGGAGTTTAGCACATGGCCTTTATTACAGTCCCTCCATGCGTAAGAGGAGCGGAACTGCAATGACTCAGCAAAAGCAGCGGGTATAAAAGGTGTGGAAAACTCCTTTGTAGCTCCCCATGCTCATGTCTTCAAGTATCAAAATGATGCTAAATTTTCTCATCAGAGCGTATATTCCATTCTGCAGGGAGGTCAACTGTTCAATGCAAACTAAATACAACACTCTTTCTTCTTGATATCATACAGAAAACTTTCCCTTATATTGGTGATCACAGGCCTGTAGCAAATACAACAGCTTACACTCATGACTAATATTAAGAAGTATGTTTAATGTACTCTAATTCTCTGCAAAAAAATCTAGCATTTAGGGGAAGAGACTGAGATTTGTGGCAATTCTTTGCCCTCCACATGAAATACAAAACTGGGGATCATAGTCAGCCAGCCCTAATCTACAGAACAATTGAACTAGTTTTTCAGCTGCACTGGTTTTTAATGGATAAAGAATGCCAGAGAAAAAAACCAAAACACAAAAACTGAGCATCTTTTACAGAACTGTGAAATTAGTGGCTGTAGGGAATATAGTATGCATGATGCATCTGAATTACAAGCATTTGACTAAGCATCTCAGGAAACATTACTCACAGACTTAATTCACTTCAGTCGTGATAGGAACAAAATCATCCAGAGCAAAACCAGACTGAATGGCAGTAAACAAAATCTAGTTATTGGCATGCTATCAAGTTTGCACACTAAGCTTACTAGGATATTACAGAGAGATACGTTAGTGTAGTCTTCACCTAAGATGTTCATCACTGTTCTTGATAAAATGCCTATTAATAAAGAATGATATGGTTATAAACTAAATTAAAGAATTAAAAAAAAATAGTTGGAAACTAGTCAGGTCAAAGAGCAGAAAAACAAAAGAAAGGCTGAAGAAATGAGCTCTATACAGAGGCACTACCCACTGTCACAGAATAGCTACGAAGACCATATCTGGTGCTGTGAATTGCAAGAGTGCGGGATATCACTGCCAGGCTCACTTTTGCCTACTGTGCATGGATGTCATTGTCCCTCAGTAACCTTGAAAAACAGCCTCAAGGTTCAAGGTGTGCAAACTAACCCCAGCACAGCTGAAGGATTGCGTAGAGCTGTCTGAAGGGTTTTGTGGCCCATAACACAACCGTGATTGAACACCTCCACAACTCCAGACAGACACATGCAGAGAGAAAAGCTGATGGTGTTCATGTGACACAGTGCTCAGATGAGCCTCCACAGTAACTAGAGCACACCAGATCTGCTCTGCATGCACAATTTATTGGCACAGGTACATCAGCAGCCTTTGCAAGATGTAAGTGCTGGCATCCTCGGAAAGAGAGGAAAAATTACACTGAGTCTCTTTTCATATGTGATATTTTATATGTGTGGGAAATCCTGTAATAGGATATCTGGGAAATCCCACATCGGTCCAGGGGTTTTGTGACCTTCTCTGAAGACCACATATTAAGATGGTTCTGATCCAGGGACCAGCACACCAGAGAACAGGGAGACCTAGTCACCGTTTCCAGGACATTCAGGAATATTTCATTCACTTTGAGACATCTCATTAACTAAAACAAAAATCTAGCTAACGTGGAACAGAGGAGAAACAAGAACAACCGGGGACTGACTTAAAAGGAGACACAATGAAAATAAAACACACAGACTTTGGCTTGGAGACAATAAGGAAGGAGAATGCAACAAGAAAAGACAAATACTTGAAGGCTATAAACACCAAGAAAGGAGAGGAATTTTGGTTTGTGCAAGAAGTAGTAAACTTAGGAGTAACGACATTAAATTAAGGGAAGATAAACTTTCATTGAAACATCAATTTGTCTTTACAAGTAGTTCTAGTGCGCTATCAAGCATTCCTCTAAAAAAAAGTCCAGAAGATCCATTGCTTTGGGTACTTAAGAGGATTTTGGACAAATAATTGAAAGCACTCTGTAGGGAAAATATTCTGTACTGAGAGCCAGAAATGCCGTATGATTTAGTAAGTTTTTGTCTTACTATGATTTCTCTGAATCTCTATTTTGAAACAAAACATTAGAATGAGATTTTCTAGCATAGGAAGATGGTGAAAGACAATTTGTCTTGTTTTGCTCAAGAGGTCCTGCAAATTATACAAGTTTTATACATTGCTTATTGGATGCTCTTGACATAATTGAATCTAATCTCAAAGTAACTCTTAAAGGAAAGACGAAGAAAGAACTAAATATTCAGACCTTGGCAAAGGAGACAGCGATGGAGGAAAACTGAGCATATAACAAATATCTGAAGGATATAAAATACAATCAACCAAAGTAAAGAGAAGGAAAAGAACTCAGGCAAACGCAGCTTAAATGACTGCCTCTTCATGCAGAACTGGACAATGGCAAAGCCAAGAATCAAACTCAAGTTTCTCAAGAAGTTGGGAACTCTGGATTCCCTTCTTATATCTGCTTATATCACGACTAAAGCTAATTTCCTCTGAAGTCAATTTGGGAAAGCTTAAGCTATAGGAGATAATGAGAAGTGCGTTAGAAATCACAAAAAGTGAAAGACGTGTTCAGCTCTCAATCACTTGGTAGAATGGACATATTCAGCTGTATTAATGTAATCATAGAATCATAAATGTTAGAAAAGACCACCAAGATTATCTAGTCCAGGCATCAACCCATCACCACCATACCCACTTAACAGAACCTTTCAAATGAATGGGACCCTTATAGTCTGAGGTACGAAATATAGTCTGTACCTGTTACACGTGACAATAATTGCATACGCAAAGCCTTCTGCTGTTCAAATATTAAAATATGTGGGCAATTTTTGTACCTGCTGGAGATTGAAACAGACATTTCTGACCTTAGATGAGGTTGCTGATGCTTTCTACCAGCTAAAACAAACTCAGAGTGGCTAAAGAGCATTTCTCAAATCTGTCCTTGAATCTGTCTTATAGAGAAAAGACAGAATGCTTGCATGTGGAACTGAATGTCAGCTATGTCCCACTCTGCTAAGTGTCAGCAGTCACTTCAGATAATCCAGGCAGCTAGATTTGGAAATCTTCTTTAAAAGCCTAATGATTAATCAGGTCTGTTTTTGCAGTATTAGTACTGACAGAGGTCACAGAAAAGCTGATGAGAAGAGTCCAATCCCTCAGAAATTAATTCAAGTCCTGCAAAAGGGATGAAGCAATTGCATCACCAGTGGAACAGAAAATATCATTTGGAAGTCAGTGCTCAATGACTGAAAAGGAGTGCAGCAGTTGGATCCCACTGGATCATTTTCTAGTGCCTACACATCTGACACAGTATTTAAGCCTTCAGGGCAGTGCTGCACAAGTACCATTGCTGGACACTGTTGAAGCAATGACAGCGAAAACTAACATGGAATCATAAGGAATGAGGGGCTTGAAGATAGGGTGCAACTGCAATCTCACCTAGGAAACAAAACATAGTAGCCGCATCTGCAAAGACAGAGTGGTGCTGTACTTGCACTGTTGGTGGATACCTGGTGCTGTGGCCATGAATCTACTGGCTGACTTTGGCATGTGCATTTCCTCTAGTTGTGGCTTTCTGGGATGGCTTCTCCATCCAAAATTCAGCATGGGTGGTGCCTCATCTTCTTTCCTTAGAGGGAAATGCACTGCCATGGCATGGGCAGGCACAGCTTCTAGCCTTTCATCCCAGCACCAGGCTGAGAATGCAGCAGGGGAAATGAGTGCCTAACTGGCTGTTGGATAAACTGTACAGCAGTTTCCTAGAGCACATCCATACTGTGCTCTCTGCTTTGAGGAACCCAGTCTCCCAAAGAAAGAATTTCTGGCCTTGAAATTATAGGCTTCCTCTCATCAGTGAAACGTGATTTTTCCTTTAATTTAGCGCTTTTTACAGGGAAGTTGAAAGGACAAGGGGTGAAGGGAACAGCATTGTTTACATTTATTGCATAAAACAAATAGAAAAGAAAGCATCTGAGTTGTCAGTCACAAACATACCAGAGGCCAGGAATGGTGATAGGGTGCTGTGCTGCATGTTTCGCTTTTACCCTGCACTCATCCTGAGTTTCCCCTCCACATCATCTGTGCTCATCTATCCTTTACGATGCCAGCTGTCCAGGAAGAGGCCACGCTGAGCCTGCAGCAACACCCAACAGCTTCTATTTGTAAAACTGTAGAACAGCTCAGGTTAGAAAGAACCTTAAAGATCCTCTAGCTCCGACCTCTGCTGTGGGCAGGGGTGCCACCCGCTAGATCAGGCTGCCCAGGGGATTCACCAGCTAGCACATGCCCCTGCTCACTGCCCCTCTTCACACCCCACCGGCGCCACGAACTCCTTGCACAGGTCGGGGCAGGCAGCAGTGGAGCAATGGAAACTGTCACTTGTAACAGCTCAATGCAGCAGTCTTATTAATGAAAAAGCTGAAAAAGGCTTAAGGACAAGTGTTGGCCAAAATATGAATCACCACCGAACTGCATTTGCAAAGATCCCCATATAAGGAAATTTCAATAATCCTCCCAAGCCCCCTGCACGCTCAGATACTCCTGAACTCGTGCTGGCCAGCGCGGTGCCAAGTACATGTGTGGCTATGTGTATGCATACACATGTCCTACCTGGGAAAATAACAAAAGAGAAAGATCAGAGAACATCTTAAGGGTAGTTTTGGGCAGTAGTGTGGGAGCAGTGAGTCTATATTACCTCTGTAATCAAAAGGGGAAGTCATCTACCGGGCTTGGAAAAATCTGCAGAAGTGCAGTGAGTCCCCGGCGGCTCTCTTTGTCAGTGTGCTTTCCTACTAAGAGCAGCACGGATGAGCTGCCTTGATGTGAGCTCCCCCTCTGCACACATAGACACTGGAGAATGTCTGCATCGAGCTCCGCAGAGCCCCAGAGCATGAGGAGCAGCACTGTGCACACAGGGAGACCGAGCACAGGCACTGCTCAGCTCCTGACCACTTTCTTCTGAAAAGAAGATCCCCTTATAAGGCGATGCAAGGCTCTCTCTTTGGGGCTTAGCAGTAGGTGGCTGTGGAGGGATTACACACACAGACACACTCTGAGATCAACATTTTAACTCCTTCCTTGGTGATGAGGGTTTGAAGGTGCTGTGCTCTCCTGCTTCTCAGTGGGAAGAGGCCAGGCAGAAGTGAGCAAGGCAGGGGCAGCTGCAGGGGATGCTCATAGCAAGCTGCTGCTGGGCCAGGCTGCCATCACCCAACTTCCAGCAGGGCTGAGCAGAGGGCATGTTTGTCACAGCAGCCTCATGTGCCCTCCACCACCCAACAGGGGCTATATTCTTGGCTGAGTATTCGAAAGAGCCCCAGCATACAGCATTTGAGCTATCCCCTAAACAAAAGGCAGGCAGGAGGAAGAGGTACAGAAATGCACTTGATTCAGTACCGACAGTTATTATTGGAAAATGATTTCATCAATGAATTATACGAACCGCAGCTTAGCCAGCAGGCATGAGAAAAGTCCAAAATAAGCAGTTAAAGCCAAAACTTCATTCTGTCATTTAGCTACTAAGGAGCTGCCCATCTTGCCACACAAGTTCGCATAGAGCTCAGCAAACATTTTGCCTGCTAATTTCAGCATAATGAAGGTGCCTCCCATGCTCCAAATGCCCTCCTGATGGAAAGCTGACAACATGCATGGAGGAGGGAGGACAGCTGCATTATTAGCACCGGGGAAGAGTATGAAGAGAAGGTAAATAAAGATCCGAGACTGACCTATAGGAAGTGAAAAGAAGAGAAATACAGAAAAAGAGGAGAATGAAGGAGAAACTAGTAAGGGAAAGCAAAACATACAAAAAGTGTAATACGAGGGATGTGCAGAATAAAAGAACGGGACAGAGGAAGTAATTAAGAAGGAAGAAAACAGAATTTGAAACATACAGGCAATTTAGGCCTACTGAAAACTACTGAAGAAGAACAAATGTGTTTTAAGAGTGTGTTTTAATATTGGGGGCACCAACACTGGGCTGGAAGGTATGACACAGAACATATGGAAAAGCCAAGGTCCTGGAGGCCAGGAGGGTTTCTCTGGGTACATAACAGGGCACAACATGCCCAAGCCTACATAGATGAACTCTGGTCTAAATGTCAAAGGTCAAAATGTAAAGCCAGATATACAGTGAGGAAAGGAGAGAACCGGGACTGTGGGGAACTGGGAGAGACAAATGGATCATTTACCAACAATACTGTGAGAAGTAAAAAGAAAAAAGCCTAAGCAGTGTGGAAGTCACTATCCACTACTGCGTGAAGGTGGGCAACCCACCAAAGGGTGGTCCAGAAAGATCAGAGTGGCTGAAAACAAGAGAAAAGAAATACTTGGATCAGTTAGCTGCCAGATGAGTCTGAGTGTTTTATGAAAATGTCAACTTGAACCAGGAACAGCCATCACATTTTACAAACAGGTTCGTGTTGCTGCACAAATATAGCAACACACTAGCTTGCAGTTCAGTGAAAGATCTCTCCAGCTCTCATGGGCCCAGCTAAGGACACTAGATGAACACAAGCCTCCAGGGATACCTTCCAGAGCACATCTTGTAGCACCACAACCTTAGTAAGGGACTCTGAGCCATGAGTAGTAGTTTTTTGCATCTGATAGCCTTTGATATCTTTTCATTCTGTGAATGAGCCAGATCTCTTCTTGAACACCTGCAGACTCTCAGTATCCACCACATCCAGCATGAAGGAGCTTCACAGATAAATCCCAAGGCATGTTAAAAAACAAATCTTTTTGATTACTTTGAATTTCCCTTTGTCACACAATCCTTCATTTCCCATGATTCCTGCACAGGAGGAGATGGTGAACAGTAATTTCTTATATCCCTTTTTGGTACCACTAGTGATTTTAATGACTAAGCACAATGATTACGTGGAGAAATGCTAGTGTTTATCACACTCACACATTCCTGAACAAGAAAGCCAGTTTATCTTCTTCTTTTCTACAGTTATTATTTTATATCAAGTCAAGATAGAGGGCAGACAGAAACCCGTGCTTAATGAAGTAAAATGGAGGAGGCAATCTAAATATATTTCCTTATGTCTTCCCTCTCCTCAGTGGACCAATCCTTTCTGTTGAGTTCACACTTCATTGAGCAGCTTTAACATCCTCTGATAACACGATCCAATTCAAAATGGCTTTTTCAGGCTTAGTGTAATGACATACAACACCTGCAGTAGAGGTGCAGGTGTTGTCCCCTGTTCTTGTCCCCAGAAACTATATTGAACAGAAAGTAAGGATAGATCTGCTGCTGGCACTTCTGGGCAAAGGAGATCCTCGTTAGCTCTAGTATCAGCACCTGCCTTGTTCCCGCTGTGGGAGAAAAGTTATTTCCTACGTCTTGGGTGGGAAGGGAAAAGTATGATTTATCATTAATTTGGGCTGCTCACTGCACTGATTCACTTGCTGTCTGGATATTCCTGGAGGAAATACAAAGGACAGCCTTCATTCCTGTCACCACCATCAACGTAGATGTGCTCCCAGCTCTGCACAGCAGCTTCACTTCCTGAGTGGGAATGGATTGTGCTTTGGGGTGAATCATAGCACGCATTTGTTTTTTCTACACACCCCTCCCCGGGAGCAAGAATACAGTATTTCCCATAGAAAGAGAACAGTAGAAGCTAAAATGGTATACACAGCCATTAACAGGGAAGAACTGGAAGGTTGAGAGAAAGGGGGAAAAAGAAGGGAAGTAGGAGATGAGAAAAGCACAGAGTGCAGAGAATGTGTAGGACAGCTGCTCATGTGACGCAGCACGGCTAGCATTTGGAATTGGGTCAGCTGGTTGAGGAGGCAAATGACAGTTTGTTTTTACTGTGTATTTCTGAACTTACGTAACCTTAGCACGCTTCCTTATTACAGTGCATTTTATTGCTAATCATTTCCATCTGCAAAGCAGCCTCTTACTGAGACAAACCGTATGCAGCATGTTGGAGCTGAAGTTGCAGCCACTGGTCTGGTAACTAAGCCTGGATTTTTGGTTGGGATTAGATTGATTTTTTTCCACTATTAAGAATGAAAAATCCTGATTTTTTAAATCACTTTAAAAACAGATCCATCAAAAATATTGTTCAATACCTATATTCAAAGCCTTGAGAATTACAGCAGGAGTTAATTTTAATGCAGCAGACTAGACCGAAGGAGGATGTGATCATACTGCAACATAAATAGCCTGGGCATTATAAAGCAAGACAACAGTATATTGCTTTGTATGCACAAATACGTATATGCATAAGGGCAAGCTTCCCCAGAAGACACCGATAGATCTTCAGTCAGCTACCACCAGTAATATAAACAACGAGCACACAAACATCAAACATGCTGTGGGAGACCTTTTGAAATCATTATATATGCATTCAACACTTAAAAACCCACGTGGGCATGAAGTTTAGGTTCTGACTGCACAGAAGTTGAGATATGTGGCTGTGGGAAGATCTGGCTTACTTGTTTTCTGTAAAGCTGCTGACCTTGTAAATACCATTATGAAATACCCAACATCTTTTTTAAAGATGTGAGTTAAACTGTTTACCACCAAAATCCTTAACCTACAGCTACTCCTATCCGAACCTGTCTTGTTCAGTTTGCTGGGGTTAAAATAGCTCAGTCTATTCCACAGATATGACTATCATAGACCTGCAACATCTCATCTGCACTTAGGTATATTTGCTCAAAACATTTCTGACTTGAAATTGCTGGAAAAAAAGAGAAAGCATGAACCTACAACACATAACGTGCGACTATAGGTGGTGTAAGTATGAAAGGGGTCTCATTCTAAGGCAGGTTTTCTTCACAGCTCTCTTGGGAGTGTTAATTCCTATACATGGCACCAGATAATCTGACAGCAGCATCAAAGATTATTTTGATAGTAAACCACATCAGATCCCTCCCTGGATGCTTGTGTCAATGTAAGCAGCACCTATTCATTCCCTGATGAGCAATAAACTGCTATGTGGTGTGTAAGTGTGCCAATGCACAGAGCCAAACTCACCTAGATGTATTAGAAAAGGGGGGAGGGGGAGAAAAAAAACACCGTATTTTCCACTCAGTTGACTGCAGAATCTATGATATCTTACAGCATTTTATGCAGCAAAACCCTCTGAAACACAGTTCAGTTGTGGCTGGGTGCTGCTGGCTACCCAAATGACTGATTATCTCCTTGAGCACTAGCATAAAAAGCCAGACAACGGCTGTGGACATAAGCAGGCTCAACAACTGGGAATAAACATCTTCTCTTGTGGGAATATGTTGCTGCTGAGTGAGATGAGGAAGCTCCTTCCAAGGAACTGAGGCTGCAACCTGCAGCTATGTCCTTAAAAGAAGCACCGGGTCCTGTGGCTTTGGTGGTTACACCACTTCTACTCACAGCAGGAAATTCGGCCTAATTAAGGAGCACAACAGTACTTGTTCAGGTTTACCTATAGGCTCAGGTAGAAAATAGAAACATTCCTGATCAGATTACAAAGTCCCTGAGCACTTTCAGATCTCATCTGACATTAAGAAAAAGTGATAAAGTTTTCAGTAGCAGCAGATGTTTGCAGTGAGACTCATCTCATACCTTGACTAGCTGGGCCAGCAAAGTACTTTGAAAAACAGCTGCCTTAAAGTGAAATGCAGTCAGAAATGTGTAGGTGCATTACATATATTAAAGAGAGAGACAGAGGGAGTCTGAACGAAGTATTTCTGTTAAAATACAACCGAGAAGGACATTCATTTGCATCCTAAGAAGAAACTGCATTCCTTTGTAGCCTGAGCAATAAAACTGTTAATCAAGGTCTAATTGTGTCTCAGAACAATACATTCTGCTTGAACCAAAAAGAGCCCAGCTTGACTCTCAGATCACATTTTCAGAACTGGCTGTCATGTCATAAAAAAGCAAAGAAACACGTTTTTCCAGTTATAAATCATAAGATCTGAGCCGGAGAAGGGACACTACAGATCCTGCATAAAACAACTTCTGATCCTTTTCATTCCGTATGCAAATATGACACAATGCTGTTCTTCTTTAATATAGTACAAGGCATCAGCAGAGCGGGGACTGACTATTAGCAGCTGGGAACCAATAATTAGCTCCTAATGACTTTGGGGAAATTGCTACTGCCGTGAACTGGGCCCAAGTCAGTTCTCAAATTGAAGAAGCATGATGTATACAAAAACTGTGCCAAAAGAAGGCAGCAATGCTAAGCTCACAATTTAACTCTACTCTATCCAGTCTCCTCTTTAGGATTTCAATGGTCACCTGCCCTAGGAAGTCGTCAGAGGATCTACAAATGAAAAGAAGTTTCCTAATAGCCCAGGCTCTTTTCTTAAACGATGGTATCTTTTACATCTAGTTAATAGCAGGGAAAATTAGGTGCATATAATTATTTATTTGTGATGGAGGAGCTGAAACCAAGAGCAAGGACTGATTTTTTTGCTCTTGGATCAGCCCTCTCACTGAGCAGCCAAGGGGAATTTCGTCTCAATTCGTCTCAAGGAAACTTAGCACAGAGGACAACAGAAGATGAATTTTCAGTACAGCACCCTAAGTAGAACAAAAAAACCCACGAATACAGAAGTCTAGAGTAAGTCAGTTCTTATTGATCTTTCATTGAGATAACAAGTGTAAGATCAATTTACATGTTACATAGTCTTAACTAGGTACCAAAGATCATACTTTCTAATAGCCTCAGAAAAAAAAAACCCTCACATTTCCCAATATTTGGAAATGCTCTCAGCTCATGTGTGAAGAAATTGTCCCTTGTTTACACCTACCTACTATATGGAGAGACAGTTATAGCCTCCTCATGTGCAAATGTGCACTTGAGCGCATTCAGGCGTTGCTCTGCAGGTGTGTCCATCCAGTGACATTCTGCACAGCTTTGGCAACTGCTTGCACATTTGACTTCAAAAAATTCAGTGCCAGAAGTAAAAGTGATATTGGAACGAAAGGTCCACGTTCACATATGTCCTTACTTATGTCTAAGTTTGGGGGATGGTTATATATTAAAAGAAAAAGAACTAACAGCTAACAACGTATCCAAAATTCCACAAGAAAAAAGATAAAAGAAATCACAGATTTGATTGTAATTTAAGTCTCCTATAAATGTACTGTTTATAATTGTAATTTCTCTCTTCACAAAGGAAAAGGGAATATTGGAACAAAATGGCAGAAGTAATTATAAAGAAATCCTTATGCCCTCCTGGAATGAACACCCATTTCAACTCGTTTTCTCTCATGTGGCAATTTTAATTCAAGCCTCTTGGGCTTTAGCTTGTATAGTACCTCCCGGTACTTGTATCAATACACCCACACTCTCCTCTGGAGCACAGATGTCCCACTGCCTCAGTGCCTCTAACCAAAACACACCACGGCGGCAACAGCAATGCAGAAGCACAAACCTAAAGATGTGTACACAAAATCCAAGACCAAAATGCATCCTGCAAACTCACAGCTGCCCAAGAATTTGAATGAATGCATGTTTAATATGGAGGGATCAGCCTTTCCAAGCAGGAGGGCTTGGCCAGCTCTGAGAAAGAACTGCAATGCACGAGGATGAAGTGGAGGAATAACTTGGCTTCAGGCCATTACGTCCAGAGGGTCAGACAGCACATAGATGTTCCCCGGATGTCACCAACTCTGGCAGAGAGTTCTGTGCAGTAATTTATGTTTTATGATTAAAATAACTGCATATAGAAAAACCAAGTCAGAAGGAAGGGAGAGGTTTCAGCACCACGCCTTGCTTTTAGACTCCAGCAAAGCTAGTTACTCGCATTTCTGGTATTTCATCTTTAATTGCCTTATTGACTCCTGACATCTGTGGTTTGGGTTATTTATGCATCAATCCTACCTCTTTTCTAATAGTGGCTTTTTAACTCAGCAAAATTCCTCCTTTCCCTTCAGCTTCAGTGAATTTCAGAGTTAAATCCCATGGTGAGCTATAGTCTTATATTCCACGTTTTCCCACCCCAGTGTGTAGAGAATGCTATTTCTCAATCCATTAAAATTATGTGTATCCAGTTAAGTAATTCTTGCACCATGTACATCTCTGTAACAAGAAGATCAATTCTGCTGCCCAGCTCTGTGACTATGAGTTAGCAGCAGATTATTTAACAAGGTGGAATAGGGCTGGTCTATATTCTGAATATAATAGATAATAATATATCTATATATAGAAGATATTCTAAACAAGGTCTAAAATAACACATTATTCAGTCACAGAGATAGTCTTGCACCAGCTAAAGCTATTTAGGAGAAAAAACTTTTTTAAAATTTTTTTTAAAATCTCTGATTATCAGGAATGTGAAGGAATTTCACAAGGTAATTCAGAGAATTTCTGACTCAGCATAACTACATTGGAATAGCAGAACCCGGCATACGTGCAAGGCAGCCTGAATGATCTTTGGATATGTGTAATGCTGTAATGTGATGGAAAACAGCAATAATAGCAGAGTAGCAAACTCCTAGGCTGTAACAAGTGAGGATATGCTCAAATGCAGCAGCCATGGGCACAGAAACAAAGGAAAGCATCTGCTCTCCCTTGGAAGGCCTCAGGTATGCAGGAATCTCCAACGAAATACCCGTGCCTCCACTGCCAACCCTTAAATAAGGTCTAGGAAGGGACGGATCCTGGCTCCACCCCTTCCGGTCACTAAGGTGCACTGCATGCATCTGAGCTCCCCTGGGTTGGCCCTGCCTTCCTACCAGGTGCTCAATCTTTGGTTCAAGCCATGACTTAGCATTTCCACTATAGATATGTCTGCAGACAAACACATACAAACATCTGGATATGGTGTCCTAACCAGTCCTTTCTTGATATTTCAATGTTCTGCTACTATTACTACTTTTTTAAAAAAAGAAAGACTCCTGTTTTTCAGTAAGGGGTGGTCTTGCATTAACCTTGTTTGTTATTGTTTATCCTACTCATGCCTCTATTCAAATTGGCATCCATCTATTAAATTAAGCAAGGAAACCTAGCTGATTATCTCAGGCTTAAAGCCATGAGACAAATATACCGTTAAAAAACTTGTAGAACAAAGTGACTTTATTAAAAATGAAGGAAGTTATGGCATTTGAAAAACAGAAGTGAGAACAGAAACGAAAGCCCTCAGTGTCTCATGAAGCACAAGACAACAATCTTTGTTCTGATAACTGACCGCTCTACGAGAATCCCATGCTACTCTGGCATTCACCTTGGAAGGGAAAAATAGATATTAGCATACAAAGAAATCACTTATTGGAGAGAGTTGCTTTGGTAAGGACAGGGACAGGATGTGGTCAGAATATTACCAGAGACAGTAATAAGCTGTGTGTGCATGTTTGGGTTTCAGTCTTGAGAAATTCGTGAGTTTCTAAATCTTTAATTCTTGTCCTGATCTGGAAGCCTTATTGCCGGAGCAGCAGCTACCAGGAGAACTGCACATTTACCAGCAGCAAGGAACCCCAAAATTCATGAATATATCCACACAAGAAGAGCAGGGTTGTTTTTTGTTTTTTGTTTTTTTTTACAGCAAATAAAACCATTCATTTGAATTTTGGCTTTTTAATTGTTGAAAATGAAATTAACTTTTCAAAATGAAAAAAAAGAGTCATAAAATTCTGTTCCAAATTTCTGTTCAATAAAATGTTGGAATATTCTGCCTCTATTCTTTCTGTGCTTTAGTTATTTTGCCTAATTTAATAGGCATCTTTGCAGCTTTTAAAGTTTGCTGGGATTACCTTTTCAGAAGGAAAATGCTTCCACATAATGTCCAACCAATTCCAGCAGCTGTGCCAATCACCAATACTTGTCTGTCTCTGCACAGCTGGGTAAAGATCCCAGGGAGAGGCTGTAAGCCGAGAGCTTCAGACAGCTGCACTGGTTGCTGGAGATTAACTGCTGTTGATTAACTAGAGCACATTTAATTATCACTGACTTGGTGCATGATGGAAACACCAAAAGAGCTTTTTGAACTCTAATTGCTCCTTCTTTCTATCTAGTAAGCTTGGATTTTACAGAAATGTAGAATAAAGTTCACAGTGATATTAAATACCTTGTCTTTTGTGTTCATTTTTGCACGGTAGCAGTCATCCTTGAAAGGTACATTGAGTATGAGATCGCTCAGCAAACAAATAAAATACATTCCTGTATGTGAAAACAGCATGAACACTGAATTTGGGGGGGAGGAGTTGTTTAAATTTCAAAATACACCACTCTCATTTTTTATTTACTGTACTTGTCCCTAATCATATAATGCCAATGCATCTATAAATTAACTTGTCAAAGAGTGACTGCTCAAAGTGATAAAAGCTGTCACCTAACTCAAAAGCCTAAATTAATCTAAAAGAAAGGAAAAGAAAGCAGACCCAGCACTGCCATTAACGCTGTTTCCTGCTCCACTTGGGATGACAGACATGACTGAGGGAGCTGCACACCTAAGGATGACGACAGAAAGAAGGGGAGAACTCACAGGCTTGAACACAGAAGCAGGTAGACCAGCTGTGCCAGCATCCTCTGCAAAACACCTCCGTCTGCCCTGCTGTTTCCAGTAAATTTGATCTTTGCCTCTTGTTCTCATGGTGGTAGGAAAACACTGTGCTACAAAACAGCTGCATCTTGCCCCTGAGACAAGGCCTTCATTTTGGGAGCGGACAAATAACCCCCACATCTGGTTTGAACATGGCTTTGCAACCTGCTCCAGGCTTCTGTGAGATGAGCAGCACCATGGAAGCAATGATATTTCTTCAAAAATAATCCTGTCCCAGAAGCTGCCGACAGGCCCCGGGCCTGGGCTGGCACAGGAGGGTGACTCATCCCATTTGATTAGAGGAATAGAATAAACACAGCTTTTATCAACATTGAAAGTTTTGCCCCTTAAGTCCTTTAATGCACAGTTCCAAATTACAGGGCGACATTATTTTCTCTCGTAAGGAAATGCATTTCCACTGATGCCAGGGGTGACTTCGGTACATGATCTCTCCACCTGAGGCTGGCCAGTAACAACAGTGGGCTGTGCTCCTACACACAAGTCATGGTCAGTAGCGAGGGAGACCTATTTAAGCATAAGGCTCAAGCAACAGCACATGCACATGTCTCAAACAGGTGCTGAAAACAAATTCCTAACCAAAACCAAGGTGAGGTGCAAGGACAGCCCCTCAAGTGAGTGCTGTCAAGTAAAAACTTTTTCAACGTGGATCTGGATCAACTTATAAAGGGGTCATTATGTCGCTCACATGCAGCAGGAGCAGACTTGGATTCAGGGCTCAGGAAGGGCTCTGACATTCCCATTTTGTTTTCAGTCTTCCTTTCCTTTCCAACAATTAAACCTATCCAGACAAACTCTCCAAATCTAAGGTCAGCTACTCTGTATGCAAATGCAATGAAAGAGCTATAGAAGATCCACAGCTAAGTACTTGACTTCAACAAAGCCTTGACTGTCTCCATGCTGTAACCCAGCTGTGTACAGGCATAGCTTCTTTGTGATGCCAGCTGAAAGTTTCTTAAAGCACAGAGAGCTGACCTGCTATAATCTCACCCAAACCAGATTAATCACTATTTCTACTCATATACAAGCCCAATCCCCTCTACCTTTGTAACACGAGTCAAAATGCATGTTGCGTGGAAAAGTATCTTGCTTTGGTGTGTTAAATCTGCTTGCTTTCTTCTAAGCCAGGACATCCACATTCAAGCCTCTCTGACATCAGACCAAGTATTTTTTTAGCTGGGGCTGGCAGTGATGTTGTTGCTCTGTGATGCCCCACGTCATGGAAAACCAGCCTGGGTTTCAGAGTCCAGAAAACAGTCTAAGCTTCATTAAATCAGAAAGGAATCCAAACCAAACCTCCACTGCCCGTCCCTTTTAGAATCATACAAATTGCTTAGGTTGGGAAAGACCTTAAAGATCGTCAAGTCCAACCGCAACCTGACCATACTACCCTAGCTCTAACAACCCTCTGCTAAATCATGTCCCTGAGCACCACATCCAAACAGTTTTTAAACACATTCAGGGATGGTGACTCAACCACCTCCCTGGGGAGCCTATTCCAGTGCTTAACCACCCTTTCTCTAAAGAAGTGTTTCCGGATATCCAACCTAAACTTACCCTGGCACAGCTTAAGGCCATTTCCCCTCGTCCTGTTACCTGTCAAAGAACACTCTTGAAATAAGTCTCATGCAGACAATAGCATAATTTCTGTAAAAGCAGAATGCTGGTAGATGTGAGCCAGCTCTGGGTAACAGTGACCTTCACGGGACAGCATTGGTTACACAACTAATCCAACACTTCATTATTTAAAAAAATGATGCATCTTAAGCTATCTCCAAGAAACAAAATAATCAGCAAAATCACTAAAAAAGCTTGGAGTTTGCCATGCAAATAAGTGAGGATGCCCCAACCTCGCTATTTCCCCTGCTCATCTTCCACTCCAGAACCTTGTCACCTCTGGCTGCTCGTGCCCTTTGCTTCCTTCTAGAGGTTTAAGCCAGGAGCCCCTTTTCCTGCAGCTGCCTGCTGGTTACTCACGCACCTCCTTCACATACCCCAGGCTTGTGCGTCCTCCTCCACTTCCACTCACCCCAACCCTGACAGCATTTCTCAATGAGGTAGCGGTGACAGCACGTAAAGAACATTCCTTTTTCCTTACATATGTGCCAAATACACACTTTGCTATCACAAACCTTGCAAGAGGCTGATTTGGAATCCCACGAGAACAGAAAAAATCTGTTAGCTATTCTCTGCTTTCCAAAGGTGTCACCAATAACAAACAACATGGCATCTGCTGTGTGTTTGTTGCTAACAAAGCCGATGGGCTACCAGAACTCAGCAATTTCTCCATGTAGATTTCCACATTAGCAGCATTCTTACGTTTCTACTGGTAAGTGATAGACAATCTTATTATTTGGTTTATTTTCTTCTGGAGACGTCCCACCAAGTGATTCAGCAATGTTGATTACTATAGTCACTCCACAGCTACAGGCTGTTGGTTGTTCACATTACAAAAACAAGCAAAAAAAAGAAATGCTCTGCATGTGAAAGCTGCTGCAATTTTCAAATTTCAACCACAGCAGTACTCTGCTGTATCTGTTAAGAAATTCCTTCACATGCCAGAAGAGAAGAAGAGCATTCTCATTCCCTATTGGATCTCACACCACATGCTTTAAGGCTATTTGACAGACCATTTACCCCAGCTCAGGATTCTGAAGCTCTGTTGCATTTTATCTCAAAGATCCTGTTAAAAAAAACAAAACAAAACCCTACAGCTCCTATCACAGCTCCACTTTGCACTGTGGATTACCAATAACCTACAAATTTAAATAGATTTTAATTCATTTGGGTCTTTTCTGAGAGTGCATTTCTTCAAAAAATACCTGCAAAATTTCTATATTGAGAGAATGTTGCTTTCTGTTTGGAATAAGGCAACAAGTATTCAAATGTTGAGCTCTTTTGCTCTCCAAGCAACTGTGAGATGGGGGAAGGAGGATGTAAGAGGAGATTATATAATCTAAATACTGAAAACAGTCAAGGCCAGACTGAGAAATTTCTCAGTACAATGTGTAAAGAAGCAGCTCTGGAACAGTGTGGGAAAATAAGAGATGAAGGCCCAAAGTATGGGGATGCTTCTCCAGCAGTAGGTGACCACCTGTGATTTGAATTTTTATCAGCTGAAATGTCAGTGGGTGGCTTTATTTTTACTTTTGCCATTTGTATTCACAGTAAAGAGCACATGAGCATATAGCTCAAATCAAAACAAATCAATTATCAGATCAGACTGGTATGTCTCTTCCAGACAGACACAAACACATACGGCTCTCTTCTCTCTAACGCTACCTGGGATGCTGATATGACACTGATTACAGAACAGCTGTGATTCCGTGGTTCTGAGCAAGAAAACTATTTTCTCATTGAGCAGCCAGGCAATACAGGCAGAGAACTGGGAGTTTTGCAGATATTATCAAGTCAAATACACCTAACACGAAAAATATTCCCTGAAGTAGTCATATTTGGAAACAGAAATGAAAATTATTTTTCAGTCAAAGAGTAAATATTTTTGACAGAAATCAGAGCCTCTGCCAAAATATTTATACTCAGTTTGATTACAACAATGATCAGAGAGCATTGTCAAATTTATTGTGTTTGACTCAGTTTTGGCATTGGCATCAACACAAATATGAAATAACACTCTCTCCACATTCGTTACGTCTATTTAGTGCACTTTAACTTATATATTTCTGTGTCTACTTACATATATATCAACATAGAACCCAGTACAGCCTTTTCATTTAGCAAAGATAAACTCATCCCCGGTGTTTCTGACTTGAAGTAGCAAGCACCTGGGGTACATTAGCAGTTCTGCACCCTCACCAATCACGTCCATGTACAAGCCACAGTTTTTCTCTTGCTTTGAGAAACACTGCAACTATACAGGAATTTTCACTTCCACCTTACCACTACACAGATCTGTTTGAGTAATTATACTGTGCAGAATAGCAGAGATTGTAATAAAATAGTCACTTGCACCTAACCCTCTCCCTCTCTTTCTCTGCCTGAACACCTCATGCTAATCCCTCGGGAAAACACGACGTGACTGCATAAGATAAGTGGCTCATTCCCACACCAACAATACTGGTTGGCAGCAGCCATCCCTCTGAACAGGGCCTACCGTAAACCAGTGCCAGCTTTGTGAAGAAACTTAAAAACCCAAGCACTGAGGCTAGCTTTACTGCATTGCACTGAATCTCTCTGTAAATAACCCAAATGCCAGACATAGCCTTTGACTGGGTGCAGCCTGGCTGCTGATTTTGAGGCTGGTGGCAGGGTTCTGCGGCCTACTCAGAAGACTGATGAAGGGCATCGCCATGCTGCTGCCCATGCTGCCCTCTCAGCTGGCCCTTCCCATGTGAAATGGAGCGCAGAGCCTCATCCAAACACTCTCCATATTAGAAATATCCCCTACTTAATACTGATCTAGCTCACTGCAGAAAAATGTTGTTAGCTGGTACACCCAACAAGCTGATGTGTACTTTGGATTTAGGAGGAGGAAGGGTTGGCGAGAGGGAGGGTTAAATGAACTGTCAGGAAAGAGAAACTCTGGTAGTGGAAGGGCTTTTCTTGGGAGCTCTCACAGCAGCCACAAAGCACTGCTGCAGAAACATTCCAAGGGACTGTGGGTTTTTCCTTCATTATCGTTAAGTAGTGGCTGCCAAGACATCTACCTGGCTCCGAATAATTTGGTCATTAAAGGAGGCCCTGGCAGTCCTCCACTGCCACAGCAGAGTAATCTTTTAAAGAGGATTTCTCACCTCAGGGTGCATTTTCTGCTCTGTTTACAGTAACAGCCTGTTGTGAGATCCTTTGCTTTGGGCCTTCATTTCTCATTAGGATTCTCAGCTTCATGGAAAAGGTTTGAGCAGCAAAAGCTTCAGGCTTTGTGCCTGTCACAATGGTTTCATGGCACGTTAAATCCAAACGCAGCCATAAACTGAGACTTCTCATAGAGCCACTGGAGTTTCTATTAACTGCAGCGATTACCAGAAAGTGTCTGTAAACGTTTCAGTATCTGGCTTGGTTCTTTTTCTGGCTAGAAGGTATAGTATAGGGTGGCAGACTAAAACATCACACAGCTTCAGGAGCTTGCAGCAGAAATCGTTGGGGGCTTTTTTGTCGTCTTTTTTTTTTTTCCTTAATCACAAAAAATACAGAAATAAGGAGGGTATGTATGTAAAGAAATAATAGCAGCACTTTACTGTGCCTCATATCTGCATAGTTCAGAACGTATCTGAAACACTAATTAAACATTTCAGGAGCCTGGAAGATAAGTAAGAATTATTCCCATTTATGCATGGTTAAACACAGGCTCTGGGAAGTTGGATGCCTTATCCTTGTAGACAAGACTGACTAACTGCAAACGTGGGCCCTGCTTTTTGCAGTATCACATTCTTGCCACCAAATTAACCGAGGTATTGTGACAAAATCATGTTTTGGTGTGCTAATTTGGGTGATGCTCTCCGCAGGACAGGGATCTGTAGCAAGTAGCACTGCTGACAGACGTGCTATTGTGCAAAGCTGCAGCAAATCTTCCTTTACCTGCTCTCCTAAGTCATCTGCCACATGACTTCAGAACAAGCAACTTCCTCAGTGAGACAAAAATTACTTCTACTGGATTCTTCTATGTCTCTACTTTAAATATGTTCCCCTTTGGGTTTCCTAATACAATGTCTTCATCTTTTCAGCCCCTCAACCACCTCAACAGTTTCCTTCATGAATGCCTAAAGCTTTATCTGCTGTCGGCCCTGCCCCTATCACAAAGATTCACAACATACAGAGCATCTCAGGGAAAATGCATGGAAAATTAAACAAAGCAAGTGGGACAGACTTGTCAGGAAAAATATATTGTACGTTATTTCAGTTTCCTTACATAAAAGGCACAGGTTATCCCTAAAGGCACTACACTGTGGAAATTAAGAGTAGCTGGTTGGGACAGTATAAATCTCAATAACATACCACATGCAAAAGAATGCAATACAGGAAACATTACCTTAGGAATGTAGTGAGTCCCACTGTTTCTTGTCATTGATGCTGCAATTTTATCTTAATTACATGTAATTGGTGCAAATATACAGAAGGAGACAGGCAAATGCAGACTAAATGCCAAAAATCAAATTTGTTTGGCAAGGATGAGGGAGCAAGAAGCTAGAATCTATAGCTATGATTTCTAGATATGCTGCTGAAAGTGAGTTTCATAACAGATTTGTCTTCTCCCACTCCCCCTCTTTCACCCTCCCCTCCAGTTCTGACCTTTATTTTCAGCCCTCAATTTTCTCTCCATCCTAACCCCATGACCTTGGTGATGACTTCTGCACACAGACTTAGACCTTTATCTATATAATTTGCAATGTTGTCTCCTTCAGACTTAAGATTTGGTGTATGTTTGGAAATTCAAGGATTTTGTATGTGTACAGCTGATTAATTCTTTAGCTTGTGATCCATAGAAGGCTTAGACGCACCAAGACTCAGCTAAACTATTGTGAACGTGCCAGTCAAGGAAAATGGGCGCTCATTAAATCTCAACGCCTCTCCTTGTGAGATGGCTGAAAGGAGCCTCCTCCAAATTTCATGAAGAATACTGGGATCTTAACAGTGATAAGAACATCTGCACAAGGAGACAAAGACGCTAGAAATTAGACCTTTATCTTAAAAGTCAAGGAGCCTGATATATTTGTATGAAAACATAGAAAGATTCACAAAGACTCAGAAATCCTGAGCAAGGAGAGAAGATACAAGGACCTGACTTCATAGCCCAGAGAAAACCATTGAGAAAGGAGGAGACTAAAGAGCTAGGAGACTTAATCCAATGATAGATACAATGAAGAATCCATACACATTGTGAGTCTCTGTACACTCAAAAAGCACCTTATGACCTTGGAGATATAAAAAATGTGGATATGCATAAAAGTGCCTATATTTAAGCCTGACCTACAAGGGCTGCTCAGAAAGTAAAGCCTCCTACTTTATTACATTGGCCCATAACATCAGAGGCAGATGGCATTATGGCAGGAGAGGCTGAACCTTCCCACCAATATTCTGTTACATTTTTTTGCCATACAGATGGCAGCAGAGAGGTGATCTGACAAAATGGCATCTGATATGGAAATGTGTATGAAGCAAATGGGTGTCATTGAATCCCTCCATGCAGAAAAAATTGCACCCATTGATGTTCATTAATGCTTGCTTAATGCTTATGTAGACTAAACAGCAGATGTCAGCACAGTGAGGCAGTAGATGGTGCATTTCAGCAGTGATGACACTGATGTGAAAGAGAAGCCATATTCTGAATGGCCACAGCTCTCCCACCACAAAATGAAGAGTGTCTTGATCAGCTCATTTGCATAAATCAGTGGATCACAACCTGGGAATTATGTATGGAGCTGAATATCATCTTCACTGAGTTGGAAACAAGGGTGGCAATGTTGGGATATGACAGTTTGCATGAGATGGCTCCCATAAATTCCCATAGAAGAACAGAAAGAACTTTGTATGCAAGTTTGTCAGTACTCACTGTACTAACACAAAGTTGAAGGTGACAGTTTTCTGGGTAGCATCATTACAAGTGATGAAATGTGTCACCACTACAAGGCAGAGTCCATGGAGTGGCAACATGTGAATTCCCCACTGAAGAAAAAACATTGAAGACACAGCCCTCAGTGGATAAAGTGACATGCACTGTCTTTTGGTATAGGAAAGAATTTCTTGAAACTCAAACAGACCATCAACTCCTACCACTACATTGCGATGCTGACTAAACTGAAGGCTCCAATTTCCAGAGTCAGGCTAGAGAAGACAACAACCTTGTTCTTGCAACATAATAGTGCCAGGCCCAATATCAGTTTGAAGGCAGTGAAGTACATTGCCAGTTTTGGATGGACTGTCTTACTGCATTTATTGTATAGCGTAGATTTGGCATCTTCTCACTTCCACCTGCTGTTCAGGCTGAAAGATGGACTGTATGGACAACATTTTCCTAGCAATGAAACCATCATCACAGCTGTGAAACAGCTGGTCACTTCTGCCGATGCAGATTTTATTAGCAGAGCCTGCGTGCTCTCGTTCATCACTGATGAAAATGCATAGGTAGTGGCGGTGACTACACTGAAAAACAGTGTTTTGTAGCTGAGAATTAGCTCTATCAAGTAGTGTTATTGTGCTCTTTGTGTCTGTTTTAGTTTCTATGGAAACAAATAGGAGGCATTACTTTCAGAACATAATACATATAACATTCCTGGGTTGAAGGCATGGGCTAAGTGGTCAGATCAGCTCTGAAGGGATAAAGCAAATGAGTCAAACATTAAAAGGAGGAGTATTAGACAGTGGACTTCTACTCAGTAAGTATGGCAGAGCTCACACATTCAGTCAACATTTATTAGGGAAAGTAAGTAGGCTTTGGGAGCTTTAGAATCACAATGCAGCAGCCTGGTAAGCATTCAGATGAGAAAGCTGTACCAGGACTATCTGAGGCCTTAAAGTTTGGGTATCACACATTGGTAAAAAAAAAAAAAAAAAAAATACAAGACTAAATAAACATGATTTGATGTGCTAAAGAAATTTTATGTCTTCTAGACATAGTGCTGTGGAGAACTCATGTCAGTCTTCAATCTGGCAGATGTTACTTGATAACTACATGATTTTGGAGATGACAAAGATATCTGTGTGTTTGCTGTAAGACAACTGAGTTCATCTAGAAAAGCTCTTTCTGCAATAAACATTTGCATGTCTTTCTGCTATTTATTATTCTGTGGACTAGGAGTTCTTTTGCGAGATCTCCAATAGAAATTTTTCCAAACATTAATACAGTAGTGCAGCACCTCAGCCTACAGCCTGATAAGCTCTCCCAGAACACATGAAATCTCATGAGAAAGTGGAAGAGAGGAGGAAAAAGGTTCTTGTGCTGCAATTATGGCAAGTGTAATTCCTGACTTGAAGTAGGGAATGTCTCTGAGGTTGCTGGTTGTGCAATTAGCTGTCCCTCTAGATTATATAACTAAGTAGAAAAAAAAAAAACGCAGGCTCCTATCTATGAAAACTCCCATCAAAATGTATGTCATTCTTCAATGCAAGCTTCTGGCTTCCACACTGGTCAGAAACAAGCAATATCTGTGGCTGGACAGAAATATAATTTTCTATCCCAGGAGAACTGAGGGGAATTTAAAAATCAGTTTAAGTTACTTAAAAGATTAAATTCTGAAGTTTTTAGCTTCAAAAATTTTTAATGATAATTAGCTTAACTTTCCAAAGGAAAGGGCATTTGGGAATGAAAAAGCACTACTTTTGAAATTAAAAAAATAAAAGGTCAAAACAGATGCATAGGAAATTTTGAAGCTTTCCTCTCCCCAGAATTATTTGCCTTGAAACATTAATAAAAAATAACTTGTATCTATGAACTGGTTTAGTTCAGATGAATCCACTTAAAGTGAAAAGTACGTTTCATGTAGATATTAATGACTAACTTCACCGTTTTGTAGTAGCACAGTATATAGAATCATAGACTCCTTAGAGTTGGAAGGGACCCTTGGAGGTCACCCAGTTCAATCCCCCTGCAGTGAACAGAGACACCCACAGGTAGATCAGGTAGCGCTGAGGCCCATCCACCTGGACCTTGGTTGTCTCCAGGGATGGGGCACCCACTACCTCTCTAGGCAACCTCTTCCAGTGCCTCACCACCCTCACTGTAAAAGACTTTTTCTTTATATCCAACCCAAATCTCTCCTCTTTTAGTTTGAAACAGTTTCCCTTTGTTCCATCACTATAGGACTGTGCTGAACAGGGTCCTTAAGTGCTATAAGGTTTCACAGAGCTGGACCAGAAGTGTTGGTAGGCTCTGCTTTGTTAATTTAGGGGAAGAAAAAAGATCAAGATACTGGGAAGTGAAGAAGTTTTTTCTAATTTGTTTTTTACTGACAAACAGAAGGGCTGTTTTCACTAAAATCATTTAAGAAATCATTTGGAACTGCCAGGTAAGTGAGAAACTTGATTGCTTCTGGATTAAAGTACTTAAAAAGTGGACCTAGAAACATAGTCATTAAGTTGTAGTAGCATGACCAAGCAAATCCCTAAAGCAATAACCAGCGAATCCTGAAGCCCAAACATTTCTGCCATTAAATAACAACAAGAAAACCAAATATGATTACTGAAGAACAGAATCAAAAGATCAATAAACAAGCCTTAAAATTTGAGATGACAGATGGGTGACACAGCTGAACTTCAGATCATAGTGCTGAAGGAGGAGCACTCTGCAAGTACTCCGGAGGAGATAACCTGCCTCTCTCTTCTTTAGTTTTTGCCATAGGGTCAGCATTTCCTGACCCGTTAGTGATGCCTCCACCACAAGGAAACAGTTCTGATCCCTCAGGAATGAGACTGCCCACAGAAAATTTGGGTGTGAATAACCAAATTTAAGTACCTAATAATGCAAGCTTAAAACTGAAGAGCTGAGTTAATTCTCTTCAACCTCTTTTTTTCCTGCAAGTTAGTTGTGCTGGCCCTATAACGCTGCCAGGGAGGTTTTAATTTGAAAGCAGCCTTTCAGCTGGTATAGTGAGGAAATGACAGCAGGAGATGGCATCAGTCTGCAGGACCCACGCTGGGATGTGGCTCCGGGTGGCAATCTGAGGCCAAGGAGCAGGGGAGGTGACCAGGTACAGGGCACAAACACAGTGGGAAATCGCGTCCCACTGCTGAAAGGCTGAAGGAACTCGAGTGCAAACCAGACTTGCTGGTGGCGCAAAGGTCTCAGGCAAATGAGAGGAACGGCAGCCTTCCTTTTCTAAGCACTTTGCAACATTCAATTAGCTGTAGTCTCTTGCGATGCACAAAGACAATCTGCTGCTGCAAACAGCGGAGATTATTTTTCTTCGCTTAGATTGCTTCTTAACATGATCACAGTGAAAATCTCAAGGCTAAAAGCTTGCTCCATTTATGATAAAATGTGAATAAAAACTGACAAAGAGATAAGATTTTTCTTTTTTTAAGATTTCCATAAAAGGCTGAGGAATCCAAACAAAAGGGTCTTGATTATTAGCTCAGGACAGCCTATCATCACTGCTCTGGGGACAAATTGCACCACATGCCAGAGCACACAGAAGACACAATAATTTATCAGTCAGAACGCAGAAAATTGTAGAGCACATAGTGACTTTCCAGATCCCATTTCTCCCCTGCAAGTCCTCAATTTCTGCCTTAAAGAGACACAACTCAAGGCTAAAATGCACTTTGGGAGAGAAAGCAAAGAAATTAATCACAAAGAAAAGCATTTAACTTTGAGGACCAAACATGGGTGCCTAAATTCAAGGTTCACGTCTTCATTTTTCCCACTCAACAACTTAGGATGGAAAGGCAGAATTAGAGAAAAGTAAAAGGAGGGGATCTCAAGGAAGTGGACCTCAGTAATCCCAAAGGATTGCTGGGAGAAGTCTCCAGAGAGTGGCCTAGGGAAAAAGGCACTAAGGAGAGGTGAGTGCTCCTTAGTGAAATAATTCTAATGGCCCCAAGTGCCAGTTGCTTTCCCGGAAAGGCAAATCACACAATAACCATGACCAGTCTTAGAGCTCTTCACTGAGCTAAAACATGAAAAGGAGGCAAACCAGTAGTGAAAACCAAGTCAGGCTCCCAAGCAAGCAAGGTTCTCAAGCCCAACAGGATTACGTTATATTACAGAACATTATCCACTAAGAGCATTCAGGGTACAAAGTTGGATGTCACTAGCAAGATGCATCAAGAAATCATTCAATAATGACACGGGCAATTAAGATAGGCTCAAGAGCAGTCTCCCATGAAAATGAAACAGAAAGTTATTGATGGGTGATGTCAAAAAGGTCAAGTCATTTAATGCTTTTCTTGCACTGATCATCACAAAAGATGAGCTTTTGTGAGATGGTTATCACCTTTAATTCCAGTGACAAGAGAGCAAGATCTAAGCCTTTGAATAGAGAAAGCAAAAAAACAAAATTACAAAATAAAATAGATTAACAAGTGTTAGTTAAATTAGATTTTGTTCAACTTGCACAGACCTAATGAGCTTCATTCCCAGTCTAACCTAAAGGTTTGGCTGATAAAATCCAGAGCTTTTAGCTGTCTTGGGGAGAACTTGTTGAGAATGGTAAGGCATTAGACATTACATTTACCATCCTCTAATCTTTTATTTTTTCAAAATACATGAAAGGAGAAGCAAGAGAATTAGAAACAATCAGTTTAACTTCAATTCCTGGAACAAATTAGATAGACATTTGTAACTATATGGGAGGTAATTACTAACATCCAACAGGGATTGGTTGTGGGGGGAAAAAAAGCCAACAAAAGAAATCGAACTTGTCACACCAATCTAATTTCTTTTTGGGATGTGGTAATAGGCCTTCTGGTGGGAGAGGAAAGCCATTAGATGTTGTACATCTTGACTTGTGTAATGCATGGAATATGCTTTTATGTGTTGTAAATGTAGAAAACTAGGAAAGCAAGACTTTAATAGATATAAAACTAGTACGAATACAGTTTTAGAGATTATTTATCCATATTTCTGTGAAAAGTTACTGTTTGTATATTGAGATGTATGAGATAGTGGCCAGCAGGAAGAGGGAGGTGACTGTCCCTCTCTACTCTGCCCTTGTGAGGCCGCATCTGGAGTAGACAAGAAAGGCAGGAAGGTTTTGGAGAAGGTCCACAAATATGATCAGAGTGCTGGAGCGCCTCTCCTACACAAAGGCAGACTGAGGGAGCTGGGCTTGTTCAGCCTGGAGGGCAGAAGGCTGTGGGGGTGACCTCACTGCAGCCTTCCAATACCTAATGGGAGCCTACAAACAGAAGGGGAGTCAACTCTTTACATGGGTAGATAACAGCAGGACAATGGGGAATGGTTTTAAGTTAAGGGAGGGAAAAATTCAGGTTGGATGTCAGGAGGAAGTTCTTTACAGAGAGGGTGGTGAGGTGCTGGAACAGCTGCCCAGAGAGGCTGTAGATGCCCTGTCCCTGGAGGTGTTCAAGGCCAGTTTGGATGGGGCCCTGGGCAGCCTGGTCTAGTGTTAGATATGGAGGTTGGTAGCCCTGCCTGCTGCAGAGAGGTTGAAGCTTGATGAACCTTGAGGTTCTTTCCAACCCAAGCCATTCTATGAATTCTATGTACAAAATAACATGCAAATTCACCCTTCCATTCTACCAAAGTTGTTTGAGTGACCATTTCCAGG
Source organism: Gallus gallus (assembly GCF_016699485.2). Classification (NCBI taxonomy): domain Eukaryota; kingdom Metazoa; phylum Chordata; class Aves; order Galliformes; family Phasianidae; genus Gallus; species Gallus gallus. Next base: position 61,400,259 of record NC_052532.1, on the reverse strand, counting down.
TGCCATATGGGGACTGATTATAGAGAGCCCAAAGAGAGAAATGGAAAATATAGGAAGACTGAAAAACATTATCTATAGAGAACTACCAAAGGCACAGGCACTGATGGCAGATTCTAAGAATCTTCCAGGTAGGAAGTCTTTAAATAGTAACAAATTCAACCTTACAATAAACTAAGTACAGAAAAGCAACAATTGTCTCAAATTATTTTGCACATCAAGGTTAATTCCTGTGCATCTATGGTCAAAAATTAATTTTTGCGTGCCATGCATTTCAGTCAATGAGTCTAAAATAATTAGACGCTATCTTGGCAGTGTACAATTTTATACTGTGTGTTTACACATGCATTTAAATATATGTGTGTAATCCTTGTGTTTGTATTTCTCAGAACTGCCCTTATTTACGTTGAACTACTGAGGGTCAGCCTAAAATAACTGAATGAGAGAAAATAATGGCCACACTGGCTGCACATTAGTATGAAGAGTAGCACTTCCCATTGATAGTCACGTCTCACATCTCTAGAAATACAGCTTGTGCTTCATTCCCTGAGCTCCATGTTAAAATCCACTGCTTAGTCTTAAATAACAGGCTGTTGTCTCCTAACACAGTGGTAACACAGAGCTATTGGAAACCTCCATATCCTACAATTGCTGCTCTTTATCCTCCTCCATCATCCTGGTCTCTGCATCCCCTCTGCCTCTGCAATTCAGCGTATCCAGTAGCAGTCATCTTAAATTCACCATTAGCAGTTATTAATTATGTCATGGATAGTAGAAAACTCTCAGATTTTTGTAACAATCTATACTATTGACCATTTCTGGACTTCTAACGATGCTCCTTCCTTTCCCAAGTAAAACAGCCAGAGTTGCAGACAAAAAGACTTCCTGTCCACACGTCCACATCCTCAGCTCCCCCCAGAGCTCCCAGCACTGCCTGTCAGCCCAAACGTCAGTCCAGCTCTGTTTCCCAGCCCTTCACTTTTCTCCCCGTGGCATGGCAGCGCCTGCGGGCTGTGCCACCCTGCATTATCCCAGCAGCGCTGAGCCGGAGGCACCGCTGTCACGGAGGATGGCAGCAGAGTGCAGAGCATGACAACAGCAGCAGCAGGTGGGCAGAGCAGAGAAGGCCAGATTACTGTCTATGTGATTACTGTCATTGATCTCAAGTCAGGCAGAAAGCAGAGCATGCTCTGCTTTTGCTCGTTCCTTCCCTCTGTCGCTACAGAGCGATTCCTGAAAACACTGTGCCGAGCTGTTGTGCACTTGTTAAGCATTGTTTTAAGCACTGAAAACCACCTCAGTCAGAGTGAGTAATTGCCCCTTACAGCAGACAGATGCTTCCCTTAAACACAAGTACTACAGAAAAACAGACAAGGAAGTCTTCAGCATTAGGACCAACTGGAAAAGCTATTGGATTTTTACATGTGTATAGATTGCTGTCTCACCATACATTGGGCAGAACAACGTTTGAAATGGAAAAAGAATTTCATCCTTGTAGCTCTCCCTTCCCCACGCAGAACATGGCTGCAGTGCTCCTGAGGCAGAGAAGGTCCAGTGCAGGGGCAAGACACAGCACTCCCCTCTGACACTGGGAGCAGTCCCAGATGAACTCTTGCATCTGGTTCCCATCTCTGCTAATTCTTCTCTGTTTTCTCTCTGATATTTAACAGGGTCATAGCCACAGCTAAGTGTTTTCAACTCCGTCTGTCAAAATTCTAAATGAAATCCATATATTTAAAAGGCATACAGATTTTTGTATCAATGCTTTATACAAAAATGTCATATCTGAATCTTAAAACAGGCTTTCTAAATTTAGCCAGAAAGCTTAACACCATCGAAAACACAGCCCTCATCACAACACATACCTTCCCCCTCCAAAACTGGATCCAAACTTTGCTACTTGGCCTCATCATCAGGTTAAGAACAGATGATAAAATAAGACTCGGATAAAGCCTGTGTCCATATGAAATATAAATCTATTTTGAAGCCTGATAATATTCCATATGCCCTCATTTTCATCCCATTGGTCATGAACTAGACAAAAAATTGAGAAAATATTTGATCTGGGGGGGAAGCTACATTCAGGGAGCAGAAAACTCCACAGCCCAAATGAGGTTTAACAAAAGCTTACTAAATAGATCTGTGGACCTCTTGAGACTTTCTTCATCATCCACTCAGAGAAAGGGGAAGAATAAATGCATCTCAAAGGCGGCTGCATGAATCCAAGTAAATAGGTATGAAAAATGGAAGTGCATTTTAATGCTCATTCATCTATCTAAGTTTTTTTTTTTTTTTTTTCCTCCAGAGCCCACAGTTTCATATGAAGATGCATAGAGTCTACTTAGCACCAAAAGCAAAACTTCTTTGGTTCTACAGTTTACAGCACATCCAGTTTTAAAAACAGGCTGCTGAAAAGCCCCTTGTTAGACAAGGAAGAAGGAAGTTCCTGGTAGATAAACCATTTAGAAATGGCAATTAATGTGGGTAAAGCATTGACTGTTTCAGTCAACTCTAAGTAGAGTGGCTTCACCTTTTACCACATACAACCACCATTAAGCAACTGTCTTGTAGTCGCCTGTGCCATTCCGCCCTGAGAAGATCAACATGAACAGTTTATCATCTGTTCCAGAGCTGGAAAACATTTCCTCCATTTGTGGGCTCCACTTCCAACCTCGCTCATCAGCCTGCTCTCACAATTGGTACACCTTTATGGCGAAAAAGCAGTGAAGGTGCAGACACTCACCTGCAGAAGCTCTGAACACAGGAATGCCAGAGCTACGCTTCCTTTTTTGTACCCCCACTAAACTTCCCATGCTTTTCATGAATAGAACCTGAACACCAACAACAGAGTTGGGCTTCCTGCCTCACCCTGCTTTCTGCAGTAATCATCCCTTAATGTGGTAGTCTCCCATGGAGATGCTTGCATGCTCTCAGACAGAGTTTGATGTTTGGGTGGTCCTGTGTGGAACAAAGAATTGGACTCGGTAAGCCTAGTGAGTCCCTTCCAACTCAGGATATTCTGTGATTCCAGGGACGTCAGACTTGCTTAGATGGCACATTTTTGTTTTTTACATAGCCAGGAAGTCCTTGGGCCACAGGAGCAAGAAAGCTGTTTCTCATTCCAGCCCCAGATCTCACAGATACAGCCAGCCAGCTGCAATTGCAACAACTGTGCCTAAAGGTGGCTGGCACCCTCATGATGATCAGTTTAAGACAGCAGAGCAGTGGGAGATCAGCCCGTGCTCCTCCTGCAGGCCTCACCGTCAGCTCCAGCCATTAGCCTGGATAGCAGCAGTTAAAAGCCGAACTGAACTGGAAGCAGGAAAAAAATCCCAGGCACCCAGCACCCATCCAGTAGTGGACCTGCCTCCCTCTCAACATTTTAACTCCAGATAGCGCAAGCTACTGCTTTCGGCCTGCACAAGATAAAAGGTGCGACAAGCCGACCTGCGGTTGCCATGGAGACCAAAATCTTTACCAGCGCCATGGTAACGGACTACAGGATGTGCTATGAAAAGCTTGCTGCACACCCGAGTTGAGCTTTTTCGTATTTTTAAACCAATTAACTGAGAGCACAGTTAAATTAGTTTCTGTTTAAAGAAAGGCACTGTCAAAATGGAAGAGACATTTGTTGATGTCTTTTACTTTGCAAAACAGAAGGAAGCAAAACCTGAGGGATATTACTAGGGTTCATCTGGTTGTTTCTGAAAATCAAAATCTTCTCTTTTCAAGTAAGAAAATCAGTTTTCATATATTTATGCTGAATTATAAGAAGGAAAGGGTTGAGAAGCTTTGTAACAGCTTTCCCTGTGGACACAACACTATGCCCCTTGCATTTCCAAGGTGCTGACATCACTGGAAGTTTTGAATGGACAAGAAGTAATCTTCATAAGGAGGAAAAAATAAAAGGTTTCAGTGAAATGCTTAAAATAAATGTCATAAATCTGTGACAGAAGCTGGACGTAATACAGCAGGCATAGGCTGCATGCCCTTTGAACTTCCCTGTGCCTCAGTTTCCTGAGCTTTAGTAGGTAGTGAGTCTCCCCCCTGTACAGCATACTGCAATACCAGGGGTCTGAAAACACCCAGATATCATCAGGAGGCATTTCAGTTTTCTTCTTGTTTTGAGCACATGCCTCACAAGCATGCTCCTCCATGAGGAGCTTGATATCCAGAGCTCTGTGCACACAAAGCTATTGCTGCTGAACCAGGAACCTCTTTCTGTGCTCACAGACGCATGGGGTGAACATCTTATTTCTTCGAGTTAAAGAGCAAGGAATACAACAAAGCCTGTTATCACATAAACAGAAGATGCTAAAAGTGAGCAGGCACAGAAGTAGTAAATTGACAACCATATATCCTCCACAATAATAATGAACAAGCTGAGCAACGCCTGGGGAACACCTGCCATGGCCACATGCAGAGTTGGCAATGCTATCTGAAAAAACTCAGGGTGAAGAGAGCTTATGTTAGCAGCCACTATCCCATGAGTGGCAGAGAGCTTCCCAGAAACGTCTGCAAGCTCAGAAATTTGGTTTGAATCCAACTCATGTATTTTGGGGGGTCAGAAATCTGGACCTCGGAGGTGAGAAGAGTTTTGAAAGAATAAAAAACGTGTTCATTTCAGGGATGTAGGTGGCAGAGCTCTCCTACTGAAATCATGTAAAAGACTGTCCTCGTTTGACCCAGTTGTAAATGGATATCTGGTCATTTGTGCCGTGGACTGAAACCCGGGCAGGCGCAGCCGCAGTTGCACAGGCTCTCCAGGTAATGAGAGTGAGCCCAGACTGGACACACTTTGAAGTTTGCTTTTTAGTAGCTTGACTGTGCTTGTACCATAGTGAAAGCTTCAGCAAGGAACATCTTTGGAACACAGCATCCAGTACTGCACAGGCACTCCAGCCTCCCAGCAAGTGGCACAAGAGAGGCCAGGCAGAAGGATACTGATTCTGGAAGTTTTCATCTGAAAACTGCCATTGCTAATAAACAGCCTGTAATAGCTAAGAATATTTTCCTCACAATTTAAAGTGAGCAAACTCAGGTTTCTATATAAGGCAGCTACTGCATCAGGAGAAGATGTACTGGGTAGGTCTAAAAAAAACTCTTGAGTCTGCCTTTGTTCAGAAGACAATTTGCTCTCACTTCTAGTTATTGTGCAATATAAAAAATATATATCCCATTGAATTAAACACACAAAGTTTGTTTTGTCAAAATTAATTTAAGGCACATTCCTGAGGCATCACAAGAAGCAAAAGGAGAAAGGCATCTCTTATACAAGACAAATACAAGACAGATACTACGGTAAACATGTTGCAATCACCATGGAAACACACCCCTAAAGTTTTTGACAGGTATTTAAACAGCAAGAGTCTAGGCAAAAGGCATCCAAGAGTACAAGCTAGAACTCATAGGTTTCTTTACCCTAAAATAGAGTGAAGACTCAGCATGAGATAAACACCATGGACATCAAGCAGAAAAAATAGGTGGGTAAAGACTGCCAAGGGAACAGATAGAAGATATTTTGATGGCAACTACTGGCAAACGCAGCATTGGCTGATCAGCAGCAGGAATCCATTTCAGAGTTTTTCAAGAGATGCTAAAAATACTCATGAGTATAAGATGCCAAACCAGCTAGCTAGTCAAGGAGAAGCAAGAACAAAAGAGGAAAAATCCCAACATGTTACAGAGGCATCTTATAAAGGAGAATCCCTGAGAAAAGAGAACAAAGTGAGAATTCACTTCCATCTCCAGCTCATGCGCTATTCTGCATTATATTAACAGCATAATTTATTAAGTGAAGGGTTGTTTTTTGGTTGTTGTTCTGTTGTTGTTGTTTTAATAGTGCACTGAAAGTAAAACTGTGAAATAGGCATTTGGTGATGGATCAGATTCTGTAAAGAGGTTCCATGGGACAGAGACAAGTAGTCTCAATACAAGATTTAACCACAAGGCCTAAACTGCTAAATAGCTAAAGTCTGATCTCACCAACCTTTACACTGTTACTCTGGGGACAAGTTTTAGTGGTTATCCTTTGTTTTGTGGTTATCCTTAGATGCAGAGCTACACCCTTATCTCTATGAAAAGAGTGAATTCTCATTCTGGGTAGTTTTCCTTTTATCTGTCTTAGGATGCTACTGAAGTTTGTCTTTAATCAAATTGCAAACCCAAGTGATTAAAAAGTGATTTAAGCACATATCAGGCTGAAATACACATTGAAATATTGGCTGGTGGGACGAAGCTGTGCTTTACTAATGAACCTACAGGAATCAAGTCTTATTTTGTACCATAGATAATATTTCTTGAGATTCAGAATTAAATAACAGACAGAGATAGATGAAATACGCCTGTCCCTGAAAATAGCTACCCATTCTTCTTTATCATATTATAAAGTCAAACACATTCTTCTGAAAATATCCTGCGTCCTGAATTGTTGTAGCTATGTGGGGAATTGCCTGCAAGTTCTTTGTGTACTATGAATGTTCTCAAAGTGGAAACTTTCCAGATGTAAGACAAATGACCAAAAATATATTAATACCAACGCAAAAATTCACATCTCCAGTTCGTCTTCTCCCGACTACAATGCAAACTGCTGATCAAGAATGGCTGAATGAAAATAATACTCATTTGAAGACAAATTTCATTTTAGAGTTCTGATTTTGGCAATGGCCGATGTTGTCATAACAATAAGAAATTACTTGCACCTTAGTTCCAGTCTAAAACTAGTTGACACTTGTGGCCTGAGAGTTTCTATGCTTCCTTATCCTTCCTCAATATACTTTCTTTATTCCTCAAAATACTACTGTCAAAACATTCTAGCTTCCTTAAAAGGAGATGATTTCCCAAGTTATTACAGGGAAAAATTAGTCCCCTTGAGGTTACAACCTTATGAAAAATCAGAGGCAGGAGCAAGCAACTTCAGACTCTTCTGAGAAGACCCTTTTACTGTTTGGCTTTTCAGCAAAATACCTCCGGGCACATTCTGCCTCCATTTACACCTGAAATCCCACTGACACCCAGGTGCTCCATCTGGCATGGCTAGGAGTAGAAGTTCTCTTGTAGTTTTTCCATCAAAATTACAGACTTTCCTGCTCTTTCCTTCTCAGTTACCCTGATGTTTTACCTGCTTACGTTAAGTGCATGTAAAGAGTTGTATTAACGGCAAATGGGCAGGTGGCAGACCCTTGTGTCATGCATTAACAATCTCTACTGTCACTTCAAGCAAGTAAATGAGCAGCATCAGCTAAGAGAAGAGAAACTACAGGCTTTCTCTCATACTTAGCATTAGAAGACAAAGGAATGCAGTGCAGACTGGCATCCCAGGCAGCACAGGAATACTTACTTGCAGGTCTGTTTGGCACAGGAAAAAAAATATAGGTACATTACTGTGGAAGAATTGTCATCCTGAGCTGCTCCCTTCAGAGCCCGCCAGAAATCAGTCATGGACAAACCACAAATACCTTGAAGGTTCAGACAGGCATTCACAACATCAGACACTTATCATAATCTCTTGAGTCAGTAGAATGGTCTTTATTGTGGTTTCTTGATGCTTCTGCACAGAGCACCAAGGTATGAAAAATATGAAGCATTAAAGCAAAAAAGTGCCTGAATGTTTTGAAATGACAAAAGGAGCTCTATCTGAGCTTTGTGGGAGGACTGCTGCTAGCTCTCATTTTATCTAAACTGCCTTATATATCCCAAAGCACTTGTATGGCAGGGCACTTTGGAGCTCTTGTAAGCCTTTAAGCAACATACACTGTCCTAATTAGATTCTAATCGATTCTCTCAGAACTCTAAGTATCATTTTTTAGCACGGAAAAACAAAGCAAACAAACAAACAAGGCATATCTGTGTCTGCACTGGCAGAGAGATTTCACTGATTTCAGAAAGAGATGGGGAAAAAACGTTCCCAAACAATTGCTAGGTTTTTTTCTTCCTAACTTGGGAATAGAAGTACAGTGAAATAACAAGTCTTACAGCAGTGAATCAAGAGAAAGGATCACTGTTGTGCGCAGTGCAATGCAACATCTGATAATAAGAAATAGCCAAAGCTTCTGGAGCCTACAACTCAGGCAGAGACACAAGAGCACATATAATAGTAACCATTCTTATTACACCCTGCACGTACAAAATATCACCCACCGGACTATATTCAAAACATTACTCAGGCAAAAGTAGTCTCATAGAAACACAAAACATGGCCATGGCTTATTGAAACCAGCAGCACTCAGGGACTGCGAGTGAGCAGAAACATTAAGTTAAATGAGGGTACAACTGGAAGTCCAGAGAAATGCTTAAGGGAAAGAAAAAAGTCTCTAGCTTTAATACACCGATATCCTAGGCAGAGATATTGATGCATATGTTCATAGGAGAAATCTGTTTTTCAAAGAGGTATTTCAAACCAGAGAAGGTGCAGAGATGTATATTAAGACAGGAATAAAGGGAATAAGGCAATCTAAGGAAAGAGAAGAGAGCTAGCACAGCAGACCAATCTTCTAAGAAAGTTTCTCATACAAATACTATTATTGCTCTGCAGAGTGGAGGGAAAACAAACTACTCTGCTGAAAATGAGAAATGATTTCATTACTGAGTTTCTAAAGACATTCCCTCTAAGAATTCACAGAGGGAGAGGAACAAGTATTTGGAACCACAAAAAAAAAAAATTATACACACCATATTTACCTCCTCATACCAAACTAGGTGAGCAAATCTATTTAGTACCTCTCTGTGCGTTCCATGTACTTCTTGTGCAAGATTTGTTCAACTTACGACAGAGTTGCTTCATTCAAAACAATTTGTTTCCTGAATCAATATCAATAATCAATATATATATATATATATATATATATAAGAACATGCTCGCTACAGCCTCATACAAAATCAGAAAGAAAAAAAGCAGGCTGCAGTACTGCTGAGTTGTTTAGAATATAAGGGTGCCATTTTTCTCACACTGATTTAATGTGAGAAGTTCAAGTGAAATTATTCTAAATTGGACAACACAGTCAGCTCTGTTGGGCTAGCAAAATGAAAGTAAGCAACTTGCTACTATGTGCCTTTGCTGAGAAAAGAATGACCACCCTTTGCTTCCTGGCACCAGGAAAAGTTTATGAAAAACAGCAGGAGAAAAAACAACCAGAGTCTGTGAGAGGGAGCCAGCAAGAGTTTGTGCATAACAAAAGTTTAAGAGCTTTTAGCTCCTTGAGCAGTTAATGGTCTCAGGTCCCAACTTTGTGGGTGTTTTTCCATGTTACTAAAGCAACTTGAGTTTATTGAAAAGTTCAAAAATTCAAGTTCCAGAAGAGAGCTGAAAAACATGCAAATAAATTTTGACACCACGTGTATGACAAACTGCAGAGACAGATCTCGCAAGCAAAACAGACAGAGAGAAAGCTCAAGTACTAAGCACTAAGCCCAGGTTATCTCGACCATGAATAGCTAAACTGAGGCTTCCTTAGAAGACACAGCCACACCACATAGGCCAAGTCATAACTACTTGGTCTCTTCTTGAGCTTAAATCCTGCAAGTGTCAATGAGATTATCTAACAGCAACTAGAGGCAAAGTTTGGTTCATACAGTTTCTACTCCAGCTGTCTGTACCCAAAAGACATTCAGTCAAATTCATATCCATCCCCACTTTTACTGTACAGGAAGTCCTAAAAGAAAAACAAACAAACAAAAAACCCCTAATCTTCATTGCATTTGAAGTATGCAAAAACAGATGCCAGAGATGGCTGAGAAATGGCAAACTCCTGTGTTGTTCAGGAAAGTTTAATTATAAGCAACCCAAAGATCTATTTAAGCCACATGTTTTGATTTAAAATCTAAGGGTAAAAGATATCTTCCTTCTTGTTGCCTTCTAGCTTCAAGCCACTGTATCTGAGGTAATATGATTACTATCTCAGGATTAGAATTGATCAAAAGTTCTTTAATTATATTCAACCCTCACAAATCAAGTGCCCTTTTCTGGGTTTGGTGTTTGCTTTTGGATTTGAATTTGATAGAGTTACTGCCACGATATTCTCCACACACACCCCAACCCCCAACTCTGAGTTTAACATAATTGCTATTAAGTGGTTTATTTCTCTAATCCTAGTTGTTATGAAACCAACCAGCTAGAAAATCCTACATGAAGCAGGGAGACTGTACAGCCAGGTTTGGATTACTTTCTCTCCTTTCTTTGTCTCCTTTGATCGGTTATGCTTTATTGAGAAAGCATGAACTCAACATCATGGAAGAACAGAACAATGAAACAGTGAGAGGGTTTAGAAGGCTTATCATTTCTGCAATTACGAAATTACTTGTTTTGGCCATTCCATAAGTTTGTGGGTCAACCCATTATCTGTGAGTTTTCATTCATATTTATTTCGTCATTAGCATTTGTGGCTTTTATTGTGAGTGATTAAGCACTCATGTTATGCAAGATTTTTACTTTTCTTTTCTTTTTTTTTTTTTTTATAAATGATCATCCCCAACCAGTGCTTCTGGGTCAGAAGCATGCATTACCTACACTTACTAACATATAGAATAAAGAAAATAATCAGATAGTCTCCTTCAGTTACAAGGAGAGAATGACAAGTTTAAGAAGGGAAGAAATAGCTGGATCTGTGATTTACACATGTTGGGAAAATATCCTCATTTATACCAGGTACTAAGAGTAAGGACTGGAGAACACAAATGGAAACATACGATTGCCTTTGACTGCTCCCTGGACTGATTACAAGCCAAGGCAAGAACAGTTTGGAGAGGTCCAGGTTTTAGGCTCCCTGTGAATTGCTGAGGTGCAGATCAAGTAAAAGCAAGTGTATATACACGTCACGCTTGCTAATTCAGTTTTCCAGAACCAACAGCATATCCTATTTTCTTACGCCTGCAAATTGGTGCATATGAGAGCATACGTACCTCACAAAATGGTTTACCACATTGAGCAGATACTATAAAAACACAAAAGAGGGAATTCTTGACTATTGTAACGGCTTGCAGTGGAAAACATGCCTATAAACCAACAGATAGCTAAATCTGCCTGTTAGAAATCACTGGAACTTCCCCAACACCCAGGGCATGCAGGACGTGCCAGGTTTCTAGAACAGAGAAAACAGATTTTCAGCTCCCTGAGCCAAATTTTCAAAGCTATTGAGAAGACTCAAAGGGCTAATAGTGCCAAGTGAGATTTTCAGACACAGCTAACCAAGTAAAGGCGTACATCATCTCTGAGGCCCTAAACTGCTTAGGCACTTCAGAAAATATAATTAGGCGTATATCTGAATCTTCAGTTACCCATGTATTTTGGAAGCCTGGCCTCCATTCTCTGTGAATACACCCATTTTATTTACTTGTTGCCTACTCATGTTTACACTTAGCCTTTCACAACAAATGCAGTAGACCACTGACCTTGGAAAAGGGATCCTGGAAAGCTATTTTTCAGTGCTTTTTAAAGGAGAGACTAAGCACAGAATACCACCTCCAGAAAGAATAGATTGAACAGCATATATATGTATTTTCTGTTTAACCAGCGCAACCATAGATTATAGAGAGTTTGGTTTCATTATATAACAACCCATCATTGTTCCCTAATACATTATCTCATCAGGAGGCCCCATTTCAGAGAGGTTACAAAGGCACACATTTCTTAATAGCAGAGCTAAGTGGTGGCATGATCTAGCGGATTAATTATGTAACTGGCAGCTAGGTTTTTCTCATTTTAACACAGATTTAGATCTACATCCTTGAACCAAATTTTTGGACAATTAAAAAGTGCTTAATGGTAAGAGATCTATATCTAGCTCCTTTGCTGAAGGAAGAGATTGTTTTTCTCCTTAGGAGCTCCCATTCTTATGCTTACGCTCACTATAGTCAGCAACATTTGGTACTCCATAGTTATTTGAAAAGGTACTTGAAACTACCTCACAAATTTCATATGTGAAAGCATAACCAAAAAAATATATTAAGTAAAATTATGTATTTGATAGAATTAGAATTATTATTGGCAAGAAAAAGAAGGAGGAAAACAAAATAAAATCCTAAAGAATTTTTAACTATTTTTGCCTTCAACAGTAGTTTGTTTGTAAGTGTCCAAAAAAAAAAAAAAAGAATTTTATAAAAGACACATTCAAGTGCTGAAGGGAGCAAATAAGTGACATTCTAGGACACTTCCAGATGATACTTCTCCTTCTCTATCTGAAAAAGCTTTAAAATTGTTCTTCAGAAATAGTGTATGAGATTACGCATTTAGCACAGCCTTTTAAATCTTCTCCATATGATACCAATCATTCTACAAATACAGACTATGTAGCTATCAAGATTTATGAATATATGCAAGCTGTCAGACCACTGAAGTGGATTCTGAAATAAACCATTGTAGATAAGTAGATCCCATATGCATTATTCCCCGGGCTTGTTTTTTTTTGCTAACATTAGTATTCAAGCACTGCTAAGAATCAATGCAGAGAGGTCTTTCACACTTCTGGAGTCAGAGCACGTTATCAAGTTATCCAAAATGATTTTGCTATAAAATTATTTTAATGCTCTAAACAAAGCTTCATGCTGGTATTTATGAAGACTTACAAGAAATATTCACTTTAAAATCAATGCTACGGCTTACCTTTGCATTTTAGGAACGGGAGAAAATAGAAGGCGTCTCACTCATTTTTACAACATCAGTTGTAAAATCAAGCTCAGTAACAAGAATCAATCCAATTTCGAAAGTTGAAAGCTTTCAACCTCCTCTTTTTATCAGATAAACATCTTACATATTTGTTGATTCAGTTTATTGTCACTCTGTATGTAGAATGATTTATGTACTTCTTTCACATCTCTCCTTATTGCCTGTGGTTTCCATTTTATTCTCTCCAGGTTAGCAACTAAATAACAGTAATTTCATTCATTGATATATATTACCCTTTCCAATGAGTTGACCCGTTTAGAGAAATTTTTAAAATGAAATCAAACCAACAATTCATGGTCAAGGTAGCGGCTGCCAAGCAGTACATAACAATCCACACCCTCCACTTTCCTTACCCCACCACCAACACCTGCATATTCATGAGAAGGATCTTCCTGGCTCCTAGCCCAGGCATAAATTAAACCTAAAATAGATCTTGGATCTGTCAGGAAAGGATCATTTTGATTCCACCTTATTCTAATCTCATTTGTATTAACTTCTCACTAGCATTATTTCTGCTAGTTATACTAGAGATGTTTCTAATCATCATCATTACAAATAAGAACTCAGGACCTTGTATTTCAGATTTGAAGCTGTTCTTCCACCTTAAAACATTTGCAATTCACTCTAATTCTATGTTAGTGAAAATGTGGAGCAACTCCAGCTGGAGATCATGACTATTTGGCAAGCAAATAAGTGAGGGAAATTCAGCAACTATTTCTTTTACTCATGTAACGGACTATTGTTCCAGTAAAATAAGATAGTATTAATGGACATAATTGTAAATTGTAAAATCTTTCATCTCTTTCAGAATGGAAAAAAAAATTACATTGCATTATTAGATGCTTTTGTCATTAAAAAACTACATTGACATCAACCAAGTGGTAAAGAAACTTCCTGGAAATGTTTTTTCGAAATGTTGTGCAACGCATGGAAAAAAAGGATGGCTTCAATGGAAAGCCATCCCTCCTACAGAATCATTTTAGATAGTTAAGATTACACATAGTATGAGTTACAGGGTTAGTAATGTAATTTGAATAAAACTTAATTATCTCTGAGGTACAGATTGTCACAAAGTAATGCTTGATGGACAGAAGAGAACAGACATAAGTGATAATATTTAATAGCAAGGAACCCTCTACTTCTCTAATATTTGAAAATAATCTGTTAGGTCATCTTCCCTTTAGCAGATACGTCAGTTCTTATTACTACTATTCAAATCTCTTTGTTGTGGATGGAGAACAGTGTGCCCAGAGAACTTGTGTGTGTTGGAATGGACCAAGGCTGGTTGCTACAGAAGGAGCTGATAGCGCACATATAATAGACCAGGAAGACCAAAAGAACTAAGTGACAGCATCCCCACAGCAGAAGAGGAGGAGAGAGTAAGCCCTAGCCTGGGGCTCTGCCTCTAATTCCAAAGCTGGAGTCCGTTTTTCCAGACTTGGTCTTAAAATGCTCACTCCCTTTTTCACATCTCCTGTACCTATTTCTACCCTGTTTTTATTTACATATTTATTTACATCTATGACAATAAAAGATTTGTGTTATTGTCTTGATCTGAGTGTGGTACAATGTGGTAATGGTTCACTTCCACAAGCTCTTCTCTCCGAATAATTTATTCACAACATGTAGTATCTTCTGGCCTCCTGTATGGTGTTACTCTACTATTTTTCCTTATGCTATGATGACCAACATTAAAGTTTGTCCAGATATATAAACAAGCATCTTTGCACCTCCAACCTTGTGCTTTTACATGGTTCTTCCAAAGTACAACAGTCCTGAGCTCACTATTACTACTTCCCTAGCCCTTGTTCAGTACCACCCTGCTGACAGAAGTAGACAGCTCTTTTGAAGAAGAGGTGAGTCTGGAATCACTCATTTACTAAAAAACAGTGATGGCATTCTACTGCAAATCTACACTAGCGCCTTTGAAATGGGCACTGTTACAATTTAAGTAGTTTAAGACTGACTGAGAAATCAAGAAGGAATGTCATAACAAAGGAACACAAAAATAATAATTTTGAAGTTGTCCAAATGATTAAATGTCAAGCAAAACAAAGAGGTGACTGGCCTCAATGTTAAAAAGCACACATGAATTTTTAATATTGCTTTTATCAATTTCATCTTGTTGGAATGTAAAGTCAGATGAAACATTTGTGGTGAGATGATAGACTAATTGACTACTCATTTAAGAAATGATCATACAATTATCATCAAATAGAATGGCTAGGGTTGGAAGGGATCTTTATGATCATGTAGTTCCAACCTCCCACCGTAGGCAGGGACACCTCTCACTAGACCAGGTTGCTGCTCAAAGCCCTATACAGCCTGGCCTTGAATGCCTCCAGGGTGGGAGTAACCTCTCTGAGCAACCTGTACCAGTGTTTCACCCCCCTCACAGTAAAGAATTTCTTCCTAGTATCTAGTTTAAACCTACCCAGTTTAAAACCATTTCCCCTTATCCTGTCACTACATGCCCTTAAAAGAAGTCCCTCCCTAGCTTTTGTTTAGTCCCCCTTCAGGTACTGGAAGACTGCTTGCTGGAAGGTCACCCCAGAGACTCACAAGTAAGGTCTCACAAGTGCAGAATCACCTCCCTCAGCTGGCTGGTCACACTTCTCTTGATGCAACCCAGGATACAGCTGGCCTTCTGGGTTGCAAGCACACTGCCAGTTCACACTGAGTCTTCATCAACTGACATCACCAAATTTTTCTCTTCAGGGCTGCTTTCAAGACATTCTCTGCCCAGACTGTATCTGTGTTCGGCGAAGCTCATTTACTATGCAAAGGTCCTTTCCTTTTATGAAACTTTGCATAGTATATGTTGAATAGTCATCAGGGACTGGCACCCCTTGGCTCAAAAGTGAAAATACTGCCATCTTTAAAAACACTTTTCATGAGACATCTGTGCCATACCACAGCATACACTTGCCAAAATGTGTCAGTATTACAAAGCACAGAAGTTCCATTTATGGGAACAAAACAGACATGCACCAGTGACTGTTGCACAGACACTTCTGTTGGACTTAGCATACTCAGCAAGATCTTGGACAAAGTGCTGGCTCTGATTAGTCTTCTTTGCAAAGACAATGCATTCTAGAACTTTTGTTGAGGAGGAAAGACAATTGAAATTTAGCTGAGTATTATCCAGCAAAGTCTGGATGTGTGTTCCTTATTGTTGTATGTATACATGTTGGAAAATACTAAACTGGACAAGTTTTGTCATATGTCTTGACACCTCCAACAGTGAAAAATTTGGATGCATTGACTGCTCTTAACATCATATTTTTATTTTGCCAGCTTTTCCATTTGGATATTCCTGCATTATCAATTACAGAGCTAACTATGCAGTTGGAAATAACACCCAAGTGACCATGGGGCAAATGAGGAATTGGCTCCTGAAGAACACATTAAGAGAAGACAGCTCCAAGAATACAGGTAGCTAGAAAAAATTTTCTTGCTAGTAATCTCCTGAAACTAAACCATAGCCCAACAAGCCGTCTGAGTGCTTAACAGATAATACATACAGTAGAGACATTTAATTTAACCTTTAGTTTGTAGTTGAAGATCAATTGCTTGTCTTTTTTGAAAACAATTGGAACTATTTTACCACAAGTTTAATTCAGTTCTGCTTCATTTACTTGCCACTATTTCTCTAAATAGTAAAAATTAATAGCTGGTGAGTTAGCTATTCAAATCAATTTATGAGCCTTGTCTTGGAAGCAAATCCAAAGGAGACTCTGAGCATGCTGAGCTTAGCTCAGCTTTGAAGCAAAAGAAGATATTTGCAACTTCCCTCTAAATACAGAGATGTTAGAAAATGCATTTCCCCTGTATCACTTAGTAATCTATTCTGATAAACTGATTCTAGTATCGTAGAGATTTCATTTTTCCTTCATTCAAAGAGCAGGTTCCTCACGTTCATCCTAGGGCCTTCTGCTAAAACTGATCACAAGGCAGCCAGCTAATGCTGTTTGTGTTCTTAGCTGGTCTAATGAGAACTAAAAACATTAACATCTCTTCTCTGAACAGATATGTTGTGTTGAGGGACATGGTTTAGTGAGAACTATTGTTGACATGTGGATGGTTGCACTGGATAACCTTGTAGGTCTTTTCCAACCTTGGTGATTCTATAATATCTCATTGCAATTTAGACTCTTGTGAGGTAGGTGGCTTTAAATCAATGACCTTAGTTGGTATAGCATAATACTTGTTTCATTCCTGAGCCGTAGTGCTACCAAAGGGTGGTTATTCCTTCACCAAGCATTCTGGTGAAGATTTGTAGCGTGCATTTACTTATTAAACTTGAACCTCAGCTCAGAATTCACCAACTTGCATAGCTGGTTGGATATTTCTGCCATCCTCAGGAAACTTTCAAGAGGCTGCAGCTGAATTGAAGCACATTGCAGAAGGATGCATTAGAACCACACACACCTCTTTGTCTTTGCTGTTTTAGTGGAATTTGTCCTTCCTAAAAGAGCCCATTTCAGAAGATAAATTTAAATGATTATGAAATCCTCCTCTCTGACCCACACCCCTTCTCTAGGTTTCTTATGTATTCCATCTCTTACTGTGGGAATAGTTATGTCACAGAAAGAAGATTATGTGCCCTAGAAATACATTAACTAACCAATAGACGGGAGCTATGAAAAGATTAAGAAGGATGACAAGCAAGCCCCTCTCGTATACAAATAGACAGCATAGTAAGTAACAATTTTGAGACAAGAGTTTCCTGGGAAAAGAATCCAATGTGAAGGGTAAAAGGATTTCTATTTATACGTTATGTTTCCATTTGTATTGTTCACTAAGTATGAAACCTCCTTTTTAAATCTGTGTCTCCGGGTGTCTTGAAGAAGAACAGACTATTCCTGCCTGTCTGACTCATGTATCTCTGGGCACTCAGACCTTCTGACTCACTGGATAGTCAAAAATCTCAGATTAACAATAGTGCGTGGCTGCTAAAAATAGGTACTGTAGACCCTGGACTGAATGCAGACAGAAATAAACACATTTCTTCCGAATATGTGCAATCAGTGAAACATGAGTAGAAGTGTTCGCTTTATGCTTCTTTTCTTATGTTTCATTAATTTTGTTTTAAAAAGAAAAACAAAAAAAACCCCCAACAAAATAGATCTTAAGCTGCCTCTGCAATTCTTTTAAAACATCATTTGAAGTCACACCTTAAGAAGCAATGACTAAGTATCTTTCTGACCTGTATACCTGGAAGTAATTTGATTACGTTTAAGAAAGAATGCCTGGACTAATAGTGAGGTGATACCCTTATCCTGTCACTGAATCCTCAGTACTTTTTACAGGCCTTTCAGGATACTTGTTTCAATGCTGAAATAATATCAGTATCTTTGCTTCAGTCTTCAGAAAGGTACATTGAAGATGATCTGTCTATACAAATTGTGTATCTTGCTGATAACCTTATAAAGTGATACGATTATTAATATATTAAAGATAAAACAGCAAATTAAGTATCATAACCTAGAAAAATGATCCTGAATAATTACCAGGAAAGTTCATCCCAAAACACAGAAAAAGTATTCAGACTGCTTTGATCCTGAAACTAACATTGATGCCAAGACTGATAGTTTAACTAATGTATTCCTCAGCATGATTAATTTTTGTTAGCATTTTAAGCACTCACATTTTAATCAACAAATAGCGATCCACTTATATGACAGAACTTTACAGAATTGAGACTGCAGTCACCTTCTGAACTGATATCACAAAAGAAATCTGCTCAAATGCTGAATTTGGGTCTGATCAGCAGGAACACCTAAAGCTTTAATTTGTCATGTCCTCCTGCAACAATATATATATACATATATATATATTTTTTGCATAGTAGCTTCAATATCCTTTACAAGACAAGGAGTGATGTCAAATGCCCCACATGACTGACTTAGAAATTACTATTGCTGATGTCAGACAGTATGTGAGCAGAGTTGGAGAACAACTTAAAATCATGAAACAACAATTATGTATAAGAATTTAACACATTTCTAAGGAGTCATATCAGACTGCAAATCCTAGAAACCAAAATTTTAGGCTTTAAAGGATTTCAAAAGCTGTCAAAATTCAGCAGATAGCATTGTTCTGAACATGTTTTATGTTTGAAGCTGTAGTCTTACAAAACAAGAACAAAAATAAACTACGGAGCAGAAAATTCTCAAATATTTTAACCTCTCTTTTTTATCTAACGTAACCACTTGTGCTTTTACTCATGACTGCCTCCTTCAGTTAAGCCTCCTTTAATGTATGTTTTCACATTGTTTTGAGAAGTCTATAAATATATACTTTTTTTTGGTAGTAATTAGAGATAATGCTCTATATGGCAACCCATTTTTGCTGGTCCCTGGAGCAGCACCTTAAAGGAGGCTAGCCTAGAGAGTAAGAGAAAGAATGTGATCATGCATGGCCAGCAAGCTGAAAAACAGATATTAAAGAAAAGATTGAAAAAAAAATCCATAGAATTCTGAAAAACGAAGTAAGATTGGCAGGGATTAAGGCAATTCAGTGCCAGAAAAGAGTTCTGCAACCCAAATAGTCCAATCTTTGACTGCTTTCTCAACTCCTGTCAAGCCTAGGCAACAATGCTTCGTAAAAGAGTGCCGAAAACTGCCAAAAATTATCAGAGATAGACTAACAGGCTGAAATTACTTTTATTCAGCGCACCACTGAACTGGCTCTTGAGAGATACAAGTAGACAGCTACTTGGACATGGAACCTTTGGCAACAGCAGCAGTTATTGTATTTATGTCACAAGTAACAAAAAAACAAATAAATGAGGTGCTCCTTGGAATGCTGATCTACCCTAGATGAGAATGTTACCTTTGTAAAGAGTGTTCATAGTTGACTGGAACATCAGTTTTCCATCATCTTCAGAAGGAATGTAGCTTAAAACTATGATACTTCTGAACTACCTAACAATTTTATCAGAGACTCCAGAAGTTAAAATCCAGGAAAAAACCTTACTCATTCTGGCGTAAGTCCTTGTTAACATCAGAACATGTGCTCTCATGTTGAAACTTTCGGGAGTCTCCATATCACGGTGATCCTGAAGTATCTCCTCCTAACACACCTCCAACTTTTCCCGTTTTTTCCTATGATAGTTGATGCATTAATACATGAAAAGCAAGCCGTGATTCTTTTTAATGACTTCTGTGATGTTCAACAATCTTTTGCGTGGAAAGAAGCCATAAACTTAGAGGAAAAAAAATTCTCAAACAGGTTAAAAAAGCATGGGGTAACCAGGCAAAATATGATTTTAAATCTCATTTGAGAAGTCAGGCAGTAGAATCAGAGATGGGTGGCCCGGGAAGATACAGTGATGCTGTCCAGATGTTACAGAGAAGGAATCAGGAAAGCAAAGATGCAGATGGAACTAAACTTGGCTAGGGATGCGAAAAATAACAAGAAGGGATTGTATAGGTACATTGATCAGAGAAGACAGACAAAGGAGGAGTGAATCCCCTTCCGATAAATGAGAAGGGAGAAATAGCAACAACAGTGGTGGCCTTCTATGACTGAATGAATGCTCCAAAAGACAAAGGAAGGGCAACTGCTGTCATCTACCTGGACTTCTGCAAGGCCTTCTTTGATATGGTCCCACATCACACTCATCTCTAAATTGGAAAGATATAAATTTGAAGGGTAGAATATTCAGTAGATAAAGAACTGGATGTATGGTCACAGACAGGTTATGGTCAATGGCTTTATATCCAGGGGGACGCTGGTAAAGGGTGGTCTACCCCGGGGTCCGTCCTGGGACCAGTGCTCTTCAACATCTTAATCAACAACCTAGACAATGGGATCAAGCATACCCTCAGCAAGATTGCTGATGACGCCAAGCTGAGTGGTGTAGTTCATAGAATAGAAAAGGAAGGGATTCCACTCTGAGGGACAAGCTTGAGAAGTGGGCCCACAAGAACCTAGTGAGGTTCAACAAAGCCAAATGCAAGGCACTACACTTGGGTCAAGGTAATCCCAGATATGCATAAACTGGGAGAAAAATTCATTGAGAACAGCTCTGTGGAGAAGGACCTGGGGGTTCTTTGGATGAAAATCTGGACATGAAGCAGCAGTCTATACTTGCAGCCTGAGAAGCCAACAGGGGGTAACGGTTTTAAACTAAAAGAGGTGAGATGTAGGTTAGATGTTAGGAGGAAATTTTTAACTCACAGGGTGGTGAGGCATTGGAAAAGGTTACTCAAAGAAGCTGGGGATGTCCCATCCATGGAGTTGTTCAAGGCCAGGTTGGATGGGACCCTGAGCATCCAAATCCAGACACTGGCAATCCTGCCCATGGCAAGGGGTTGGAACTGTATAGCATTTAAGATCCCTTTCAACCTAAGCCATTCTATGATTCGATGAACATAATATAAAGGCATAAATAGAAGTGGTTAATCCAAACATCTTCAAGTGCTGAAGAAGCTTGCATCTAATCTTTGTACTTAGGCCTATCCAGAGTTTCCAGGTCTTCATAGACAGCCAGAGAACAAGCACTTAGAGAGCCTTCTATTCTGAAGCACTACTATGAACTGAAATTAAGAGGATAACTCCTGCATTGTTGGTTTGCTTTTTTGTTTCTTGGTTTTTTTTTCTTGATAGGATTATTTTTTTGGTGGTGGTGTTTTGATTTGTGTTTTAGACACCTACCAGTATATCCTTTAAAACTCCATAGCTGACTACCCCAGAAGTTGCAGTCGTGTACCTTATGTAAAACATCAGCTGTACATTGTTAAGTATGAGAACATAATGTAGCAGATTTTGAACATCAAGTTTTTTTTTCTGGTCTTTTTTTTTTTCCTTACTGTGGTGAGATGATTAGACATTGCTGTCTAGTGTCAAAAACATCCAGATCTTGACAAGAAGACCTCACCACTGCTCTCTCACCTTGAAAGCCTTAGAAAATTAGAAGCCTTCTGCTACTTATCACCTGGACATGCAAACAAGCATGACAAGTGATTAGCTAGCAGTTATGAATCACCACACTAATGCAAAAGTGATCTAGATGTCTCTTTTGGTGGAATCATCCTAAAAATTAGGAGGAAAGCAGTCATCTCTCCCCTTTCAGCACTTGTGAGACTACATCTGGAACACATGCCCAGTTTCAGCCTCCCCCCCTCAGAAAATACAAGAGTCACACTGACTAACCAAGGCATGCCAGTAAGGTGTTACCATGATGACTAATGGGGCTGGAGCAGACACCGTAAGAGGGGAGGCTGAGACAACTGAGCTTGCTCAGCCTATGGGAAGCTAAAGGTGGGAAAGTGTCAGTAGAAACTAATGGAGAGACTAGAGTGTAGAGAGACAGCAGATCCAACCTTCACTCACAGCAGCATAAAAACTTGGAGAAAACACAAGTTACAGCAAAATAAATTGTGATTAAAGTGATTTTTCTCTCTTTAGGTTACCAGGAGAGTAATCAAACAGTGGACCACGTGCACAGAGAGGCTGTGGTATCTCCATCTTTGGACAGAATCAAAACTGAAATGAAAGCAGCCTCTGAGTAAGCGATCTAAATACACAGCCTTTTCCCTAGGTATGAGCAGTGGTAATCTGATGTCAGTTTCTCACTCAGCCATTGCTCATCAAGTGAACTGAACTGACTAATTTTATTTCACTCTATAGATGTTTTCGTTTGTGCCCAAATTTCAAAAGTTAGCCATCTTTAATTATTTCCTATAAAGGAAAAAGACTGCCTTACTCAGTAAACTCCATCCATTACTGAGATGAAAAGGAGATGTGTTCACAGTGGATTTTCTAAGCTTCCTGTATTTAGCCATGCTCTTGTCTTACACATATACCTTTTAAAAGAATTGTCTATAAGATAGAACATATAATTAATGTTCTTTGTTTAGAGGAGCAAATTAGTGTTTCCAGACATTTTTAAAATTAATGGGAAGAAAAATGCATTTTTGTACATCTTTCTGGAAGAACATTCAACTAGCAATAAAGAACTGACTACAACTTTAAACACCAATGGCCACATTTGGACAGCAAAGAGCAGTATGTATTTTTATAAGTTAAAAAAAAATGATTGCTACAAGATTAATGTAACTTGAAATCTGAATTTCATCCCTGCTCTTGCCCACTTTGTGTTGCTCTAGTGGTCATTTTGTGAGGATCACATATTCAGAAAGCTAAGGGAGACCTCCAAAAGCCATGTGTTACAACAATTTTCATCTGAAAAGCACAACTCACTTTTAGGTTATGTCTTACATGAATGGGGAGAAAAATTTTCGAGGTCAAATACTATTAGGTGCAGATGCTACTTTCAATCTCCCTTTAATTCAGGTGTAGTAGCATAAACTAGAGTTTGAAAACCACCAGCTTATTTCATCCTTTTAAGCATAATTTACTCCTCCTCCTATATTCCAAGATGCTTATATCATTCCTAACAGATGTTTGCTTAGTCTATTTTGGAAAGCTTCCAGTGAAAGAGCCTCCACAGCCTTCTTTGGCAATGTATTTCAGAGCTTCACCATCCTTATTGTTAGAATTTCTTTCCTAATACCTACTCCATTCTTCCTATCTATAGACAAAACATACCTAAGCTGCAGGTTATGCTTTCATCATTCTTCTTCTGCCCTCTCTGCAGTTGGATTACACCTTTCTTAAGGCATACTACCTAGTACTAGCCTCAGAGTTTTATCTGAAGTATTACCAATGCTTAATAATATCTAAGGTTTCTCTCATTTCCTCTTTAGGCTGTTCTCCTTTTGCATACCAGGACACCATCTACTCTCTTCACAACAGTATGAGGTGCTACATAGCTCTGTGCTGGTCTTCTACTATCAGCATCCTTGCTTTTCCTGGCAAAGATGTACCTTGCCTTTGCTTCAAAAGTTTCTGGATGCCATAATATTCATTTGTGCCCCCAGCCATATCCCCAAGGATATAATTTATTCCATGTTGTGAGCCTCTATGCTGGGAGTAGTTCCCAGCCTACACCAGAATTGAAGGACTGAGTTTTGGATGCACACAGTCTAAAATGCAGTGCAGAACCTAATTCTGGGTGGGTAGCCAGAATCAACATTGAAAAGCATGAGTGTGTTCCTAGGTGCATTATTCTCTACTTCACATCTTTAGCTGCAAGAAAAGGACTATTTCTATATCTACATGTGCATGTAGGCTTCAGAGTTGCCAAATAATGATTGTGTAACTCCCCAGTACTAACCTTAGAGAATAATTTTAAAAGACTCATACACTGAATTCTTTCAAATTTGGCTTTGGAAAATTTATTATGGAAATCTAGGGCATTGTAATCTTATTTTTATGTATTAAGCATTCATTTGCTAGAAAATATAGACAATAACTGTATTAAGGCAATTTGACTGTACTGCAGGCCTCGTTTTGAATGACTGGTAGCAAAGTGGAAGATGCAAGACAGCGTATAGTTAGTGCTGTGCAAGGTGATTTATGTTATAATATATAACTTCTACATTTTCTCACCTACTGTACTCAATTATGGAATCTTAACATGAGTTTTGGCAAGATACATCTTCTCCTCTTCCCTTCCTTGCTCACTGCCCTCCTTTCACTTCTCTTCAGTTCTTTCCTTTTATTTATTTCCAGAACAAATAAGTCTGTCATGGCTTGTTCTGAACAACATGCCACTTGCTCAGCTGAGGCAAGCAGCCCTCTCTTGACTTCTATGGAAAGCAGCTGTTGCTTTGCTTATCACACCTTTAATTTAGAGTAATGAAGCACTGTAAATATGTGATTACAGGCTATAAAAATCAGAACTTCCAATGCTCTAAATACCTGCTGGAGCCTTTTTATATTCTTAATGCCTCTTATCACATTAAGAGGTTTAGCTGCAGCTCCCATCAGAAATGGAAACATTTCAATAGCCCTGAGCAAGCCTTTGGGTGACTGCTGTCAGACCCTAGAACAATTTTCATACAGTACACATTCAGTGAAGTGACCACATCATTACTTTTTAGTTTCTGAAAGGAAATAAGGAGTTGCATGGTGTGAGTAAACATTCCCACAGGAGGTTGGTGTCTAGTGCACATGAATCAAGGGCATCTGTATGCTGAAGGTAATGATTGGAATCTTAACTGTTTTCGTAAGTGAACATGAGAAGAATTCTGCAATTCCTTCATGAGCTGTCTAGTCCTGTTCTTGTCAGTGACTTTCATAGATATTAAGAGCAGATGCATGAAAAATGCACTTTATGAGGTAGTTTGGAAGTGCCCACAGAGATAATAACTCCAAGACATCCAATGGATATGGCAATAAGAGCATAAGAAGAAACATCTTCCTATAATGTGCATGTAATCCAGAGTAAATCCGTGAGTTACATACTTTCATGCTGTCTGCAAGAAGTAATGATTTGTAATTCCCTTTTTTTTTAGGAATCGAAAGATAAAAATCAAAAGCAAGCCTTCCCCTGTACAATCAAAGGGGCTATTTCTTATTTACTGATAGGTTTCAACATGCAGAGACATACTGGCATTGATTTCCTCAGCTGATTTTGGGGCAAAAATTATTTTCTACCAAAAGCTTTGAGATCTGTATGAATAATAAGCACTATACAGAGGACCTCAAATCAAAGTATTTGAGGTTGTAGATGAAGGTGTGGGGCTTCCCTCTATTGCGTTCAGCACTGAAGAGCCTGATGGCTTTAATATCTAGACTTCACTAAAGAAAACAAAGCATTATGTCTCATGCTTACTCTACAGCCTTTGCCAGAGAGAACTCGCAACAGTCAATAGCAATATTGGTTTGCTTCAGTTGAGGAAAGGTTCTCACTTGAGAAGAGGTCTGGGAAACTGCTCTTTCACCCGCAGAGTCCACACTGGAGAACACCTCAAGATTCTAATATCTCCTCCACTTTACCCACTGTCTGTACAGATCTGTTGAGAGAGCTGCTAAGATCACAAACACTGTCGTGCTGGCAGTCTGTTTGAGCCAACCCACAGCTCTAAATCTCCTTTTTATCACACATAAACAGCACCATCCCTCAGCTTTCTCAGTGCCTCTATGAAAACAGCATGTGGAGGCATGGTAGCTACCTACAGCTGAACAACCTACACATGACTGAGTAACATTGGTAAGCAGCAGCTTTTTGCACTTCTCTCAAAGAGATCTGTCCTTGGCTTTACAAGCCAGGGTTTAGTCTCATCTGGACTCCTTAAGCAATCGCCTAAACAACCACTGTAGCAAAAAAGCCCACTTCCATGCATGTCTGGAGAAAATAAAATAGACCTTTCAGCCCAACAGAGGGAATATCTGTAGTTACTATCATGTTTTTCTTGGAGCTTTATGCTGTCAGCAACACAAATCACAAAGGCAATTCCCTACAATACTGTTTCCTATCCTGATATCCTCCTGCACACAGGGGCAAAGGTCCCTGTTCAGAAAGACAAATCCTCTAGTGGATATTACTGGCACCTTAGGGGCACCCTTCTCACAACACCAACTTTCCACTGACCTGGTTAAATGTCAACAAATAACATATCTTTCAGAGCAGCTATTTTGTAAGATTATGCTCACGAAAGAGAAAAGCAACCAAAAAGATCTTGTTAGTTGCAGAACCTATCCCCCCCAGTCTGCCTCTCCCTTAAAGGTGTGCTCTCTCTTCCTTGAAAAGTTTTTACCCACCCACAAATGAGCAAACCACAACAAAAGCTACAACTGAAACTGGAAGTTCCCCCCTCCTAACTTCAAAGGAACTGCAAAGGAGTTGGTAGATTTTTTTTAAGTTTTAAGTTGTCTTCTAGTTATTCAGATACCACACTCATATAGGCTGTACACTCATGTGGATGGCCTCCAAACTGCAATGCAATAGATGAGAGCATAAAACCCATGAAGTAATCTGCGAGTCCCACAGGAAAGACTGGCCCTTTCATCCTAGAGAAATCAGTTTATAGTAACTGGGTCAGATTAGTGGCTAGGAAGGGATTACTTTCAGAAACCTTATGAAAAACAAAATTGTCAGCAGAGCCAGTGGTTAAGATTTACACATCCCTCACAGCAGGGATAATCAGAGCCTCCATAGCACCCTTCATAGGAGAGTCAGCAGGCTAGAAAGGGTGGATCTGAAAAGATTTACCATCATAATAATGTTCAGGGAATGTGAATTCCATAGGATCAGACTGCAGTCTCTTTCAGACTCAACCACACTGCAGATGAACCACCAGCTACTGAGGCTTCCAAATAATGACTCAACTCATTAAAAGAAGCTCAGTCACTGTCAAAACCTCTGAGTAAGAGCTCAAACAGCTGAAGATATCCCTCTCTTCCTTGTGGCTTTCCAAATACTTGAAGCTGGTTCATGGCAAACAAGGGCCTGCTTGTTTGCTTGTTTCTTCTTGTTTTCAGAGGTAACACAGCTTAGACCAGGAGGCAGAGAGGACAACATAGATAGAAATCAGCATGCACAGTTTTGACTTTTTCTGATGAGAAAGAAATCTGGTTCGGGGACAACTCTGTGGGAAAGTGTTTTATTTATGACTGATTCATGGCTATTATATAAAGCCTTCTGCTTTTCCAAATGGTCCTGCGAGAGGATTTTAATAATACATAGTGACCCTAACGGGGATAGGTTACAGTGCTATTAATACATCAGAACATGAACATCTTTCGTGTAGCAATGGAGACTGTGGACTTCTGTCTGTAAAGTGTCACCTACATAACAATTTGAAGAAACTGAAGAAACACACACACACCACTGTTTTGTAACACAAACTTCTGGAACCCCCCAACTAATTTTTCTCAGCTGTTTTCATCTTTTAAAGATAAAACTGTTTACAGATTAAAGTAATTTTACATAAATATTTGATGCTAGACTTCATTATGAATCTGGGTTTAGTAATGGAGACTAAGACAGAGCATTTCACAGGCAGCATTTTCCAATACAAAATCATTTAAGCATTTGTCGGCTGCGAGAATAAATGTCTCTACCAGCTTGTCAGAGCCTGTCAGGCCTATAATTACTTTCTACAGCATTAAAGAAGCTACTTTTGATTGTGTGGGTATGAGCTGCAAAAAACAACAGTGCCAAATCATGAAGGCTACAAGCAGAACAGACTCAGATGGAATGCATGCGTTGTTGCTGGCCAAGGTCTCTTTATCTCCTGCCCTCTTCTGATGGGTGCATGTGCTCTGGCAACTGTTACCTTTCCCACATCCTCTTGCAGCAAAGGATTTTTAATTGCAGAACTGATCTGCACCGCCTCTGTTACAGGGACTCCAGTATCTCAGCATACCACTGACAGCCCAGACATCCCACCTGACACCGCTGTAGCATGAGGTCTCATGAGCTGAAGAAAGGCATATTAGGTCAGCTGCTTAATGGAAGTCCTCCAGAGAACATTCAGCACCAGTGATTTAGGAGACAAAAAACGTTTTCTGTATATGGCAGTATGGTCTCTGTTCCCACTCAGCTGATTAGAGGGTGCCTTTTGGAACCCTCACTGCAGCTTCAAGACTGAATGCCATTTGCATTTACCTCTTTTCCAAACTTTTTGGTAACACATCGCATTTTGTTGCCCTGTAGCTTTCATACTTGCCTCCCTTTTCACTCCCATCAGGTGGCTGCATTTAAATAGCACACAAGCAGATTCTTTGTATCCCACCACTACCAGACAAGGGGCGATGTATGAGCCTCAGTAAATACTGTCTTGAAAGAACAATAGCAGTTATTTTTTAGCAATGTTTTTTAAACAGTGAATTTCTAACACACCACTCCAAAATGCTCTTTGATTACAGAACTTTGACTATACCCATGCATATCTGCATTTCTCCCACTTGTAGAGGCAAAGAGAAGGAGGTGAAAGAATTAGTGATTTTACTGCTTGGAATTAACACAGCATTGACAGTACAGACAAATGGTGTACCATAAACTATTTATATAGACAACATAAGGTACACATACACTAAACACTAATTCCACTTGAAATATTTTACCCTAACAATGAGGGGGAAGAGCAATTTCTACACCAAAGCATTTTTTTTAACATAGTTTGCAGAAATACCTATTACTTTTAGTCAGAAAAGTGATTTTCAAAACTACCTTATTAGAATCTTTATTATTCATTTATTATTTACCACTCTGAGAATTTATTGCTCTGATGGACTTTTAAGTCTGTACCACTACACCAGGCAGCAGACACCTTAGTTTTGACATAACTACCAAAACATTGTAAGATGAACAAGGAAGCAGCCACAGGAGGCCAGAAAAACCTCAGTGTCATTTACCTGGAGCCTGATTCCTCTTGAACAGAGTTCCACAGAAACAACAGTTGACTTCAGTCAAAGCAGGATTAGGCTACCAACATCCAAGACCCAAAGTAATCATTGTCTTCCAAGAGAGAATTATCATTCAAGACTGGGTCCATGTGGCCTCGACTTGTTATGATTCTGCCTGTACTTCAGGAAGTTCTGCTATAGATTAGAGTTCTTGTAAGGAAATAACATTTAAGTCAGACCATAATCTCTATCCTAAAACAAGGGATAAATCTATACAAGTAGCTGCACAAAATAGGCAGTGTAAGGAAAAAAAAAGTTTTCTTGAGATTTTTCATTCTTTGCTGTGCTGGTTGTTCTCAGCCTTGGCATACAGTAGAAGTACTGTTCATGGCTATATTCTCTTGATTTCCTTTTTGAAATTTCTCCACCCATATGACTTTATGTACTCCTAATATTGAACAGTGTCCTTCAGTAATTTCTTGAAAATCCTCAACTAAAAAAAGGATCAGTATGTTTGTACTGTCATTTCTAAAAACTACTAAACAAGTCTGAACTCTGTGACCAGCATACGGGAAACAATGCTTAAATGAGGATGAAAGCTCTTTTTCCATCCCTTTAACCAACAAAGGAAGAGCAGCATTTCTTCAGGTGGCCTGATTGCTGTAGCATTCCTTAAGGCTAAAAACTGAGTCACTAGCCAAAGATCATTCGACTGGAAGCCATCCTGCTCTGCTAAGCATGAACCTGCAAGCAGCACAGGAATAGGCAGAAGCAATCTGTAGGAGGTTGCCAGTCCCTTATGTATTTCACTTAATGGAAAGAAGCTTATACTGGGACTATTTACAGTCATCCAGCCAACTCTTCTCTCAAAAGTGCTGTTTCTTTTATGTGGAAATGTTAGCCACACAATGATCATCACAGAACTGTCAAAACAAGGGACTTGTCTGGCTAGAGAACCCTGCTGGGCACTGTCAAATGTAGATTTGAGTACTCCTCTTCCATCCATACTTTCTCCCATGGCATCTAATCCATCCTTCCCAAGCCTACTCCCATCTGTGTCAAGCACAGTCAGCTGCCAAACATATTCCCTCCCACAGTGACGCAAAGCTTTACCATTTCTGAGGACACAGGAAATGCAGGGAATGCTTGCTGATGCTCTAAGTGCGCTCCCCCTAGTAGCATCTGCCCTGTCTCTTTCAGTCTCTCTGAACTGCAGTGGACATGACAAGAGCACTAGCAGAAGGCATGCTCAGGCAGGCATTGATGTGCTCAGATATCATAGTCTGCTCAAACTGCCACACATCTCCACTGAAGAAAATTTAGTAGGCTGAACGCAAGTGTTTTTAAATTAGCAATGAGTCCCACTGGTATATGTGATCACAGCCTTTTTCCTCCCTCCAGGAAAAGGTATCCTTCCACTTTCTTGTAAGAGATTACAGGAAATGCATCATGAGATTCCCTTCTCGAGTAGAAAAGGAATAGGATTCATCTTCATTACATGTCAGCAATTGAAACAGTCAACCAGATCTTTAAGTAAGAGGCACTTCTATGCTGTGATTCACTCAGTTACTTCAGATATCTACTTGAAAGTAGATGACTTTGTTTTAGACATGGTCACCTGAATCCTACCCTGTGGGAGTTAACCACTTGAAGTCCAGATGGTTACACTGGGTTAGAGGCATCTACACCTGCTGTTTGTTTAGACAAGGCAGGCAAGAATTTGGGGTTTAAGTCATTACTGAGAACAAAAACCTCTAGGTGAACAAATGGAACAGTTGAGTATGTCTCAAATTATTAGACAACTGTTCTATGTAAAGCTAATTTTCTATAAAACCAGGAAAAACCCCTTTAAAAATATGACAGGTTTTTTGTTTAAACTAATCTTGTATTTCATAGAGGTCAATCAAATTGCACGATGACATCAAAAGACAAATCTTCAGAAGAAAGTGTTATATTTTCATTAAACCTCTAAAGAGATGTATTATGCTATACAATTAGAAGACCATTACACACAGTATGACCTTAGGACCATAGGAACTGATCTCAGTTCTACAGGAGTGCAGCTGGCAAACTAATTGTCTATGAAAAGACACAACACCAACTAAGAACACAACATATGTATCTCACTTTTTACTGTAGCTGCACCTTGAGGGTATTCTGCATAGGACCTAGAAGCTGATTTTTTTTTTTTTTTTGCTACTGAAAGTCTAAATAGGAAAGTAGAAAATGTACTGGTCACAGAAAATAGCATCATCTGAACAGAACTGCTATTTCTGAAAGAAGAGAGGTTGTAATTAAAGCAAGGATTAGTGACCTTGGCTGAAATATTTGACAACGTGTGAATAGGAAGATGCCCAGCTCCAGTATGGAAAGCTTGTATTAGCACACCAAAGGCTCACAGACGGATCCAGGGACAAGAATAGAGGTTAAAATGTGATGTAATTTCTACCAAAGAAAAACCAACAAAAATAAAAAAGTAAACTGCTCCTGCTTTATTAAGAGACAAAAGAAACATGGAGAGAACTATTTGAACAGATACATCTAAGATTATGACTGACACATCTGATTAACATGACTATATTTGATCTAAGTCAATCACATGGGTATGCTACCAATGCAACATTACACTGAGCATGATGCCATGCCATTAATATCAGCACTTGTTATCTGCTACTATTTACTTACTTCTTGGGCTATAGATGTTTCTTTCTGTTGTGGCAGAACTGGTCGTATATATAATAATTATAGCACATACTGAAGTCTTGATGGAGTTGATTAAGAAAGCCTGCTCTTCAATACTATAGAAAGTCCTATGAGTACACTGAGGCTGGAATAGTGTAAACAAAGGCTAGAACTGTTCAGGAATGGGAAATTCAGTGCTGTCATTTGATATTTCAGCATTGCTTTCCACTTAAGAAATCTGCCAGAATTCAGTCACAATGCCAAAACATCATGAATATTTTGTAGAACATGAAGTTCCTGAAAATTTTTTACTGGAAATGCCAGTATTTTTCATTTAGACATTAATGTCAAATTGAAACTTAAAGCCATACTTTGAAAAAAATCATTTTAAAATGGAATAAGACTCATAATATACTGCAGTAGTAAAATAAAGAGATGTCACAAACACCAAGGAAATGCCCAGTCCAGAGAGAAAAAGAGACAGAAGTCCCATAATTGGAACACTCATGAAGAATGACAGAAGTCCAGGTAGACAGATGCTGACATTGAAATAACCTAAAATGTGTTGGTTCAGCAGCTCTCTATAAATTGAGATGTTTTGAATTCCAGAAGGAAATTAAGAAGCATTGGTAAAGCTATAGTTTTGTCCCCATGAGAAAACATTGCTTAAAAAATTGCTAATGCCTCAAGAAATGCATGTATACATATTTATATATTTAATATGCATTTTTAAGTTATATATACACACAAATACCTACAATATGCTTTTTTTTTTTTTAAAGTCTTCCTTTCCTCTCAGGTTCAGCATCCTCCCCAAAGGTGCCTGCTGTTTGAGACACCTCCTTTATGGAGGGTGTGACTAAAACTGCTGCTGCTAAAAATTGTCCTCTTTGAAATGGTTCATCTCCAGGCACCAGCAAAATGGGTTTGGAATTTACTTCATCTGATGCGTACTGTGACTCACACAACAGCTTATGCTTCCTTGTGTAGCCTTTCAGAAGCAGCCTGATGTTTGCTAATTAGTGCTAAGCCCTGTGTTGGCTTTTTTTTTTTGTGTCACCATTTGCTTTCCATTGTTTTTACTAGATGTTATTTGATTATGTGTCTTAAGATTTTGTACCATTTTTCCCCTCTGGAAGACTTTGCTCTGGAAATACTGCATTCTGCTTCCTCTGTGCACCACATTGCCTGTTGGGTTTGTGTGGGCCCCTGGTTAAGTTCTTTCACCTCAGAGATACAGAACAGGAGGCTGAGAGCTTTCCAATTCTGACTGTAAAGTAGAAGTAGCTTCATCGGGTTTTGCCCAGCTGTGACCCTCTTAGGTATCTCAGATCACATTAGGCCACAGCATGAACACCTCTCAGTTCCAGAACTGAAAACACTTCAGATTTCCACACTCAGCATTGTATCTCCAGCACAGAATAGCAAAAACTATCATGGTAACAAGAAAAAGAATAGGATGGTTTTGTTAAGACATCATCACTGACCTAATTTCCCCCTTGCAAGTAGAGGAACTAAGCCACTCCATTGTGCTTGCGCTTATAACAGTGGATTTACATTGCTTGGTATTAATCTAAACAATTAGTTGCAGGCTTCCAGACCTGGTGGTGGTGACACTAAATCCTGTAGCTATCACAATGCACCTCACCTTCAAGTCAGGCACTTGCAACCACATGCAGTTATGGCATGGGAATGTTTAGGAGCATTAAAGTCCCACAGACCACCACTGGCAACATCTGGGAGACATTATGAACCTGGTCAAAGATGTTTACTGTTAGGTAAAGCAATTTCCTTTAGGAAAGAGGCATTTGTTTTTTGTTTCTTGCATGCCCTGCAGTTCCTTACGGGATCAAGTCCGGAAGTATGCAGATACCAACAAACAGGATACACGTGCTGAGCTGCAACCACTTGTAGGCTGGGTGAGCAGGGGGAGCAGAAGTAATCCCACCTCCCCATATATATGTAAACAGGAACACTGATCAATATTCATGAGGCACATGCTCATCTGCAATGTGAGTTTTTTTTTTAACTCTCTCAAAAGGAAAACTATGTAAAATTATTTAGTTTGGCAAGGCTGTAAAGGTTTTCTTTGTTTTAAATCTCTCCAACACTTCCTCTTTCCTATTATTCCACAAATGCTTGGAAACACTTATGTGAGACAGGCTTTTAATTCTGCCTGGAGGAAGCTGCACACAAGGCAAGCAGTACAGGATCTGAGACCTCCTTGCTTTTTTTTCCTGGAGACAGTACAGACTTTATGAAGGATCATGTATAGCAAAAGACATTTCTTTAAACTAAATAGACTATGCTAATCTCATTTTCACCACACTGTTTCAGACATAACGCCATTAAAGAGTGAAATCCATTGCCTCAATGTCATACCTTCTCTGATCAACCCTTGTATTCTCCTTGGGTCTTAGTCTTCAATAGCATGCATAATCATACTACAGCTATACCTAAAATTAGTAGAAGTGGAGAAGCAGCAAACTGAATAAAACATAATATACCCTTTTAAGCGTTCAGTGGTTCTCAGTGGTCATGGAAAAAAAATTAAGAGTTCCTTTTTTTGGAAAATGTAACTTTGCCCACATAATGAGACTAAACTACACTTATGCAAAGTCAAATACCATTACTGCACCCCAACGTCTTGCAGCAACAGCAAGATAACAGTTATATTTTGTTCCCAGAAGGCTCAACCTTCCTCTCAATACCACAGGCCTTCAGCATTTAATCAGACTGTTTCTCCCTCTCCACAGGCACAGAAACTCAGGAACATAAGGTCATGTTCACATGCGACCTCCACCTCCCTGAGCAGGGAGATGGCAATCAGCTTTGCTCCATGCACCTGGGCATGAACTCCAACACAGATACCAACAGCAACAACTGTGGTTAAGTATGCCGTAGATTACACTGCTGATCACATCACTGTGATGTAGTACTGAAGACAGAGTGCAATATACTCACTTAATCAAGAAACAGAACTTATTTAGATATACATACACACATATCAGATGGCATACATCTCTTATTGCTAAAGTCTTGATTTCCCTACAATGTTATTAATACATGATGTACACTTGTGAATCAGTGCTAGAACTTCATGTAACTATTACAGAAATATCTGAAATGCTCCCATGGCCTATTTTAGAATGTGAAAGACAAACAAAATGGATGAAAATATGACTCTCACATTTGGGAATATTTACTGAATAGCTTATATGTTCTGAATGAATCTTATGTAAGAGTCAACATGTTCAAGCAACTAAAAATAGGCCTAAAATTTTTTGGTGAGCAATCTCACAATTTTCCTTTGGTGCTTTAATTTTTCTTTAACTCGTTGAAGACTTCACATTGCTTGCCTGCTTCCTACAGTTATTTGCCTTCTTTAACAGTCTAGATACATTTCTCATCATAGAAAACATCTATGAAGATTTAAGCAGGATGCTAGTTAGAGATCTATGTCTCAGTGTCTAGTCTCCCACCCTGAAAATAACAGGATTATCATTATTTTTACATAAGTGGAAATAAGTTCCCTAAGGAGGCATTTTGATGTTCGGGAAAGAAAAGGCATACAAAAGTGTTCTGACTCTCATTAATGTATTGTTTGGGCAAATTAATGGGTCATACAGACGCAAAAGCTAAATTAAAAAGGAAGCCATTAGACATGTTTCTTGCTCAAGAAAACAGGTGTCACCATATCAACAGTCAAAAAAGCAACAAGATCAAGTAAAAAAGTTACCAAAATCCAGATAAATGACAATTTCATGTAGAAGTACAGGTGCAGTTTAGAACTATGGTTTCTAGTTATGTTACTATTGGTTAGAGAAGGGAATCATATTACAAGAATTTTTTCAGGCATGAATACGTGTCATCTAGATTCAAACAGAACAATAAACAGAAACTGAAAGTAATGAAACTTATCAGTGTGAAATAGAGGATTTAACCAAGGCCCTGTACACCCTTTCTAGTGTTTTCTCTAATTAAATACGCAAGGACCAACTCCAGCTGTCATAGCAAAAACTCCACAGTCATACTCATAGGACTAGGGTCATGGTTAGATGACTATCAGTATGAACTCTAGGTGATGAAATATGGATTGAATTTAGACAGCTAGGAAAGAGTATGTTGAGAAGGCAGGTGGTGTTTTTACTGCTGCACATTTGATGTTAATTAGACCATTAGCAGAATAGCACATTCAGTCATGATGCCTGCACTTTGAAGAAAACACAAGTACACAGGACCCCCTTGCCCTAAAGAAGCTCCAGGAATGCTGAAAGCCTGCCTTTCTACAGGAGATTCAGAAGACATGAATCTACCACTTAAAGACCAGAAGCATGACAGAAGTCTGACTACAGTAAGCTTTAAATAACTGCTTAAAAGAAAAAGTAAAATACTTAAGTTACTTAAGCAAACTACTGAGAGATGCCTTTGTTCCTCGATGTTGTCTATGCTTAACACACAACTCTTCTAGAGGGTATGTTCTACTTTAAGCTTGACTTGATAGAAGAAATTATTTAGTGAAATTCCTGCAGGTTATGTAATTCAGGAGGTCAAAGCAAACGTTGAGAATGCATCTTAATCTATGCATCTGTGAATACAAACACAGTGGACTAATGTGCTTTCACCCTGACCTCAGAGATCTGATCAGCAGTGGTAGACCTGCATGTATTGCCTGGCTAGCAAAACTTACGGGAAAGAGAATGTTTCTTAGAGAGTAGAGCTATACTAGAAAAAGCTTCAATAATAATAACCACCACCACCCCCTGAAAACTAAAAGGAGAGTTAAGATTGAGAAGAACAGAGCTCATGTATTTGTTAAAGAAATAGCATTCTTTTCTGTCTGAAAAAAAAGTCACTGCAATCCTCAGTTTTATGAGAATCTCACATAGGCAAAAATTGGTTATTCTTAAAGCAATAAAGATATTAGCAGATCAGTGCTGTTGTTCTTTGTTTCTAATTCCAGCCCCACTAGCAATGCTGGGAAGGGGAAAATTTATATATATTCTCAGGAAATTATGGATAGTTCCAGCTAAATACTATTCATACAGAACAGATTTACAGCATAGCTGTAAGTGGAAAAAACATTATGAGGGGCTTACATTCCCCTAGAAAACAGGGATTGTATTTTCTAATACCTTACATAAGTAGTAACACTGCTCAATAGTTAAGGTAGCCACGTGCTGTACATTTTAGATTACAAAGCATATTTCCAGAAATCATTGCCTACTTCCTTGAAATACATACATCCCATGGGTGCAAAGTTACTGAGAACAAGAGTGTAACTGTATGTACACAAGGAATTGGTTGAAGAGCATAATGCTATAACATGATGAAAAGTGTAGCAATGACAGCAGAGTAATAAAGTCCTAGACTGCAACAAGTGAGGACTTACTCTAATACAGCAGCCATGGGCACAGAAACAAAAAAATAAGAAGCTACTTACCCTTAGAAGACCACAGATACACAAGGATCCCTAATGAGATACCCTCACCTCCACTGCCAACCCTTAAATGAGGTCTGGGAAGGGGTGTATCCTCACTCCACCCCTTCCAGCCACTCAGATGCACTGCATGCACCTGAGCTCTCCTGGGTTGGCCCTGCCTTCCCACCAGGTGCTCAATCACTGGTTCAAGTCATGACTTGGCATTTCCACTACAAAGAAACAGAGGCAGGATGGAGGTCAATCATATTTTAACATCCCCAGAAATACTGGAGATACTGCAACACCAGTGGTGGTTGTTTAACCCTATATTGAGCTAACCAAGATACTTTTCTGCTACCAAGAGACACAGGAATAGGCACACAATGGGGTATGCACATGCACACACTCCCCACTCCTATCCCTGGGAGCAGTTCTGAGGTATTCCTAATTGCCAGGTGCTCATCTCTGTCTATCAGCTCTCCAACCTCTCAGAATGTCCAAAAGGACCACAGGTGAGTACTAATTCAAAAGCTAACAAAAAAGCTGTCACAGCACACAGCTGTAGCCAATGAGTTAATGATGTAATGAGTTGAATGGTGTAGTGTTTCATTTTGCTAGTCCTGACTAAAAAGAAAAAAATGGAAATTATTTTAGGCCACCAAGGATGAGAACCTGGTAAATGCTTCGTTTTACTCTAATTTCATCTTTTACACTAGTGTTTCCTTTACATATTTTATTGAAACAACTTTGGATTTGACCTATTTTTCCTCCAATTGGTCTTGTAAACAGCTTCCTCTGAGGCTGCCATTGTTGCCTTTGAAGTATTTCCTTGCATACCATCAGTGCAATTTCTACAGAGAATGTGTTTGTACAAGCATATTGCAGGACTCCTGAGAAAACCGGTAACTTACTGCCTGGATTATGTATCCATACTTCCAGAAGCACTACCTTCAAAGGAGTTCCTGTACCTGGAAGGCTGTAAGAAGGTCTATCCTTGCTGCCAGGACTGCAGATTGACCCAATTTCTCCATTGCCATTAGTGGCCTTTTAATGCTCCCTGAACACATGGATGAACCTTTTCACTTGCCACTCATGCAAACTATAATCCTACAGTATCCCTATAAGCTCATCCTCTCAGGCTTCTTGGAAAATCTTCCACACTCATCCAAATACCTTCAGAGTGGTAATAAAAACATATGCAAGAAAAACGTGTATAGACAACTCAGGCATGCACATGGAGTATGCCCAGTTTAGGTGTTTTTGTAGGCTACACCCTTCAGGTAAAGATTTAATGCTGTTTGCCTGAGACATGGCGCTCAAGACTAAAGGAAAATTCATACTGAATTCTGAAATACTACAATAGGTCAAGATTATGATCTCAGTTATACCTGTCAGCTCAGGTGGAACGGTTGTGCTGAGGTTTGAAATTAAGCACAGTATGAAACAACATCCAGTGAGACTTTTGAAAATCTCATAGCCCAGTACTATAAGTCTCTTCAAGAGATACAGTCAGAAAACTAGATTATATCTTGGACCAAAATGGTTCCCCAAACATTGAGAATAATTCACTCAGAGACCTAGTACAAGAATGACCATGATAAGAGCTCCTACTAACACGTGGGGTCTGACTTCTTTCAAACTCAGGAGGCGTGCTGAAAGAGTACAACAGTACTCCTTCACCAAACCCTGGTGACTCTGCACACCTCCTTCCTGCCCTGGCAAGGATAAAGCCTGTAACCTTAGCCTGCAGCCTGGGCAGTCTTTGTTCTCTTGAAATAGGTGACATTGTGGTAAGAAAATCCTGCTACAAAAGTGTAACTTAATAAGTGTCTGTTTCTGTCAAAGGATTTGTATTTGTCAGTTTTAGCTTGTGTGAAAGATTACTGTATCTCTTTTATAACACAGCCAATGTGGCTGATAAAGCAAACAACCTCTAAATATGTCTTGTAAGTGCTCCTTGTCAATAGCACAGCTCATTGTGCTGACAGCTCAGGTAATTTCCCCTTCTCGCCTTCCTCATCATGGGTAATTGACATTAAGATTTTAGACATGTCAACTGAGAGAAATAAGTGAGCTTAGAAAATTTGCAAATACAGTCAGAATTCAGCTTGCTTACATTACATTATCAACATTCATTCTCCCAGCAGCTACCATATATCTTTCCATTTCCATGCCTTCCTTAGCTAGGAGATCACCGTGCAAGTCATCACAAGTTATTTCCTAGAAGAACTGGCATGGATTTGGGGTGTTCTACTTGAAACATTAATGACTGAGGATTTTACTTCTTGTTTAAAGAGGCTAGGTTGTACAATCCTGGTTTACCCATCTCAAAAGTCTTCTAAGAAGAAAAGAATACAATATTTGTCTTCCCAGCTTTGCCTAAGCAAAAACAATAGCTTCCCAGCTAGTTCGAAGGGCAGATGCGTTGGTTGCTAGCTTAAATACCTTTCTTCAGATTTTTTCATCCATTGTTCTGAGACACAGCTTGGAGAATGGTTAAAGTGCCTGAAATATACTTCTCTTTGTCAGTCCTTCTCTCCCCACATACATAGATCACCACATTGGTCACCAAGGGTAAGGACAATTTGTTATTATACTTGTACACAGAAGTACCCATATTTTGGGCAAATGTTCTACTAATTTAAAGTAAACCATTGTTTCAATAGAGAAATAAGGATTACTTAGTGAAAAAGGTCCTCAGGGTTCAGTGAACAAGTTACTGGAATAAAGGATCTTAATCACCACCTGTCATAGAAAACATTTACAATGACAAAGCAAACAAAAGCACTCAAAGGTAAAATTTCTACAAATTAAAAGCTTATGCAATGCCTTTACACCTACATGGAGGAAAACCTGCCCTCTTAGACACCCAACACCAACAACACTTCTCCAAGCCTTTCAACACTGGACTTGGATTGGTTTCTTCATCTATTTGCCAAGACGCTGTTGTTCTTTCTTGGATGCTTGACACACAGGCAAGTGCCAGTTTCATCACCAATGAACAAATCAGGTGATATAAATGGAGTAGCTCAACACAACCTAATATTCCTGACAAGACAGAAAATGGAATTTTCCTCTTTGTTTGTATTCAGGATTCCTTAGACAGCTGTCAGGAGGACACATTTGTGTATACACACATGCATGGCCACACATACAGTCTCAGGGAAGAGGCAGTTAAGCTGCTTTTAGCACCTGAGACATACAAGTCCTATTAGAGGGTTATTCGCACCGAGCTTTCTTTCCCCTAACACAGCCAATACTTAGTTATCTCACTAGGATTATCTCCACATTAAATAATGGCAATTGTCCTCTGTGATGTCGCCAGCTACTCGCATATTTTACATTTCAGAATCTGTACTGGCTGGAGATTCACTTCACGAATGTTAATAATAATAATGTATTCTATTAAGATTATTGCTGTTATTATCTCCTTTTTTGTAATACACACAAAGATAACACTGCTATGAAGGGCCAGTAATTTTGTGAGTTCATTCACACCAGACTGCCGTTATCTGGAACTGCTGTTTCTGAGAACTCGGGGCTTCATGACTGGACAAGGTACAGTGAGAGCAGGTGTCAGCCACAGAAGGCAGAAATAAAATACCTCCACTTCTGATTAAGTTCGTTAGTGCAAAAGGAAGGGAGCCACCAAGACATTTAGCAGAGCTAACTAAGCACATCTTCAGATGTAGCCAATGTAGTGTTTTCTCATTACTAGAAAATTCTGAATCAATGAAGCCAAAATTTTTCATTTTTCATAGAAGAGCACTGGTTCCAAATGCATATTTTCTGAGGGCCTGGATGTAGTTTTTATGTCCTTGTGTTTATTTGGGAAGCCATTCAGAAGGTTGTGAATAGATGAAAGATCTCCAGGGTGCCAGTCAGCATGATTATGGTAAGGAAATCGCAGGGGTTTTCTTTGGTCCTGAAACAAGGAAGTTCAAGTAGCTGGTATCAAAGCCAATTCAGAAGTTCAGAGCTTAATACTATCTCATCTCAAATAGCCTAATAGTCCTCACAACTGATGGGAAAACAACTATACAGAATCTAAATACCAAACTATGGATGTCTGCTATATTATTTTTCCCCTAAAAAACTACCTTCAAGTGTCTGATCAGCCCCTTGAAAAAGAGAAAACCTTCTTAGTCATATTTACTGTTAAAAGTGGTAGCACTTGGGGCTCAGGTGGATTCCAATTACACATTATCAAATATTAAAACCAAGTCAGTGGGCTGTTTCATGAGAGCACTGTAGAGAAGAAAAAATAAAATGGAACTTGATGGAAAGGACCACATGCATGTATATACTTACATTCAGATAGGGTATTGCTTTACATCCTAAAGAGATGCTAAAAAGATGTACCTGAACATTTTTAGTTATTAAAATAGGATTGACAGAAAGATGTTTGGAGAAGTTCTGGCTCAAGTTCAATGTCATTCATTTCAGAGGCAGGAGTAGTGTTATAGTGGGGATCAATTAAGACAAAGAAACACTCAGAAGAGATAGGGTGGGGTGAGGAACAGGGAAGGAAACAAAAATATATTTGAAGGAGTTCAGGGTGGGACATCACAGACAAAACTGAATTACACTTAAGCAGCAAGGCACAAACCAACTGCAGTAACTGGCATATCGCAGACAATTCATGGGATGTGTTACCAAGGAGATAATGTTAATAGGGAAGAAGCAAGAGAGTAAGAGTGGAAATAAATAACTATTCTTTATGTCTTTTGTGTCAATTGTATTCGTGCATATGGAAGGATAAATAACCTATTTAAAAAGGAAAAAGAAGAACACGGCTCTATTCTAAACATAGTTACTGAAGCGCTAGAGCTCTAGCTCACTGTGAGGGTTTTTTCAAACACAACAGCTCAGGCAGGCTTTTTTCCTCCCTCCCAGCAGTCTTGCATTTGGGAGATGAGCACAGTTTAGAAACAAGCAAGTCTGGGTAAAACAAAGGAATGCACCAAACTCCAAGTACCACCTTGTGTCCCCCACGGTATGATACTTATACAAGTATCTGTATACAAGTATACTGATACACAAGCAATAGTACTTGTGTGCACAGCCTGAGGGCTTTCTAACTGATCAGCAGCATTAGATGCATTACTAACACAAGCAAGCCCTGACGGTGCAGGAATGAAGCCCCCATCTTTCTCAGTTCTGGTACCTAATGATCAAATTACCACATTTATTGGAAGACAGACGGAATGCTGTCTAATTTGAGATATTTCAGCTTCAAGTGAAAGCACACATTTGGTACAAAAATTAACAGAAAGCATATAGATTGAGCAATGATCTCTCATCCAGTAGATGGCTAGCATTTTCTCCAGTTCTCTACATATCCAACAGAAGTATTTCTAAATCTAAAAAGGAAAGTCCCATTAGGCAGAATCAAAACCTAACACTCTGCCAACAACAGATTTCTGAACTACATTTACATTTAATATCACAGAATTACTGCTTTCCCTTAAAATGGTTGAGTTTACTTAAAATTCCCCCAGTATTTCCAGCAGAAACAAGTTCAACAATATTAGCCTGTGTGTGGATGTGCACACATATCTCAGTGAACTGTTGTTCCAGATGTCTGCTGCTGTTTTGCATGTCCATCAAACTCCTGTTCACTTTAAGGAATGATACAACTACAAAATTTGATGTCCAGCTTGCTAAAACATTATATGGTCTTTCCAGACATCAGATTTTTTCCAGCCTTTCAGTTGTAGCATTCTCAAAACAAGAACTGCTTTCTTGACTAATGCATTAAATAAGGAGAAAACTAGTGTGCAATTGACTGATTTTCTTATGCCATCATCTTGTTCATCTTTCCTTCATGAAACTGAGGACACATTTGGACTCATTTATTTCGGTACAAGGCCAAGAGCATAACATTCTTCTCCTAAGCTGTGTGCCAGAAGATTTTGTTGCAGAGGTGAAAACACAGAAAAAGAAGTTAAAAACAACCAGAGAAGACAACAAATGAGGCACAGAATCAGTTTTGGGGTAAAAAAATACTTAAATAATTGGATTAAGAAACAAAAAGAAATAACACACCAAAGTAAAGCCACACCTTGATAGTTGAAAGGAGAAAATGTCAAAATATTGCATTCAATATAAAGTATTTCACATTCTCGTTTTCTTCAGGGAAGGAAAAACCCAAAACCAAGACTACAATACATATAACTCAATATTTTAGAATGAGAAAAAGGTTACATTATTGGAAGAAGACCCCCCCCCTCAAAAAAAAAAAACTTGTTTTTCTTCCTCTGTTTTATCCAATTACTAACCATATGCAGAACTCCATTCATCACAGAAGTCAGAGGAGTTTGACCACACAGTCAGGTAACTTCAGCCTTCAGACTTTAAGTTTCGACAGTAAACTGTCATTTTACAGATCTTTCATAGTGAAACAGATGGAAGATTCCTTAATTTTCCTCAGAACTAAGCAAGTGGACAACACTAACACAAATGCAAGCATGATGTGTCACACAATGTACTTTGTTGATTAATTTTTCAGAAGTGTCATTTATAGTGTTAGTTATTTATGATAACATTTCTTTGTGCAACAGTAAGTGTCCTTTGGCTTATTTCTAAAAGCAATAAGTCTTCAGTAATGAGAAAACAAAGTCACCACAGCCCCACTGCAGCA
Source organism: Gallus gallus (assembly GCF_016699485.2). NCBI lineage: Eukaryota > Metazoa > Chordata > Aves > Galliformes > Phasianidae > Gallus > Gallus gallus. Next base: position 61,356,648 of record NC_052532.1, on the reverse strand, counting down.
TTCTGCTGTTACATCTTAGCTAGAAGTGGAAGGGAAATGGGCATTTTTCTGTGTGCAAATTAGCAAAAGGTTTATCGGTGATGTTTCTTGCATCATTTAAGAGCACCCGACTGACCACACTGCTTTAGTTTCACTGGTTTCCGAGCATCTTCGAATTATCAGCATCACAACACCCCTGAGACGCAAGGGGATGAGGTACAAAAAGCCCATTATTTCACTCATTACTGAAGCACTTGCCATCTGAATTCAGAGAGAAGAATGTGTGCAGCCACACTAGAAGATGGGATGTAAAGCTTATTGTATCCAAACAGAAGAGCAATTTAAAGAAGAGGAATGCACCTACTAAAGTTAGAGTGGTTAGCATTCCAAATCCTGCAGAGAAGCACAATTCATGACCATAAACAGGCTGCATGCTGCCGCTTTCAAGCTTTTGTTCATGAAGCTTATTGGCAATATGTAAGCCCAGGCTGATATCTAAAGGGGGCATCCCACCCCCTTAGCTCCTGATCCTCAGCCACACATCCACAGACCCTTCCCACTCACCTGAGCAGGTATTTGCTCTGCTGAGACCTAGCCATGGCCTTCCTGCAAGTTCAGCTTTCACCCTGCCCTGAGTCATCACAGAGCTGCAAACACAGTAAGTGCTGACACAGAGATCTGGTAGAAAGATAGAGGTGAGAAAAGAGCGTGCCCACTTTTTTGTTGAGGACCTCAAATTATCATGGAGCAATGATTTATTTTAAACCAACCCCTGCCTTCAATTTAGAAAAGTAACAACCACCCACAACTTTCAGCCTTGCCATGCCCCCTCCACGTTCTCAACATTTTCATATCTGCTACTTTGTTCAGCCTTTCCTCAACGTCCTGCGATCTTCGTAACATTTCCTGTCTGAGGAGCAAGTGACCTGATCTTTGTTTCACGCTTCCCAGCTGCTGTGCACATATAGGTTCACTTTGAGCCCTTCCAGTAAATGGTAGAAATCCTCCAATACCACAGCAAGCAGAAGAACCACCTGCATAAATAAACTGGCATGAACTCATACGAAGAGCCAGCTTTTCTAGTAAATACAGGGGAACACAACCTTACAGTATTATGTTGTGAAGTGATGAGAAAAGTGCAAATTTAGTAAGCCTTATTGGGAATGCCTAAGGAGGCTGTTAATTTGTTTTATGACGTGAAGGATACTGGCAGCAAATTCTTACAAAAAAATAAAAAGAATAAAAAATCCACCCCTATTTAACACAGGTAGGAGGGCAACAGATCCAAGTGGAACGTATCCCACTCCTAATTTGTTACACACTTTATGGCATGCAGCTGTAATGGCTCCAGCAAGAATATGCTGAGAAATCCGGAAGAGGTCAGCCATTTCTGATAGGCTGAAACAGCCCCAGCAGTGCTTTCAGACCAAAGCCCTGAAAAACCATTAGTATTTGCATTGCTGGAGAAGAAGAAGAGTCCAGCAGGCAAAGCACTAGCCAGGAACCAAGGGCACCAAGAAACCTTCAGCTATCAGACCAAAGCCATTCTTTGTAACACTGACTGTTTCCCTGCTGACTGTGAAATGGGCATTAGGGATGCACAAACGTGAGAACTTCCTTCCCTTGAAGAAGCCACAGCAAAGACTGTTACCACAGAAAAATGTTTTGCTCTTTCACGATCTTCCAAGTTGTTACTAACACAGCAGTTTTCTAGAGCCCCTTCCCTTTAGGATTATCAGAATACACAGTATTACTCTTCCTCGGAGTATCAAAAAAAGCATACAGAAAATTATCACAACTCTGGATTTCACTATTAATAGTAGATCTACAAATAACATTGAGTTTGCAAAGGTAAGGCAGAACAAAGGGTGGGCAATAGTGACCTTGCACACCCATCTCATTTCTGTGCGCATCTCCTCACGAGCCCTTTACCCCCAGGCACTCCCAGTGCACAGCCTGTACTTGTCCCACACTGTTTTTATTACTCAGGAAGCTTCATCCTGCCAGGCACAACTCCATCCATTGAGGTGTTTCTTCACAGGGCAGACACCTAATTATTCAAAGGTGCTGAATTTCAATAAGACATTTTTCAGATGGGTCCACTTTGCTAGATGGAAACCCTTTTAGTTTAACTGGCAAGTTGACAATTTGGCATCCCCTTGCTTTAATGAGCTACATAACTTTTGAACAGAGTTTAATTAAAATTGTCTATACTACATATACTGCCCTGCAGCTTATAGTGTAATTTTCAGGTCCAATGTACCTATTAGCACTACCTTTTGACAGACACAGTTCTTTCAACCAAGTACATTGAATATTACTCAACAAATACTGCGAGAGCCACTAGATAGCAGCAAATCAAGCAATATGTTCATTAGCATGTATGGCACCTTCTCCCCTACCCATTGCATACACAAGTGTCCAGGCTGTTAATATGCACAGTGCAAAGGAATATTTGTAGATGAAACATCACACACAAAACATACAGGCTTTGCATAAACTAAACATGTACCAGAAATACATACATGAGATAACAGACAAAGCATCACTAACCTCAATGGGAAGAGCAAGAGCTGCAGAAAACATCCTAGCTCAGGGATCACCAGCCAGATGCTATACTCAGATGGATACTCCTGTAGAGCAAGTGGAGAGCACCAAGAAGACACAACAGCTAGCTTTATGGGAGATAAAATAATAGCTACTTCCACATATAAATGAAAGGGAGCCCATCTTTATATCCCCCCTGACTGGGAGGAGTGGCTCTTGCACTCCTCTGATGAGAACAGGGATCACCTGTGCAGACCAGTCCCAATTGTCTCTGCCCCAGGCAGGAGCCCTCTCCGCAGTATGGATTTGCCCTGATCAGAAAAACCTGTGTTGGCCAACTCATTGTGTACTCCTGTGCTCATTTCAACATAGAAATGAGACAGGATTTGCAGGGAACATCGTCCTCTGAAGGTCATAGCAGTGACCTCCTGTGATTTTTAGAACCAGAGACAAAAAGATGGAAGTTTCTTCACTTTCGCTATCCAGTCCTTTTGCAACGGCTCATACTGTACCATAGAGGGCAGCAAGTGGCTTTACACTGTCTGTTTTACTGGACATCAAAGCCAGCAACATCTGCGTGAAATGAAAACAACAAAGACTGTTCTTTGGCTTGTTTAACACATGAACACAAGAAAAAACATACTTATGAAGGTTCTGAATTTGGTACCAAAGTAAGAACAAGAGGAAATTCACTGGCTTCCATAAGATGTTATGAAAAGACTAGATCAAAGAACTATACTCAATCTGGTGATATCTGTAGACTATATCACATTGCCTGGGACAGCTGGGTCAGCCCTGTCTGCAGCCACACGGTCAGCACTCCTCTATCTGACAACCAGGACATCAAACACTCAGACTTTAACTCCCCTACACAGGGAGGCATAGCTTCAGGAGTGTCAGTGTTGGGTTTGAAAGAGTCAGTTGTATGGCAGGAGAACCTAAAGGTGCACTTCTCTGCTCCACTGCAGAGCGGAAGCAAACTGCCAGAAAAGATCAATGAGGAATGAATTGTTTCCTGTTACATATGTTTACAGCATCAAACATTTAAGACATTCTGACCGTAATAGAAGTGACTTAAATTGAGACTGACATATGCTTTGGAAAGAGCAATTCCCAGACGAGAGCTTCACCTAAGCCTGTGCAACAAAGACCACATTAGCTGCAGTTTCAGATCAAATACTCAGCTTTTTCAACTTCAAGGCATTCAGACCTGGACTTTCATTTCAAGCAACTCCTCAGGATACATCTCTGAAAAAGCTGGTTGTATAAATGCCATTGTACAGAGACAGGGCGTGTAAAGATAAGGAAGACTTACTAGCAGTTTCATCTTCCACAAAACGAGCTGTGTGTATGCTCACCTTGGTGCATTTGTTGTATGCAGGTGGGGGTAAAAATGCATGGATGACTCTGGACGCAGGCAAGTAAAAGAGGTAAGAAAGCTGTTGTTATTAGAGAAAACAGTTTACAGATGTTTGTCAGTAACACTGTGCATTATTAAAGAACTTGTCATAAACCTACAGATGAAGACACAGCAGCTTTGTGAAAAGTACTAGGCTTGGAGGAATAATGAGAGCAATTCTGCAAGAGCAGTGACTGCTCTCTTCCATATCCTGCCACTCATGCACATTCATTTGCCTCCTAAATAAATGATCTGGTCAGTGAAAGACTTCATCCTCAATGCAGGGCCCACAGACCCATCAGTGCACACAAGAGTGCTAAATTTCACCTTACTTATCAACAGTAATCAAGCCCCTCGTTGCAAATGCTTACTACTGTAACTATTCATTGGAAAAAAGTAACTGGTAGGGTTGCAATAAGTCGTATTTACATCTTCATGAAATCTACCCTCAGTCTTTGGGAGACTGAGGCAACATGTAAGGTGAAAATAGCCAGTAAGTTGAGGATAGAGCTACATCCCTTCATGAACTCGAATCCCAAATTCAAAATGACTGATCGTGGAAAGAGATACACACACCGGGTAAGGCTTTTTTGATGTTCTAGCAGCAGAAGTCCATCTGAGTCAGTCAACTAAAAATATAGCTTATAAAATGGAAGAGGTGTGACTTACTGACAAGTCTTCTCACCCACTCTTTTATAGACTTAGAACATGATAGATAGAAAATGGAAAAACATTTTGGTAAATTGTAATTAGGGCTCCGCACACAAATTAGTAATAGAACAGGGGGGAGCTCCTGTAATGCAACAGCTCAGGACCCAGCTAGGAGACAGAGCTGGCGTGAGAGAATGAACCAAAAAGGGCCCTCATGAGGAGATGACGGCACTTACTTTATCCTGCTTTGTCTCCAAAGCCAACTTGTCTGGACACAGCACTGATCTGAATGGAGGAACGATCTCTTAAGGGAGGGAGGAATATAAAGGCAGAGCCTGAAGGACTAGATTTCTCACACACACTTCCTCTGCTTTTTTAATTCTTCTTCTTCTTCTTTTGGACAGCTTTTAACATAGGGCTTTCAAAGGCAACTGTTCTGGGACTCCAAATCCCTTTGACAACTTTGAAAATCCCCACCTTGCTATCTCCTGTGTTTACTTTAGCAGCCATTTCATTCGTCTCGTTCGTAAAAAGGGCCAATAACTCGGCTTCTTTCGCCTAGTTAAAGCAACTGGAAAGCCGGGGTCTGCTCCCAGGTGTTTCTGCTCAACTTGAACACTTGGAGAGCTGCAATATCAAAGAGGACATTGTTTCTAAACTATACTGAAGGAGAACATTCTCATTCCAAACATCTGAATTGTATCTGATCTTTACATAACATAGAAAGCACCAAACAGATTTCTTGTCAGTGGATTGAGGAGTTTCTCAGTTGTTTTATTCTGTTTTTCTTAACTCTTCAGGGAGGCATGAAAAGCTCTTGTTTTCCAAGTAACCTATTTGGAAAGGAATACAGTCCCCCAGTTCTGCTGCTGTAAACAAGCCTAGTTTACTAAGCATGGAATCAGGTCGCTGTGACGGTGAAAACTGTTCGATAGCAGTTTGTGCAAGAGAGCTGGAAAATTAAAATGAAATGCACAGAATCACTTTCCACACCGTACTAAAACAGAAACAAATCAAATGCACAGAATGTACTTTTCGCGGTAAGGAATCAAGACAGCTAACTCAGGGCAAATTTTCAAACAGTAGTGAAAACTATAGAAGACTGGAGAAAGATGAGAAAACTTTAACAAAGGTAGAACCAGCTCAGGAATACTGTAATAAGAAAAGTCATTTAGGCTGGCTCATATGCTTTAGAAAAGGAATCACCCTAATTTCATCCGCTGGTGTTTTAAAGTGAAGGCTGTGCATGTCTGCACTGGAGCTGGTCGATCTTAGGATCAGCTGGAAGCTGTCAAGTATTCTCCTTAAATCTGTCTCCCCGGATCTAAAGAAGTTTACCTACTAATCCCATCTGTCCTTGCAGCAGGTGAGTTTGGCCTTTTTACAGAGGACCACAGGACATCTCCGATGACTAACATCAGTGGTGCTGTGGCATGACAATGACAGATGGATAACACAGAATCACCTGAGTCACGAATGCTCAGCTAGTCGTTAATGCATACAACAGCCAAATGCACGGCAAGCCACGCTCAGTGTTCTTCCTGAATATCAACTGGTTCAACGTAAACTCTTTAATGTCTTCTGGTCTTTAGTCGGCTGTTTTAACTTTAGGCCAGAGCCCACAGCAGTTCTTAAAATGCAAAGAATATGTACTCTCAGGAAATTAGCAGCTTCATTCATCTAGTTTTTGGGCCCCCACTTGAAAAGCCAGATCTGCTCCAGCAAATCACTGAAGAGTTAATGGAAGAACTTGATTAATACACAGCAAAAACAATGTTGGCAAATATCTGTGAAAAGAGAAAAGTCCCAAGAGATAGTTATTGAACTAACCACAAAAATCAATACTCTAACAGCAATCATGGACTTCAGAAATTGCAGCCTACCTGCCAAGGCAGGGTGGGCAAAGGAATTTGAGTTACATTTATAGTCTTCTAATAGGTGTTCTAGTCTGTGTTGCAGTATTTAATATCAACCATTTTGGTTCCTCTTGCATTTATTTTTTCATACTTGTCCACTCAGAATGACAATCAAAAAACACCTCTCAGGAAATCTCGTATAATAAAATATGGTGAAGCATTAGGCCTTAAAACTTCAATTTCCAGCAACTGTTTCAAACGGCTTGGAAGATCTCAACAAACAAACAAGCAAACAAAAACACACACACAAAAAAAAACCTCTTTGGAATTACTGAACTATTTCTGTTGGACAGTTCTCAGTGAAATGAAAATCCTTCAAGTTTCACTTAGTGTGAACCCTTGCAGCCTATCACGTGCTTCTGAGTTGTGCTTCTGGGATCTCACGTCAGTCACACAGGATGGGCCATGCTCTAGGGATTACCTCTCCCATGACGGATGTTCAGCATACAAGCAGAGAACAGGTCGGGAGTGTGCTGTAGGCCAATGCTGTTCCCTATAGGTGCAGGGAGGCAAGAGGTACGTCAAACAACTCTCTTCTGAGGCATTAAACCAGCTCAGGAAACTTACCAGCAAATAGGCTTAAGGAAGATCTTCCTATACCGTTCAACACAATGAAGTATTTTGTTTCAGATTAACCATTCTCAAAATTCAATATTTTGTTAGTGTTTTCTTCCACAAAAAAGAACACGCTGCTAAAACAATTCCCAAGGAAAAAAAAAAACAATTTTTCAAAAAAATCCCCCAAAAATACAAAAAAAACCCCAACTTTCTTGTTAAAATGATATTTGCAGAAAATATTGTAATAAATAATAATGCAAACAGAAGAAATCCTCTTTCATTTGCAAACTGCTTGCAAGACCTAATCCGCTCAAGAGATATCCTGTTCCTAAACTACAAAAACAAATCACTTGTGCCATTTTCAAAGTATTTTAGCTTCCAAGTTCAAACCAGAATAACAAAGATCGTTTCAGAACTGGAAGCCGTAAGGGCAGAGTAGTAAAAATTTCTATTAAACAGTATCTCAATTTTTACTCTTTTCTAAGCCATACTAAACGTGTTTTATAGGTTGTCAGAAAATTTCAGATCGGCATCTTATCACATAATATCCCAGAAGCTTTACTGTGTGTTCTCAATTCACACTTTTTAACAGCAGGTCTGAATTTAAAAGAAAGGAATGTGTGAGATGCTCACTGCTATATTAATAGGTGAACATCAAAACAAATGTCCATGATGAAATACTGTTGCTGAAACAAAACACAAAGATGTCATGTATAGAAACAGAACTTAGCAACAAAAACTGAGTGGAAAAATAGTCAAGAGATTTTGTAGAGGGCACGTTACCAAAATCCTTTTAAACCGCTGTGGTAATAGTTGTAATAAATAGCAAAGCTCTCCTTAAAGCTACAGGAGGACAGACATACTAGGAGCCTTTTCATTTGCTATTCCTTATGTACCCCATTGTGAAAACTTCCATATAATCTTTGACTTAATGCCTCTCACTCAAAACTAATAAACAAACAAAATGTATCTTCCTATATCTGTCCATGTTATATCTGCCCCTTATTAATGCACCCACAGTGTTTGGAAGCATAGGCAAAATGCCTGCTATTCCTTCAAAAGCAGATTCCATGGAAAGATGGTTCTCAGGGTGATGAGAATATTTAGGGGTGATTAAATTACACTTTGGGAATTGTTTTTCTTGGTATATCTTCAACTTGGATTTCAGCTGTGTTCCCATTCTGAAGGAAGGGTATTACAGCCCAACCACTTGAACAGAAGAAAGAGCCAAATAAAGCTTGTTAAGAGGAGCTGTCTCTTTAGTTCAGACATTTTGACTTCAGTGTATTCACAAAAACAATTTGTGCCAGACACTCTGGGTATAAACATTTCAATATCAATCAAAGCATGGTTTATGATAGGAGTTATAATAATATTTAGGTAACAGCATTATGGCCAGATTAAAGGTTGACTGTGCATCTAATTTTATATTTAGATAGTCCCTTAGCTATTCTCACTTTTAGTGCTAAGGTAATAGGATCTTTTTGCTAATTAAACGTTAATATGCAACAGAGGAGAGGTACTGGAAAACAAATCCATTTTGGGGCTTCATATAAACAGCCCTCTGAATACAATTAAAGTGTGAGAATTCTAAAGACCATCTAAATGCGCTAACAAGAGAGGTGATAAAGCCACGAGTAAACTCCAGACGTTCTGCAACCTAAATGCTGTATGGGCAAACCTAATTAGCTTAATAACCAGATGCAGACCATCAGGCCAGTAGACTATTATTTTCCAAAGTGAGCGCTTCCCACATAAAAGGAGAATTTCGATGGTACGACTCCTGTTGCAGCCTGTCTAGGGGAACGAGCGTGGGTCTGGAAGGAGAAACATGATTTGAGTCTGAGAGTGGTGTTCCAGAGCCCCTTGAACTCCAGCACTTGGGGCTGTGCCCACCGCCCTGGGCAGCCCATTCCATGCCCACCATCCTCTGGTACAGAACCTGTCCCTCACCCCCAGCTGCCCCTCCCCTGACACCGCTCCATGCCGTTCCCTCGGGCCCTGTCGCTGTCACACAGAGCAGAGTACAGTTTCTTAATAAAAAATTACAATTCATAAACATATGATAACAAGAAGATATAGAAAGCAAGGGGAAGATATGATAAATGAAGACTCGCCATGGTTTTAAGGGGACCTTACCACTACACTGACTTAAGGATACACAAAAGAAATAGAGACATATTTCAATAATAAAATATGTATTAAGAATAATAATTCACATCTACAGAGTAGAAACTGTTCAAATATTTAGAGATGATAAATTGAGCCATCAGACCCTTAAGACATAAGGAATCATGACCATTTTTACAGGAGTCAATGTATAAATGCAATTAAATAAAGACAGTAGGTTCAGATGAAGAAGCCATGGCTGTGTTGAACTCAGTAGCAATTCTGCCACCAATTTCTATCAATGATAGGGTTTCACTCAGTATTATAGGGCTAGAAGGGTCTTTTTATAACAATCAGACCCATCTCTGATAAACTCAAGCGCATTTTTTCCTAGAGATATTAGAGATATAATGATAATCTGCAATTAGCATGGCTTTGGGGTAATCATGTTACTGAATACAACAAACAGCACTTTGTTTTGTTTCTATGCATGAGGCATTTCACTGCCCTTGGCTTGCTGGCACTTGGGTTTTGATCCTCTTCTCTCTGCAGGAAGAGAGTACCTCTCCCTCATTGGGGTTTGGCTCCAGCTTGAGGGGCTTCCACCTACATCAAATCTGGCCCTCAGCTTGCTCCATGTATTTGTCTGTACCCAAGTGATGGAAGTGATGGAAATGGAGGGGCAATCTGGCTGTTGCTGGTTTTTACCATGGAATATTTCAGACAGGCATCTTTCTGATAATCTCATGCAGTTGCAGACTATACTAGTCATTCTGATATAATAAAGAGATACAAGGTGTAATTCAGTGCTTCTGGAAGTGTGTATGCATATATTTATGCACGTAACAGATTGAACTATATGTTAGAATGATATCATTTGATTGTAGTAAAAAGCCCCAAGTGCAAGAATCCTTTTGATGATGTACTGTAACCAAAATCCACAAAGTAAGTTATAGCTAACAAGATGTCTTTTTAGAGTAATCAATGAGAAAATCATCAGAGAAATCAAGAAATAAAGGCTGGCATTGACCTCCCTCATTTGAGAAAATATGAAATGGGGCAAATGTGGCAAGACATAGGGATATGAAGATTCTTTTGGTAAGGAGGGGGGATGCAACTTTCTGAAGGCTCAAGCCCATTCACACTGCTAACATCCAATGAAATACCACCTTAGAACTTCTGGGATAATCTTAAAAATGCATGCAGTGAAATGTGTCATCAGTTTGCTCTTTTTAGTTTGTTTAAAGATACTTAGGACTGTACTTGGAGATTACCAGTTTTCCCACTATCAGGTTAGCTTTCAACAACTTTTTCCATGTGAACACATATTGCTAGCAATGTAAACATGCTAAGCTTCTTTAGCTACAAGTTACACATTTCTTTTTTATGATAGTGATGAATGCTCATCTGTAAAATAATAAAATAAAAAATAAGTAGATCACTCCAACTGCAATATCCATTATGGAATCTCATAAAATGTAATACATTTCAGAAATAAATCAAAATAGGGGGTTGAATGTGTCCTTTACTATTCGTAACTTGCTTTCTTAAGAAAATATTAAAGACTTATGCAGCCATCCAGATTTATTCTCTATGAGCTGTGAAAGCTCCAATGTTCTTTTGAAAAGAGATAAAATGTCAGATCAGTCATTCAACAATTTTTCTCCCTATCCATATTACTGAGATATTTCTCTTGTTTTTATCTTATTAAATACAGGACAATTTACATGTTAAAATTTGAGATTATTTGCAAATAATCCCCCTTATTTTAATAACTACTTTCATTTATTGTCCTTTTTGTTCTTTTAATTACTGTTTTCCGTTATCTACGGCTTTATAAATCTACTCTTGTATTCCAAAAGATAAGTCACGACCTGTGTAATATGTAGGCATTATACTCATCACACAGGAAACTAGAAAAGTCATACAGCATGCTGTCAGTGTTGTACAACACGGTTTGGGATAAAAAAGGATTTTCATTTGTTCTTTTTCTTAAGCATCAAAAGACCAGAAGAGTTCGTTTCCCTTCGGAGACTTTGCATGTCTGTGTCAGAGCGAGAGAGTGGGATGGTATCATCTTAGTCTCCATTTATTAATTTTATAGATTCAGTGTTTCAGAGATGGCCTCAAATCCAGGATCATGACATGAATTGCTCTGCTCCAAACGTGTGGTTTAGGCCGCATGCTTTATTTCTGTGGGCTGTTATCAGCTTTGGCAGGACTCGACACATGTGACAACGTCTGCCCAAGAAAGGCCTGGGACTCAAATAGCAAAGCTATTACACAGGTCAGAAGTGAAATGCATTAGGGACACTACGAGAGAAACAGTAAAAGAGACAGAAAAGGTTTTCACAGATTACTTATGGTAGAGGTAGTGCACGTATCTGGAGCAGCAGCAGTGAGGAAGGTTGAAATCAGAATGTGAGAGACGGTCACAGAGCTGGTGAAGGTCACAGGCCCGCAGCAATGAGATGTCCCAGGCTGTGGACAAGCTGCCTGGGCTGCTTTAGCTGACAGCAGCTTTGACTACTTAAAAAACAAGCCATTGCAAAAACATATTTACCCTAAAAATGTCAAAGAGGAAAAACTGAAAATGTTGTTAAGTCTCATCATCAAATGATGACTGTTGAAGAGTGACACAAATTCTACTTATAGAACATATGGCAATAACTAATTCATGGGCAGATCAAAATAAATCAAAACAAAAGATATATTCAAAACAAAGCTAGCAGCAGCTAGCAGCAAATATATTAAAATTAAGCTATATCATATTCTCTCTCATTTCTCTTCTGTGATTTTCTCTTTTCTACCTAGCCAGTCACCGATCAACACGTGCCGTACAGTGAGGCAACTGCATACCCCAGTCAGAAACTTCAGGTGACTTCCAGAATACTTACTCATTCCAGTACAAAAAAGCCCAGAACAATACTAGATCATACCTTCCCACTCAGCCACATGCTGGCAATAATAAGACATCCCAGGTCCCAAATAACACATCTTATATTTTTCAGTATCCTAAATCACCAGATTATGTTACCAGCGTGGTCTAACAGAGTTTAAACAACATGAGAAAAAAAAAAGGCATGAGCACACAAGAATAAAGTTCCAACCAGCATCTGAGAAGAAACTCAGAGTTCAAAGGGTATGTAATGAGTTTTCAAGCAAAAGACTCTAAAATCTGTGTGATAAGATTATGTTTCCTGAGGGGAAAAAAAGAAAAAAGAAAAGAAAAGAAAAAAATCCTTTAGTTATGCCCTGCAGATGAAAGTTGAGAAGTTCTGCTCTAAGTATTGATAACATTTTAATAATGCTTTGCAATAAAAGCTGAGGCATTCAAAGTACTTTACAAATGAATTGCCCCCCTTTTAAGGAAGAAACTGAAATAAAAGATTGGCAGGATGGAAAAAAAAGCAAATCTGCAAGTCATCATTGCACAAGTGAGTCACAGATTATCCCTCTCTCTCCTGACTCTTCTCCATAAAATGTGGCAGAAGAAACATTGCGAAGCAAAAGAGCAGAGGGCTGAGTACGGAGTGTGTCAGACAAGAGAAATTAAATGAGGGGTCAGCAGTATTTCAAGACTGTTATGCAAAACGTAATTTCCTTTTCCAAACTGGAGGTTAAGTAGGCCCATAGGAACTCAACAGTAACTGGGAGATTTAAAGGAGGGAATGGAAAGGAGAATGGAGAAAAACTTATTTACGTATGAATGATACATCCAAACAAAAGAGATCAGGGCAGCAAAGAAGGCAGGAAGTTTGTCTGCAAATAAATTTTTCTAGCCTATATTGAGAGCACTCATTATGGAAGAAAGAAGAAAAAAAAAAGAGATGGACTGAACTGACTGAACTGGTGTTTACATGCTATCAGAGAGAGGCATCTTAGACAGCAGAAGGAAGCTTTCAAATGGAGTGAAAGAGGGTACCAGGTAGAAACAGGAAGGGCAAGTGAAGCCACAGAAAAGCTGTTTAACTTGAGATGGAAAATAATCCAACCGTATGTACTTATGGGAGAAGAGGTTGGATGAGTTAAGAATAAGAGAACAGTTAATGTCTTCTTTTCTGAACTGAGACTGTATACCATACATGCACTCAAAGCAAAAGGTTTGGTCTAGTTTTTTTCAAGGGACGTTATAAATCAAGCCATAATTCCTGTTACTATCTCTCTGAATCAGCATCCCCTCTGGGCATCTAAATTTCTTCTGCATATTGAAGTCATTTTCCTCATTGCTTGCTCTTCAAGTTACTGGCTGGAGTGTTTTTTATCTGCTGGGATTTTGACAACGCGTGAGCATTTAATTATATGCAGCCCTTACCCTAGAGCATAAACTTCTCACCAGCCTCTAGCATATTGGCCGAGGATAGTCCTCCAGGAGGACTATCTATAGCCCACCGGGAAGACAGCAAGGAAGAACGTGCACATGAGCACTCACATACACAGGGCAGTGTCCTTGCTATTTTAGCAGGTATACAAGTCTCTATTAAAGCCAGAATAAAGGGAATTCATCTATTTACTTACATCTGAAAGTCGATTTTAACTAGCAAACAGGACAAGCACAGCATTGCCAGCTACTCAAGGGAAATTATTGTCCCACTTTACACTGCATTTGTGTGGCCACACCTTGAGTACTGTGCACAGTTTTGGGCATCACGGTACAAAAAGTACATAAAACTATTAGAGTGTCCAAAGAGGGGCTACAAAGATGAAAGGTCTGTAGGGGAAGATGTATGAGGAGCTGCTGAGGCTCTTTGGTTTGTTCAGCCCAGATCAGAGGAGGCTGAGGGGAGACTTCATGGTAGTCTACAGCTCCTCACGAGGGAAGCAGAGAGGCGGCACTGATCTCCTGTTTCTGGTGACCAACAATAGAACCTGGGGAAATGGCATGAAGCTGTGACAGGAGAGGTTCGAGTTGGATATATACAAAAGATTCTTCACCAGAAGGTGGTCAGGTATGGAATTGGATTCCCAGGGCAGTGGTCATGGTACTGAGCTTGCCAGAGTTCTAGAAGCATCTGGACAAAGCTCTCAGATATATGGTCTGATTTTTGAATGGTCCTGTGTGGAGCCAGGAATTGGACTCAGTGATCCTTGTGGGTTCATCCCAACTTGGGATATGATAGGATTCTTAAAGATCAACAATTTTGGAGAATGATGCAGAAAAAGTATTAAACAAATCGCTTGTGCAACATTCAATTGGTTTCTCCTGCAACTCGCAGGAGCTGCACCTAGGGATCACTTATGAAATCTCTTCCTCCCTTTCCGAGGCTGCCAACAAGAATACCTTTTTGTGCCAATAATGATGGTGATTTATTGTAAAGCGGGTACTGGACAGAAACCACTAACTCACATCACACAAACTGCCTGGCAGACTTGTCTCATAACATCCAATTTCAGTACCTTGACACAAGTCTGGAAATGTGCTAATAGTGTTTGCTGCCATTATTAATCAAAGCTTCAAAAGCAAAATGAAAATTAACCCATCAATAAAACACAAAAGCATTTTGCATTAATAAATTATAAATTGCGCTCTTTAAAATACACTTATTAAATTCTGAAGAGGTTAATGAAAATACTAAAATCTTTTAGAGTGGCAGCTGAAGGTAAAATATTCCAGTATTCACAGAGAGGTTATTTTTGTTTGTGCTTTCATCTAGGTTGACATTTCAGGCTACGCATTTGTCTGATGGATCTCCTCAAGGATACACTGGAACTCTATAGGGAAACTTTAGTGGCCCTTCCTCATTTCTCACAATGTATTTGAAAGTTAAATTCTCTAAAGCATAAGTGATTTTTCGTTATTATCTCTGTACCAGGTGAACGAAGGTCTTTAAAATGACTCAGAATTCAACACAGAATGAAAGAAAAAGATAGATCGCCTTGAAAAGAATATCCTACAGTGTGCAAACAGAAGCAGCATACAGGCTACTACTGTGGGTAAGACTCAAAGAAGTAAACATCAAAAGAAGATCTTCTAAAAAAACTCACTGATTCTCACACTTTACATGGACTCCATTTCAGAGCAACTCAAACACTGTTTTTAAAAACAATATCAATTTGCCAATCCACTTAACATGATATTATTCTGAAAAGTCTTCCTGAAAAATTCACAGTAACAAACTAATGAAAACTTTTGTTCCTCCAGATTTGTAGGTTGTGGATTTATGAACTGCCTTAAATAAGCATCATTTATGAAACCTTCAGTTGAAAGTTTGCAACAGTGACTTTGAGAACAAACCCACTAAATGTATGGAAGAAAAACTATTTACAGGCTCATGGGTGTCAGGGAACAAATTTTACCACTACAGTTTATTCTGGTGGGTGGCTTTAACCAAGACAGTAAACTTTTATTCTCAATTTCTCCATCTGCAAAACATACACAAAGATGTTTTCTTACCCGTCTCATGTTGTTTTTGCTTGTGTATTTTCCAAAAACACACAAGTTTAGCTTAATTAGCAAAAATGGCATTATGATTTTGAAGTATTAAGGCGATACCATGAACATCTCAGATTGCGATCCCTACTTTTGAAATGGATGCTAATTATTTGTCTCAGATTTTCTACCTCTTTAGCAAGGATTTCAGAACTACTCAGATGCTAATCCCTGGCTTATCTGCTCAGATGCACATCAGGTTGTGTTTCAGATGTTACCAGGCATCAGGGCATGAAAATGCATTATATGAAATTCCTCTCCTAGATATAATACATTCATGCAATAAAATGCATCCATACTGCCCACTGAAGGAGATGACAACTTTCTTTGGTATCGGTGGAGCCATGGCACCTGCTATAGACTGAGTTTTGAAAAACAGAGAATGCTTCAGCCATAGGATATAGAAGCCCTACTTCCCAGCATCTCAGCCCCAAGGTTAATGGAACTGTAATGTCTCTTGTACAAAAATCAGGTCACAGAGGTCCAGGTAGAAAAAATTTACCAGTTCACTCTATTACAAGAACACAGTCTGGAAGGGCCACTTCTGCTTTTTCAGAGTATGGCCATCCATGCAGAAACAAAGCTGTACCTTCCACTAGAATTTTGTGTGGAGCGTTAGGTCTAGTCTCACTGAAGAGAACTTGGCACTGAGTTTATCAATAATGAAGGGAAGACAAGAGAGTTTGTGTGTCTCTTAAGAATTAAATCTATGTTTGTATTCCTGGTGAGAGAAAGGAAGACAGGAAAGGTATATTCAGATTCTTGGTAGGAGAAGGCAACCGTGGCTAGAACCCAAAGACTGAGACCTCCATAATCCATGTATGGGTTTTAGCAGAAAGAATATTCCTTGGCCCTGAAATGAAAACAGCGAAGGATTTATAAGTGGGTTCCAGCAGAGAACTACGCAGGGAGAAACAGAAATCACATGCCTGTATCCTAGCAAGAGGAAGTTGATGTTGCAGATCCAAGAAGTGCTTTTCAGCAATGGTATTTGCAGGCTGGTTGTGCATATTGCTCCTTTCATATGTAGTAAATCAGCACTGATTTGGGGCAAATAGGTGTGCCTCCATTCTCTGCCTGATGGGAGCCCTATTAATTTTATGTAACAGAACTGGATTAGAAGTGTTTCCTACATGCTTTAGGAAGTTGGTATTTCTGGACATTTCTCTTACATAGGAAGCTTGATGTGTTCTTGTATTAGGATTTTCAAACAGCTGATTCAGAAGGCCTCTACAAGCAGACAACAGCATAAAACTACTTCTTATTTTATTTTTTTCTGGAAGCAGTAAATAATCCCTACAAGTGTGAATTCTCCATTGCTGAAGTTGTCAGCCAGAAAATGTTCCATCTGTGTGCATGCCTTTGACCTTTCTTCATTTCTTTCCTTTAGTTAGCCAAGCTTCAGTATTTTAATTACCTTATTTCAGGCACTTTTGCTTGAAAATTCTGGAAAGTATGATTTACTTGAAGTCATGGAGCAAATTACTTAGAATACTGATTCTGTTTCTCACTCTTCTCACACAGGAATACATCCCTCCCTATAGGCCAAAATATATTTTCCCGTCTATTTAATTCTCAAATGGAAAACACACACACTACTGATAAACGGCATATCAAAACTGCCACTGAAAAAAAAATTCTGCCACTTGTTTTGTAGTCTCAAATCAATGTAACAGTATAAGCCACTTATCCTTTAATCTTCTTTTCATGGTAGCAGAACACTCAGAAACATATTATCCTGAATTTCCTTTAATAGGTGTTCAGTAGCAGCAGGCTCCCATTAAACCAGGCTGCCTTTTCTTCATATTGCAACTGTACTCACACCAAGGACAAGATGGGAGCATCTGTGTTTTATCCCGAATGACCTTCCGGAGCAGGAGTAGTAGCAATTACTTGTTACCACTAGGAGCACTCCTGCTAGGAAGACAGGTTAGCATTTTAGATGTCATTTCATTTCAGTATGCAGTGGCAGCTGGTACTTGCTCTTAGTTGGCAGTTGGAAGCATGGAAGACTATTGTCACACGAATATACTTCTCATTTTGATCTTCTACAGCATGCCTTATTTTCAACTATCAAGTGCAGCTCTAGATTACAGTGCAATATTCTATCGGACTGGAGTAGAAAGAAGAATTAGGGAGAGAATGGTTGCTCATAGTTTTATAACAAAACTGAAAAAACACAGTTTCAAAACAAAATATTTTCTTTAACTGTGTTGAGGTAAGAGAGCTTTCTAATGCAGCAGGAGAAGATCAGTAGGGCACACCAGTTGGTACCGAGGTTCCTATATCTCCAGTATATGTAGTTCAAATGCGACTTCAGATTAAATTTGTCTGTTTCTCCCGGACCAAAAAAAGCATCCCTCCTGTGTATGTAGTGTGAAGCTCCCTAGCAGGCTCAGATCGCTTGGTACTTCCATGGATTATAGCTTTTGTTTGTGTTTCTGCTGAGAATAACCTGTTTGGCATGAACCAAAATGACACAAATATTCCAAGAGCTGATAAATTGGGACTATCAAAGGCCTCACTTAAAAACTACATCCCTTTGTTTGAATCAAAACACTAATTTTGGACCACCTTTTGTTTTGGGTGTAATGGAAGAATTAAAGGTAAACAAAGAGCACTAAAAAGTCATGGGTGCAGAATGGGAATAAGACTGGATTCTTCATGGTGTACAGATAGGTACATACCTATGAGAAGAGGTACATAGAGCACCTATGAGAAGACTTACACCCGGACATTGAGATGACTGAATAGATTTATTCATACCAGATAGGAAACCTGGGGTCATCACGTAATCAAAAAGTACTGTTCATTCACCGTGTTTCTCACAAAGCAGACACTGAACTCAGATTTATTTATTTATTTTTGTCCCACTTCTTCAGCTGAAAAGTACTATCCGAGGAGATGCATACACAATTTCACAACTCCTGCATCATTTTACGATGAGCAAAGAGATATTTTATGACCTGAAAGTCTTCTCAACTGTTGTAGTCCCATGAATATGCTAATGGGAATATTATTTTCCCAGCCTGGCATCCAGCAGTTTTCAATACTTTTGGCTTCCCAACTTGTTCGTTTTCATTCCAAAAAAGAGGCTGTAATATTTGCTAAGGGCATTCAACCCTGATAGGCTAAGACACTGTGGTATGTAAGAACTAAATTATTTGGCTGAGTTTTTGAAGTGATTTGTGGCCCTGGGAATTACAATCTGCCAAACTACTTTAAAAGAGTTGTCTTTACAAAAAAATAAAAATTAAAAATTAAAATAAAATCTATAAAAATACATCAGTATTTGGGGAATAAAGTCTTTTTACCGTTAGAGACATTAAATTGTTTTTCTTCATCAACAAAGGGAACATGGAAATATTTTTTTTTTATCCTGAGGTCAATATGTTAGTCAAGAGTACTGTTATCAGATTTTACAGAAAGACAAAAGCTTATGTAAATGGCATTCTTACACTCTCAAAAGACTGGCAGTGGTTCTTCAGGATGTGGAAATCCTAATTCAGAGGGTACAGCGCTTAACACATCCTTCCAAAGACATGAGCACTTCAATAGAAAATTAGAGTTTTAAAATCTTTTTAAATCAGCTCATATGCAGTAAGGTCCTTATAGAGGCTACCACAAATGCTAATACAAGATTCCCTTTGAGTGGGATAACAAGATAAATTCCCTGTCTGGAAGCCCGGCATAAAGCTTGAGTCCTTGCACTTTTTCAGTTCTCATAAGCTTTGTAAGGTTGGTAGATGTGAGGTGCAGGCCCCAGGTTGGCTCCAAGCACTGGCTGAGTGGATTCTGTAAGTCCTAAACTTCTGTTTAGCTCATCTAACAACCTGAAAGATCTCTGAAAAAAAAATATTATGAAAAAGGACTTAGATTCTTCTCAACAAAACAGTTCTGCCATAATCAAGCCTATACTCAGTAAAACACATTTGAGTCATTCTCAGTGTATAGGACACAAGAAAATCACTATACAATAGCCAAGATGGAAAGCATAATAGTTTGAAAACCACCGTGATAGAAATACTACACTGAAACTTGCACTTAACACCAGGACGTGACCTCTCATGAAGGAGGGAAAGGAGGTGAAGCAACACAGAGCTGAAAAAGGCTATGCTATACATCGGTTTCAGCCGAGGTTTTATTATTCTAAGTTGTTCGGTCTACACTAAATGCTATTGGAAATATGCTGGACACTCTGAGAAAAATGCCTTATAATGGAGTAACCAGCAACTAGATTCAGGGTGGCAAATCCTACCATACCCTCCTCTGTTCTTCAGAAATAGCTTCCAATTCTTACAGAGAAATTTAAAATGTAAGGGAGATATGAGATCCAGATCCCTGAGATTCAAAGCAAAGTGACCAGCAGCCAACACATTCCAAGGTGAGAAACAAGCATGCATTGCAGGCAGGATCCCATAAAACTCAAAGGTAATTTGTGGTGATGTTGGTTATATATTTCAGCATGTTTTTTTATTCTGGCCCCTGCTTGGGATGTTTAACTGAGAGAGCACCAGGTGCACTCTAGCCATGGGTAAAATATTCCCAAACTATTACGTCAAAGCAGCAGCTCGTTACAGCTTTCATTACATTGCTTTTATTGTTATTTGCAGTGAAAGAAGAAAAGTCAGTGAAACTGCACGAGTCACTGCTAGAAGGCTTCTTTGTGCCTGAAGTCCTACACGGGTTAGGAGGACCTATAAAGAAGGACAAAGGCTGGGATCACACATTCCCACTGAGATTACAATTTCCAATACAGTTAACAGACAAACCCCATTTTTCAGAAAGAAGCTTAAGCTGACAGATCAAACAGGTGCCAAAGCAGAAGCACGGCCAAAAAATATAATCTTGCCACAGAAATGTCCTCATTTGCTAACTTTCCCAAAGGAGTGTCTGTTAATGTGTGTGCACATGCCTTCTGAGAGCAGAGTGAACAGAAATGTTTAATTTTGGATTCTCGAAAGGGCTGCTACTCCATATCCATCCCTGTTTTTCTGTCTCATACTAAGCATTTTCCTTTCTCCTAAGAGAAACAGTGGAACTTCCTCGTTAAACTTAAATTGCATTTGAAATTTCTTAGAAGCTTTCATGTTTCAGAGCAATAAAACCAGATAGAGTGCATCCTTATAAGAGGGATTGTTCATGCTTTTTCTGCGTCATTTCTATGTCATGTTTAAGTATAACTAAGCTCTTTCTAATGTCATAATACATACTCATCTATCTTCTAACCAGGAGAGCTGGAAAGTATGAATTGCATTTCATGGAAACTTATAGTATTTCTTCTTTTGTGTGTGTGTGTGTGTCCCAGATCAGAATCAGAACACAACGCAGGCCTTTCCTGCAGTAATTCTTGCAATGATAGCAGTCACATGCGTAGGAGACAACAGATTTGAGTATATAGGCTTCATCTGAGAGAGATGGAACCTGAATTTGCAGTTTCTTCTTCAGCCTGAAAACTCCACTCAAGTCCTTAGAAGCCTTCTCCAGTAAAAATGTAAATTAAGATGGACAAATTTTGAATAAGCATAAATAAGCATGCTGAGAGAACATGACTCCTACATTCCCCACCTCAACTTCCACTTTTACATCTAAGCAAACTGGTAGAAGTTGAGTTACTGCCCAGGTAACTATATAAATGCATGACCAGGCACAAAGCTCTGTTCCATCCCTTCAGTGGCACGTGTGCACTGATTCTGGGAAAAGATTCAGCAAGCTCAGTGTAATAGATTATTATTTAACATTATTTTACATGTGAAAAATGAAGCCCTCACAGCTGGGATAGCACACAGATTACCTCTCGCAACCCAAGGAACAATCTTATTGCTTGCCTAGAGGGGCATGCTCTTGGTTCTGAAACAGTGCATGTATGCAGAGCTCCAAATATCACAGCAGAGATGCCAGCCAGGCACTGGCACTTGAGACATAGGATAAAATGGACTAAATTTCACAGCATTTGGCAGTGGAATAATCAGTTTTTCAGCATAACATAAGAGGATAAGACACAGTTACAGAGCAGTGTTAGATGCCCAACAAGGTCGCTCATAATGACACTGCCATTAATTGGCTCTTAATGTGTATGATATGCCATTGCTTTCTGCTGAATCGAAGCTGGATTTCCTACATGTGTGCAATAGTACTTTCACTTCCATCCATAAGAGACGAAGTCACATTTAACACATGTGATTTGTGCTGTTGGAACTGCAGGATGATCTTGGCCAATGCCATGAAGTTCTGAGTGGCCACGACAGGCAACAAAATTAAGACGATGAGGATGTGATGTTGTGAAAAACTTGTTTTAATGCCTTCACGCCCTTCACCAGCAAATGCCATCCTGGTATAAGTGTTACTACATAGAGCTGTACAGGGAAACAGATATGAATGAGCAAATAGTCAGAGAAGAAAAATATCTGAAGACAGTGAAGTTACCCCATGAGTCTTTTATCCCAATGCAGGTATTTTCTAACACATATGAATCCGAATTCTGCTGAAAGGTAAAAACAATACTTGTGCTTTTTTTGGCTCAGACATTTAATTTTTTTTACAGGTTGAAGAGAAACCACTTTTTTTTTTCCCCCAGCAAAATTAACAGCCAAAAATGTAATTCATGTTGGTTGAAAAGTTTCCCATCATCTTACATATCAGAATTCCTACAACCTGGTTTCAAAATATTATGAAATATTTAAACTTTTTTTGTTACTGTTTCTCACTTCTTAAAATTGAAACGATTTGCTGAATCCAGCACAAATGTAAGTGGATTTTTTCAGCAGTTCAAATCTAGTTTGTTACAGGTTGAACCTGCCCAAAATTTCAATCATTTATTTAATTTACTGCTTCCTCTGGTGACCTTAGAAATGCATGACTGTGTCTCACATATAGAGCAGGTATGTGTTTGTGGATACAGCGTAAAGACTCTCAACTAATTCTCAACTATACATATAACTCTCTGGGCCCTCACTGCCCTGAACGCTGCTTGATTTCAAAGATACATTACAAAAGTAAATCTGTGGAGACGACACCACTTCAGCTGCAGCTAAATTAAAGCTTTGAAACTAAACTTTGGTGCTTATCGTTATTTCATTGCACGAACCTTTATCCACCAAAGCTGAGATCCGACAATAAATCTGAGGAATATTTTATATAAGGTTGACAGAAAGGTAATAAGTGAAAATTCTAATTCTCTGCAACAACAATCACAGCTTCAAAATGAAATTTCCTGACTTGGCTTAGACTGAGACCTCAGACCTCAGCTGGAAAAAAATAAAAGGCTGAAGGCTGCAAACGTAATTTTATTCAATGAGATTGTTTTGAGAAAACATTTTCTTTATAATTATATTTTTCAGTTCTGTAAAGATTGTGGAATTGAAATGCCTTTAACTGTGTGGGAGGTTACTTTTGTATCAATTAACTTCCCTGTAAGCAAAATTAAAAAATAAGAAAGGAATAAAGCTTTAAATATATTTTCAAGCTTTCATCATGAGAAAAATACAAATTTTCCCTGATATTTTTTGCCATTGCAAAAGCATGGGGAGTTCCCCATCCCTGCCCACAGGTTCCTAACCTTCATTTTCTACTTCTTTACATTTTCTTTGATTCTCAGACAAAAGGAGGAATCAGCCAGTAAACAACTAGAAAACAGTAGCTAGCATGATGCAAGAAAACCCAAAAACAGACCTGTCCTTTATACTTGTAAACACAATGAAAATTGCAATTTAAAACAAAAGAATAAAATAATTTTGTTTGTAAGTCTTCCAAATAAAATAAATAGTATGTTAAGGAAAAAAACCCACGTCTTTTGAATATTCTAAAGCCAGAGACAACCAGAGACTTAAAAATAATGGCAAGCCGAGCTTGTTTGAAGCATTGCCACAGACCTTCTCAGCAGCTTTGGCCAATCAGCATAATCATTTTATTATTTGCTCTTTAAACAGGAGTAATAATATTAGCTCGCCTATCGAGAACATGATAAAGTTTGATGTATTAAAAGCAGTGAAGTAGTTGAGGAAGTTTGTTTTGAAGTCAAACTGCTGGATATTATAGATAACTTGAAGATCTGCAAAGCAGTGCCATCTTTATTAAAAAGGGGAACGAGACAAATGTTTGTATCACTGCGCTATGCATTTTAATAAACAGGTTTCTTAAAATAAGCTTTAAAATCATATTTAAATATTCAGAAGACAGCTTTGTTTTTGAAAGCACTGATCTCAGTAGCTCCCTGTCCCGGATGCTGAAAGATGTAGAAGCTTAATTTTCATCAAATGTTTAAATATTGTCTAAAGCCCAGACCTAGATTTCCTTCAAAATATATCATTTGAGTTTTCCATCACCAGAGCATCTCAAATATCTCACTATGCAGAGAAGTACACATGGACATTCACAATGGTGTCAGCCCTTCCCCTATGGGTACAGCAACGTTACATTCAAATCAGCTGTAATGGATGAAACTTGGCACCTCCACCACTATTTGCTCCACACTCTGCTTCTGCAAATGTTCAGAGATCAGGGCATACCATAGAACTTCTGGTAGCTCCCATCAGAAAGGGTAAACCCCACATGCGGATAGCAGAATATGTGCGGTAAAGGACAACTCATCCCATTCATCAGGCAGTGCCACTACCATTCCATGATGATCTATTTGCTACATAGAATACCAACCAGCAATACACATCACCTGTCAGTTTTTATGGTACCAAGGAGTCAACTCTGCTTGCAGCTAGAAACTATATATATTGAGGATCACGAGTGAAGGAAGGGCTTTGACTTTGGTGCAAAGGCAAGGAAAGTTTTCCTGCTCCTCAGCCATGCCATGGGGAGATGTTCTTTGGAAAGAGATCAGAGGGATTCCAGGCATTCCAGAACTAGCAGGCTGTG
Organism: Gallus gallus; assembly: GCF_016699485.2. Classification (NCBI taxonomy): domain Eukaryota; kingdom Metazoa; phylum Chordata; class Aves; order Galliformes; family Phasianidae; genus Gallus; species Gallus gallus. Next base: position 61,332,191 of record NC_052532.1, on the reverse strand, counting down.
TCTGCTCACCCTTGCACATGCGTTGGACTAAAGATGGGGGCAGAGGAGAGAACACCTCAAGTTTGATTTATCACTTCTTACAAAGAAGATGGCACTGCAACAAGTGAGATGAAGAGCATACTCAGCATAAACAATCTGAGGAGGAATGCAAAATGCGTGGATGATTATACCGAAATGGAGACTCTGCCTGAGACATTTTAGGTGCTTTCAGACTTCAAAATAGCTCAGGAGTGCTAAAGTCTAAATCTGAAGCTTTCCTGAGACAGGACTGTAGGAGATAAGCCTTTGAAAGTAAGGGATGCCCTGGTAAAAACAGAGCAGGGAAAAACATAGGCCCTTATCCAGAGCTTATTTAAGCAAGAGAAATTAACAGCCTTTATAGCCAGGAAAGTCATTAGTTCTGCTCATAACAGGAACCTGGGATTTGTGATTTGTTACAATCATCCATGGTGGAAAAGAAAAAAGTTGTTGATTTCTGCATCATCGTCTGTAAAGTTATGATATTCTTAGACTCTTCAGTATTCGTGAGCAAGACCTTCTAGCCATTTTATCCTTGGAATCACTTTTCCATATAGTATTTCTTAGTATACTTTCTTCTGCCTGAATTAAAAAATCTCTCTCTCTTCATGGATCAAATCCTGTCCCTACTGACGAGTGTAGAACAAAACTCAATAATGTCAGTAGGATTAGCCACAAACCCAGTGAAACAAGCTTCCAAGGTCTAAAGAAATTGGTGACAGGTCTTTACTGGAAAGCAAAACAGAAATGCCAAGAGAGATGAGCTAATAAATCACTGTTAAATGCCCCAAATGGCTGTGAATCTTTCAATTTGGTCATATTGTTTTCAATGTATTCACTGAATCAAGTGGGAATAGGTCACTAGTGAATGGACACCAGCCAAAAAAAACCAAAACAAAACAAACAAATGTGCCACAAGAATTGTTCATGATTTAGTAGTGGAACTTGGCTACATTTAAATCATTTTTTGTGACAGGTAGAGACCACTTCAGTAGCAGAATTTGTATCAGATATCTGTCTCTTCTAACAAGTCCCATATGTACATTCACAGCATGCACTTGTTGGCCAGTACCCCAGTTAAATTTCAGCCTAGGGAATTACTTCTGAGCCATCTGAAACAGCCAGAAATTTCTCTGCTAAAATTATTCAGTAGCTGTAGGTACCTTAAAACAATTTCACTGCAGAGGTGAGTTCACCTGAATATGTGTGTTTGACAAAGAAACCCAACACCCTGCATTGCCTTGGATTACACCAGCTGTGGCACAGGTGAGAAGGATGGAAGGACAGATCCTTGAATATCCTTAGGCTGGAGTGAAAATGATCTCATGATGTTTTACTGTCTACTCAGTGCATCTTGCTCCTATAATGATAAGCATCTGCTCTTCTGTGACTACAGAACTTGATGACCACTCATTCTGGACACTGTTGAGCATCAGAAATGTGGAAAAAGTGGAGAAATTAAAAAAGCACTTTATAAATCTGTCAGCTGAGACACTGGAGTGGCAGGCAAACTGCCTGGAAGTGTTGTGACAGAGCTATCAGAATGCATATAAAAGAGAATATTTACTTTAGTGTTGGTTTTGTTGTTTTTTGGTTTTTTTTAAAGAAAAACAAGAGAGAAAAGCTGTGTTGTTCTATCTATTAAGTTATATTAGCATTGATACAAAAGGTACACTTGAAGCCCTTTCTGGCATCAAGCTCTATGATTCATTAATCTCTTTAATGTAGTCAATGAATTTCAGAATTAAAGAGTGTACAGAGGATTCTCTCATTCCTTGACTTCTTCCAGCTCCACACAGCTCTTTATCTGGTCATTATATATATATACATACACATGTACTTACACTTCTTCAAACATTTGATAAGTAAGGAGGAGGTTGATTTGCAAAAGAAAAGATCTCATACACTAAAATGATCCTCCTAATCCAGAGGAACGAGAAATTAAGTGGTTGGAAATACCCTGCAGCTCTTTGGCACATAAGGTGAAGGTTTAGCTGCTGGGACAAGATGGGAAAAGACATACCCCACATATCAACATCCTGCTATGACTGCAAGCACATATGTTAAGTTCAAGATCTTTTTCATGGAAAAAAACAAGAGAGAGAAAATAGGAAGATCAAAGTAAATGCACTGTCTCAAAACTACTCTAACCTACATATTCATACACTTTCTCACATAGATGCTCTTGTTCTCATCTTCCCGTCTCCTATTCTATGATTCTATTCTACAATTCTACCCCAGGAAGCCTCCATCTACCCACCTAAATACTAGCCACAACCACTAGCACATATGCACCACCACATATACTCACTTTCTCTCTCTCACCCACATACACATGTGTAATCCATGGGCTGTCAGTCTAACTGTCACTATGCCTTAGCCATGACACAACAATATTACGACTGCTAGAAGACAGAAACATTCACCCAATCTCGTAGCAAAAGAGCAAAGTCTACAAAGTGACTGTGGTTATTAATGTGTCTCAGAGGAGGAGCAGCGATCAGAAGATACAGCTCCATCCTTGTTCATCCTATGGGAACACAGCCTGATCAATTCAAGGATACCAGTAACATCCTCCTCCTTAATCTCCTGAATTAAGAGCAAATTTTTCTGTCGTGAGGAGTGAACCAGGGCAAGTCATTGAGAGTAGGCCCAAAGAACTGAGTTTCCTTAATGTCGGTCTTGTACAGACAGTTAAAAGTTCCCAACAAATCCAGCCTTGCTTCAACAGCAGTAGTAAGGGCAGCAGTGACAAGGCTCTTTGAAACTGTGAAAACAGTTAAAGCAAAAAATGCCCCCAGCTCTGCACTTCATTGCAGACACCAGGAGACTGGCTGAAGAAAGCCTGACCACAGAGCCACAGAAAGAATGTGCATGGCATTAATCTAAAGTCAGCTTAGGTTTTTAAAATTCACTAGTAGGAGATTTACAGCTGAAATGACACTGATAGAGAAAAATTCTGCATTGAGAAAACATGATGCTTAGGAGTAGAACAATCAAGCATTACAATTGTTGATATTATGTCTTCTTTGTAGACTATAGATCAAGCAGAGCAAAGAGTTATCATCCTGAGCTATTTGTGTTTCATGTAATAATGCCTTAATGATTCAATTAGCATTGATTCTTCAGCTGCAACAATATTTTCTGACTGATCTAGTAATTTAGCTCTCACTGTTGATTGATACTATTCCTATGAGTAATAACGCAGTTTGAAAGAAATTTATTTAATAATTCACAAATCTCTTTAAGGAAGATTTTTATTGCCTTTGCCACTAGTAATCCCTAAGATTTCAGAAAGCAGAATATTCCCTTTAACAGTTTGGCATTTGTAATGGTGACTCTTTCTTTTAAGAAGCCTGTTTCCCCACCTGACATGACTGTGATCACAACCTTTCAGAATACTTACTGGCCTTCAGGTGAAACAGATTAAGACAAGGATGGGTAGTCTGAAGATGAATGTGCAGTGCGTATAATAGGCACATAGAAACAATATGGCCCACATGTACAAAGCCAATACATAAAACCTCTTCATGCTTCTCAGCCAGAAGTCTCATTAGCTATAAGAAAATACCTTAATATTATGTGTAATCGGGTATTAGAGCAGATCCCCAGAGAGAAAGATAAAATTAGCACTGAAGGTTGTCAGAGAGACATTCAAGCTGTATGGTACGGGGAAATTTCTTCCATTATGGACATGGTAGCATATAAATGAATTATAACATCCTCCTAAGTGTTTTGGGGAATAATGACTGCTTTGTAACTTCTGTGACACACACTTAACCAGTGACAGCTTCATGGTCAAATGGACCTCATGACGCAGTAGCAAAAATAAACGCCATGAAAACTTCATCAGCCTTTCAAAATAGCATCCTCCCCATGGTTTGTGTTCGTCCACACTCTGCGGTGCCTCATAAATTTCCTCACTGATAGGTAGATCCTGTCCAAATGAAATTTTCTTCATGAGTTTGTATGTATTTCTTCGTGCATGTATTTGCACACACGTCATATTTCACGATGGCTCCCTAGGCAAAATCCCTATCCTGTTCTATTAATTGGCTAGAATTTCCTGGGGAAAGCAGACAGTTCTGAAACACACAGATTTTTCTCTAAGTCGTATTGTTTGACATTTATTTTTAACTCAGCAGGGAACAATTCAACTGAAAAGACAATGTAAGAAAAAAAAACATTTAGCAAATACGGAAAACAAATCAGAGAAACCTACGTGAAGTTCTGAATAGGATTAATCCTCAGTGGGATGTATCAGCTTGCCTGTTAATTTCAGCCTTTCAAGGAGGGTGAATAGCTCTATGTTTAAAACACAGTACAGGGAGAGTTAAGACATCAGCTCTCTTCCTCTTTCTGATTAAACTCATTGTGTGATCTTGAAGAAAACAGATTTAATCCAAAACCACTCAAGTTACCTGCACATACATGCATCAGTCTCTTGCAAATACGCACACTCAGAAGTTCAATGCTTCACTATGAGACAGTGCTGCCACAATCTGGGGACAAAACCCAGAGCCCTGTGCTTTAATACCCTATTTTGATCTTGCACAGCATAGAGATAGTGACTCTTACCCAGTTGTACTTCACGGGCATGTTGCGAGGCTCCATTCATTCATACAATATTCATCACTCTTTCTGAGATCCCTAATAAAAGATTCTACGTAGCTACAAATTATTATTTAATGATGGAAAATTGAAACATGGCATGTGGAATGCAAATGAGAGTGAGATACGGTGGTTTTGCTCCGACAGACTGAGGTTGTCTCCTCAGCTGAACGTCCAGCATTCAAACACGAATGCAGCAATGATCTGCAGAAGCACTGTGCTACAAAAAGCCTGTTATCACCAGGCTCTCAAGAACAGCAGAAGTTCCTCCAAACAAGGATGTACACTTGGCAACTCGCTACCAAAAAGGAAAACAAAACTGAGTTTCCTTTGTAGGTTTGTTTGTCTCTCTCTATCTGAAGCTAAAGAATTCACATGTACGGTTACATTCCCTCTCCTTTAATTTAATTGATATTATTAATATATCTAGGTCATTTAATAAAAACATTTCCAGAGCAGGCTATTGAGCTGTGAATAGGAGGTGATATAAAGGACTGTCTGCTATACGGTTCCTTTCACACATTTTTAAAATGCATGTAAAGTACAGAATACATGCATTCTGTATGTATTCTGCTCTTTTCTCAACCTACTTCTGTCCCTGCTGCAGAAATCACTATCTGGCACACAGCAGCCCTCTATTCTGTCCTGCTGTGCTCAATACAGTGCCCTGCAAACTCAGGATGTCCCCAGTTTCCTGCACTTACTTAACTGGAGCTACCAACACTCACCCACCCCAAACGCGTTTCCTTTTCCTACCTAACATCTCACCAGGGCAGAACTGCTCCTCCCCTCCAAGTCTTTTCCCATTTGCTCTGTTCTCATGCTTGGCAGTCGGTCACTGCTGCCGAGCAGTGAGGCATCTTCAAGCCTTTCTCCTTCTCTCTATGTGAAACTAGGAAAGAACTGAAGGCACTGGAGTTTGTGCTCTCAGATTTACTGAGACTTGCTGCAGAGTGTGAAACTTCCCACACTATAATCTCTCCATCCATGCTTGCTAAGGCAGAAATCTCCATACAACCTCACAGAAATCCATTATCACTGCAGTGGTAAGATGCACTTCTCTACACCACTTATACCATGTAGGCATGACATTGGAAAGGCAGATCCTCCTCGAGCCCTCAATACTGAACGGTTCCAAGAGAAAACAGAAGTGCCATTACCTTAAACAGGTATCAGCTGCAAGCTCTACCTTAGATTGCATGTTTATAGAACCAAAGCCCTGCCAACGTAAAAACAAATGTTCCTTCCACACTGGAACAGAGACACGGGATGCTTGCTTCATGAGAAGTGAGAAAAGCTTAATATTCACCGCTTTTCATTTAGGATCAGCAACTGGTGCATCTATGCTCAACATAGTTTAAAAGAAGGGAAAACTCATCAGTATCATCAGTAAAGTAAGGATCTCTGTAAAGAAAAATTGAAGTAAGAAACTGTAGAAGAGTGTTAGGTTTCCACAAGTCTGTTTCTAGTGGATTGTCTATTAGCAGAACTGTAACAATTCCAGTGCTTGGTTTCTTCAGAAATAAGCTCAGTGGCATTCTATGTCTTTTTATTGTTTCGTCTTTGTTTAAAATCATGCTATCACACCCCTGATGAAAACTACTTTGCCTTTTTTTGTTGATAAGCATCAGAATTTCAAGCAGGTTTCCTACCAGGTAATCTAGTCTAATATTTAAGTAAAAGCGGAGATCCATAGTACACATTTTTGCTATATAGAGTTCATAGATATTGGACATTATATATGAAAAGAAGACTACATTTTCCTCTTAAAACACTGTGACTGTGAATCTCAAAACATACAATAGCAGGAAAAGGTAATTCCCTTTGATTTGCTATAAACTGCTCAAATATCATCTATAGGTTAGTTTCAAGAATTCATCTGACTGTAAGGCCAAGCCACACATTTTCAGGAAGGCAGCACTATTCTGGTTTATACTGGAATAATGAGGACACCCTATAATCTTTTTCTGACTCTTTTAGATTTCACCCTTGATCTGTGATGTAATAATAAGTGTGCCAGGGGGAGTTGCTGGCATGGAGGCTGGGAGGAGGGAGGGAAGGATGGGAAGGATGCGCAGAGAAGGGAGGTATGTGAAGGTAACAATACCTAGTAAGAGGGAAACCCCCAAGATAAACAATTTCAGTAAGTCGAGGCAAACATATTAGAGATAAATATGTTGTGTCTAGACTTTTGCATTAAAGATTTTTTCTTGTGCTTAGCAGTGTTGTAACCTTAGTCCCGTCAAACTCATTGGACCGACCTCGTTTTGGTCTCCCATGCTGCATATTTGCTATTAGCACACCAACTCTCTGGATGATGACTGATTTCTCCCATATCTATAGAATACTGAGGACATTTTGCATGCTGATGATTCATAAACAATACACAGCTATGACTGAGAAGTGAAGGACTTGTCACATGTACGGTAGCTGCAAAATATCTGGACCCTCTCCAGGAAAAAAAATATTAACAAATATAAATTATTTTTACATGCCATTTATAAGGTACTTTTCTATAGATTTGCACTAAGTTCTAACACTTGACCTACAACTTCAATGTCAAGAACCGTTAATTATTTTTCAACGTGTTATATGAAAGCAAACACAATTTTCTGAAGATCTGTTTGAGTTTAAAAAAGACGAACTGAATTACCACAACTCAACCACTTTAAAAACGTATTTGTTGGAACACGCTTTTTCCCGAGGTGGCAGCTCCACTATTATCACACTGTGTCTACCTGCAAACTAAAAGTGATCTTTGGGTAGCGCTGATTGTTTCCAACAGCTCAGTATTGGTGACTCTCAGCTGTGACACTGACAGGAGGTTCAGAAAACATCGAGATCGATATCTAACTGATCCCTCTGATTGTTTCCATCCACGCTTCGGGAGGATTTTTAAATACAGAGAACTGTATCTGAGTGCTGTTCTCCTCTCCAGAGCTACTTGCTGAGTGATTTACTAAACCTGAGCAGGCTAGTGCCTTCAAGGTACAAAAGGATAAATTACCACTGTCTCTGCACTCTCTAGGTACAAGTCAGCAGAGAGTCCTATGCCCTGCAAGACAAGCAAGGGCAGAGGGCTGAACTCAAAAGTCCAATGTTTGAATGAAAAAAAGAAACAGTGCAAAACTTCTGTTGATAAATAGGACCATATTCTGCTGCATTTACAATAAAAATAAACACGCTTCAAGTGAAATAAGGTTTACAGTAAAGTATATTAGAGAACCTGGCAGACCTTTTTAAAAGACCCGTTATTGCATCCTTTCTGTCTCCTTGAGCACAATGTCAAATTATTCCCTATTGCACATTTATTAACATTTTGTCCAGTCTATATTTAAATGTGTCAACAATAGGGCTCCCACCATTTCTCTGTTCCACAACCTATTCCCCTCAGGTCTAAAATTACCCTGCTATAATTTCCTGTCATTATCTCTATTTAACCCTCTAGATCCACCCTAAAAATGTTCTCTCTGGTGTTAGATTTTTATCTTTACGCAGTGTTCTACCATAGGACAAACAAGCCATCAAAGGTGGCAATACCCTATTCAGCAACATCTATTTTAAGGCTACTAAATGCCTCATTTTTTTCTACTGCTTATTATTGAAATTTAACTGTCTTGCTAAGAATTTTCATCCTGCTTCGAGCTGAGTTTTCTTTTTTAATATCAACTGAATTAATTGTACCATTGGCCAATGGGAAAATATTATTTTCTCTGCCTACAACTGCAGTGACTTTTCCCGTGAGCAGCCCTACCATGGATACCTGAAGATGTTTCACATTTGAATAAACTCTTCTGTTGTTTAATTGTGGGTTCTTTTTAATTATTTTTAAATATACCTACTCAGATCAAGTCCAACTTTTCTCAGATTTTTAAGACAAACTGAATACAGAAGCCCACATCTCACAGGAAGCCACCTATTGCTCCATCGGCCCAGCAGTTTCCCCTCTCCCCACTCAGGCCCTGCCCTGTGGGTGCCAATCACCCACAGCCTCAGTGGAAATCCCAGTGCAGGAGGCCTCAGCTATTTACAGCAGCGGGTGCTCATAGGTTAGCAACGTGCTGAAAACATCACAGGAGCAGCCGCCTGCAAATACTAAAGCTTCCAGTTTTGAAAAAGGAGGTCTTATTACTGATGCAGGCAGGTCCTGCTGTATTTAAAGCATGTTATTAAGGGAAGTGAGATATGGTCTAGGTGTTAGGGCAGCAATGAGCTTAGGGGAAAAAGTGAAAGAGAGGCAGTGTGATATATAGCAAGTGCTTTGTGTGCCCATCTACTATGGGATGCAAACTCTGCCCTACTAATGCCCAAATAATTGCTTTGCACATCAGCTGCTCTGCACAGAGGGAAGAGAAGCTCCACAAAGAGAAGTATGCTTCAGCACGCTGTATAAAGCAATGGCAACAATGTGAAGTAGCAGGGGACAAAAATCAGCCTCTATAGTCCATCAAGGCCAATTCAAAGCTTATCTGAATTAATTCATTCCTTTTACAGATGAGTATTTCCTTCAGACCAAGGTGGCATCATGTGGCTGTCCAAATGTTATCCCACTTATTTGAGTAACTTTTCTACAGCCCCAGATCTGATCTAGTGGGCGGCAACCCTGCCCAAAGCAGAGGGTTGCTACTGGATGTCTTTATGTTCCCTTCCAACCTAAGCCATTCAATGATTTTATGATTCTATGATCTATTCACTGGAAGAGACAGGATGGGCTGCTGGACTACTAGTCCTTCAAAAGCTTCAGACATGAGTGAGTGTAAGTACGGGACTTGTATTCAAGTAGTTAGTTCATCTGCTGTTCAGGCTGCATGAGAACTTCTTATTCAAATGTTGCTTGAGGAGTACTTGTGAGGATGGCCATGACATGTTTCCTACCAGTTATGTAACAGCTTTCATAAAATGAAGGGATAGAAATAAGAGCCACCGCCATTCCAAATGAAATGCTCAAGGCAAACCGCCATGAAATTCAAATGTTGCATGCAACCCAAGAGACTGAAAAGTATGAAATCTGCATTTCAATAAAAATACCTTGGGATAGTTCTGTTTTTAACTGGTTTTGATCTGGGGGGGTAAACAAAAAATGTTCTTTGACTTGGAGAATAGCTCAGGTAAGTGAGTTTTCGGCAAAGCGATCAGTGCAGTCTTGTCAAAATATTTTTTTGCTGGGAAAGTCAGGAAAACTGGGCTGTGATGTCTCCAGATGTTACAAAACATGGACTATTCTACTCTAACAAATGTGATCCACCTTTGGAGCGTTCTGATGGCTACTGACTCACTGAAAACTTTGGGGATCACATAATTTGCAGGTGTGAGAATTTGCTATGTTTTACTTCTTAAGAAAGGGTGCAGAGCTGCACAAAAAGTAGGGATTACAAAAGTCAAATTCAATGCAAGAGGAGAAACAGGAAGCTGCTGCAACATCCTAACTCCTAGTTTAGGTACACTTAACAGCAGAAAGTAATAAAATCAACTCCATAATCAAATTGTTCACATTCTCAATACCTAATTGTAAAAGACAATTAAGAATCCTCAAAAGACATAAAACAGAAAATTGGCCACTGGTTTTATAAGTGAGAGATGCTCTTAAATGCTTTTCCATTTTGCAGATATAATAAAAATCAATTAGAGGTAAAAGCTGTAGAATAAATGGATGGTCTGGATTCACACCATCTATGAGCAGAAAGTGTTTTCCATTACTGAGTACTGTCTACACAATGCTAGGAATACCACATTTCTTTGGAAGAACTTTGAGTTTCCACTACATATGAGCTCACAGTAGTGGCAAAATATTACAACCTATCTTTCAGAGCAGAAACTGTTCTAGTTGTGTTTTTTGTTTTGTTTTATTTTGTTGCAGAGAATGAATGCATAGAGATACCACTCTTAAATGGTGCTATATTTATGAACTACATGATCAGAATTAGAAATACATATATATATATATCTCCACAGTAGTTTCCATCTATGCAGATACAGACACAGACATAGTCATATTCAGAGTTATGCCTGAATGTAGGTTACAGGCATTGTAATACCAGGGCAGCCATGGAAGCCCAGAACACAGAACAAGCTGTAGGGATTTCCTTGGAAGCTCAGAAAATACTTAGGCAGTTCGCTTGAACTGGGCTCTGTGCTGCTGTGGTTTAATGGTGCTGCTAGCCAAGCTATTCAGTTTGAAAGCTGGCTTCATTGCAATTACACAATAAGCTGTTGTATACACTGTTGTACAATGGTCTGTCAGTTATTTAGAACAAACAGGCAGCTTTCTGAGTCCTGTAACTCCCATCAATGTGTATTTGCTCCTAAAGTCCAGATCAAATAATGCCCATAAGGACATTATTTCTGGTTGCACAAAGATGTGCAATACCAGAATATATACATAAATCATTACATGAAGATATATAATATTCAGAGAGATTAATGTGTGTATTTGGAAAATACCTCCCTCCTTATAGTCCTAAGCATGTGTAGAAGCTGGTATGCTCTCCTTTAAGCTGCTGCTGATTTGAACATTCCAGGCCAACACTTCAGTCCAGAACTAGTCCATTTAGTGAGCTTTTACTTCTTCCCTGCCTGACTGCCTCTTTCATGCTCCTCCACCATCTCACAGAAACTGGAAGCAAGTGAGCCTAATCCTAACATCAGTTTTGACTCTCTCTGGAAAAAGATGTGAACACACGATTGAAAATGTTTATTCTGTTGCATAGTTTGCCTTTGCTGTGACCTTACTTATCCCATGCAAACCTCACATCAGCAACACGTGCTTTGGTCACCACGTGGCTGGAGGTGCTGTAATTCTGCCTTTGCAGAGCAGCTCCAAAGCTTGCTGCTTGTCCGTGCTGGATTAGTCCGTCTGCTCTTCTGTTCAACACAAGCTGTCAGATTTACTCCACCCTGAGTGCTTTCCACACGCTGCCCAGAGTGATGGTTTGGCTTGAAGGCGATCTCATTAGGCCCTGCGTAACAGAGGAGCTTCTGCACGGTCCTGACACCATCCTCATGCCAGAGCCCTGCTGCTGGCTGCGCAATCAGTGCTCTCCGCACGTTATCACGGCTGATTTCTTGACAGTGGAATTCACTACTCCACAGCATCCATTTCATCCTATATTCCTATCCATTTTTTATTAAACAAAAGCCTCCAGCATTTTTGAAATATTAAGAGGATTTATTTAATGATATTTATTTAATGATTGCTGCTGGCCTTATGTTTATTAATGCTATGCCTTTCCCAGTCTCCCTCCTCAGCCTGGGCATGTGTAGGAGAGAGAGGATAGCAGGATGCTGCCTTTGTTTTTAATCTGTTTGCATTTTAATACTACATTATTTATTTAGTGTTACCGAATTTTTGTGTGTAAGTGAACAATTCCTTGTCTAAACAAACAGAATAAAACAAGAAAAGGAGAGTGCCTGACAAACAAGAGCATGATTCTAATTCTGCAGGCATCACAAAGATAGCCCAGGCAGGACAAGGCTGCTGTTCTTAGGCGTTACCACATGTAAATAACCATAGCTAATGCTGGTAGTGGCCTTGAGACTGAGGAAAGTGAAGTTTTTTGCCACCAGGAGCTAAATAATACCTGCAAAGAGTGGCTCCTTATTGAGCTACAAGGTGGCCCTGAAAAAGAAATGGAGCTACTCACAAAACCAGGCACTCTAAGAGCAGTTCTCTGAAAGGTCTTGAATCAAAAAAAGAGGAACCAAATCCCGTGGGAAGCCCAAGAGAAACCAAGCAGGTAAATTTTAAACGATGTCAGAGATTTCAGGGGAGGGCACGGAGAAAAATTCGTGTGAGAAAAGACTGGTGTCACCAGGGTTAAGCAAACAGGCAAGCACAGCCAGAGCTGAGGAAGCAGCCTTCATCTTCTGTAGGAGTTCGAGTTCTGTGTGGAGTACCCAGGCCAGAACAAACCCCAGGCTGTGCAGGTTCCACTAGTCATGGCTAAACGTGCACTGTGTCGCACCCACTAGGTGTTACTACAGCATCAGCACATACATATACCCTATCTGTGCCTGAATCCACATACATAACCACAAACATTTTGTTGCACGCTAAAACACACACAGGAAAAAGGGAGTATGAGAGAGGACAGACCTCCGAGATAGCAGTAAATCCCACTGAACACACTTTACCACACCAACACTGAAAAAATAAAGGCAGTGCCGTGCCCACCCCTCTGGAGCATTTTGCACAGCATGGGGATGCACTGAGCAGATAAGACAGATGTGTGCAGGCGCAGACAGACAGCACCCCGAGCTCAGGCTGTGCGCAGCACACGCCGTCCCAAAGGAGTTAAGCCCAGCATTGATTTAAAGGGATGCCACACACATCTGTTTAGCACACACTGACTAATTGCAGTGTTGGCAGGGCCTGGCTGGGTGCCAGTCCCTGCACTCATGCGCAATTCACTGTTTCACGCATTGATCTGCTTGTCTTGTGTGGGCTTTAAATATCCAGATAAGCCTGCAAAGCCGCAAGAAGATCACATCGATGTATTTACCCCACAGGCTTCCCTCTCCCTTCCCATTGTTCTGCTATGTGTCTACCAAAGGTCTGTTGTGAAACAATCTCCCAAGCCCTGTTGTGTTGTAGCTCTTCCTGATGCTAACCGAATTTCCCTTGGTAACAGAGGCACAGCATCTCAGCAGTATTCCCACTCTCTTCTCTCAATAGCTTATCATTTGACAGTGGAGCTATTCAAAATGGCATCTAGTGTTTTCTTCGTATGGCTTCAGTGCTGAATTATTGACGAATTACAGTGCAATTTTAAAGGAGCTGCAATTTAGCAAAACAGCTGGGTAAAGTGATAAATAGAGGGTTGGTACATTTGCTTTGTGATAAGTTTTGCCTGTAGCTGAATTACATCCAATTTCAAGGTCAGGCCTCTCAATCTCAGACAGCGTTTAACATTAGGAAGGATGCCTAGCGAGTTACGAACGTAAACTCATCCACCTTCACAACTTCTTTGTGAGGCAGGCAGGTGTTGAGATCTCCATCATGGGGGGAAAACGGCTTCTGAGATGCAAAGAGTCCCCTCCAAAGTCTGGTTTCGGTTGTCAGAGAGAAGCCATTTCAACCACAGCATGGTTTAAAGCTCGTGAAAGACTTTTCTGAAGTAGGATTTGTTGGGTGGTTTTTTGTTTGTTTTCAGGAAAGACGTTGATAAATCAAAGTCAAGACTTCAAACAAACATCTATGTCTGCATCAACAAAGATGAGTTCCCTGACCCAGAAAAAGAGAATGGCTCAACCAACCTCAGTTTGGCAGAGACATAAATCTCGGTGACTAGGAATTAACTCACTTTTTTTCTAGATCAAGAAAATGGGAGAGGAAGATTTAAACGTTTGCCCCCAGCAAACACAGATCTCTGTCTGCAAAGTGAGCATGCTGTCTGCTGCTCTAGCAGGAGCATCTCTTTCACTCTGGAAGACTTGTCCAACTACAGAATGAGTCATGTCTGAAACGCTTCAGCATCTCACAGGACACAAGACAGTTCTTGCTGCCCAGTTCTACTAATTGCTTCTAAAGTCCAGATCAAATAATGTCCATAAAGATATATCTTTATTGCACAAAGATGTGTAATACCAGGATATATATATAAATCATTATATGAAGATATATAATATCCAGAAAGATAAATGAAGCTGTCATGACTGGGGACCGGTTGTCTTGATATGAAACTTGCAGATATATTTTTTTAAAAAAAAGAAAAGCAAAATAGAATTGGCTGATTTCCTCCAACAAATGTTCTGGCACCAGATCAGAATTAGAGTAAATTCTACCTCACTGCGAAGTGGGGTAGGATTTGTACAACAGCGAGGCAAGCATTACAAAATGGGGATTATTTCTAACTAAGAAAATCTAGTGGTAGCGAATACAGACAAAATAGAGGCAGGGAAAGGGCTGATTTAATTTCATGCTAATGTGAGCATAGAGTACTCAAAATTGAGGGTTTAAATTTATCAGCATCTATTTTTAAATTATCAAGTAATAAATACATTGTTCAGATTCTTCCTCTTGATCAGTCCTCTCCTAAAATACAATTGTTTAGTTTATACCTTTTAGTACAATTTTGATCATTTTAACTCCTGTTTTATTTATCCCTCGTTTTTATTAACTTCTAAGGGGTCGTCATATAAATACACACACACATATATATATACATATATATATTTAGTGGTTTTTCTTGTAGATGAATTAGGTTAAAATAAAGAGTCAGAACTCCTTCTATCTTCCACATCAAATTGTTTAATTTTTATTGGAATTGAAAATATTTTGTAAAGGAACCTCTGAATTATGCTTATTTGTTTTCCTACAAAAGGGAACCAAGTGGGAGATGCCGATACAGCTGCTTTTAAGCTTATTGTTTTGATAAACATGAGACCCAATCAGTCCCGTAAGCTCCACCATTTGCCATACTTGCCATACAGTCCTTACTCACATCCTCATGATCTGTAAATACTATCTTTTGTGTTGTCCTTTCCCTATAGACCTTCAAAAGTACCTTGCTTGGGTTATTTTTCAGTCACATCACAACGGCACATCACTGGAGATGTGTAGTGAGTATTTCTGCCCCTCAGCTTCCTCAATCAGCACTAACTTAGCAAGTCATCCCTAAGCCTCGTTAGTTCATACTTCAAATACACAATTTTTGTCTATTTGTACTTATTAGCATAATTCTGGAATATGACTGTGGTAAAAGTGTGGAGAGAGCAGTAGTGGTAAAATGAAATCTTTAAAATAGAACAGTTTCTGTTGGCTTTTAGTTCCTCAGTTACCATAGCAGTGAATTCAACACACTACCTGTAGACCGGAGAGCAACCACTAAACAGAAGCTGAGAGATATTATGTCAAAACCTAAAGATCTGTTCAGTAGATTTTCTATCTGTGCCTGTGAAAACAAGCAGATCTGTATGTTGCTTCGATTCCTGGCACCCCTAGCATGACAGGATTGTGCAGAAGGTCTCATCGGACCTCATTTCCTGGTGCAGCCTTCTGCAGGCATCCTTTGTGAATTAATTTCTGGGGGGTTTATGTAATAATACAGCTCCACAGAAGTCATCGTCTCTGATGATGAAAGAGTGTTTATTTTCACTTTTCCTCAAACGAAAAGGAATGCCTAATCCCAGATGCTAGCAGCTCACTAAGAATAACCCAATCTCACATGAGATCAGGTTGTTCTCTAAGTAGAATGCACGCTGCTAATGCTTATCTAATGACAAGGTGATTTGTGTTTACAAGTCTGGGAGGATATCTCATACATATTTTATATTTTGCACTCAAACATATATAGAATGGAAATCTATATGATAAACTGTATATTCAGATGATATTCAGATGTTTCCCTGATCTTTTCATAATGATCTATTTTTGCTTTAACATATCGAAGCCCCAGGGCCCCTTTCATGGTGCACGATGCAGCTAGACAGAAACAGCAGAAACATTGCAATCATATCACTGTACATTTGGTCACACAACAGATCAGCTAGCCTGGATTAGACCACGGTTACACCAAGTTGCTGGATTCTATAGCCTGCTCACAGTCAGTAATACAACTCAAATTTTTAAATTAATGGCAGTAACAGGCTAAAAGCAAAGGTAATTGCAAGAAGCCAATATTGATGCGTAGGTCAAACACAGATCGGTTTGGCTTCAGAACAATACCCTTACTCAGCTCCAGAAATGTCCGCAGAGCTGTGAACTGACTCTTGCTCAAAGTTTGTTGCTTTTAAGAATCCATTTCCTCACTGTTACTTTGCTGGGTACATGTGAACAATATAGGGCATAAATAGACCTTCTCAAAGGTCAATAAAGATAATACTTGAACTGGATGGCTGAGCTTCTTCTCTGCTACTAACTTACACAGAGACCACCTCTATGCAAAATGGAAATCAGGAAAGAGATTATCCAGTTCAGTTCTACAAGAATATTAATAAGATTTGGTCTCAGTGGGACTCTCTTGATGTTTGTCAGTGTTTGTCAATTATGTCACTTCACCTGTCCTTTTGGCTTTTATTTCTCCAGTGACTTCTCTATGCAATTTGCCAAATAAAAAAGGATAATGATAATGAAGACTTCCATTTTAATGCAGGTTTTCATTTGAAAAACAATCACACAGCAACAAAATAAAATTCAGATTCTGGATACAGAAGAGTGCTTAAGAATATGATTAACTTTAGGCCTGTGAGGCAGTCCTACAAAGAGACTGAAGCAAATACTTAAGCCCTTTCTAGAATAGGTTTTGCAGAGGTTTTAGTCTCCATAATATCTTTTCCACATCATCTAAGATAAAGGAATTATTTTTTGCTGAAGCTTTATCTTTTTACCACTGAGAGTGCCAATGGAAGTTCAATTTCCATCTCTTCAGAGATCATATTTCTGCATCAGATAAGACAATCCCTGCCTCAAAGACATTAAGTTAAATGAACAAATAAGACAAATGCAAAAGAACTGAAGGCAATAAAACAGTAAGAAACCACCAAAAGAAAGAGAGCTGTGAGACTGTAAACCGAAGAAAAGACATCCAATGTTTTCAATTGATAGAAGAGAACAGATCTGAAAGATGCTAACGGTAGGAAGTCTAATCTGTTTTCATGCAACCCCATACAAATAAAAGGTATACTAGGAAGTTTACACTTCAGTTTTGACGTCTAACTTCAGCAGGCTCGCGGAATTAGATCTTCTGTCTTCAGTATTGAACAGTGAACTTGAATCTGAAATCCTTAGTTAAAATGCAGTGCTGTGCAATTGGTTAGAATTGCAGCAGTAGTGTGCAGCAAGCATTTCACTTCTCTTGACAGATTCAGCCTCAGACACTCTTAGGTAGATTTACGCTTTTTTTTTCTTGTGTGGAAATTAATGACAAATAGTTTATTAAATTCAACAGTATGTAAAGATAGTAAACTCATAAATGATGCACTGAAAATCTCCTTAGTAAACCTTGGAGCCACCAGCACAGTAAAGGAACAAAGAAGAAGAAAAAAGCCCACAAACAGAGGTCAAGCAATCACCCAAGTGTGAATCTGTTCAGTCATCCAAAAGCATTGATGTCTGCCCAGCAGCAATTTGAAAAGATAAAATTGCCAACTAGTCCTAAATCTCAGTTTGTGCAATGATTGCAGATTTGCATAATTAAGAACAGCCACCACAAAACCCAAACGGTTTTCAGTGCAGAAAAATCTCGCTGCAATCTGCTAAAGTTTGTGTGCTAAAAAGAAGTGTCATGAGGATTGGCAAGATGGTCTCATGCTTTAACTGGGAAAAGAAAGTATGTTTGTGAGCTTGGATATGTCTGCTTCATTTGAGACCTTAGACCCGCATTTCAGATATTATTTAACTAAAGTACCCATCTGCAAAGTGTGGATAATACTATGTAGCCTTCTTCATAAAGCACTTCATGATTCTTGACTGGACCTAGAGAAGTGTTCAGTATTTATTCTTACACAAACTGTTACTGAGAATGACTCCGCGACAGCTTACCGTACTTCTTCCCTTCATCACACTTCTGATGGAATTCTCTCTTAATTCTAAAACACTTCCATCCCATGAAACTATCATTAAGAAGTCTCTAGGGGCAAGTCCCCACATTGTCACTCATTTCTTCTTCAATCACAGTGAAGGCAGTGAGGTGACTGGTTAAATAATGACCAAGTCAAAGCTGCTTAAGGGCACCAGGACTGAGCCAGAAAGCAGGATTTTCCTGTGCATCTGGAGGGAGGTAGGACAGTCTTTCTTCAGGAATTATCTTTTCTATTGTGCAATAAAATGTGTTAGGTAACTTTGACTACTTTTAATTAAGAAATATTCTTCTATGCGCCATATAGTGTGCATCCCAGCTGTCATTTTACGTGCCAAATGTATTCAGATAGATATATTCAAAGCTAAAATGATCAAGTCAGAAATCAGAATTTATCAAAGAAACAAAACATGTGTTCTTATTCCTAATATCTTCAGGGGCATCACTGGACAGTTCAATTTAAGAAAAATAAAATCAAGATTAAAAGATTCCTGAGTTCAACAGACATCAGGAAAAAGGATATCCATTATGTTTTTATTTTGTTCCACTCCTAGGCGCTTCTATCTGAAAACCAAGCATGTTAACTACAGCCCCTAAACTTGACAAATGTCTCTATTTTGAATAAACTTTATTTGATAGCCAGTCCCCAGTGCCTTTCAAAGTTTACTGAAATTCAGAATTTTATTTGCAATATACAACCATCACTGCATTTCCCATCTCTCATTTCAACACAGAGCTACTGGGCTTGTTTAGTTTGGAGAAGAGAAGGCTCCGGGGAGACCTCATTGTGGCCTTCCACTACTTGAAGGGAGCGTATAAACAGGAGGGGGGATGGTTTCTTATGAGGGTAGATAGTGATAGGACAAGGGGGAATGGTTTTAAACTGAGACAGTGGAGGTTTAGGTTAGTTATTAGGAAGAAGTTTTTCACCCAGAGGGTGGTGACGCACTGGAACAGGTTGCCCAAGGAGGTTGTGGATGCCCCATCCCTGGAGGCATTCAGGGCCAGGCTGGATGGTGGTTGGCAGTCCTGCCTGTGGCAGGGGGGGTTGAAACTAGATGATCATTGTGGTCCTTTTCAACCCAGGACATTCTATGATTCTAAGCAGATGACAAACACTAACAATTCCCTGGTACATAGAATTCTACCGAGTGATAATCCACTCTTTCTCGTCCAAGTTCGAATACTCTAGTAGTCACAACGAAATACCTTCAATTCAATCTTTGATTTTCATGCATTTGGAGAACAAATAAAAGCAAACTACAGATCACCATGGAGCCTCTCCCAAGACATTCAAGTCTGCAGTTATCAGACAGGAAGAAATTGCAGGTCTTCACTCCGCAGATTTTTTTCTAAGAACAGAGTTTATTTCTGTTCCTGAATAATGGGTAAAAATCCAAACTTTCTTGGAAAATATTCTCTTCCCTTTTGCTTCACTTGCAATTGCAGCAAGTTCATTTTAGTTGTAAAACTCTCAAGAGGTTCAACTGGATATCTCCAACCAAATAGTGCGTCTCTATCTCCAGAGACACAGAGAAAAGTCATGTTACAAGTAGTCTAAAAGAAAATGGACGTTTCCCCAAAAACAGTGTTTTTGAAATATGAATATGAAATATGCGCAATTCAATTAGCTGAGTAGTCAGCTACCAGGAAATTCCCCCACTTTGCTTCATTTGCTTCTTTCCATAGGCTCTCATTGCTCCCTGTTCCCTCAATCCAAATTGCTTTAATCCAGGCCATTGCTGCCTGCTGCTCTTTCCTTCCCTCTGCTGCCTGCTTGCTCACTTCTCCCACCCCACCTAAGCCTGTCCCAGCACCTACCTGTGTGACAGTGTGGGACTCAAAATACTTCCAGAGGAGGTGGGAAGTGAATGGGTCTTTGAGTAGTCTTGGACTAGGCACCAAGACACAGACTCACTTTCTTAGGTTGAGATGGCAGCCAGAATGAAATGTTCAATGATATAGTTGGTTTGGACTAGACTTGCTGCTGATCAGCAAATAATAAGGTTTTTTTTTTTTCTATTGTGTCCTCTCCAATGCTTGAGGTTTTCTCCCAGGTTTTGCCTTTCATCATTCCATCTTCAGACCTGGGATAGCTCTAAATTTGTCAGACATCTTTCTTTCAGTGACCTTCAACTCAATTCTCATTCTGGGACACCAGTTCCAATCTTACAATACCCTAGATAGCATCTCTTTGATGTTTTATTAGATAGACATCAAAATGTGTGTAATAAACACATTTCAGGATGCTTAACTCCTGTGAAAACGTTTTCTTCTAATCTCCCTGAGAATGCTATCAACTCTTAGTGTGTAACATTTCACTATAGACTTAATTCCTCAGTGTCAGGATCCGTTGTTTTCTTTGCCTGTAGAGTGCCTCAAACATCCGTGGCTTTGCATAAAAACTAAAAATTCATAGAAAATACACTATTCTTTTTCTTAACAGCTTCGCATCCCTCTCTCATCTGTTATTTGTTCGGTGCAAAGATGTCATCCATCTTTGCACCAAAGTCAACATGAAAGTTTATCACAAGCTGCCTGATCTCTGCCATAGGTTTTGTCTTTAAGTATGCATGGAGTGCTGTACCACAAATCAAAAGCATCGCTGTCTTCTGCTGGTTTGCTGCATGGCGATGGCTCAGATGTCTCACTCTGCTATTTCAAGCGGTTAAGTGCATTATCTAAAGCAAACCATGATTGTCAGAGCTTGAGACCATACTCTTCCCTGTTTTACCTGAAGGTAATGTAATTTCAGTTAATAGATTATTTCAACTGATGAGAAAGAAGAACGACGATGCTGCCTCTAATGCACTGAAAGGATCTGAGCACTAATGTCTAAATACACTGTTATTAACATTAAGAAAATATCTTTTCATCTAGTGAAAGGAAAGAATTTCTGATCGCAAAAATGCATCTGTGATAGCAATAGTATCGCATTGCATTTTCAGACCAGCTTGATGATGCTTACAGAGCACACAGCAAAGCACTTTTTTTCCTTTTTTTTAATATACTTTTGTCACTGGATTTTAAGTAAGACATTCAAGAAAAGCATGAGGGCAATATTTTGAAGTTATATAACATACTGTCAACCCTTCATGGTTAAAAATAAAAGCATTCAGGCTCTCCTCCATAACTGTAATTTACAATGAAGAGTTGCAGAGACATTTTTGAAGGAATTTCAGCATCTATTCCTCTTTCTAGCAGAGTGAATCAAAGGCCCACTGGCTCTCCCTTTAGGCAAGTTATACACTGATGAGGAATTTCAAAAATCAGTACAAATGTACCATTATTTTCTGCTTGTGTAGCTGGTGGGTAGCTGAGAAGAAATCAAGAAAACTGCAGGTACACCCCTCAAAGTTACTGTTGGAATTCACTTCTGCTTGTGATTCTTATTCAAAATTGCTTTTATCCTTCTCCTGCCAATCCTTCAAAGTGCTGTGCTCTTGTAAGCTGTATTTATGTTCCAGCTATGGTGAGAGGTTTCAGGATGCGAGAGGCAGGGCAGGCCCAAGTGGAATTCAGAAAGTACCGGTAGGAAGCTGCATGTAGCTGGCAGAGGAAACTCCTAGCAGAAAGGTACTGCCAGGCCTGTAGAAGTGAGGACAAGTATTTCCTATTTTTCAAGCATCTAGTTTGAGGAACTGGGATTCTAAGAGAGAATCCACTATCCTTCACAGTTACAATTCTGAATACATTTTTAAAAGATTATCTGGACAACTGTCCGTCCTCTCAGCAACAAAGTCCTATTTGTAAGAGCTGTATTTAATCCTTTTTTGTATAACATTTTTTAAGACTTCTATTCCCAAAGGATGAACTACAAGGAGCCACCGGCAACAATACTATAATTGTAACGAGTTGTAGCTTGGATGTATTCTGAAGCATCTTCCTTTCTGCCAACAGCTTGTTGGACAGATTATGTTATTGAGAGAATAAAGTGTTTACTATGTCACCAGAGTAATTTTATCCAGAAAAAAAAAAGCATATGAGCAGTCATAAAATCTCTCTCCCAAACTGAATTATGTGTAAAAAGCTAAAGAACAACAGCTGTATGAATAATCTCAACTTTGAAAGAAATTTCTCTTCCAAACTCAAAACAACCTATCCTTTACTCCCTGTCTTCTGAAGGAGTCCATCATTTATCTTACCACTATGAGCATAACACAGCCCTATGCTGCCAACTTCTTATGCTGGAAGAACATTGCAATGATTAGAGATTTTTCTTTTGTATCTGTTTTGTTTATGTATTATTTCCAATAGCTCCCTTTCTCTTGATATTTAAAGGTGTGGTTTTTTACACTACAAAGTTTATCTAAGGTTTCTAGTGGTGACTTCCATAGACAACAAAAAGACTCCTACAGTTCTCAAACCTCATGCTAACAAGGGCTTAGGCTGGCTTCTGGAGCTTTGAAACTGAGGCAGAGGCAAGAAAAACCATAACCCTAGCCTCTAAGTGTTAAAATGGAAAGACTTCTAGTAGTATCAAATGAATGAAATGGATCTTTAACATAAGATAACCTTCAACATTTCCAGTGAACTGAGTAGGATTAACAAACCATAAAATTATTACCAAGGTTTGCAAGGACCACCCAGCAGCTTCAAGTTCTGAAGTAATTTTTGGATCAAAGAGGAATGGAATCTCTTCATAAATATTTTATTCAGCCTTTTTAATTCTATTCTACTAATTAAGCTCTTTTAAACTTTCTATTTGTTATAGCTTCCACAAGCTCTTACTTGAGAACCTCAGCAACCTACCTGAGTAGATTGCTGAGTTAAATCTAGACTCGGAGTAAACATAAATTTCTGATGGAATGAGTGTAATGATTGTTACATGGCATAGCTAAGGAATTTACAGAACTCCATGCTTCCACAGGTTTTGTTTAAAAAGTAACCTTGCATAAGTAGGTCACTATCTTGACTGAGGCAATACATTAAATTCACAGTTTAACAATGTAAGGCCCACCAAGAACAAGAATTTTGTTTTACTCCCATCGATGCTTAACTTGATACTCTCAGGCAGTGAATATCAATTTTGTCTGTAGCTTCATAACACTCATCTTTTTTTTTTTTTAAACTCAATCCAAATTACTAAGTGCAGCTGCTAAGATTCGTATAATCATGAACATATTTCACATGTAACGTAAAACATTCCACACATTAATTATGAATGATGAAGAAGAAAATCAAATGATACGATTTTAGATCTCCACTTTGTTTACACATATCCATGCAAATTCAGATTCCTCTTTAGGATATCTGAATGAGATATCCCCAAATTATCTAACTAAGGATATGTATGCTACCAGTGTGTTACTTCCTAGTGCCGATCCAGGAATTTCAGCCAAGTTCAGGTACTAAACTGAGCACTAGGTTTTTTACTAACGCTAAGAGAGGCATTGTGAGATGGCAGTTACTAAAGTACCAGACCAGTTCTATTCCAGCAGCTGATATGGAAGTAAGCACATTGCACTGTGCTTTTATGGGCAACTGCTGGCCTCAAAGTGACATGACGCTAAAGATAAATTTCTGACATGACACAAAGCACATCTGTCTTTTTCATAGCACATATTTGGGTATAGTTTGGTAAAAAATGAAAAACTTTTCACTTCTACATGATGAAAATACTCAAAGTTGTATTATTAAATAGTAACAAATGGTAACACTGAGGAAATCTAGGACCTGAAAACACAAAGTTACGAAGAACCTACCAACCTAAACTCAAGACAAGACACTCCAAGGCAAACAGCTTTTCTTTCCCAGGTAAGATGTTGAATATACTGGTGGAAACTCAGCAGGACTGGAGAAACATTGCTATCACTCACTTGACAAGGCAAAGACTCTCTCGGAGTCCTGAAAGCAGGACCAGGCAGCAACTGCCCTCACAAATGTTTTTGGAGGATGCCTTATGTCCTTGATCCACCTTTGTGCTGGCTGCACTCCATGCCACTTTGCACCTGCTGAGTTTGACCATTCACACACCTGCCGCAAGTTGGTCCTTTGGCTCTAAGGACGCTTATTTCATAGCTCGCTTGCACATCCAAAAAAGGTGGTGAAATCACCGCTGAAGAATTTCATGATACATTGTTTATTGCTGGGTTTGGTTACACTGGCATCAGCCCAGAAGGAATGGCAAACCAGCATGTATTGTATTTAAACGACGACTGTTTAGAGTAGTCATTTGGTCCCCATGGAAACTTCTCTGAGGAAAATTAAATTTTGCAACCAGTAAGCTTCCCAGAAAAGAAAAAATTGTCTGCTTTTCTGTAGGCAGTGTTGATTCAGTTTGGACATACAGCACTTAAGTTCAGTTTTTTGGAGCCCCTCCCCTCAAAAAAGTCATGTTCTCATCAGTTTGTGGGCATTCTTTTTCTCTATTGTTATGCTTATCATGTCCTCCATTTTCACACTACAGAAAAGCATTGCATGTTCCAGCCCTCAAGGACCTCCCTCCAACTGTCATTACCTTTCAGAGATAATTGAGAGTGCACTTAACAGTGACAGTGTCAGCCTCCTCAGTTCTCAAGAATGTATCCAATCAGGTCCCATACACTTCTGTCCTTTTTGTTTAAAAGTTCCCTAACCTGACTGATCTTCATCACCACAGTCTTTCTCACCAGTTTCATGAGCTTGAGAGTCTTGAAGATGGACTTACAATTAAAGACTGAGGCAAAAAGGGGATCAAGTACCTAGGCCTTTTCCTGTCCTTTGTAACCAGGTCACTCACAATATTCAGCAGCAGGCTACAATTATTCTCATCTTCCTTTTGCAGCTGATATACCTGTAGAAGCACTACTTGTTGCCTTTCACATCTCTGTCCATATCCAACTCCATATAGACCTCGGTTCTCCTAACCCCATGACTTCATGCTTGGACAGTGTTTCTATAGTTCTCTTGGGTTTACTGGGCCCTACTTTCACTTTTTATATGCTTTCTTTTTAAAACCCAAGTTTTGTCAGGAGCTGTTCATTCACCTACGTAGTCCTCCTGCCATATTCCATTTCCTGTGTGTTGAAATAAATTGTTCTCAAGATTCAAGGATGTGATCCTTGGAAAAAATAACCAGCTCTCCTGAATTCCATGCTCCACAGGACTGTCTCCTGTGTGATTCTTCCAAGCAGATCCCTGACAAGGTCAGGTCAAATTCTGCTTTCTCCTGAAACCAAGGGTTTTGATCCTTCTATGTGCCTTATTCTCGTTTCATGATCCTGAACTCCACCACTTCTTTGTCACCAAAGCCCACGTAGTCCCCAGTTTTAACAACTATGGCCAGTTCTTCTTATTCTGCAAGTATGAGTTGCAGAGAGCCATGTCACTGTTGTCTCCTCATTCACCTACAGCAGTAAGTTATCACCAATGCACTCCAGAAATATGGATTGCTTGTGCTCTCTTTCTTTGCCCTAACCAAATCTCTCTGTTGCCATCATTTGTGCAACCAGACGTTCACCTGCAGGATCCACTCCCTCCTCCACAAACCACACTGAGGAGAATTTCAATAAAAAACACGTTTTCTAATGCAAAGATGCCAATCATTTCTAATTTGCATAAGCCATGGAAAGAAGAGCAGTCAGGCCTGAGTCATATCCCACTGAGTTAAAACCAAGATATGGAAGCTGCAGCAATCCAGAGCTTGTAGTAAAGTTAGCAATATGTTCCAATACTGCTAACAGCAATATGTCCCAACTATTGTTCGCAGCCCAGAAAGTCATTCAACCATATTCTGGGCTGAATCAACAGAAGCATGGCCGGCAGGTCAGGGAGGTGATCCTGCCTCTCTGCTCTGTGCTGGGGAGACCTCATCTAGAGTACTGAATCCGAATGTGGAGTCCTCAACACAGGAGTGATGTGGACCTGTTGGAGCACATCTACAGGAGGGCCACAGAAATGATCTCCATCCCTGGAGAGACCCGAGGTCAGGCTGGAAGGGGCTCTGAACAACCTGATCTACCTGTGAGTGTCCCTGTTCACTGCAGGAGGGTTGGACCAGATGGCCTTTAAGGGTCCCTTCGAACTCAAACAATTCTGTGAATATCCAGGGCTGTGAACAGTCTTTCTCTCACAACTATCAGGCCAAACCTCCAGAAACTACAAAATTTTAAAAATAAAACAAAATAAAATAAAATAACTTAAAGAATTTCATGGGATAAATGCTGACATTAAGAAATGAATCTCTGAACTCGCATTAAGTACTGTATTAACTATGAAAGGATGAATAGCAAACAAAATGACCACACTTGAGTGTCTGGACAACGACTCAAAACAGGAGCTGCACTGGACAGGAAGAGCTCTTTATATCTCAGCAACTGCATAGAATCACAGAACCACAGAATGCTGAATTCCTGGGAGCACGAATTCCTCCCCTCCTCCCGCTCCCCTGCGCTGCCCCAGCCCAGCAGGGCCGGGTAGGCCGCACGGGGTCCGCGTTGCAGCGCCGCCGCCAGCAGCAGCCGCAGGGCCCGGCTCCGCCCGCTGGCGTTGCCATGGCGATCGGCTGTTGCCAGGTAGCCAGCAGCAGAGAGGAGGCCGGGAACCGGCAAGGCCTAAAAATAAAGATGTCGGGGCTTTTAGGTGCTCGTGTGTAGCAGGCAAAATAGAGTAAGGCTGCATTAAGGTCGCTGCAATTATGGGGTGTTTATGTTACGCAGACTTTGATCACCTGTTAAAATTAGCACGTTTTTTTCTAAGCAACAGAAACAACCCAAACGTGACAGTAGGAAGATTTTCTAAATCAACACGAGCGTGAGACAAAAATGCAGGAAAGGAGATAAATTGTTATGAACATGTGAAGAAACTGACAGATGAAAGATTAAGAGCCTTCTGAACCTTTGCGTTAGTGGTCAGAAAGCATGGCAGCTCTGCTGGTTTGCATTGCAGGGTCAGAACTGTCCTGAGGTGAGGGTACGGGGAGAACTGGGCTTCACTTCCACCCCAGACGATCCTTGTGCATACAGATCCCACAAAATAAGGGAAAACTCAACTCAGAATGCAGTGTGATGAGTGCATCGGGGCACTGGGAATCATGGCGATGTGGGTAGGACACCTCTAACCAGAACAGTTTACAAAAGCAAGTGTTATGAAGGCTTGTCAGTGAAGAAAGGAAAGGCGGAAGAGAAAATTTCTTCAATAGAAGTCAGCAAAAGTGATGACTATGAAAGCAAAAGGTGGCCCTTGCTGCTTCTCTGTGGTCACCATGCGAAAGCAGGACAACAACAAAAAAACCAAAACTGACTACTGCAGCTCGCCCCAGCATAGCACAGAAAGACAGACAAATCTGGAGCACCTTTCTTCCAAGGAGCAAGAATTTTAAAGGAGAGAAAGTTGTATGAGTCCCTGAAAACTGAAATATCAGAATCGAAGCCCATCCTAACTGGCAGCACTTTACAGTTATTGGTTCCAAGTTACATGTGGTTTCGTGCTACTGGATTGTTAGGAATGGCTCCTCAGTGGTTCCAGGCAGTGGCAGGAATACAGCGGGGTTGGGCCAAGCTGCATGTCCAGCTGCCTCCCTTCACAGGAAAAGATCAACAAAATGAAATATCGAGTTTGAGTCCTTTTCTCCATACAAAACAAACAGTTCTTTTTGGTTAACTGGAAATGGATTCCCCAGCACCATCCCTAATTTTTAAGTAAGGGGAGTTTGAAGAAACGCTAATTCTTCCCACTACGAAGGATTTTCTTTTTTTTTTTTTTTTCTCAACTGAAAAGCAAAATATTATGCATAAAACTAAAAGAA
Source organism: Gallus gallus (assembly GCF_016699485.2). Taxonomy (NCBI): domain Eukaryota; kingdom Metazoa; phylum Chordata; class Aves; order Galliformes; family Phasianidae; genus Gallus; species Gallus gallus. Next base: position 61,304,321 of record NC_052532.1, on the reverse strand, counting down.
ATTGCAAAATAGGAAATAATTTCCTATTAAAATACATATGCTTTTAATGCTTAAGATGATAAAATGAAACATTTGGGTTTTGTTTTGTTTGTTTTTTTTTTCTTTTTGAATGTTGTTGCTTTTTCTTTACAAATAATTTGGCAACATAAAATGAATTTCTAAAGCATCTTGATGTTGCAAAATCTGTATGATTCAGCAGTAGCAAAACCTCTGATTAAAATATGCTGTCCTCTTCTGCTCTGAGCACCCAACACAGATAATATTTTCTCCTTTGATTCTGTCCTGAACATGACCCAGTGATCAGGACAAAGCATATAGCACCTCAGCTGTAATATGATGAAAATATTTCTTCCATTTCCACTCATTTTTTTCCCCTGTATTTCAATAAAGGACATAGCCTCTTCAGAAAATATTAGGCAGCAGAGGCAAATAGAAAATGTCACGATTAAACACTTACTGGTGGTGTGGTGGATTTGAGAAACTGAAATAACGTCCTTGTACACAAGGACCTTTCAGTCGTGACATAAAGAAGCAGTGGATTTACTGAGAATATTATAAAAGTATATTTTTAGGCACCCTAAAAAGGCACTAAATAAAAATAGGCCAAATTTGAGTGGAAAATTAATTAAAAAAAAAAAAAAGAAAGAAAGAAGAAGAATAGAGAGAAAGCTGAAATAATGAGAGAGAGATTTCTTTCTTGTGGCTGTTTGTTTTCAGAAAGGATCTGAAATTAAAATGTCTCAGCTAGTTAGAAGAATCGTTCTTACCCTTTTCCCTTTGTTCTGGCATCATCACTGAATTTCATGTATCTTGACTTGCATCGTATCAGATAAGATTAATTTGTACAAACATAACCAGACACAGAACACTTAAAATAACTGTATCTTAGTTCTGCTCATTTCAGCCCCGAACTTGATTTTCTTGTCTGGATGGGTTTCAGTTCCATAGAGAGAGGGAAAAAAATAAATTAACAAAAACAAAAAAACGTGAAGCAAATGCCAACATGATGATAACCCCTTAGAAAGTCACAAATTCAAAAACCAAACAAAGCTGGCTTTTTTTTTTTCACTCTCCTTGTATTCCCTCGGCAAGCACAAGTATCCATCCAGGCATGGCTTCCAGAGATTCAGTGTTCTCCGAAGTTCAAGAGAGTTATTTTGAACTCTCTGTGTTAGTTTTGTTTATGAAATATAATCGGGGATTCTTTGGCCAAATTCTTGCATACACGGAGGTGCCAGTAAGCAGCTCCCCGAAGAGTATACAGCCTTTATAAAGGCATTTTGTTCTCTGTGCCGTGCATAGGACCCCATTTGTATCCATAAGGCTGAACTAGTTGGAAATGCTTCCCTCAGTGAGTTCTACATGGAAAGGCTGAACGTGGGGAGCAGAGCCAGCAAGGAATGTTAGCTGTGTTGGGGCACAGACCCTTCTCTTGTTATTACAGAGGCAGCAGGGAGGATTGTGAGTGGCAGGCAGATACTGTCTTTCTAGCGTGTACAGTGCTAATGGCAAATCAAGGAGCAGGATAAAGCCACCATCACGTGGTCTCACTGTGTTTTCCTTATTTTAATTCTTCTGTATTTCTGTTACCAATACTATGTGTTTCTTTCAGTATGCTTTAGAGCTAAAAAAAAAAAAAAAAAAAAAAAGGCAGAAAAGTTCTCTTTTGCATTTTATCAAAATGGAAATGTTTTGTAGATGTGTTGTTGCTATCAACTGAAGTTTTTGACAGAAAATTGTCAAAACTTTCAATTTCAGGTGCTGAACATAGCAATTAACCTACTCCCGCTCATATTAAACCATTAATTGTAATTGTATATTTAAAATCAATGTACATTATACCTAGTGACAAAATACAATACAAGGGTGGAAATGAAATTAATCTAAATATTTTGACACAAATCATTGCTACATTTTGATTCACTCAAAAAAGTTGGATGTATATTCTGACTTCAGATTGTTTTCTACTCAAATTTTGGAACTTCCAATGGGAGACAAAATTTGATACTTCAGTTGCAAATGAGTATTACACTTTAATTTGAAGTTTTTTGGGAATACCAGACCGCAACCCAGGAATGACTATTAATTTACTTCTAACATATAGGCACTAAAAGCATCTAAATTTAAGGAGTTTTATATGTATCCCCTTACATATCCTCTTAGCTTCATACTGTTTCAAACATTTTTTTCCTCTTACTGCCTTTAATCTACTTTATATTTTAAGGCTGAAGCTACAGCTAGCCCAGGAAATATGTGAAAAAGGGCTGCCATAACATCAACATTACCTATTTTATTATTACCACAGGAGAGAAATGGAAGCTTTGTTTTCAGCTAACAAATGGGGTGAGCTGTGATGAGGCATCTACCTGGAGCTGAACGCAAGCAAGCAGGTATAACACAACAAACATTTCTCTACAATTCCAAAATGTGGAGGTTGTGCACTGCAGGAAAAACTGCTGATCAGATCTGCAGCCAAAAGAAAAGATGCATCACATTCTTTTGCAGCTCAAGAAGGAGGAGGCTCTGATTTCATCTCTCAGATTGTACCTGAGCTCCCTTATCTTGAGAAAACTTCACCTTAAATGCACAGTGAAAATATTATGCCATTTCAGGAAGCACTTTTGTTCTAACTGTGCTGGATTTGCCTTCTGTATCACTTTCTCTGCTTTGAATAATTAAATAATGTGACCGTCTCCTTCACCCTTAGGAAAAAGGGAGCACCTCATCAGTAGAAGGCCAGATCTCTTTGAAATGTCACTGTTTGTCTATGTACAGAAATTAAATGGCAAAATGTCAATTTAAAATAAAATAGGTAATTTGGAATAGCTTCCCATGAGAATACATTTTCCATTTTTGTTCACTTGACTTGTCTGTATTTTTGCTCAGTTGTAACTAATTCAGCAAGCTACAAGATAATCTCGTCCCTTGACTGGATAAGAATACCAGACTTTCCAACCAAAAAGTCTATATTGTTTATATCTATATTGTTTATTCCATAAACCTCTGTACATTTAGCAGTGAGCATATTTCACGCCAGTTAAACTCTAAACCTAGAACTTTGAATAAGATCATCCCCAGAACCATTGAATTGCAGCTAATTTTCACTAAGTACTTGTAATTGACTCAAATCTACTTGAAAGATTCACAAATCTCTTTATGATTTCTTCTCTACAAAGCAACCCATAAAAATAATTCTACCAACATGAACACTGTCTATGTAACCCTGTTATAACTAATTGATTAGACGTTGCTTTAAATTTCTTTTCTTCATCCTATCAATGAGGAAGAAATATGTCTATCAATGTCAGACAGGTTCTATTTTGGCTTGTATATCAATTCAGAAGTTTCAATTGAAGTGCCAGATCTGGCAGTTTCTGGCACCTGTAAAACTACACTGAAACAATGGGCTTGTACAAGTTTCATTGAGAGTCAAATTTGTACTGTAGAATATTACTGGTGATGATGTGCAAGTAGGAAAGAATCAGGCTTGTCTTTCTTCACTTAGTCTGCAAAGCTGACAGCAAAAATATCTGTAATCTAAATATATTTGATCTGAAGCTATATAGAGAGAAACATGACAACCTATCACATCTTTTTTCTTTTTAAACAAAGTCATATTTCTGAGAAGAACTGCAATTTAAGGAGTCTTTCAAGTTTTGAGGTCTAAGCCAGTTACGAAAGCAGAAAGTGGGCATAATGAACATGCAAGGCTCCAATAGGAATATTTAATTCACATTAAATAAATAAATATGTATATTAAGTAAATAAAATAAAAACATTTTATATACAAATAAAGAATTAGTGTGTCCCTCAGAAGGATGGCTTTCCCTCAGAAATGTACGAGAAAATTCATCATAACTTTGTTCTCAACAGGGATCTCCACATCCTGTCTTCTGGAAAGCTTCCTAAGATGGGCTAGAAATCAACCTGTTCATTAGTCGTAATACTGCATCATTTTCCTTCCAAGAGATGCTTGAAGAGAGAGGTCAGGAGACCCACCAGGCTCCAGCTAGCCTCCCTCCCATCTGTCTGCCCTATGTCTTCAACCTCACTTCTTCACAACATCCACAGTGTTCCTCTGATTTTTTTTTCCTCAAAATAACCTAATGTGCTACACTAACATTGGCAATAGCATACTTTGAAACCCAGATACACTATTTTGAAAGACTAACATCACACAGATATATATTTCCTACAGTTTCTTTTATATTTTTAATTATTCTAGACTATCTCACCACCTTCAAACAACAAACGGCATTGTATGTATGGAATATGGGTAAGACTGGCTGGAAAACAGCACATTTACACATTGAGAACATTTGAAGTTTTGACTTCTGCTTCTTTTTTGATCTGCATAAGTAGGACTTGATCACAAACCTCCCACGCCTTGTGTATGTACTAATTTATACTAATCTGTACCTGTTTTGCTGAAATTCTATCAAAGATGGGATGTAATCAGCATCAAAACTCAAAGGTCTTTTGTGGGGATAATGGCAAAGACTTAATCAGCTTTAGTTATGACTAAGTAAGGAACAAACTGACATGGAATAAATATAACATGGACCTCCAAGTATGGCGTCAAAGATTAAGAAAAAAAAAGAGGAAAATGAGAGTAGCACAATGCATCTTTTTACTTCAGTTAACAAGAGGCACAAAGGAAAGAACACAGATGTTGATCAGCATCTAGAGGACATGAGAGAGGTTCTTTTCTATTGATATTTCCAATTCTTTTCAAAGGTCTCTGACAGAGTAAAAATCTTTAATTTATGATCTAAGGAAATTTGAGTATCATCAGCATAATAGTCAAACTCAAAAATTATCCTTCATGTCAATAACACAGTCCACAAATGTACACAACATTAAAAAAAAATAAAAAAGGTACAATTCAAATCTATCTTTGGGATGAACATCCTCATGGAGAGATCCAAGTGCTGAATATTAACATTCAATACCATATTCAATTCTATCTAAAAGGATGGACAGTGCACAAACCCCTCCCCCAAACAAAAGGGAACAAACAGTTTCTGGGGCAGGAGAACTAATGGAATCCGACTTCCAATGGATTTACACACTTTATGTCTTCTTCTTCCTCCAGCTGAATGGCAAGAAGCTCAAGTCCATTCATCTTCCTCATTGTACTCCCACTGTACTTCTCCATTTCACCAGCTACCTGCAATCACAGCTATCTGAAAAATACCTTTTGTTCCTCCCTATATTCCCAGTGACTCATCATGCTGTTCTCTTAGTTCCTCTACCTTACCCTCCTGTAGCATTCCTTCTTTGCTCCAAACCTCACTGACCTTTCTTGGTTTGGGCATGTCATAGAAAGATTTTGTCTGAAGCCAAACCTATCTTAGCTGAGGTACTGTGCATGTGCTTGTTTAATTTTCTTACTGCCAGTTGCCAAACTCAACGGATAATAGCTGAGTTTTCTCTGAAATTCTCTCACTGGTGCTATTCACAGGGTTTCTCTCCATTAATCAGCCACTCTTTTCAAAAGTGTTTTAGGAACTTAACATCTTTGAGACCTCTGTCTCTATGTTACTGTTGATTAACATTTGCCAATGAATTCAAAACTTATTAGCAGAAGACTGACAGAAAGTGCTATCACTTATGCTTTTTTCTTGAAGAACCCATGTAAAAAAAATGCAGTTCAAAGAGCTGTCACTCACACTGTTATTCTTTCTTCTGCCACAAAGTCCTTCTCAGAGTCAGCATAGCTCTTCTTGCTATATTACACTTTTTCCTGACCAAATCATCTAGAGCTCCATACAGACTTTTGAAAGGTGTTTTGTGCTAGGTCATACAATGTGTTACTGACACAAGTGTGATTGTAGTATGATTATAGTTCTATACCAAAAATCTTGTCTTTGCAGTGGTAAAAACAAGGGGTAGTCCTGCACTGGTCCTTCGAATGAGGACGAGTTTCTCCTTTATAGAACAAAGGTAAGAATGTGTCAAAAAGATCTGGACCAAGCAGGCAAAACGCTATTTTATCTGGGTTATTAAGGCAATCTATAAGGGTGGGGAAAATTTTTAGAACAAATGAAACGCTGCTGCAGAGTCTTTGGTAGAATTTTCTATCCTAAATGTGCTCGGGTATTTTGTTTCTATTAATTGCTGCGTTTAAACACTCTAATAGTTCAGTATAAAAGTAATAGTCAATCAAGAATGTTGGTCATTTTCACTCAGAAACTTCCTGCAGTGCTCAAATATAATGCTCCTTCTTTTTTCTAAGTGGGACTGACTCCTGTTTCATCAGATTGAATGTGCAGCACCATCCCTGTTGACTGAATATACTGCACCTCCCAGTTCTGAATGGAGCCCCACAGGAAGGCCCCAGCTGTAGCGTGAATAAGTGTACAGTGATCAGTACTGAAAAAAGTGAGTTGCAAACTATAGTTTGTAGGGACTATTAGTGTCCTCTCGGATATCTGCAGGAGCAACTTATGACTCAAGTGAAATATTCTTTCTTCGGGAAGCTACATTTCATCTATAAAGACTTATAGAACTATTAAGGGATGCCTTAATTGCCACGCATTATTTTAAAACAAAATTTTAATTGTTTGTCTTAAGATATACAAACTACATCAGATTATTTCATTTTAAAAGAATTGGAGAGTTACACTGTAAGATCTGCCTGTGTACTGGGCAGAGAATGTGAGAACTGGAAGCTCTACCCTCATTCAGGACAATAAAGATAGTAATCCTGAATAGTCCAAACTTGGCTGGAGACTTAGACATGGCTGTTCCTTTCTATTGTCTCCTGATGTAATAGTCCTATTTTGTACGAATAAATAACAACAAGGACAGAAAGAAAGTCCTCCGTATTTAAGAGCTTCTCGCGGGATGAGGACGATTGAGCTTCACCTACACACTGCATCGAACAGAGCTGAACTTTTCCAGCTGTTGGACCATTCCATTCCCACATTTCTTGTAGGAAACAGCAGAGCACTGGAAGCTGTGTTTGCTGTGTCCCAGATTGGTCCTTCACCCACAAAACGCTGCCTGTGATAAAAGTGCTATCAGCCAGGAATTCCAACCAAGATCAGCCCTATTCAGAGTAGCTGAAGAATCCTGTCTGAGGAATTTGCAGACCCTTATGAGAAACCAGAATATAAAAAGTTATCATTTCTCAGAACTTTGCTAAGTTTAGATTTCTTTTGATGCTCCCTTAACCCTGGCCATATTTGTTCTCAAAATGAGAGCACAAGGAAAGCCCAGTGAAACTTCAAAGTTACCTCAAGATATTAATAACTCAGAGATGCTATCATTGCTAGCAAGGAAGAGGATACTGCAGAACATATTTGAATTTTTCTGGTTTTGTGAAAGCCTACAGACCTGCAGCATCTATTAGATGAACTCACCACAGCTGTGACCAAAGTGCACAGGTACATCTTGGCTAAGTCAGACAAAGGAATACTACAAATGAACCCAGGTCAAATAAAGGAGTGAGTGCAAAAGATACCTCTACGGGTAGATTCTTCTTTGGCTAGAAGAATCTTACTGGCAAAACAAAAATACAGAAGCTATATAAATGTGTATAAATATATGTGCACTCCACAGAAAATGGCAAACACCATGAAGCATTGTTATTAGCCAGCCGGACTACAAAATAAATGATTTTTCTAGCATTTCTTACCAAAATGTGATTGTAACTGGAAGTGACACATTCTTCTAAATAAAAACTTTGTCATAAAAACCATCAAATAGGAATAATCTAAAGTTTGAAAATTTGATTTCTAGCCCTTCACTGCCTACATGTGGGAATTAAACATACAGATATTTCATTCCTGGCACATTGGCACATTGAAGAGGTATTTAGAAGACAGTTTCCTCTCTCTGCAGACTTTGCTGCTTCAGAGAACAGTGCGACTTTCACAGGTATATATTAACATAAAAATCTTAGATATTCTAAGTGGTTTGGTTGTTGTTCACCTTTTTTCAGTGCAATTTTGGGATCATTAGACCTCATATGTTCATTAAAAACTTAAGCTAATGGATAGGAACCAGGCTTTTCTGTAAGAAAAAATACTGCACATCTTGATGTCCCAAAGAAACATAAGGATATTGAGGACAGGAAAAAAAAAGAAAAAGATATCTCTTTCTGAAGAGGAATCTTCAGAATAAGAATAAGAATAAGAATAAGAATAAGAATAAGAATAAGAATAAGAATAAGAATAATATCTTCAGAAAGCAACCTAATTTGCTTTCTGTTTTTAGTTTTGCATGTAAAAAATATTTAGAATGTATTTTCTGTATTTTCAAATCCAGTGTTTCTGAAAAATTGGAATGGGATGAAAAGAAATTAGTACTAAAATGTTCTGTACAATTAGAATAAACTGTGAAGTTTCAGACTAGAACGGCCCATCTAACTCTGACGTTCAGTCTAACTTCAAAGCTGGCTCTGTCTGTGTGGCAGCTTCGACCAGATGACTCTAAGGAGGTCCCTACCAACCTAATTTGCTCTGTGATTTTCTTTCCAATGCCAAGCATTGCAGACTAACAGTAGCGTCTTACAATCTCATGAGTACACCCTAATACAATGACTCTTCTTCAAGTTCTGCCCACTGTTCTTTGCAAAATCTGTTTTCAAAGCATACCTTACATTGCACAGCCATGTCCCCAGCCAGTCATCCTTCAGGCTCCCACACATTACAAAGTCCTTTATCATTTCCTAAGAGCATCCGTCAACTCACATCCCTTCCAATCCTGAAGCTGGAGGAACCCTGATGGAATTTTGCCTGAAGAAGGAACTTCTGCACTTCTGTACTAAAAAGGGCCATTTCCTGACTTAGCGCTAACTGCTGAACTTATGCCAAAGTCCATTTTTATTTGTTCGGTTTGGCATTTCCAAACTTTGCAAACAACAAAAATTTGCACTTCACCTGCTCTCCTTCCCAGTTCCCAGGCACTCAGCCAATTGCACCTGCAGCAGAGTCAGGAGCAGAACAGATGTCTCTGTGCTATGGTTCAAGTGGTGACATGCAGGTGTGGAAGTCAGAAAATTCTGAGTTTGAAGCCATTGTGCACTTCACCTCCACTTTTGCACACCTCCTAGACTTCATTCATCAATACGCACTGCAAGTGACTTCCAGGGTTTTTATCTTAAAATCAGATTACAGGTCACAGCACTGTAGTATTCAGTGTGTGTAGGATCCAGAAGATGCGACCAGTAGTGGTGAGTGAGAAAACAGCCACCCAAAATCCAGCCCTTAAGTATTCGCTATGGAGTAGGTGCCCTTGGGGCATTCTTTTTTTTTTCCGCGTGTTCTGATTTTCACCTGACTGCCCCAATTAGACCAAAATATGTTCATATAGTAAATACTGAAATAACCTCATCAAAATACCATGCACTGTGTCAAGTCTGTCACGCCACTCTGAGTTTCAACTCGCTAATTATCTTGAACAGCATATGGAAATAAGGTAGCATGAGGCCACGCAAAGTACTATGATTTTAACCAGCTCCTTTCTAATGCCTTAGTCTTCAGATATCTCCTCCAATGACTTTTATCTTTTAATCTGCCATAAACAAAAAGATTGCATGAATGCAACCATCGTAGCGTTTGCTACCACTGTCTCCTCAGTGCAGCCTATGGATCAGTGATGCTTCTTCATTACTGTTTCAAGAGAACCAAAACAATTCAAGAGTCAGTATGATGTTTCAGTGTGCAACCTACCCCTTACAAAGATATCACGGTGTTTAACAGAACGTGGAGACTTTCTGATGCAGATATATGTGCATGCATGCATACACACAGGAAAAAGAAAAGGAAAAAAAATAGATTGCCCTTTCCTTGGAACTGCGGAAGTGTCATCTCTGGCTTCATTTTATAATCCCCAAGGAATGTGCTTCTCTTTGACTTCATCTGACCTTTAAGAGAACGGTCTGCTAATGCTAACAGTGTACCACTGTGCCTGAAGCACACTGAAAAATGAGACTGACTTCTGGATATGCGTAGTGCACACAAGCAAAGAAAGCCCTTTTAATGCTGAACAGTGACAGTCAAACCACCGGAGGTTTGAGGTTCAGTTATGCACACCAAACGGATGATTACCCAAACCTTTAACCAAAACTCTTTGTCCTTTTAACACAGAAGGAAGTCTTTCAAGAGAAGGTGTGGGAATTCAAGCTTCTTGCTTTGTTGTACTCAGCTGGTTTGGCTTTATTTTTTTCTGTGGAGAAGTTTCAGGTCTCTCTGGAACAGCTACCCTCCCATGATGCACGCTTTGCACAAAGGGCCAGCACTAGAACAAGTGCAGAGTACGTGAAAATAACAAAAGAGAATGAACTTGAAGAGCTTAACAAAGCTGCAAGACCAGAGCCTAGAATGAGAGATTCCAATTAAAATCTGAAAGATTTGACAGATACTTCGGATGTAGTCTGATCTACGTTTAGAATTGACTCTGTTCTTTACGAAGTCCTTGAACTAATTTTATCTGGACTGATTTGTAACAGACTACCCTGAGTGCTGTGTTAAAACAGTCCTGGGGATCTTACACCCACACTGATACACAGACTTCAAATTTTAAGACTCTGAATAGTTGGAGTTTTTTTCCTCTGGCAAACCGGCAGTATGACCAAACATCTCTTGCTAGCTCCCATTAAAGGGAACATAATATAGTGATTCCACAAGGCAAACAATAGGACAGCGCGTAAGACAGCACATATTAAAAGGAAAATTTAAAATAGCAGCCAATAGAATGCACACAATTCTTACTCTATTAAATGTAAGGAAAATACCAACAAACATCACAACAAAGTACGTAATTACAGTGCTTTCTGTGAGCACCCAGAAATGGAATTACCACTGATACCACTGTCTATACCATTGACAGGGCAGCAGCAAAAGAATGACTGAAACAACTGGGATTAGAACAAAGTCAAGACTATATATTCCACTGCCTTTCTTTACATTCCTCCTCCACAGTATCACAGAACTGCAGGAGTTGGAAGGAACCTCAAGAGATGATCGAGTGCAACCCCCCTGCTAAAGCAGTACCCTACAATAGGCCGCGCAGGTAGGCGTCCAGATGGGTCTTGAATATCTCCATAGGAGATTCCACAACCTGTTCCAGTGCTCCGTCAACCCTACTGTAAAGAAGTTCTTCCACATGTTTGTGTGGTTAGGCCATTGCTCCTTGTCTAGACACCACTGAGAAGAGCCTGGCCTCATCCATTTGCCTCCCACCTCCCTTCAGATATTTCTAAACATTAATCAGATCCCCCCTCAGTCTTCTTTTCCTCAGGCTGAACAGACCCAGGTTACTCAGCCTTTCCTCGTAATATTCGTTATACTGAATTTTAGTTTGGACAGAAATCAAACTTGCACAGAATTAGAAATCAAGATTGTACCCAAAGAACATCTGCAGTAATATTTACCCAAACCCTCAAAATCTTTGCCAAGGCTTTTCAGGATCAGCAAAAAAACAAAAAAAAAACAAAAGACACACTACAAGAACAACAAAGCAACCAAACACCAAACTCCTTTGAAAGGCATTGAGGACAATCCTGCATGAACATATTCACTCAGCCAATTATGGTCAAATATTAGCAATGACTTTTGTGATGTGGGCACTACTGATGATTTATAGAGAGACTATTACTGTAGCAGTGAAACATTTACTAGAAACTGGACAGGGGCCACCAATTCATTTCACACATGCTATTGAAGCAGCAAAACGTTCTCTTGTTTCATTACTAATTTGAGCCAAAGTTATTCAGTTCCTTTAAATCGATGTTTCTCATTAGTCTGCTTTAGGTTCAAAAAGGCTGCTTACAATCTTTATGACTATTTATATGGCTTTTAAGCACTTAGTTTACTGTAGTTCATTAAATGAGGGTTAAAGTAATTGAAACATCCTTGTGAAACATACGTAGGCCTTTTTCTAAAACTCTCCCTGTTGCTATACATTTGAATCATTTTGCAACAATGAGGGCAGTTTAATAATGCAAATGGGATTGCTATTATTAGTGGTTTTCATCAATCTTTCGGATTATTCATGCGGGGAACTGCAAAGCAAAGCCAGCCAGTCCCAAGTAGGCTGGGACATGGATGCAAATGGTTTGTCCACAGATGGGCATAATGAAGCAATAAGAACAGAAGAACATAAGTATAAAATTGAGCAGAGTCACCTATCGTCTTTAACACCATGACATCATGTAATGCACTATCTAGACTCTAGAGTGTTTTAGCTACCATATTATAGAATTATTTGCTCCCAGGCTTTCCTGTTGGAGATGCCTTGTTACGTACAAATGAATACACCAGCTCCTTGCAGTCCAGGCTTGAAACTTCTTCACTCATCTGTGGTGGATCTCCTAACTGTGGACATGGATTTAGTCCTCACTTTTTGTTGCTGTAATTATGTTCACCAAGAAGAGTAGCTGTGTTAGGTAAAAAGCCAAGAATTATTCTGTGATTCGGTATTTGTGGCATCTGTGGGGTAGAAGAGCCACTGCTTACGTTGCTAATCTGCTTAAAGATTTGAATCAGGATAACCCACAGATCCAGTGAGTGCCCTGAACACTGAGCTCTCAGTGGCTGCTACAGCTTACGTTTGTGAGACTGTACGGTTGTGTGAGATGTTTTCTCATGTAAGCCATAAATTCCACCCTGAATCTGAAAAGCTCTTCAGGAAGTGCCCATTGTGACGCCTATGCTAATCAGAAAACTCCAGCCTGACAATTATGCAACCTGTATGTTGGAAACTCATGTTTCTTCAGACTGGATTTGAGTTAGAGGACACTGCTGCTGATGGCTTTTTCTTTAAAGTGAGACTTTTCCTACCCTGTTTCCTCCATCTCTGTATAAACAAGACACAAGAATATAGGAATCCCAGGTGAATGGCTTGCAATTATGATGATGAATACCCTGATGAATACCCCAAACTTCCTGCCACTCATTTTAACAAGCACACTCAGCTGACCATGTTCCTAATCTCTTTGCTCCTCATACAGAGATGAACACTGAGTATGGAACTGCAAAGAGGAATTAGCTCCCATCTACTGTTTATTCTCCCTTACAACCCAAACCAGGACAATATGAGCACCCAAAACCAAAGTTTGCAAACAAATCAAAGACAGGCTTGGAAACAACGTATATGTATTTCTCATGAGATAAGACAGTCAAACTTTAATCCACAGCGTTGGATGTTACAGATACAAGCACTAAACTTGCTTAAAAAATACTGCACCTCAGTTTAGACTGTGATGTGTTGGAAAAAAGGAAGAATCAGATAAACATCAAACCTCCAGTGCTAAGTTCAGTCACTGTAAGAATATTTGCAGATCATCTCACTCAAACAGCATGCTTCGTATGACTCAGGTAATAAACCCCAAGTTTATGTTTGTGATGTATCAGCCAGTCTCTTAGGACAGTCTCTTGAAATGTATTGTAACTGCACAAATAGATTTTGTTACTTGCTGTGACTGTTAAAGAGAAAAGACGACTACGTAGGTGGGGAGACAGCAGAAAAGAAGTAAAATAAGGCAAGTCCCAGCAAAGAGAAGCTTATGGGAAAGTTGCTCCCCACCCTCACTACAACTACATTTGTTTTTCACACAGCAGCCACGCTTTCAAATGATTATTTCAAATCCTACGGCACCAGACCAGCTTGCACAGGCTGATATCTAGCTCCAAGACCAGTACTCTATTCTACTGCAAACCATTTCATCTTCACAAATAGCTCATCACCATAAGAGTCTCATATGGACAGAAAGGTTCTCATCTCTCGAGCTTCCCATGAACTTTAATTAAATAACTTGTAGCAGGAGTCCAGGGGCACCAGCCTGGTTTTAATTGTGTTTCATTAAAGCAAGTACTGCTATCGTCCAAACAAACTGTGAGTTCTCCAGTGTGGCCTGAACTACCTCTGCAAAACCCATGTGAACTGCAAGTTCCAGCATATGCTATTTGGAATACAGTACTGTAAAGAAATTAAATGCTAAGGCTAGATGGTCAAATTTTAAAGCTACTTGATTAAAAGCAAAACAAACTGTTGTTCTTTCTTTCTTTTACTTTACTGCCAAGAGAAATAATAATGTTAAGCTACTACTGAGGAAAGCAGCCTTACACAGTAGACAAATGGCACTTGCAAATACATACACAAGTCTCCCAATGCTGATCAAGTAATACAGATGCAGTACCTTCCTAACAGAAAGGGAAAAAAAAATGGACAATCTACTTAGCATATCTTCCAAATGAAACCTGGCAAAGAAAGATAGTAGTTTGCACACAAGGTCTAGCCTATACAGTTTTGGTTTCACATCTGCTGCAAGAGTAGATTTTCTCACAAAGCCCCTACAGTTATTAATATTGAGAAAATAGGATTATTGCCTGAACAGCATGGAGATGAAAAACTGTTTGTATCCGTGAGCTCTCTGCTTATTTAGGAAGCACTGAATGCTTTTTCTCCTGATTACACATTAGAAAAACAACTTTGGGAAAATAAACCTTTTGGACTATTTTTCACTTTCTCTCCTCCCCACAGATGACCTGTAATGTTTTCTAAGTGACACAGATTGCACAAATTCTTGCATCTTCCTACCACATGCTTGGGAAGGGTTTTTGAGAGATTAAATTCAAGGATTCCAAATCATAATATTAGAATAATAAAGAATGATTTGGAGGGCTTCCTACCACAGCAAGCTTGTCCTGAAGTACTTAAAATCAGCCATCGCTGTTACACGAAGAGGTAAGTGTCTCCCAGGTTTTTATTTCAGACCCTAGCTAGAAAACTGGAAAACACTTCAGAGGAAGAGTGGATGAAAATACTGGCCCTGCTGATGGTTGCTAGGCACCAGGCAATGCATTGAGGCCTACAGCAAGACAAGTTTCAAGCAGATTTAGATATTGTCCTAATGAACATAGTGTCATTAAAAACGCAGGGATGCTTTAAACAATTTGGCCCAGACTGTTCAAAAAAGAAAGTCATTTTATCTTACCTTATTCTTTAAAAAACAGATACAAAACTCATGTGGGTGTACACACTGAGAGTTGCAAACACACAATTGATCATACTCCATTCCCAAATTAAGGAAAATTAAATAGCGTTCAAGACTCCTGTTGAGCACAGCCTCAGTGATTCACTTGCAGAGTGCCAGTCACAGGATAGGAATGTGAATCCTACCCAAACCCTACGTTTCATTCCTGAAAGTGTTTACATCTTCACAGCTTTGGCCGTACATCATTACCCAGGACGTGGTGCTCGGAGATATGATTTAGCAGAGGGTTGTTAGAGTTAGGGTAGTATGGTTAGGCTGCGGTTGGACTTGATGATCTTTGAGGTCCTTTCCAACCTGAGTAATTCTATCATTCTATGATTCTATGGTTATCTTGGGCCCCTACCACCTTGCCCTGTCTTGCAGTGGGTTCAGGCCCACTTTGGACAAACCTCTGCTGGTCACAGAACATGTGCAGTAAGTTGCACCTTTCAAAGAGGCACTTCCAGTGGCAATTGGCTCCCTTTGAGTTCATCTGGCAGGAGTCCAGAGCACAGTGTACTTCTGTAACCATGGTAAAGCATACCAGTGAGCATCAAAGAATCCAGAATTGATCTGCACTGAAGATCATCTGATCAAGTCTGTTTCTGTTTCAGAGTCTGAATAGTTTGGGGAACTTTTATTTATTTATTTGTTTCTGCAAGCTCGTCTTTGATCACAGCTGTTTTTGTGGAGGCATGACACTTCCTCACCCATGTCTGCCATTCCTTTTCATGGTTTAGATCTAGAAGCTGACTGGAAATAACATCTGAAATCAGCCAAGATTTTGGAATATAAATACAATCTGCTCAGTTGTCCATCTGCTTAAAGGGCTTCTGCGAACATAATTTGACCGTAGCACTTTCTTCCCCTGATTCCCCCCTAACTGTTACTACTGGTACTTAATAAAAAAAGAATTTAAAAATAAGAAAAGCACAAGCACCCTGAAGCCAAAAGACTCCAAACAATCCTGAATCGGTTGGGGAGCTGATAAAAAAGCGGATACACAGACATGAGCTCCTTTCCAGAAGTTCTTTTCTCTGTTGAGGCCATGCTAAGTTTCTATATTTAAAACAATGAAGCTTTTAGGTCCCTCTGTGTTTCTGCAATACAGTGAATTCTCCAGGTCACTTGCTACTAGGACAGAATCCTCTCCTTATAAATTCAGTTACCTTGCATTACATCTTCAGAGCATTTAGAGTCTGTATTTATCTTCTTATCATGTAATGAATTTGTTGTATAAAAACCTGTGCTCCCATCTTCTAAGGACGTTTGGAATTTCCATTATTTAAAAGTGTTTTTTTAGGCTCTAAGGAATTTGTTCTCTTCCATGGTTTTACCGTGAGAAACTTAACACCTCCATTTTTCTTATTCAGTTCACTTTTGGAGCAAAATCATAGAACCATAGAATCACAGAATGGCTTGGCTTGGGAAATACATTTAAATAGCTACATCCAGGATGACTTTGTGTCTTAAATTTTTTCTTTCTTTTCCATCTAACTTTAAACCTCATTTTTAACAATTTTCCTTCAAGTCTCGCAATAATGAAAACATGTAAATTGCTATAGTAGCACTCCGTTAATAAAGTAAACTTCCATCACTTAGAAGCTGAACTACTCTTAGCCCTCTATAAAGGGGCCAAGCATGAATTTCTGCCATTATGAAGTAGTAAAAATTATCATCATTTTAGGAAATGCTTATCCTGCTTTCTCCAGCTTCTCATCTGGTCCAAGTAGGTTGTGATCCACATAGCAGCATTATTAGCACAGGGAAAAGAAACAGGTAATGGGGCAGTTTAGAGCAGTAGCTGAGGGGAGGAATCCCTTGAGACCTGCATGGTTGAAGGACAAATGAATCCTGCTCACTGATGCCCAAAGTGGAGATGAACAGAGTTTGACTTCACAGACAAACCCAGTGACAGCTAAATATAGCAAAAACCTGCATTCACCCCACCCAGCTATGGCTGCAGCAAGCTCTCTGCTCCACCGTTTTGTACGACTGCAGATAGTTGTCCCCAGGGCTCAGGCAGTAGCACGCAGAGCATCTGCCAGTGATTCAGCGGCCACATGTCACTGTGCAGTACACTAGCATGATTCCCAGGGCAGGTGAATTTGTCTTCATGACAACTGAAATGGGGTGGCCAAAGGAACGGCATACTTTGCTATCATTTGGTATGTTCTGCGATGTCTTCTTTGCCTCCACCACTTCCAGCAAAGGTTCTGTCCTCCTCCTTTCTTTATGTGCTCCAATAAGCTATTTATTATGTTGTTATTCATACATACAAAGAACTGTTTCCTTAAAATATATCCCCATGTGTCATTCAGTGATTTAATATTGAGTTAATCATAGTATTCCCTTGATGCTTTCATAGTAGGTTTTAATGTATTATCATACAGGTCTTTTCATTATTTAGATTCTGGCACAATGTGCTACAATTCTGCTATTACCTGTATTCACTGATATTTGTAACCAAAGCCAAGAATTTGAAAAGCAACTGCTAGGAGTTAGTATTTTATGTCTATATTTAGGCACCTAAAGCAGCGATTTGATTTTCAGAAGCAGTGAGCGTACAGCTCCTACTTAAACTTTCAGGATAAAGAATAAGGGCCACTCAAATTTGGATATATATTTTCCTTGCTAAAAGAAAGTGTGTTTTTCAAACTTTATCCCCTTTTATTTTCATGACGCAGCTAGAAAATTTGACAGGTAAAGCAGTCTGGCTGAATAAATAAAAGCTTTTATAGCAATACTGGAATTCATTGCTACAAGAAATGAGGAAGTTCAGAACTTTAGTGAGTTTTAAAAGGAATGCACATAAATAAAATGTATTGTAGAGTCTCAGCCAAACAGTATGAATATTTTCCTTCTCAGATAGGATTACACATTATAATGGATTTTCCTCTTCCACTCATCTATTCAGATACCACTGTAGTTCTCCACAAAAGGAAGGACAGTGAACATAAAAGCCAATATGAATTTATTGTTACTGCAGTTACGGAAATTGCAATGTTGTCACGAAGCACCCTAAAGCACTACTCTGCCCATTTTCAACGCTTCCAACCTTAAGTTCACAAATCCCTCTTAGATTGCATTATAGATGGACATAAACAAAAACAGCTGTATTCTTCCTTTTTGGACTTAATACCAATGCATATTCAAGAGTTTACCAAGAATACAGATTTTGACATTCCAGACCAAAGGCAACAATATTCGAACTACTGAATTTCAAGCACAACCGCAATATGAAAGCTCCACTATGCCAATATGAAGTTGGAGAAGAAATCAAAGCAATAATAAATTCCCATGTAGCATCCAATACAGTAACCGTGAATCTAGCCCAATAATCAGTTAGACACCGATTTCTGAAGTTTCATAAGAAAACACCAAATCCCCATTCAATACACTAACAGTAGAAATCTGTAAACATGGAAATAGTAGGGGAAGTTCACTGATTCCCACAGGCAATCCTCTTATGTCAAAGCATGTGGCATAATTAATCTGTGATAGTCATTATTTTAGTGCATTGAAGCCCATCCACCACATTGTTTTGTCAGTAAATCCTACAATTTAACTAACATTTTCATAAGGATTTCACACATTTCTCCAAGCTGTTTTATGCAAAGAGAACAAAAATACTTGTTTTGCTAGCAAACATGTTTTCTCTTCATACAGTAGTGTAATATGAAGGCTACGGAAAACAAGACGAAGGCAAACAATTCCCAAGGTGTTCTTCCTTATCCTGGCACAAACTAGAAGTTGCCCCTAGTACATCAGCTAATTTAACTAACATGGTTGGAATACTGTCAAGCCTGTCAGAGTCAGACATGCTTACACATCTTCTCTGCCAGCTGTGTAGCTCTTCCAAATGACTTGCCATGCATGAAGAAAAGATGGACAAGTCTTTCTGCCTTAATCCACTACCGTGTGGGAACAAAGTCTCCAGGACAGTGACTCCCTACAATGACTGAAGTTGAATCAGTATATTTTAATTTGATATGACTAACTTTGCATCTAGCAGAAAGCTCTCATTCCATCCTGGTCCTACATCAACATTTTATACTACGTAAGCGTGTAACAACAAATATCACTATATATTAGACTTCAAGGATTTTTCTTTCAGGAATGGGATGCAGAATTCAGACTGTGCACATCCCATTACCTTAAGAGATAAAGGGAGGAGAAGGCAGAACTGTGGGAGCCGCACAACAGGTATGCAGCTCACCTCAATGACTTTATTTGAACTTGCCAGTTGTAAAGCATTTTTTCTTCATATCGGGCATGTTCATCAGTTTTGAACAAAGTTATCATAACCAATAGTTCACAAGGAACTGTGATTCTTCCAATCTGAAATTATTCTTTATCTATAAAATATCTGGAGGTAATGAGAAACTGCTGTCGTCTTGCCTGTTGCTTCTTCTCTCCATACAGACCACTTTCCTTATTTTAATGCCAGTATGACAAAATTGGTAACTCCTGACAAATGTATAAAACAGAACAAAACAAAAACCATAACCCTTTGGCCACAGTCTGAGAACAGTCACTCACAAATTAATCCCCAAATACCATAGTTATATTCACGATTCTTGGAGCTTAATCAGTTCAAGTTATGATTCCCTTCTCCTCCTTTTTTGATAACTTTCCACAGCTAAAGAAGGTGAAAATGCTATGGTGAAAATGCTATGCAAAGTCACATTCTTAAATCCAGAAATTTGGTAAATGAATACCACTTGCTTTGAGTCGGCTCTAGATACGTATATGAACTCACTCAGATCTCAGCTTGTGATGATATAAGCAAGGTCTGTTCACATTCAGGACAAGGAACGGAGCATCTGGAGGAAACTATTTGAGCTAGACAGGCTCTCTTCTTCTAATCAAGGAACAGGGATCAACTTTTATTCTTAGTAGTGTCCAGCACAACAGGATCTGGTCTACTTCTAAGGCTCTCAGCAGCCTGAATTCATTAAATAATGCTACTGCAAGGCAATGACGCAGATGGGACAGATCAATCTGACAACTACTCTGTGCTGCTAATACAAATGCTGTGCCACTCAATTGCCATTGCATTATGTGGCTGCGTTGCTCGAGATAGCAAAACTAAAAAGACAGCTTCACCCAGGTCTCTGCTGAAGATATTTTCATAAATATGCACAGAATCTTCTAGAATCAGTCCCAGCCTACAAAAATTCAGCCTACACCTCCAGATCTGAATCCCGTGTCAGAAGTGGGTGGCTACTCTTCTGCTTCCTCCCAAGCAGCAATGACCACCATCTCTGATCCTTCTCAGCTTTCACAAAGGCACATGCAGACACAATATCCTGAGCAGCAAGCATGACCAGAGCTGGTATCCTGGCAGCCGAGCCAAAAAGCCTGGGTATCAGTAATGGGGAGGATTTAGCATTTCTGAGAGCATCAGTAGCACTTAAGAACAAAAGAACAAGAGACTCGTTCACATTTAGTGGTAACAATTCAAAAAGCAGTGTTTACACATCTTGCATTATTTGACGTAGTTTTATGTTGTTTAAAAAATAGTTCAGATGAATACTGTCATATGCTGCTTCCTTAAGGTTTCCAATAAGATTCTTTCAGGAAAAAACAAACAAACAAACAAACAAACCCACAGAATTTACATTGCTGGTGATTCTTTCCCTAAAGGTACAATTTAGAGAGAAAAAGAAAAACATTTTCTATTGCAGTTTTAAACTTGTCTTATAAAAAATCAGTCAGCACTGCTTATATTCAGAGCCTTCTCACATAAGTACTATTCACTTAGTTGTGCTTTTACGGAATTTATTTGTGCTGGTTGAATTAGGAATATCAGTTTGAATCGCTTAGCAGAAAGTTTTTCTCAAGTATTTTTATAACTATTTTATAACTCCTTTGTTTTAAGCACTACTGAAGTCTTCTAAAATGTGCATAATTAGTGTTCCTATTAGGACTGAACTGCTTTTTGCAAATCACTATGTTAAATATTATTAAAATGACAAAAGCGTTGTCATGATTCGTACATTCAATCTACAAATGCAGAATTCTATAATAACTCACAGATGATACTTCTCTGGTCTAGTGGTTGGCAACCTTGCACATAGCAAGGGGATTGAAACTAAATCATAAGGTCCTTTTCAACCCAGGCCATTCTATGATTCTCTTGATACTGTTAAGATTGTTTTCATGCAGAAAGAACAGTTGAAAAGGTGTTGATGTCTGTCTTAAACCCAGGTATCCAACCCAAATGCTGGAAGTGGAAGCATACATGGTAAAACAATTAGCATTCATTCTCTTATTATCTTATTCTCGTATTCTGAATCTTTTTTTTCTCTCTTTAAATGACAGCTTTACACTTAGGAAAGTTGTAAAAAATGGGAATGAAATAACAAAATGGATCTGGTCATATTTTTAGGCCATTTAAGAAAAAAAAAAAAAAAAAAAAAGACGCTTCATCACCACTTTCATTTAGGAACTGCACCTACAGTAGAATCCAGGAAGGGGGTCTGACAAAGACAGTGTAGGATTGCCTTGATCCTAAGTTCCTACCTATGTTTATGTCCTGTTTGGAATCTGAACCTAACGCAAGTTCAAAGGAGTTCAGATCCAGAAAGAGATTCATACTACTCACCCTCCGCACCTACTGATATAAAGAGTGACAAATTAGATATCAAGTAGATCTAACTACCGATTATGTTAAAAACAGCAATTTTGCTTCACCTGTCTGAGAATTCAGAATTGAGACTCTTAAGTTTTGCTAAATTGCTTTAACGCCCTCGCGAGATGAGCAGCAACCAGTAGTGGTCTATAAAAGAAACCCTATCAACAAAAGATAAATTTAACAGCAGATGTCAATAAAACTCTGGAAGAAAAAAAAAAACAGAAGGATGTGTATAAAGTGGAGGATCTCAATTTGAAATGCATTGTGTGAAATCTAACAGCATCTGGCTGATATATTAGTGGGCTTGAAAAACAAAGCAGAACTAACAAAAAAAAGCTTCTAGTTTCTTTTTATTGGCTTTCAGAGTAATTTTGCTGAACTGTCTTCCTAGAGAATATGAGAAGTGCCAAAAACAATGCAAAACACAGCAGTATATTTCCCAGCATGAAGAGTCAGCATTCAGACCTTCAATTCAGACAACAGCAGGGACTGACCTACATGTCACAGAGCTCATCCTAGGCTAGTAGTTGAGCCCAAAGAAATTCACTTTCATTATTAATACACAGTGAATGCAGATACCTCAAAATCCTCAGGCTGGTTATTACATACCCTAATTTGAATGGGATACAGCATTTGCTTCTTACAATTGGTAAAGTGATTCTTGCGCCTGTGCTGCCTAACTTACTTGCAGGTACCACTAGCCACCCATTCGAAAAGAATAGAAAAATCTTTTAAATAAATAAAAAAAGGATAAGAAAAAAGGTAGAACAGAAAGCAATTTTTTCATCCATTAGAAATTTAGCACCGTTCTGAAACTTTAAGGTGCTGAAGCATCAGCAGTTGAACAGCACAGTCCTAAGCCACCTTGGAAAATGTCAGATTGGTGCTGTGCTTCTTTCTCATAGAAAGGCTAAAAGGGAGCAGCTACCTTGCTAAATCGCAAAGAAAACCCCTATGCAATTACAGCTGGCATTTGTTGATAATGTGTCCAAGTAATAAGCATAGCTTGTTCCAGTAAGCTGTCTTCTAAGAAAGTTTCCCAGTTAAGAACTTTATTGGAAAGACTGCGAGGATTCTTTTCAGGTGAGGTATCTGAGGCCTTTCAGAGATCCATTTTGCTGATATCTGGGACATTTATATCTGGACTCAAATTTGCTAGGGAATTGATGAAAATAGGGATGATATCTAGACCATGCTGCTAGGTTTATTTTCCTTGGAGAGAGGCTGAAATGTCTTGGGCCCTGCCATCTCCTTTATAGTCCTTGTGTGTGACTCTCCACTGAAAACTCCTTGAAATAAAGCTACTGAAGGACGCTGTGAATAGAAAAAAGTGTCACAAGTCTGATGTCAAGTTGTCAGCTTCTTTGTGACACTACACCGCCAAGATTCTAGTGCAGGATTCATGGTGGCATTTCAGATTTCCAAGTTCTCTTGCTTAACTGCAGTGTAGAAACAAAACTAGATTTCAAAAGACGTTCTGAATAGAGGGTTATATCACCAATAAGACAACATCATGATATTATTTACAACTTTCCTCCTCAGTTTCCAGCTGAGATTACCATTCCAGTTTAGTATCGCTCTTCTAACTCTCTGTATCATTCTGAGATAAATTATGCTGAATACTTTCACAATGACTGGAGTGTCAGCAATGAAGACTTTATGACAGGAAGACTTTTGGAGGGCACTTACAACTCCAAGGCTTTGGACAATCCACCTTCTTGAAAGATTCAGAAAAGCACAGAATTTTGTTTTGCCAATAGCAATGTCACCTTAAAAATACCTGTACAGCTTTATTTCAGAGTAGGAATCACTGGTGCTTTGGGTTTACAAGCAAAGCTGTAATGACCAGTCTAAATAACACACCTATAAGGCGGACTAAAGCAGTGTTCTTGGAAGGAGTTCTACCATGAGAGAAAAGGTCTTCATTAATAGTTCTCCCAGCCACATTCAGATTTATTTTCCCCAGGTCATACAGGTCCAAGTACAGTCTGTATGAAGCCAAAGCTTGTCACTAGAAAATGAGCCATTTGACATAGAAATGCATTTTCAGATATCTGCCTGCATTTGACTTCTCTTACATTACCATCTCAAAGTGAACTGACAGCCTTGAATCTTCCTCCTTTCATAGGTTCAATTACAATAACAAGTCATAAATCTTCAACTGCACTTATAGTTGTTTTTTGTTAAAGCAAGTTCACTAGAAGGCCAAGGCAACTGACCTTAAAGAACAGTTTCAGCATTATGAGTACCAGATACTCATAATAATTCACTGATCACTTTTCTTTCCTTCCTCTCCAAACCAGCAGATGATTGACCATGAAACCATAAAACAGCTACAAGAAAATACCTTGGCTATTTCTGGATTTTGAATTATGAAGTTCTGAATTTCAGGCTTTTTCTTTCCCATGCCTGCACAAGGCTTCATCTAACCCACTAGAATGCCTCCAAGAGTGACCATAATCAAATGCCAAAGGAAGACTGGTTACAGGTGAGGCATGTACTTTTGTCCTGCACTCTCCCAGTCTTTAATTATTTTCAGCTTAGGGGATTTCCTGAGTCTGATGCAATTTATCAACTTATTAACCCCCAATGAAACTCTCTTCCAAGTTCTTGTCCCCTTCTCCCCTTGAGTTCATGTAAACTTTCTGTACTTTTATACAAGAGTCATACTTCATACTAAACCTCTTGATTGTTCATGAAGTAAATGTCAGAGGGGAATGGTATGAAGAATGAGTCATTTCTCTGTCCTGACTCAACTTTTGTATGGGAATGCTATTTTCCTGTGAGGTTATAGGGAACAGGAGGTAACTATTTCTCCTTGAATAAGTCAGCCAGTTCCCAAGTGCAAAAATTAATTTAAATAAGCCAGCAAAACAAAAAGCTTTCTTGAAACTCATAGAAGTGTGTTGGTCAATTTCCAACTTTAAATTGTATAGACTTTTCTATGATTCACCAAAAAAAAAAGTAGGATGAAAAATGAACTTTTGTTCACTGAAAAAAAACCTTCACTGAGGAGGAATAAAAATTCTACCCAGAACTCAAGTCTACTTTTCAGTATCTCAGTCTAAGCGTATTTGACATAATTCTGTTTTCATAGGATCAGTATGTTAGCATGAAAAAATTAATGTGAGGGGTTATCAGAACCATCGTATCTGCTTCATGTGTATAGCACAGTCTATACGAGTTCAGATGAAGTTAGAATCTATGTTTTTCCAGAAAAAGAAAGAGTGAGACAATGAAATGATTTTAACTTTTAAGCAAATAACATCTCTGTAAGGAGACAGTGCTTTTGCTTTCCTCCTTTCTCCCTCTCCCTATTCTAGCACTCCATGATGGAAGCAAAGACAAGTATTAATCACTGTATGACATCAATGCAAAATTGTCCCTGAGAGTCTGGCATCATGCCCAGGTTTTTACTCACTCCATGACAAGTGGTGTTCTCTTCAGTTAGAATTCTAGCTTCTAGAATTCTAGCCTCTTCAATAAATACCTCGAGCATGGTCATTTGATGGACATGATGAGACTAGATTCCAAAACATTCAGGACTGTGTATAGTATTTCACTATTCTAAAAAATGTGGCAAATATCCCTAAGCAGGAACAAATTCTTTTTTCTGACATTAAATGCCTGAACAATCCTTGTTGGCCAGTCATAACAAGAGGGCTTTCTAAAATGTGTTGTTTTGTTTTATTTTCCCCCTGTACATTACTATGTTAGCCATTTTCCCTTTGGTAGTTTGTTTTACAATCACCACTTTTCTCACCCATACATGATAAGGGAGAATATATTCCCATCTGCCTCTTAGGAAGCCAGACCTGTGTTTGTTTACAAGCATTCATTTCTTGCTTTTCTGTTCCAGACCAGATAACCTATAATAACAGTTTTTAATATGGCAAGAGAGTACAACACACTCAATGCCACCATCAGTCTATCCTGCCCTCGAGTCCAATTAAAATGTTTTTACTGATAACAGAACAGAATAGATACAGAATCGTTTCTATGCAATATGGGGCTCTAGCATGTAAGACAGAAGATGTAGATACATGCCAGGTGCAGACAAACAGCAAAAGAAACACGTTTGCAAGCTGTTTAAATGAGACTCACCAACTGAGATCAGTTTGAATGATTCTGCTTTTGCTAAAGCAGCAAAATCTTAAAAGTATGTATCAGAGAACCGGGAACTACTGAACAATGTATGCTTCAACACGGTCAGAAACAAAGACGTATGTCTGGGACCAAAGAAAGCAGCCCAAACTCATCAAATTGTCATTGCATATTGCAGAGCAGCAGTTCTTCAGGGTGGCCTCCAGGTCATGCGCAAGGTCAGCAGATCACAAGCATACGGGCAAAGTTTCTTGATAAGATGGCTCATAAGATTCTAGGATGTCCAAGAAGAAACAGTGAACCAGAAAAGAATTATCAGCTTTCTATGCCATGCTAGAGAGAGCATTGGTGAGAATATGATCTAATGTTCCTCTTTCAAAAATGGAATACTCATCAGGTGATTCAGATGAGTATCTTCATGAAGGTTTAAAAAAAAAAAAGCAAAAACAACAAAACACCACACAAGAAGTATCAGCAGAAAATAGTGAAAATATAGAAAAGGTTATAGTCCTTATCATAAAGATAATCAAGACATGACTCAAGCAGAGTCATGAATGTTCATGGAGTTAGGAAAAATGTTTTCATTCTTGATGCAAATTTATAGTAGTAGTAGGACAACATATGGGGAGATTAAAAAATTCTCATTTCAGATTACATTATTCCTAAACAGTTTTAAACTAGAACTGAGATTGTCTTTACAAATATCTTTCCTTGAAAGATGAATTACTGAAGATAACGCATGAAATTACACCATCGGTAGAAAGCAAGACTAAAGTTGATCACCATCTCCCACTTGCAATCCGTTCTGTGGAGTTTGGCTCCAAATTTGAGTTTGCGATCACCTCTGGATCCTGCAGTGGTTGAGTTGATTTGGTCTCTCCCAACTCCCACAGGGTCAGACATACTTTCAGGAGGTCATAGGCCACTTTATTTTAAGCAGTTCAGTGAAAGAGGAATCATTTTCAGCTCCCTATAGATTTTCATGCTTTCAAAAGGCCAAAGGCTCTGCCAAGCCCTGTTTCCCTTCTGAGCTGGAACAGTAAAGGCACATCAGTTTCTGTAGCCAGAGGCACACAGAGCACAATGTAGATATCACTGGAGTTAGCCGTGTTCAGCCCTCTGCTCCTGTGACTATATGCACATATGTAGATGCTTCGATTAGTGGCAATTTTCAACACATTCCTAATCAAAGCTCAGAACAGCTACCCAAGAGACAGCATTGAAAGGCCTTACCTGCTCTGCCACTATGTCTAAAGCTGAACAGCCTCCTCTCCTGTCAGGCTGTCAGGCAGACCTGCCACCCAGCCCAGGGAGACAGAAGGGAAGGTGCAAGGAAGAGGAAGAGGCAGAGGCACCCCTCCTACACACACAGCTGCTGCTGTGTCTGCACGCAGAGACAAGGAGAAGCCTCCAGACTAGTGCCTGCTACCCGGGAGTGTCTGTGTCAGTGTGAGCGCGTACTGTTGTTAGAGATGGGGAATGACAGGAACAAGGCATACCTCTTACAACTGCACAGCCTCTCAGTGATGGGTACTGCTATCAACTCAGAAGCATCCATAGCTCAGGCCCAAAGGCAGATCTCAAAAATGGGATGCAGCACTCCCAGCACAGGCAGAACCATGCTCTTCTACCTTCTACTTCAACATTGCAGCTCAACAGAGGCTTTTTACAAGACATGCTGAAGAGTAGTGATTCAAAAATCCATCTTTGTAAATTATTATTCTTTAAAGAAAATTTAAGAAAATGTTTAAGTTATTATACTTTATCATCTGATGAAACTTTTCTTTGTATTCTATTCACAGAATCATAGAATTAATCATATAATGGCTTGGGTTGGAAAGGACCTCAAAGATCATCGAGTTTCATGAGTTATGACTGTGAAGAGGAAAGGGGCCTGGGGGTGTTGGTTGACATTCGGCTGAACATGAGCTGACAGTGTGCCCAGGTGGCCAAGAGCGCCAATGCCATCCTGGCCTGCATTAGAAATAGTGTGGCCAGCAGCAGCAGGGAGGTAATCATCCCCCTGTACTCAGCACTGGTGAGGCCATATCTCAAGTATTGTGTTCAGTTTTGGGCCCCTCACTACAAGAAAGACATTGAGGCCCTGGAACGTGTCCAGAGAAGGGCAATGAAACCAGTGAGGGGTCTGAAGCACAAACCTTATGAGGAGCAGCTGGGGGAGCTGGATTGTTTAGTCTGGAGAAGAGGAGGCTCAGAGGAGACCTCATTGCACTCTATAATTTCCGGAAGGGAGGGGTTTGGCCTCTTCTCCCAGGCAACAAACAGGACCCGAGGAAATGGCCACAAGTTGTACCAGAGACTTTTTCTCTCAGAGAGTGGTCAGGCGCTGGAATGGCCTGCCCAGGGAGGTGATGGAGTTGCTGTCCCTGGCAGTGTTCAAGAGGCATCTGGATGAGGAGCTACAAGATATGGTTTAGTAGCTTGTGGTAGTAATGGTAATGGGAGGATGGTTGGACTAGATGACCTTGCAGGTAGGTCCTTTCCAACCTTGTGATTCTATGATTCCAACCCTCCAGCCACAGGCAGGGTTGTCATCTGCTAGATCAAGTACTAGATCAGATTGCCCAGTATACCATCCACCCTGGCCCTGAACACCTCCAGGAATGGGTTACCCGCAACCTCTCTCGTCAACCTGTTCCAGCATCTCACCACTCTCTCCATAAAGAACTTCCCCCGACATCTAATCTGAATCTTCCCTCCTTTAGCTTAAAACTATTCCCCTTTGTCCTATCACTATCTACCCATGTAAAAAGTTGATTTCCCTCATGTTAATAAACTCCCTTTAAATACTGGAAGACCAGTTCCATCAGCCTATCCTCAAAGGAGATAGTGCTCCAGCTCCACATCCTTCATGTGTTAAGGGTCCCAGACTTGGACACAGTACTCCAGCTGGAGTACTGTGCCCTCACGAGGGGAGAACAGAGGGGGACAATCACCTCCCTCACCCTGCTGGTCACCCCTCTTCTGATGGAGCCCAGGATACCATTGGCCTTCCAGGCTGCAAGCACAATAGAACAACATCAGCAGATGCATGGGTTGCAAGCCATGTTAGTTCAGGTTTGGATGGTAGAGGGACGGAATGAACCATAAAAGACACTGACTGTTTTAAACACACACTTTTCTAGGCAGTGCCATAGCCCAGCATCACTTGCCTACTATGGGAAATGACTTAAGTAAATGAGATGAACAGGAGAGGGACGCACACAGTAGCAGCTTAAATATAAACTGTGAACTCTCTTCCTTTGAAAGAAGGGTCAGTATCTTTGTGGTAACCTTTTACATTATTTTAATACGAAGCTAAAAGCAAACATTTCCAAAAGGAGCTGTCAGCCGCAACTGAATTTATTTCAAGAGATATTTATCAGAACTCTTTCCATAGTTGTATCAACACTTTCTTCCCACAAATAGTGCACTACATTTTCCCTAGATTAGCTCCTGCTCTTAAAACCTTTAAATTTCATGTCCCCCACACATGGCCGCATCCTCTGTAAGGTGACTGCTATCAACACGCTCAGAACTTTGCAGAACTAAACTTCCTAGGAGTTACAAATACTTTTCAGTAATGTTCCCCCTCTTTTTCATTCACTCCATAATACTTCAGTATGGAAAGATCATCTGAATGACTCAAACACTTTCTCATATTTCACTGCCTCTGAAAGGCTAAAACATTCAACTTTGCTTCATCTGGTTCTTCTTTATTCCCTATGGGCCGTCAAATACATACAGCAGTCTGATGCTTCAAACTGAAAACAAAACAGCAGCAGTACTGGTCCTATCATAGGAATAATAGAACACTGAGACAAAATATATCTGATATTAATATTCATACCTTAGGTTTTTTCATATCTGAAAAAGATAGAGACTGAGACTGGGATGTAATTCTCTAAGAGTTATACAAAATGTGTTAGATGTTTACTTTGAGTAAACAAAAGGTACCACTGAAGCTCAGACTTCTATAAACAACAATATATTTATTCCAAGATGAAACTATCACACTCCTGAGACTGATAAAAGATGTATTATTGTCAAATGAGAAGTAGAATACAGTGAAAACATTAAATAAGAAAACAGCTACAAAAATGTCAGTGACTTGATTCACAGCTAAGAAAACTGATTTCAGGTTGGATAAGCGAATAATAAATCACAGTTAGTTATTTATAAAACTTATTATACAAGTTAGTTGTTTTAAGGGAGATGTATCAGTTTCTTGCTGATATAATCATAGAATCACCAAGGTTGGAAAACATCTCCAAGGTCACCTAGTCCAACAGTCCACCTACCACTAATATTTCCATACTATCTTAGTACCACAGCTAAATGGTTTTTGTCCTCCTCCAGGACGGTGACTCCATCACCTCCCTGGGCTGCCTATTCCAGCACCTTACCACTTTTTTGCAAAATAAATTTTTCCCAGTATCTGCACAGCAGGTGCACATTCAGCCCAGGATATCTACATCCACATGCCAACTGTTACCAACTGTTCTCCCTGCTTTGACGTAGAGTGCTGGGTTTTACAGAAAACATCAAGTGACAGATAGAGAACTGCCCGGTTTCTGCAGTTGCAGATGATTACTCAGTATTTGCATAAGCAGATGCTTAGTTAGCTTCTAGGGCTCAGGAGGCGCCTGAGGCATTTGATAGGAATGGGAAGTTGAAAACCTGTTTTCTTTCATTTTGTTGCAAGGTCACTAGTGACTTTGAAGAGCAAAGGCAGCTGAATTCCTTATTCTATAGAAAAATTATCCTTAATAGTTAAATGCCTCAATATATCTGTCAATACAGTGCTAAAAATTGTATGTATTTGAGATCTTAGCTTGTCATTGTTATGATTCAGTGTTAACAGACAAAGGAGGTGAATAGGTGCTGTTCATTCTCTATTCTTTCTATTTTATCTTGCAGTCTTTCATCTCACCCAGCTATTCCTGATAGGCATTAGTGTGTCTTTTATTCAGATACAGACATTATCTTGATGACTGTAATGAGCAGAACCTTTTTGTTTGTTTGTTTAAATACAAGTTCAGATTGTGAAACAATTATGCAAATAGGTCTTAATATTTTTGTGCTCTATAATCTCATTTAAACAGAGATTTTTGTTTTAAAGTTACTGTAACAAGCAGCAAGGCCACACAAGGATAACACTATTACAAGTGGCTGTCAGTGAATAAAAATCATAATAAAATAACCTGTAAGTTCCACTTCTGTGTGAGAGTATGTAGTAGAAATAATATATTTATAAATGTCCACATAAAAGGCATTAATAAAGCTTCAGATCAGGGAGTAATAGTAACACATTTGCCTAATCTGTTACTAACTAGAAAGTACATTTCAACATACCAGATGAGAATAATCATATGCAAAACATGATTGTGTCAGTTTCTAATGTAAGCAACAGACATTTTTACAAGCAGTGCACAATAGCAAGCCAGCATAAAAGGAAGAAATGCAAGACCCCAACCTCTCCATCCGTGTAAGTTTATCAGGATGGCCTGAAAAACAGTTGCACAGTTGCCATACAGCTAGCTGGGGGACCTTGTAAATGCCACTTTTAAAAAGATTACGTTATGGGAGTTAGCATCTGCTTCTGCCATTGCCAAATTTAGTTCATGTGGCTAAAAGTGTTGACACACTTGTTACAGAGATGAAAAAACAATGGTTAGAAGTGCTATCAGGCTATCAAGAGGGTAACAGTTTCCAAGGAGCAAGTTTGCTCCTTGTGTCACCGGGTTCTGCAAGAGATTCCAAGATCTGCGGCAGAGGGTTGGAACTTGATGATCCTTGGGGTCCCTTCCATCCCAAGCCATTCTATGATTCTATGATCCGCATGGATAAAATCAGTATGAGGATCAAGACCACAACTTACATCATTCATGGATAAGAGTTTGCGAGTATTGATTAAGTAGTTCAGCCAAGCAAATCAAGATGGCCCAGCTCCCTTAGCCTATGTTTAAGTGCCACGCAACTCACTAAGGATGTCTTATGGAGAATCTGCTGTGTCAGCTTCCCAGCATCTGCCAGAAATGCAACATACTGAAGAGAAGTTAATGAACATTTTCCTGCCGCTTACTGGAAGTCTTTCCCTAACTGGTGAATGTTCAGCATTAAATTCTTAACAGAAAAACAGCATTAGTAAGTACAGGCTCTTCATGGTTAGAATAATGAGCAGAAAATAATTTTTTTTTCATTGGTTGTAAACAAACTCATTTCTAAAACTGTCCAGCAATTCTCAATGGTGAAATTCAAGGACAGCCTTAGCTTGCTTTGAACTATCAGCTGTCCATCATTCCAGCCAGAAGAACTGAAGAGCTGCTATGACATTTGAACCCTCTGGTTTTAGGAGTTAGAAGACAGAGGAAAAAATAGGAATTGTTCCTAAGAGGAAGAGTCAGTCAAAACTTTGACAGACATACAAAACATTTTCTTCCCTTCTGGCAATTCTGCCCCTTGGCAAGCAGCACATCCATTCTTTTCTTTCTAAGGCAATTATTAAAAGTACTTGGGCTTTTTTTCTAGTTTACACAAATTCAAGGAGTATCGCCTTTAAATTCAGTGATTTTGTAGACATCAGCTAAGCCTGAGGTTCCGGCAGTTGTGAATTATATACAATAAATTAGTGGATAGATTTAAGTATGCAAACTCCAGTGAGGTCAATGGGATGTTTGCTTGAATAAGAAAAAACTGTGGTATACTACAAATGATACATGAAGGAATCTAAAGATCC
Organism: Gallus gallus; assembly: GCF_016699485.2. Classification (NCBI taxonomy): domain Eukaryota; kingdom Metazoa; phylum Chordata; class Aves; order Galliformes; family Phasianidae; genus Gallus; species Gallus gallus. Next base: position 61,271,852 of record NC_052532.1, on the reverse strand, counting down.
TACATAAAACTACTGAATTTCTAGCTAGAGATGCTTGTTCCCAATATCGTTAATAGGATACTGATGAATTCATAAAATGCAGTCTAACCACCCATGGGCTTACAGAGGGCTAATGATACTTCCGCCACAAAGACAACGCAAGTAGTACCTGCCATTTTGGGAATGCCCATTGTTTTTAGAAGACTGTTACTTTTGTAAGGACAAGAATTAAACTACAGTGAAAACAACAGCACTTAAAATCTCTTATTTGGCCTGCTTCCACATTTTTCCTATCATTCCTGAACAGCACAACAAAAGCAGCATCCCACAGTGAACACGAGGTTTATAAGTAGGAATAATTACCACCTGAAAAAAAAAATTTGAATACATACTTGATAAGTCAGAGATTTAGAAAGCTTTCACTAAGAAATCATAGAAAGAAATGAAAAATAGTAACCAGGGCTGTCTAAAGAAATGGGATAAATCACTGTTTGGACTGAACCAATAAACTAGTCATCAATCAGAACCAAAGTTCACCATTAAAATTTTGACATACCTTACATCAGTACATACAACCTTCTTCAAGCAAATATTTTGATGGATTTGGATCAGTTTGCATAACAGAACTCTTCCTTCACAACTACTCTTCCAGATCCCTACTGTAAGTGAATAGGAGTATCTATTTCTAACAATCTTGTCAGTGTCTATACAAAGGTCCTTCCTCTGCGGCAACTCTAAACTAGGACAGCCCTCATTGGATAGTCAGATTTTGCTTCAAAGGCATGTATTTCTCTTTCAAATCCTATCCAAAACCTACTTTTTGCCTTGGTCTGTGTTTCTTAATCCTTCTCTTCTTACTACCTCATGTGCTGCATAACATGAATGGACTTTATAGCATTGCAATATTATATATAATTTATTATTTAATTCTGAAAGCCTATTATGCCACTTTTCAGTATCTCACTGATTCAGTAAGGCACTTTTATATCTTAATATGAAAGAGAGTAATGGAGCTGATCTCCAGCACTACTTCTGAAAAGGCTACCCAACACCTTAAATTATCAAGATACTGTTTTCAGCTGCTTTTAATTGTGTTATACTCAGCAGTTAATACAACCGTTTTCCAGTCTGATCTCTGCCTGTGGCTGAATATTTGTGCAACGTTTCAGCCAAAACAGTTGAACAATATCCATTGTTTTTATCCAGTCAAAAAACCCTCAGCACCTATTTTCTTTAGTGACAGTATACTTTGCAATAACGTCATATGAACTGGCAAATTAGCAGTCATTGTGTCAAGGCTGCATCTTTTGTGTTGTCTTCCCACTTAAGTTTAGCCAGATGGGCTCTTAAAAGCTCCAGCTGCACAGGCTTTGCAGAGACTTGCTAAAACTTAACACCCAAATTGTCAGTACAAACATTAATCTGGCATCTTAAGGCTTCTGTAGACCAGAATGCATGTGTCATTTCCACAGAGCTGAGCAAGGGCTACAAAGGCTTACAAGGACTCATCTAACAACAGTTCTTCACCAGCTGGGATCAAGGTGGAATAAAGCCACTGAACATCAAGTTGGGCTTGCTCTCTCAGTATTTCTGCTGCTGGCACCCAGACAGCACTGGAAAGGACACAGCTGACTTCAAAAGCAGAAGGACTAAGGCCAAATCAGGGACAGGGATAGAGAAAAACGCTCTGGGAATGGAATTGGAAAAGGAGAAGGATGAAGGAGATGGAAAGAGCATTGGGATTGCTTAGACACTAGGCTTATGAATTGAAAGGAATATAAGACTAGTGTTAACAAGAGAAATGGTCAGGGATCCAAAGCTGACCTGAGATCCTTGAGTAATGGATGAAACTACTGTGGAGGGGAGATCATAGTTAGAAGCACACAGAAAAAGGAAAGGAACAAAAAGGGACAGGTTTGATGGAAGTTTGACCAGCATGAGGAAACTGACTTGGCAAAGCAAACATAATGAATTTTAAAAAGGAACATTAAAAAAAAGAGACACCAAGATGAGTGACATCTCAGAGCAGATCAAGAGGTGGTAAGCACTAATAAGCACAGGCTGATTAAGGACTGGTGGTATAGAGAGAAGCAGGAGGCTGAGACTGACTAGGCCTCAGCAGCAAGCGCTGTGCAGGGGAGAACACTGGATGGCTAATGAGAATAGCAGAAGGGTAAGAAATCTGAAGTATGGGTATTAAGTCCAGTTAAGGAAAAGAGCAGAAATGACAGAACTGAAGAGGAGTTATTGCTCATACAACAATACCTTAGCTGGGGAGAAATCCATAAGGAGGCATTTTTGGAAGAAAGTGACAGAGATGTCAAAATCCTTCCAGACCCAGGCATAGAACCAAGCATTCCTCTGCTGGGCAACCATCTCTGAATCCTGCAAGCCTTTCCCAGTTCTTTCTTCACCCAGTCCACCAAGAAGAACTTCTTACTATTGTTAATTACCACTTCAGTGGCAGAGGCCTGCGCAGGGAATCCAACAATATAGCTCTTCTAATAACACATGGAGGTATTAAACTCTGCTTTACTGGATTCCTATTCACAAAGTCTAAGAAACTACACCATTACATTAGGAATGATAGGAAGGCTGCAGATTTGAACATTCGGAAGTGGCCTCATCAAATAATTCAACACACACAAGCAAATTATGGTGACACAGTCAGGTGCATTCCTCCACAGAAATTATCTGCACTGCCCAATGCAAATGGAGGGAGGCCTGTCCTTCCTCTTATCTATCCAATTAATGGTTGTGGGCTCAAAAGTGATTATTTCTGTCTTAAGAATATTTTTTACAGTATTCCTCGTAACACTGTGTGATGTAAGGCACTGACTAATTACCTTCACTGTGGAAGCTGTAACCAACTCGCTTTACAGATGGGAAAACTGAGACCACAGTTTACCCAGAGCCCCACAGTTTGCTAATACCAGAACCGGCAGATGGGCTTGAATGTCTTCCTCTCACACTCAGTGCTGATTCTTCCAACCCTGCACTTCAGTGCTGTTAGAGATGCTGAGTAACAACCTCCCCCTGACAGAGTCAGGAATTCTGAGGACTCTTGGAAATGTTGCACCGAAATTCCATCATATTCAGCTTCCTTAGCATCATACACATCAGCAATTCTCAGTCTTTTTTGAGTCCTCACTGATTCTTTCGGAACAGACTCTTTCCTTCTCCTCACCGCAACCCATTTCCATCCTCAGCTCCTCCCAGCTTTTTTTGCTTACTCCTCACTTTTCAAATCAAATCGTCTCCCCCAGCTGCAGTAGCACTGGTATGACGTGCAAGCTAGTAAACCTATAACAGCTTATTAGCTTGGTATCCAGTCTACCCCACCCTCATCTCACCTCTTAATGTTAGGATATCTCATTTTCTCACTGGCTGGGAGCTGTCACACAGCAGGATGATGGCAATGACAGAAGAGAACCAAAAGTTTTTGTGTAGTATTCTTTCTTATCCACAAAAAAAAAAAAAAAAAAAAACATGCTTTCTTTTCTTGACCCCCTCACCTTCATTTTCCTTTCTGACATTGTCTGACTTCACACAAGAGAAATGGTGACAAGTGCAACCGTTCGATATGCTGGCTTCAGAATTCTCATATAGAAAAGATAAAGTTTGCTATGCCAGTATCCAGAAATATAATAGATGCCTAGCCACATGTACATCTACTGTGTCAGTCTGCTGCAAACGCAAAAAGATTAAAAATATTTTCTTTTTTTTTTTGGTACAGGGATCACCCACAGAACAGGATGCTACCAAAGTCACCAGCTAATAAAGCAGCCACGGCTCCGTGAAAGGAAAGCCCTCTTCCATGGCCTGGCATTCACACCATCTGGCACTAGCAGTGACAAACAAGCACAGATCCCATTTTCCCTTTCACGAGATCCTATTTCAGGTTTAACAAATTATTCTCTGAATGTGACATCCAATTATAAGCTGACATAAATGCAAGAGATCTCTTCTTAAAATTTAACTATTGTACAACGAGATATCCTTCTTATAATAAGGAATTAGAGCTAGCCAAACAACATGAGGAATTTTCTCCTGTTATTTATCCAAGACACAAGCAACCAGCTGAGTTGCCTTCCACGGAACGTGCTGTAAATGTTGGTCTTAACCTCATTATGTTATCGCCATGCTGTGACATTGACCAGGCTTGTGCCATTTGCAATTGCCAGTAAAGTGACAGAAGCATTTTCCTCTCAGCTTCCTATCTCAGACAGTCTATAGTTTTATTCCTAAATGTACATTATCTCTGTTCTAATGCATAATTGCAGGGATAACAAGCAGAAAGCCTCCATATCAGTTACAGCCTCTCATGCAGGCTAACTTTAATTTCCCTCCAACTAGCTCCAATTTTCCTGACTGCATCAAGAGAATACATAACTGCTCTTTGCACAGGGTCATGCATGAGCTTTCTTTACTTGTAAATTTAAGCAAAGCCTCAGCAGAGATGATTAATACCAAAACGATGTTGCAGCTAATACAACTCCCCTACATTTGTACAAGTTTAATAGTTTTCCAGGCAACACATTGTAGAAGTAAAAATGTACAAACTGCTGAAGCCAATTTCAAGCTTTTGTTATTACTACATGATATTGTTCTAACATATTTCCTAAAGCCAATAGCAAAAGTAACTCCAGTAAGCATAAAAATACAAGGCCTGGGTTTTATTATACCTATGTGCATCGTGAAAATGAAAGTGCTGCCCAGTTCAAGATAACACCCCTAGATTTGACATAAATGGTTTCATAATTTATAGGAATTATTATAGGAAGTCAGACAGCAAGAAACCAGCCAGTACATGTGTGATTTTTGTCCTAAATCAGTGCATAACAGTTAACCACAATTCCTTGCTAAAAGAAAAACTTTTATTTAGCAGAAACGTCTGTATTTAATTTTAATGCTGATTAATATGGCACAGCACTGAATAAGGCTTGCAACTAAAGACAAGGCTTAGGAAAATGGAGACACAGCCATATATTACCGGTTTCTGTACTCACAAATGAGTATGCTTCATTGGATCAGTGTCTGATCACATCTGTGAAATTCAGACATCATAATTCTGTATCAAAATATTATTTCATTATTGTATTTCTCCTCTTACTGAAAGGCAAGAAAACACTCAGTTCAGAATTTTTGTCTTCTCTCACTGCCCTCTACTCAGCTTATTAAAAATGACTGTTTGAATCTTCATCTCAGACCTAAAACAAAATATTCATTGAAAAGTTATGATGAAACATTAGAAGAGAAATACTTGGACCCAAAGGGAAAAGCAGCAGTTTATTGAGAAACTATTGTTCTGTCACTTTCAGACTGTATAAAAGTTATTATCCATCATATGTTTCCTGTGGATGGTTCCTTTCTGTCTCAGAAAGTTATGGATGGCTCAGGAAACCAGGGAAGTGGAAATATCTGTGGTAGGTTTATCGCTACAGAATTAAATTGCAAAATGGAAATGAAATTTCTCCTGAGCAGCTAGGAACATTCTGTATATGTTTGGTCAGCCTCACACTTCTGCACAGAACACACATCTGTGTGCACTATTAACCCACATGCAAGCACTGCAGACAGACTCCATTCCTGTTTCAGATTATGGAGCTCTAGACTTCATGGCTACAGAATAAATCTGATTGCAAAATACGTGCTCACAGGTCAAAAGAAAATAACGTCAAGCAAGTATGCCAAATTTACAAGAAGACATCACCAACTCCAACTTCTTTCTACTCCGTTCCTTATACTGTCTGGCTACTTGAGAGTAAGGTCTCAGACTTCTGCAGTTCATTCTATCTGTAATAGCTTTCCTTTAAATCTGAGTTTCATCTCATTCCAAAATACTGCTAGCGTTTTTTGACCCTCATCTCACCCACTTGCCTCCACTTTCCCTCCCTGTTGCTGATAACCATACAGTCCTGTGAAGAGTTTGAGAATGCCACGAACAACATATACAGAAGTTCTGGTTCCCAACAGAAGGAATTATCTGCCAAAATATAATAATCTGAGGAGAAAAAAATAACAACAACCAAAAAAAAACCAAACAGCAACAAAAAAAAAAGGACTAACAACAGTGAGTGCTGATCTGACTCCGGCAAAACATGAAGCATAATTCAGTGACTCGGATCAATTGTGTACTGTCATCTACACCTTTTTCAGATAACAAGACCAAAGTCTACTGGGCAGTCAGAGCTCTAGTATTTAATCTATAACACAGAACAGAGTCTTGATTCCACCAACACAAGCCCCTCCTAGGTCAGTGGATATTAAGTACTCCATTTTCCATTTTTCATTACTTTTTTCACTGAGGCCCAAAGAATAAAATGTAGTTGAACCAATTCCTCAGTTTACTTTATCCCTTTGCTACTCTGAAACATCTAGTTAGAGAAGTTAACTGTGCCACTTCATCCTCAAGGCAGTGACACTTCTAAATTCTCTTGAGCCTATCATCATTTGGTTGCTTTTTTGATTTTGGCTTTAAATCCTACCCACAACTAACAAGGGTGTTTTGATGGATTGAACAGGTGAGGTAAAAAATGCCTCAGAAAACAAATTCAGAAAGCAACACAGCTCACAAATTGCATGTATTTTCTAAGAACAGAGCAGTTTAAGTATACCTTATTCAATTATGAGGTTGTTTGAACCCCGTATTAGCCAGAGATCTCATCACTTAAATAAGGAAATACCCACACCTAATTAAGCTCAAGACAAATTAGACATCCTCTGACCTTCAACTCTGCTTAATTTTTCTCTTGAAACCTTGCAAGTCAGAACGTGCAATAAACAACATGCTGTCTTTTATAGCCAGAGGAATAATTGAATCTGTGATTTTATTAAAATATACCAATTTCTGAAAGGTGCCACACTGAGATGTTCTAAATGTACACAGTGTGGTTCATCACTGCTCAACACTATGTCAGGCTTAGCATAGAGATGGAAGCAAACAAAGAGACATCAAACCACAACTTTCCCTAAGGCAGTCTGTACTTGAAATTAACGGTAAATATAGAGAATAGTTTAAAAGTTAACAATCACTTTTCTCCTCCTGCTTCTGTTTTTAAGCTTCTCTACAGAGTTACTATGGAAAAGCACTACACGTAGACTCATCGTAAAAAAAAATGATTTTGTTCCAGAAAAGTCCTGAAGTTTGCAAATTGTTTTACACAACTTTGAGTGATATTTAATCAAATGCCCTATATCCAGAGAACAGCATGGATCATTTTAATTACAGTGTCTGTCAGCCACGCTAACTATCCCTACTTTGGAAGAATGGCTCTTATTTTCCTCTTCTGCTTCTCTAAAAATTCTTCCGTCTAGGTAAATTTGAACCAAGAAATAGCATCCCAGCTCTTAAACTTTGGGAGTAGGTTTTCATTCTGATCCAGCCACACAAGTAGGAGATTTGTTCACATATTTGGGAGGAAGAAAAATGTTTTCTGCTAATTCAGTGAATCGCGTTCCAGAACTGCTTTGCATCGTGCCCTTACCGAACAGAATTCTTCGCAATGACTTCATGCTAAGCCAAAAGTAAACACTCTCCTTTCTCTACCCTAAATTACCAGCATTATCATCAGCAGTGACACGGGAACAGCTGTACTCCCCCCACAAGAAGGAAAAGAAAAAATCATATTGTTCAACAAAACACGTATCTTGGTGTGAAATGCAAGCATTAATGCACTTCCCAGAAATTAGTCATCTAGCTGTGCTTCCAGGCATCACCTGGCAGTAGGACTGCCTCAACTTCACAACAGCACTTTGAAAGGCAAAAACACCATATAATCCTCAGTTAAAGGATTTTGTCCGCAAACACCTGCAGTTTAAACTTACCAAGCACTTTTGCAGCATGCAGAAATTTGCTAGCCAAAACATCACATCCAGCACCCGCACAGTTTTCAGAACAATCCTTGCTAAAGCCAGCTCAACTGAAACAGGTGCTCACATGAATAGAGGAGACTTAGCACTCAAAACCAATTTTTACCTTATTTTCTTTTCATCTCTGGTAGATACATCTACGTTCTCTAACTTCAGCAGTCTCTCTGGAGACTTCTAAATAGGACTTTCAAAGGAATAAGATTAGATACCATCAAGGACTTACCAGATTGGAATTGGTGGCATTGGAATCATCTTCTGGAAAGGGGATATAGATAGCTAAGGCCACACAATTGGCAAAAATAGTCAGTAAAATAATTATTTCAAATGGTCTGAGGAACGGAGTTAAGGAAATTGTTCAGAAACGTGCACACACAAATAAGAAAAAAAAGGAAAAGATTTGTAAGAATTCTGTTTAAAGAAAACATTCCAAGCTCCTTATATTCTGAAAAGAAACATATGCCTTTTTAAGTGCTCTTAGTTGCTCCCGGCCAAAAATCTTCCTAATATGTCAAAAGCAGTGTAGGCCAGTCGCGTGCCAGAGTAAACACAGATTTCTTAAAAGTTTTTCTTCTTTTATTTATTTAGATAGCATTTTCCCTATTTTCCTTCAAGTGTGGCTGTACTGTTCTTAATAACAAAAGCCTGTTCTGAAAGGCCTGTCATCTTTCCTCCCACAGTTAGTTTATGTTACTTAGTCTTTTCCATCCTCATGTATATTTTTTTTCCAAACTCTCTCATATCTCAGTTAAATGCAAGGGCCCAATACATGTGTACATTCAGGTAGAAAACACTGAAGTGATAAAATTTATGGGAAAAAAAGCTTTATCCAGAGTGTACTTATATTGTTTATAGCCATATTATTACTATTTTCTTTAAAATTATTTAATGTACTATCTCTTTTTCTTGTATTTGTATTTCAGCTGACCTCATAGGCAAAAGAAATGTGTGTATGAGGAACGGTAGGGATACCAGGAAAATAAGAGTCCCTAATGACAGAAACTACCACCAATTCAAGGGCATTACAGCCTGTCATCAATGTCCTCAAAACAAAAATGAACAAACAAACAAACAAACAACAACAAAAAAAACAGATTGGATGTTCAACAAACCAACCTTGCACAACCTCTGATGTCCCACTGACACTCAATGAAAATCTAAGGGCTGTTTTCTACTGACTTCAATTTGCTGGCACTGTATTTCACTTATTTTTTGTAGACTTCTTAACCTTAGTAGCTGTGAAGTGTCTCCTGTTAGACCAGAGACCAGATTTACAGTCTGTCTATATTTACTTGCCTGCAAGATCACTCTGGAGGATAGCTCTGAGATAACTCACCAGTGCTCTGGAGGGGAATGAAAAGCAGGAAAGGACACAGAGAATGCAAGGTATAACCTGTGCCACAGAGTGCATCTGAGTGTGAGTTTATCTACCATGGGACTGGCTTTGCAGAGTTGCCAGATGTCAACACGGTATGTATGCTTTTGGTCAGCAAACTACCATTCTCAGCAGGTTTTAGCAAAAATAAACCAGAGATCAGGATGTCCAACCGCCTGAACTGCAAGAAATAGGCAACCTCCAGGCAACTGACCTCTGTATATGCTCAGATACGTTCTATATTTCACATGTGGAAGAATCAAAGGGTTCTAAACCCACTGGGCTATCTGCTTAAGCCTATGAATGCTAAGAGGTGCATGGTAACGTGGAGGAAGAAGACAGGTAGAGTCCTTTCTAAAAGGAGTCAGCTGTCATTGCAGCAACTAAGGCTTGACATAAAAGTGCAACGATAATCTGACTAGTAGCTATTCAGACTTAGGAGCTTCAGGGCAAACTTCAGAGCTTTACAAATCAGGGTAGATAGGTTACTGTTGAAAGCACTGGATTTCTCAGATACCTCAAGATGCACACACAGCATTTATTGCATAAAGCCCTACATATCCATAGGCTTTCTTTTTCTTAATTGCCTTTTGCCTAGAGTTGTTTTCCAGACGAATATTATTCATAGGATTATCGTTACTTATGTATTTTATTTGCTTATTTTTACTTCTAGCCTCTTTAAACACTGCATAAGTAAAATGCTTTAAAATCTGAAAATACACTGCAAATCCAGCAGAATAATAAGCAGGTAAATCTTTGCAAAATAAGGAAGACACTTCATTTCATGTTTTCTTCTATACAGCTGCGCTTTCAGGCTCTTAACACTATAATGTTTGAGTATGAAATACCACAGAAGTGCCATTTGATATTTAATATCTACTGCATTTAGATTTTAGAGTTTCAGAAAATTAAGCTAAGGTCTTCTCAGTAATTTTCAGCAATTAGGAAAAGTCAGTGTACAGTTAAAAAAATAAATCTTATCACAGCCCTTTGATATTGTTATTTGTCCTTGAAGTGTTTCATCCTTATAAGGGCTACATATCCAGTGAGAGGTTCTGAGGAAAAAAGATATTTCCACCAACTCACCTAAAACCAAACAAATACAACAAAAATGCAAGTGTCAGCATCTTGGGATTGCTTTAATCACATTGTTTGGTCCTCCTCTTGATCTCAGCAGTGCTGTATCCTGTTTTACAACACATCATTCCCATCATTCATTGCTGATCTTATTAATTTATCAAATGTCACTATGTGCTCTTTCTCTATGGATGTGCTTACTGGGGTGCTGGCAAGTAAACCAATATTCAGCTTCATCCTGTTAGTCATCATCCATCATCTTATGCTCAAAGTATCACAGCTATGCCAGAAGGGATAAATAGTAGCAAACCTTAATCAAAGGGATTAAAAATTAGCATCTGAAGAAAGGAATAGGCAGGCAGAAACTTTAAGGATATCTAACAATTGACAACAATGCTTTTAGCAAGTTGCACTTCTGAAAATTATATCCTAACATGCTCATATCCCGTTTTTATCTTTCCACTATCCCAGTAGACCCTCAAAGGGACAATATTATCTCATTGTCTTAAATGGCTTTTTTTTTTTTTTAATCATATTAACTACTGCTGAGTTCAGTATTGCCTTCCCCTGACGTGCTTATTTACCCCTAACGTACTTTTGCTTTCACATTTACTGAAGAATCCCATTAGCTTGTGATTTACCGACTATTACTGTTCAGAGTCAGTCTTGGTTTCTCTTCACGGAAACAGGGGAGTTATATTTTTACTTCTGTTTCTATTTCACACCAAATACACAACTTCCAGCTTTGCTGATCAGATTCAGCTGACTAAAGTAGACTTTGCTCCTTCCACATGAAGGAGCCAACAGCCGAGCTCTCACTGGCTTTCCAAGAAAGCAGCACTGACCCTTGCCTTCTGCAGCTCTATGTCAGTGGTTATCATCTATCATCTGTGACAATCTGTCTCTTGCTCAGCCCGCTAGCTCTGGCCTCATACTGAATGTGCACATGTGGCAGGATCATGTTAACTATCTGTCTTTTTCCCTATTCTGAGATAATCAGTTTATCTTTCCATATATTAGGGAGTCTTATTGGTTTCAATTGAATCCCAATATGATTAACAGAGCTTAGCCTCGTTTCAGGACTTTATCACATCAGAGTTTTGTGGGTTTTTTTTTTTTTTTCATTAGTTCTCCTCCCAACCCCATTTTTCCCCATTCCTTTCTCCATATTGGAGAAATTGCGATGCTGCGTATTTAACAAAAAATCATCTGATTCCAAGTTCCAGGGCTGTTTATGTGGCTAAAGCTCTGCAAAAAGGAGGGAAAGGCAGTAGCTACTATCAGTCCCATGGAGTGGTTCAATTCTGGCTTCAGATACCGTGCATATCTCCCATCAATTTCAGCTTCAGCCACGTTTTTAAAAGAGTTCAGCCCCTACCCTTTATCGTTTAAGCTTCTGGCAGTTTCTTGCACAAGGGTACGGTTAAGCCTTCAGACCTAAGCATTTTTTTTTCCCAGCATAAATGATCTCAGTTAAGATAGCAAATACTGCTTATGTACTTTATGTTCCCAATGGCGCCTTTCAACTTAATGTATTGATTTCTTCGCACTTATGAATAGCGCCTGATGCACACTAACAATTTGCTGTTTTCCAAATGAGAACATCAAAAAGGATATTTCCATTCGACGATGCTGATGCATGCCCTCCGGATGGGATTTTTCAGTGTTAAACACAGCAGTGCCCGGGGAGGACGCGTAGCTGTCGTGGTACCCTGTTTTTTCTGTTTCCCGTACTGCTGCCGTTTTCTCTGCGTGGAGCTAGCTGTGGATATTGTTGCATTGCCAGCACTACCCATCAATTTGGCTTGCCTGGCAGCATCAATTGCAGCTTGCCAGGACAGAGCTGCCCCTGGTGTAGGGATATGCTCTGGGGCAAGCCCTGCAGCTGCATTGGCATTCATGTTGGCATGAGCTGGACGGGGACTCCCATAATTGGAACCTGTGAAAGGAGAGGGAAAAAAAAAATTGTGAAGGCATTTCTTTAACAGTAGAAAAGATAAAGCTTTTTTTCTTAAATCATATGTATCGGTAAAATCAAAATCTGAGGTTAAGGATAAGTGTAGGGTATCCACTTAGTGGGAGCTTGTTCCTGCAATTCAAGCCCTCATTTCAAAATAATACTACTGTGCAATCATTCATCTTGCAAGAGTCTCCTAAGAAGCCAAAAGGACACAGCTGTTAGAAGTGTCTCCAATCAATTCAATCTCCAGCAATTCCACAGAAAAGAATGCGCCCTTTGTTTCATTTTTTACCCATACATTTTGCAAGTTAGATTGTTTGAAAGCTTAAAAGGTGAGGCTAGCTCTCACGCAGGCATGCAGCACTATGTGGCAAAGAAACAAAACGATACCCTCAAGCTTATAGTAAAAATCCTTCTGCTTTCAAGATCACTTCAAGGTAAAGTGAAATTTCAACAGTGAGTTGTATTCTCTCTACAAACGTTGCCGACGTATAAGTCTAAAGCAGCCAGAATAAAAGGTACACTGAAGCAGTAACTGCAGCATAAGGACAGAGTTCATCACTTCTATGCCCTAAATGACGTTGTGTATACAGTCAACTTTAGACCAATCAACATACAGTTTGAAACTGGAACTGATTCCTCATCCTGAAAAACTGACTTTAATAAAGCTCAATAATTGAAAATCAATGGAGTAACAGACACTAAAAAGCCTGTACTGGTAGGAATGCCAAGATCAGGCAGCTCCATGTTTTGCACCTCTTTTAGCTGACACTGAAGGAGCATATGCTTTCTCAATCATAGTAACAGAATAAATATGTCAGGCAATGTGTCTGATATTTGGAAGATCTTAACAGTAAAAGAATTTAAGGTCACCTTTTCAAGCCAGCCCAACTGTTCAGTCATTTCAGTAAAGATAGTTATGAAGCCACCTGTGCCTCTCCAATGAGGACGTTTCCCTTGGGGGACTGTGGTTCCCCTACTTTTGAACTGAAGAGACTATGCTTCAGAAAAGTGAGCATGGAGAAGTTGGATAGTGGGAAGCCAGTAGCAGAGTTAGATCACCTTTTATTTCAAGGCAAGCATGAGGTCTATCTATTGACTGTGTTTTACTTCTTTAGATTAATGTGGAAGTATGGTGTTGTTAAACAGAACAGATGTGCTCCTGTAGTTCGCAGGACAAAACAAACAGAAGACCACGTGCTACCTGTTTTTCTGAAAGTACTGGATGAAGGACAAGCAAAATGAGGAGAACAAGCAAACCGCTTCAAGGTTCTGAAATAAAATAATTACCTAAGATGCATATTATATTGCCAGATGTGCAATGCCAAGAAATCACAGCCATAACAGCATTACATGAATTAGATCAGGTAGAATAAATACTATTACATTGGCACCTAGATTCCTACAGGATATGCTCCTACCCAGAAAGCATGCAAAATATTAAAGTTCATCTCACTGAATTGCAAGGAAGGACAAGAGAGAGTCAGATGTTATTTTATGTCTGGTATTGCCACGAGATTTCCAGGATGTCATTATTTCACCACATAGCTGGAAAATCTAGAGCTTGTCTCTGTCACTGGAAAGCCTCCTAGCTGCAAACCAGCCAAAGAGAGCTGGTGAGTAATGTAACTCTGATAAGTGAAAGGGAAAGCTGAAAGAAGCAAGAAATGAGAAATAGTTAACTTACATCCCTCAGATTTTGAAACTGAAGAAATATTGCTTTCAGAATCACACAGACTAAGCAGATTTCCTAGATGAGGCAGGCAATCAAGTGGCAGACAAACTTAGTTAGTTCTCTAAGACTAAGCAAATTGTACGCAGCACTACTCATGGGATACGTATTTATTTTCAGACTAGTTCCAGATGCACATTTTCTCCTTAGCATCCATTTGACCTCTCTAGCCTGAGGCAGCCTGGGGAGAAAAATAAATGGAAAATTACTCTAATTATTCTCACAACTCCAGCTCTTCTGTAATATCGACGCATTAGAGCGAATAAGAAAATGCGTGTATCTTCCAGTAAAAGCAAACTTGCTGATCCATCGCCACTGTGTTCCTATCACGCTGACTAGACCGTGTGGTCCAGAAAATAAACAGCTGCTCTGTTTTAATGAAGACTTTTTTTGCAGTTTGGGAATGTGTTAAGTTTCTCCATTATTAGTGCTTATTAGTTAGGTTTCATGTAAGGATTCAAGTTTATGCACTCCAACTTTGATGTGCCAGCAAAGTTAAGGACGCGACTTCTGGTGGTTTTGTTACTTTTGCTTCTACCCATGACAAAGTGCTTTATCTCAAATTAACTTCAAGAGATGAGCCAGTATGACAGATTTATATTAACAAATATTGCAAATATTGATTACTGATAAAGATCTGCCTGCTTTATGAAGCTCAGAGGCTACAGACTGTCTTTACTAAATAACTAATGGCAGTGACAAATGCCTTGATCTACAGGCTGTTTAGAGAAATAGCTTAAATTAAAAAGACTGACGCTCACATAACTCTACAGAAAGCACACTGAAGAACTGTGCAAAATATTTTCAAGGGCAGCATAGCCAAACTTGCAGGGAGAAAACTCTGCAAAACATTTCTGTAACCTGAGAGCTGCAGTTACTGGAATTGCTATTTTCATTTTGCAACATTTCAGTTAAAATACTTCATTCTATTTCTCCGCTACAAATAGAGTTTCACTGTACCTAAACCACTTCAACCATATTTATTTATACAGCTAAAAAGCTAGAAGTTGACAAGAAATGGGAAACGGAGATTCAGTTCCCATCCAAATGGAATCACTCACTACGCACTGGGATCTGCAGCATCACCACCCCGCTAATCCCTACCATCCTTCAGCAAGATGTTGTGCTGTTGACTACGTCCCGCAGGTGGGCAAAACTCTTCTCTCTCAAGTACTTTTGTTACAGATCATGAATTTAAATATTTGCATGGTAAGTAAATGGGAAAGTCCACATGTGAATATAATGAATAACTTTGATTCTGAGATCTTAGGGATCAACTTTCATTTCTGCAAGGAAGCAAAACTGCAGACCCATTTCAAATGTCACAGTAACAGAAGTACGGCTTTCAAATTCAGAACTAAGTCAGAAAAGTAGCAGATAAAGTTGCTATATCATGGGAAATGAACCACGTTGCACAAAATACCTGACACTGTAAGCTTACAACTACATTGCCAAAATACTATAAAGGCTTCAATGGTCATCAGTATATAAGGGCTATTTGCATTCTAATAATGTACATCTGTCAAGTCCCCTATTAATATACAGCTTCATTTAAAGAAAAAAATCTGAGCAGCAATCATTCTGTATGAGAAATGATCCAGTTAATGACATGATGAAATTGCAAGTTTTAAATGCCCTGCATTTATCTATTTAGCCTCACATCTATCTGAGAAATTTGTGCTTAGATTAATTATTTAAAAGAAAATGGAGCAATGCCAATGTAGGTCTTCACTGTTCTTTTTTTTTTTTTTTTCCCTAATCACTGGAAACATCAGAATCCTAAGAATGAAAATCTCAGAACAATGGTGTTGCACAACTGAAGATGAGTACAGTAAAAGATAAAACTGGTTCAATCAGCATCTTAGCTGAACACTGACAGCGAGTACACAGAATGTAGGAAACTGGTTATCACTACTGAGATGGTATGTAGACTAATGCAAGCACACAGAGAAAAAGTTGTAAGATACTGAGGTGAGGAGGAACCTAACAAGAAACCCAAAGAACAACAAAAAAGAATGTTATCATTTGTTAATAACACAAAGAAAGTGGAAAGCATTGATCTATTAACCAATGGAGACAGAGTACGAAAGATGATATTAATAGGGCTTAGGTGTCACCTTCACTAAAGAAAGGAAAAAAAAGGAAGACCAAGAGCAGGTGACAATCAAAATGAGTCCACAAACCAAAAAAGGTATGATTTCCACCTATAAAGAGAAAGAATAAGTTTAGAGAGTACTTAGATAAGTAGGATACTAGTTGAAAGTACATACATTAGGTACTGCATCCTGAAATATTTAAGGAAGTCTCTGAAGTAATCTCAAAGCTGCTAGCTGCTGTTCTGAACTCAAAGGACAGGAGAAATGTGAGAACTGAGGAAGGACAAATGTCAACCTCATTTATAAAAAAGCAAGAAGGGGAAATTTAAATTCAGCTGAGCTTTAGTCTCCATAAGTAAATAAACAATAATAACGCAGGATAAGTAAAACAAAGAAGTATCAACAAGTACTCAGAGGAGAAAAGGAGAAAAACATCAGCAGATATGCATCTGTCATGAGTACAACTAATTCCTTCCACAACAGTGCAACAGAATATACAGGCAAGACGGAAGCGATAGCTGTCATGTGTCCTGACCTTTTTAGTACTTTCATCAGGTCATGTGCAACAGTTCCACAAGGATGCTAGGAATATAGGAGCAAAAAAAAGAAATGCTGCAACGGAAGCACAAAGACCATACAGTAGATGGCTGAGAGCAGTTATCATTGGTACACGGTCTAATTGGAGAATGTGTCACACAGAGGTACCCAAAAGCCTGTGCTGGATCCAATTCTGTTCAACATCTTCATTAATTATCTGGATGATGAAATGGTGAACAGCATTATAAAATGTATATGTAACTAAGAAGAAAGGAGGTACAGCAAATGTACTGAAGGGCAGGATTTGAATTCAAAATGAGAATCACAAATTGGAGAGTCTTAAAAATAACATGGAGTTCAGCAGGGAAAAAATGTAATGCATTTAAGCAATATGAATCATCTGCCAAAATTATTTTCAGAAAAGCCTTGGGGGTTATACTGGATGCCCAGCAGAACAGGAACTAATACTGTCATACTGCTTTCTATCTTCAAAATGCCATCATCTCAATGCAGTACATAAACAGGTACGGAACCTATGCAGAATAAGTGATCCTTCTCTTCCTAGGGCTTCAGCTGCAATACAATGGGCAGCTTCAGGTTCCATGCTTCAGGAAAGCTCATCAACAAAAGGCCCAAAAAACATGAGCTCTTAGGCAAAGTGACAGGAAGTGGGAATGCCAGGACTTGGACTGCTGCTCCTGAGGATGTGACGGAGAAAGGGACATGGTAACAGTCTATGTTAGATGTTATATATGATACACATATATAAATATAAAAAGCATATGTAAGTTATTTCAAAGAACAGAAAGAGAACAATCACTATACTCACAGTGAATAAGCAATAAGCAATGGCTTTTGCAATAAGGAAAAACAAGGATATACATTAGGAAACACTTTCTAACAATAGTGACAATTACATATGCATATTGATCTTCTGGATTGGTGGTAGTATCTCTGACACCCTAGGTCTTTTAAACCAGGCATCATATACACGAGGCTAGATTTGTACTCATTTCTTCTGTTAGACTGAAGAAAGGCCTTTGCATAGAAAATTTTGATATTTTACCCATGATTTTTATACCAACAAAAGACACTTCCTCAGAATAAACCATCCTTGATTCAATCCTTTCAGTCAACACAGCTCTATCAGCATGCTGTAAGATTTACATATGCTCTCTTTTCTCCTTGGGACAGCCCTCAGTCCAATTGCCCTGCAACTTCCTTTCTTTGGTTTTAAAATCTGACTCTCACTCTGCAAATACATTTTTTCTAAAATTATTTCAGTATCTCGGGATATTAACAACTACTCACATGTAAAGTTTAAATTCCTGAAGTGAAATAACCCAACTGATTTATGTGAGAAAACAGACTATTCCAGAAATCGTTATTACGCTTCATAGAATCATAGAATCCTTAGAGTTGGAAGGGACCTTTAAGGGCCATCTAGTCCAGCTCCCCTGCATGAACAGGGATACCACAGCTAGGTCACGTTGCCGAGGGCCTGATCCAGCCTGCCTCACTAGTTGACTTTTCTTAAGATTCTCTATTCTGAATGCAAGACCACAGACACACACACTTCACCTTTTTTGAAGGGGCATTTTGAAATTTTTCTTTTTTTTTGCCTTTTAATTCTGACAGTTAACTGTGAAATGACTCTAGTTGTTCCCCAGAAGCAGATTTATTTTTTTTCCTGGAAGAAATTTGTATGTAGCAATAGGGATATAGTGAAAGCTGGATTGCAACCTAAACTATGGCTTTTGCTGTAGCAGTGTTTATAATATACACGTACGCTTCTAAACATCTTGTCAGACTAAAATTCAGTGTGCAGTTGTTAGCACAGATAAGAGAGTTAAAGAATTTTATGTGTGTGTGTGCGGATTGTTTTGGAGCTTCAGAACGCACACAAAGGATTCATGATAGAATACAGTTTATTTGCCACATTTGAGACTAAACATTTTAAAATCTAAACAAGAAATCTTATTCAAGAGCCATGCTTCACTTGTAACTAGATCTTTGTTTTCCTTTAGCTCCCCTCTCCAAACAGAGCTTTCATTTTTCAGCATAACATGAATGTAAAAAGGATGCCGTGAACTACCAGCAATGTGAAAAAACAAGTCCGTTTCAATGAAGAGATCAAGTGCACACACTCCTCTCACGTGTAGTAATGAACACTTTTAGGTTAAATATTTACACTTCAAAATTCACTAGGGATGCTGCATGGTAAATTTTTGTAGCTTTGCCAACATCATTTAGATCACAAATTTTCTAAGAAGGGAAAAGACATTTGTTCTACATTGGTAGAACGTTCAGTGCAGTGGATTCCCAGCTTAAGAATAAAGCACAAATGCACCAACAAGAATAATTCCCCATGAATGCAAGAATAAATTGGAGGACAACATTTCCCTTTAAGTTTACCACAAATACATCCTTTCCATGGAAAACTATTATGTTTCACTAGAGTATACTGGAAAGCCGCTGCCCTCTTGATAATATCTTTCCTCCATATGCTCCATCTGCGCTCTCTTAGACATGCAAAAGGTCTGGGCACTGAGATACTGATTTCTATCATTTACCCTCCAAGCACTGCAAACTTTGAGATCACTCTCGTGCACACGTGAGTACAGGCAACGCTACTATTCCTTTTGTTTCACTAGGAAACTATTTACTCAGCTGAGGCACAGGGTAGATCATGGTGCAGTATTCCTTGATATCACTGCAATAAGCAGGCCTTTATGCAGTTACTTATGCTATCTGGAACACACACACACCGCTATGAAAGAAACTGGACAGATAAGAACAAAATTCAACACATTTAAAGTATTTTGAGATTTAAGCTTGGCCTCACAAGATAAATACATCCCTACTGAAACCCCTGATAAGGCAAAGTGTCATTTGCCCATATGGCACAGTTTGCTATCTTCTGGTAAGAGAAGGATGGAGAAAAGCCAGAAAGGAATAGTGTTAATTAAAGGATATGGTCTTTCATATTCTAGCACAAATGTAGTTATTTGTGCTTTTCTTACCAATACCTTTGTTTGCATGTAATTGTTGTACATTGATCTCCTCTTTTAATCAATGAACAAGCATGAAGTTCACTGCATTATTGCTATGAAATCTGTAATTTATTCAATAGAACAATGGCCTGAAATATTTGTTGTCTTTCTGTCAGTCAATATGCTTCATTTGAAAAGTCATTCTTTATCATTGACATGCTGAAAACCCCATAGTAGAATGTTGAAATGTGGACAAATAGAACCATTGCCAGAGTCTTCCAATACCTATTTCATATAAATCAGAAACAAAGAATCACCAAGGTTGGGAAACATCTTCAAGATCAAGTCCAACCATCAACCTGACACATCACCAGCTCCACGTCCCAGTTTGGTCACTTCCTCCTCATAACTCTTTTCTGGTCCTTCAGCAACTTCATTGCTCTTCTCCACACACACCCAAGCAACTCCATATTCTCCATGAAGCAGGAGGCTCAAAACTTACCAAAGTACTCAAGGTGCAGACTCCCCAGTACTGAAAACAGAAGTACAATCACCTCTCTTTCCCTGTTGTTCACACCATTTCTGGTGCCAGTCAGGTGGCCACTTGTTTTCTTGGCCACATGGCCAGTTCATGTTCAGCTGTCAACCAACACCCTCGTGTCTTTCTCAGGGAGACAGTTTATCAGCTGCCCTTCCCTAGGCCTATGAGGTGATAAGCATGAGGTTATGACTCAAGTACAAGACCCAGCACTTATCTTTGTTCACTGCCACATGTTTATATGTGGCCTGTCGATCTATCCATCTGCGAAGCCTTCCAACCCTCAAGCACATCAGCAGTCCAGCCTAACTTGTTATTGTCTGCAAACTCATTGGGAGTGTACTCAATCCCCTCACCCAGTCCATTGATAAAAGCATTAAACAAAACTGACCCCAAGACTGAGCTCTGGGGAATATCACTGGTGACCAGATGCCAACTGGATTTAACTCTACTCACTGTGGCTTAGGCTCAATCATCCAGCCAGTTCTCCATCCAACAAATTGTACACCTGTCCAAGCCATCAGTAGCTAACTTCTCCAAGAGAAAATTGTGGAAAATACTGTCAAACACTACTAAAATCCAGGTAAACCTCCTCATCTACTAAGCAGGTCATCTTGTTTTAGAACGAGATCAGGTCAGACAGATCCCACCATTCACAAACCCATGCTTGCTGCTTCAGATCACTCAGTTGTTCCATACACACCATGTGATGACAGAAGCCTCGAAGGACTACTTTGCTTTTTGAAAATGCTATGTTTTTCAATGAGCACAGTTCAGGTTATTTGTTTACTTGCTTTTGCATGTGCGTTTTGTTTTTTCAAAATGAGACACAATTTTCTAGCAAATTATCATTTTTTTAACTGACAAATGTTTATTTTGTTTTAGTTTTATTTTTTTTCAGTGTGATCTAACATAAAACAAATGAGATCAAAAAAAGTTTCAGGACAAAAGAAGGCAAGTAACGTTTCCCTTCTAAGGAGGAGGAAGAGGAAAAAAGCAAGGAGCCTATTAAATGTTAAGCTTCTTTCTTCTACCCCAAGGCAAGTGTCTCAAAAGAAAAGTCTGATTATTGATAAAGACAGCCAGAGAAGTCTGTATTATAACTCAACTGGGCTAAAAATTCTACTAGGAGATTATTTTATTTGGGGGGTGTTGGTTGATCAATTTCCTTTGAAGGATTTCCATTTTCTCATAGCCTTTAAGCTACAAGATATAAAATACAAAGAAATCCACAAATAATCCTCTTTGGTTTCTTGAGGTACGTTTCTGGTGGCACCTAGATTAAGCTCTCAGAAATCAAGCCAGGGAACACTTTTCTTTCCATCAACCATAGCTCTCTTACAAAACTCAAAAATAGCAATGGAAGAGTAGTGAGGTAAAGATCCCTTTTACTAATAACAGTATTTGTATTAATCTCAGGTAAGCCCGAGAGAACTCAATTAGCTATGTATTTGAAGGAATGTCTAACACAAAGTTTTACACAGAACTGGAGTTCTGCTGTGATAATGTAATCTCCCACAGAATGCAAAGCACAAAAGGCATTTCTAGCACTAAATGGAATATAAATTAAAAGCCCGTGTTCTTCACTTGTAACAGTTTAGTGTACCTATCAGTACAAAACATTTGCTGTAACATGTGTACATGTCATGATACATTTCCCAGAAGGATAACATGGCAGTCGGACAAATTCTAGGCACAGATCCTCAAACCGGAGCGTCAGGAGTGATTCATTATTATTAAATGCATCTTTTTGCAACATTCGTCTAAATTAAAGCTACCACCATGAAAGACATTGAGATCAAATACATCTTTGGTGAAATTTCCTTGACATCAGTAGAAGTCCTCTAGAGATTAACTGTAACTCAGTAGATGGGATTCTTCTGACAAACTTGTCAACTTAACTGCTTGTCATTTTCTTATTGGTGAATAATGATTACTCTTCACTTAGTGAATAATCTAAATATAACTATCTTGGAAAGAAACAAGCCTCTTACAGGTTTAAAATAGCTTTTACTGTACTAGATGGTATCCAGATTCTTTGTCTGAGAACACACAGTGGGATAGCAATCAATACAGAAAACCATAAATGTGATGTATCTCACTTTACCCGAATCACCAGAAGAAAAAAGGGATCTTGTCTAAGCTCCCTCTGCAATAAGTGCAGAGGACCATTCCTTCCAGTCTTTAGAGACAGATGGAAGTGTCAATCCCTTTTCACATTGCACACAACTAATTGAAAATATTATTTTAATTGTGCATAAAATTTAATTGGATCAAATGAGATGAAATTACTTGCACATGTGGGGAGTACATGCAAGCACATGTGACGGCGCATGAGGTACAGAGAAACCCTGGAGCTGCTCTTCTGCAGGAATTATTATGGACGTTTCTATTATGGTCCAAAATAGAGTCTGAAAAGTACATACAAAAGTGTGATATCTAAATAATTTGAAGCCCACAGAGCAGTCTCTTCCCAGTTGTATCAGGTAGATGACTGCTAAAAACAATAATCACAAAATATGAACCCATATGGAGATCTCTATCTGAGCTACAGACAGCCTGATTTTCAATACAGATCTAAACAAAACAAAATAGAAAAAGAAAGAAAGAAAGAAAGAAAGAAAGAAAGAAAGAAAGAAAGAAAGAAAGAAAGAAAGAAAGAAAGAAAAAACACTTAAGCATCTAAACTAAATGGAAATCAGCCCTGAAACCATGCACAGTGCAATTTGCTTTTATTTTTCAGGCCGAGATTTTTCCTTCCTCCTGTTGTTTGTGAGGTCAGTGTTCAAATGTTCAAAACCAGACAGCAGGCAGAATTTGCTGGAAAGGACATAGCAGGAGTTTAAAAGAACATACATCCAATCTCCTTTTATATGCCGTAGGTACTCCCTGCCAGCCCTCTCTCTCAGCGAGGATACCTGCATTAGGAAGTCATTAATCCGCATTAACATACAATAACTTTGGCTAAAAGGACCTCTGAAAGCCATCTGGCCCCCAACCTGACTCCTTCTTTTGCCCTCTCATTCAAAGTGGGCAGATTCCATTAATCCTTCTGGCTACCCATCACCACGCTTAGCAGTACTACTGTCCGCATGTCTGTAAAAAGGGTTTCAAGGACTGAGATTACAGCGGACATCCAAATCAAAGGTACATGAATGAGCAAGGATTTATGCATTAAGGTCATATCAAACTATTTCTCTGCCTAAAACCACTAGAATCATCACTTGTTCTTGCATTTTTGTTCTACTTAATCATCTAGTTTTCAAATTAACTTTCTATTAAGTGCCACATGTGTCAGTCTATCAGAAAACATGGACAGCTTCTCTTTCTATCTACATTTTCCCACAAAAATATACATAGTCTTAACGTCTCCTATTCTTGTGGTAGACACTGATTCTCATTGCTTTCTCCATAACGCTGATGACATTCACTTCTAAAACAGGGCTCCTAAGCACCATTAAATTCCAAAAGTTGATTCTGTCCAGGATACTTTCTTCTTGTATAGAGGAAGCTTGGTCTAAGTTTTGAAAATTGAAGCCCTGGGAACTGAGCATAAAACTTCACAGAACAGCACATATCTAATTTTCAGAGGTGGCTAATAGACTACACTTTGTGAAAAACAGACGCCTGTAAATTATGTCATTAGCACCCACACAAAACAGAGGCACCTAAAAACTATTTATTGCTTTCCAGAAAACCAAAACTTAGAGTCTATTTTAAGCTTTATTTACCTAATTTTAGATTAAATGCGCAGTATCCTCATAAATTAAAGATGCATTCCCTTCTTGAAATGCAGTCAGTTACAAAGGAAAGTATGCTAAAAGATACTTCAGGTGTCAAAACTGACTTTGATTTCGTCTATTAATCCTGGTGTTCTAACAACCACACTTTTCCATTTTTAAGAGGTGCTTTTCCCTGCTGCTTGCAGTAAGACCAATCAAACAACAGAAAAAGGAGCCACAGAGGAAAGTTTTGAGAGCAACCATACCAAAAGTTCTACCAAATCCATAAGCAAGTGAAAATAGATATGTTTTTCACCTTCATTTCAGTAATCCAACCGATGTAAACTTATTTTCTACAAAATTATTTAAAAATAAGAGCATTTCAACAGGAAGACTCTTTTTAACTGTGTGCTGATGAGAATTCATGCAAAAAATGGCAAAGTGTGAACTGAAGGGGAAAAAAGCTGCCTCTGTGTTGTCATTCTATTTCTTTTTTTCCTGCTGAATCAAGAGAATGCCTCCTATGCAACAGGCTCTACAAGGCAAGGGAAAATGTTTTTGCTTGGAAACTTCCATTACAATAAATCCACAGAAAATTACTAACTGCACAATTATAAACCATGATATTCAACAAAGGAAAATAATTTTTTGTTTTGATTTCAGGGTGACAGAGAAAAGCAGTTTGTAAAAACATACTTTTATTCAAACTGGGCCTTTGTGATCCAGAGGCACTGCAGTATTAACAGATTTATAGTCACATTTTTATAGACTCTTAGAAAATAATTTTATTGAATCGTTTGGGTATCTAAAGCAGTACATACAGACATTCCTCTACCATCCTATTTTATTTACTGGTATCCTCTCAGAGAATGTTCCAAGTCTGAATACTAAGCACGTCTAATATCCAGATGCAAAAACAAGCACTCTTGACTTGCTCTGCTGGTCAAGAGCATTCCCAAGCTAAATAAGGCACTAAATCAGAAGGTTGTTACTGCAGCCAAGAAGGAAAAAATAAAAAAATAAAAATAAAAAGGAAGAAAGAGATAATAAAAGATGGGGAAAATTAGCAAGACACTGTCTTTGTACAAACCTTCATGAGGAAAAAAAGACAGCATCTTACACTGAACACTGTTGTGCAACACTGGAATAGGGAATAGCTCTTTTGTCACCAGCTGTCTATACAAACATTGTTAAGCAGCCTCTTTCACCTTTTCTGCAGTAGATGCAGACGAATGTTTGAGACTCTTATAATAGATTTTTTCTAAAATTAAAATATCCTGTCTACGTAAATGCAGATCATTACTGAAGTTACATATACCAGAGCAAAGGTGGCAAGAGCACATGCATGCCGGGTTTGTGGCACCTTTGCTTACTGCAGGCAGTATTTCTGCACTGACAGAGGAGAGCTCCAGCCACTGCTTCAGCTGCATCTTTCTAACAGTCCTCAGATCTCATCGTGATCTCGTTATGAAATCGTACACTCCTTCTACTCATTAGGGAAAAGGCACCCAGCTTATTTACCAAGAAATGGGCATCTCTCATAACGTCTGGAATTTGGCATCAGTACTGTGCCCTCCCTGTCTGGAAGCAGAGCTTGTGAGCAAGTTAACTCCTCTTTTACAACTCTTTTGGCCTGGCAGCTGGTTTGCTGGCTCTAAGGAATGATCAGAGTGAACTAATATGTAGACAACATGGATCCTGGTAAGTTTTGACCTACACATGAGCCTAAAAGTCCAGGTAATGTGACTGTACAGACTGCCAGAATGTTACTGTGGAATACTGCAGTTCAGACTCCAGAGCTCTCTTAAAAAGAATAATAAATTAGTTTAAAGAATTCAGAAAAAGACATAAAAGAATGTTTAGACTGGGACAATATCTTACAGTGAGAGACTGAAGACGTGAGTCAGACTGGGACAATGTCTTACAACGAGAGACTAAAGGCATCTGAGTCATTTAGTCTTACATAAGAGATGGTTAAAAAAAAAAATTGATCATAATTTCCCAGCATGAGCACATGAAAGGATTTTGACACTGGATGACCCTTGCACCTACCCAGAAAAATCCTCATGAGATTAAATATTTGGTAGCTGTAACCAAGCAAACCCAGACTTCTAATAAGGTATCCATTGCTATGAGTGAGGAAGCCAACCACTGGAAACCTCAAGTGGGTGATATCAGGGGTTGTGTACTCTTTGTCTCCCATATCAGATCTACTTTTTTTTTTATTTTAATTTTTTTTTTTTTTTTTTTGTCTTAGGTTCACATTGATGCTCAGATAGGAAGATTCAGAAACCTCTGACTGAGATTCTTCAGCTTGGCAGATGTCTCTTCTGCCCTTAAAACCCACTGTCTATAGACAAGATG
Source organism: Gallus gallus (assembly GCF_016699485.2). Classification (NCBI taxonomy): domain Eukaryota; kingdom Metazoa; phylum Chordata; class Aves; order Galliformes; family Phasianidae; genus Gallus; species Gallus gallus. Next base: position 61,245,610 of record NC_052532.1, on the reverse strand, counting down.
TCTATAGACCAAGGATGGTAGGAAACATAAGACTATTACGACGATATTTAAAATACACCACTTTGAAATTTCTCAGTAAAATGATGCCTTTTGCAGCATATCAAGGCCTGTAATGGGATAAATCCAACATTTTCACACATGCACCGGAGATCCCCTCTGCTGTCCTGATTTCAAGTTATTTGCAGCACAATGGCTTAATCAGAAAACTGGTGTTACAAAAACAGTTACGCTATTTTAAGCAAATCACTCCCACTTAAATCTATGCATTTCCTGAGACATTCTCTTGTCTCAAGTTTTGAGTCATTGTATCGTTACAAAGCATTGGCAGTAAAAGAACATTCAAAAGCAAATGGTGAAATGATGACAGAAAACATTACAGACAATCCCGTGCAGAATTACAGAAGCTACCCATAGAGGCGCAGCATATGTTTTTGATTTCTATAGAAAGTTCAAACTGGAAGCCGTGATCAGGAAATACTATGGGTTTTTTATTATTATCTGTGGGAAAGTCCCCTTTACTTCTCATTTTCAGATCTGAAATAATTTAAAAAAAAAAAAGCGATGATTTTATAAGCACCTCACAAGTCAGAGCTTATCTCAAAAAAAAAGGCAGGCATCACTTTAGACTGGTCTGCTCCTCTTTGGATGACAAACACTGCGAGCAGAATATCCTGGTGATGCTCTTCAGGAAGTTGCATTGGTTCCTTCACATATTGCTGCTGCTGCCAGAGCAAGGCAGGTGAATCCCGAAAGGTTATATATGCTTTGAGATATTAAAATATCACAAAGATTTGGGGAAAAAAGCATGTGTGCTACATTTATTTAGAGGGAAACAAATAAAAAGCTTGCCCTGCCAAGACAGGTCAACATCTTCTCCTGATATCCACAGAACGACATCTTTTTCCATTCCTCCTTTGGATGTATCCTGGATGGATGGCGGCTTTCCCTCTAGTTGAAGTCATGGACCCAGCACACTTTGCAGAGTACTCCAGGCTCAGGTAGAAGCGTGTTTGCCAGCAGTACATCAATAAGCCCAAATGAATTCTGTGCCTTAATTTACCTTCCCTTTGGGATCCTGTTACTGTATAAGTTTACAAAAGCTCAAAAATGGCACTTGAAGAGGTAGGCGTGCTGTATTCGTTCACCCAAAAACACAAAGCCCATAGACTGAAGAGTTAAACTCTCTACATTGCCATTACCTAACTGTTAATATTTCCTTGTAAATTTTGTGCATTCCAGTCAGCCCAGCTAACCGCACTCACTAGCTAGGAGAAGCAGATTGAACCGATTACGGCACCGCTCCTCTGATGTCGTGTCTTCTGGCATGCTGTCATCCCTCACTCACACTGCCTGGAAAGTCCCATCTCCTTCCCGAGGCTACTGACTGTGTGCTCACTGTATTCTCCACTCCTAAACACAGCCTTAGGAAAATTGAATCTTTCTCACCCCAGATGGGGACTGTGATATTCCTCAAGAATATCTCAGAGACAGTAGATTCCTCAAGAAACAGCTCCCGTGGATTTCCAAGAGGGATTTTCCCTGAGTTACTCTTTTTCTACTCAAACTCTGCTTTAACCACCTCTTTCATTTTGTAGCATGCATTCAGGCAGAAAATATACATTTAATATAGTTGCATTCAGGCAGGTCAGCTAAAAGACAGGTGATATCAAAACATACCGTAGGCATATAACTCCTTTCTCCAACTATGCTTTTGCTGTTGACAACCAAAATTAGAAGTCAACACACAAGCTGAAGGTGGAATTCATTTCACTGGTTCTTGCAATCTAAAACCTGGCACTCATTCTAACAATCATTAATAGCTCTCTGTGTAGAGAAGGTACAGCTAAGTAACTCCAAGAGGGCACTCCCCTCATCCAATCTCAAACATCTGTAAGGTTCTGTGGCCATGGCTGCCTTCCTCTCCACTACCTCTATTTGGATTCTAAATGATAAATTAGATGAACACCTGCAGTGAGGTTGAGTGAAACCTATGAGAAATTATTAGTTTCAGGCTATGAGGCATGACAGTTTGAAAGTGTGTCCCTAAAAGCCTTTATTGTACATCTGCAGACCCTCTGGACTGAAGGTCTTTGTATTGTAAGGCAACTTGGATTACAGGGATCAAAGCCCATCTCACTCTTCTTTCAAATCATCTGATTTCTTTTCAGATCTTTCATAACTGCTCCATTCCAGTCAGTCACTTACTCTTGCCCACTAAGTGGATTACATATACACACATATGTCTAAATGAAATGTTCTAGTGGTTTCAGAGCAGAGATGTTTCTCCTGCTGTTTGAAAACAAAAAACACAAATGCCTTACGACACACGCTTCAAAAATGGCAGACAAAACCAGAACTGCTTGTGTAGTTGGATTGCTATTCAAGCCCCACTGGTGCCTACTGATAAGTGAGTGCACTGCTGGAAGGAAAAGAGAAGCAGAATTCAGTGACAGATTGAGAGGGAATGGCCTCAGGTTGTGCCAGGGGAGGTTCAGGAAGGATATTAGAAAAAGCTTCTTCTCCAAAAGAGCAGTCAGGTGCTGGAACAGGCTGCCCAGGGAAGTGGTGGAGTCACCATCCTGGGAGGTGTTCAAGAAATGTTTAGATGTTATACTAAGAAACGTGGTTTAGTAGGCAGTGTTGGTGGTAGGTGGACAGTTGGACTGGATGATCTTAGAGGTCTTTTCCAACCTTAATGATTCTATGACTCTAAGATAATTCATTTTATCCATTAGCATCTAATCTTCTGTGTGCCCACCATGTTCAGCTTCTGGAGAGAGACCAGAGAGCAGCCCCCTTTTCTGTCAAGATTTGCATGTGTTCATGGTGGTATCTACATTCAAGAGAAACACTTGATTTATGCAACTTGCATCCATCAGTGAAACAACACGTGAGCTGATAAAGTTCAAAACTCACACCAAGGTCTCTGAACAGACTTTTCATAAATCTGATGCTCTCTGACCATGTATTCCAAACCTGCCAGTTTTTTCTGTTTACCTTTGTTTATCTTAAAAGATACAGGTCTCCTTCTATGACCATTACATTTCCTAACTATGAAACTTCTGATCAGCAGAAAAAAAAAAAAAGATTGTAAGTACACAGAAGAGAATCCTCTTCATATCCTAATGTGCAAGAGTCACTTGCCAAAGTTAAGACTACCCAGAATATTTGGTATTTAGCTGCAGGCAGATGAGCATGCTGGGGTCTACATCCTGGCCCTGTACTCATCTGGAGCAGTAAACCAGCAGTACTGCCTTTCTGGCCACACCAGAAGGATTACACCTGCTTGTGCAATCAGGAAGAATGGAGCAGGAGCTGCCCTCCCTGACTTGCATCCCAGTGGATGGATCGAGCTCTCTGCAATTGCCATGCTGGCATCTGTTCCAGGCTTGATGATAGCAGTTAAAACACTCAGCTTCATAACACTCATTTCATTAAAATTAAAAACCATTTTAATTTCTTCACCTGCATCTCCCCAAGTAATATTTCCACATAAGAACACACTCGCAGCAGAGTTTATAAAGAAGAAGAAAATAAATTTTTGAAGCCCATTGGCCTGGCAAGTTGAGAAGTGTAATAGAATATTTAACATACAGGAGATGTACATACTACAGGGACCATGACCGTGTAAATATGTAAAGACAGATAGATAACTTTAAAGGAAAAACATTCTCTGTCAGCCTTACAAAAGGAAAGAAGTATAGCCTTTCTGGAAGTCTACATCCAAACATAAAAATAAATTGAAATACAGACTGATCCCCTAAACGTCCATACTCTAGACTTTACATTAATCTCCCAAATGGCGCTTGACAATCTGTCAAATCTCTCTGTTTGGTGTTTTGTAGCTGAAGGACCGGGTCTAGATACTTTTTATCACTGTCATTCCAACAACTAACCACATAAACTAGAGGTTTAAGTCCCAAGATGACAAGTGGGGCTTTTCATCCCCTACAGTAATTCTATCCTCTAAGTATCTTAAAGTTGTATTTCAAAATTGTATTGCAGTGCTGACATAGGAAGATGATTAACTCCTGCCCTCTGGTATTTGTAGGATGGGCTCCATGTAGAATTTCCCCATTCATATTTCTCCTAAATTGTGTATCCATATGCATTTGTGCCCAAATGCTTAGCAATTTGCAGCCACATTCACCTCTGTATTGTATGTAGGGACGTTCTCCATGATAAACCCTCTTAAAGGACAATGGACAAAACCTCAAAAATGCATATCCCAAAATAAAAATAAAGGGTGTTCTTATAAATATGAGCAAAATCAAAGCAAACCAAAGATAACAGAGGCTCTCAACAAGAACACTAGGTACTAAAAAAAGAACTGATAGAAAACTGTGGACTCAAATGTACCACCAAATTCGAAAGAAAACTTTGCCCTTATTTCAGGACAAGCTTTGCATTAAGTTAGTGGGACAAACACCATTCAAATATGTACTGACAGAAATATTGTGAGTAACTCACACAGCAAATTAAACACACTTAAGAAAATGTCTAAGCAGAGTCTTTCATAAGAAATGGTGGAAACAGCATTATAACCATTAAAAATGTTTTCAAGCGTTGGATTTCTCATATTTTAAAATCTGATTCTTTTTTAAGTGATTCAGGTCTGATCACAGGCTTAGATACTTTCCTGTAGATGCTGTCAAGCACCTGTAGAGCTCCATGGCCAACTCTTCTGAAGCTTGATATCTAACTTTTTGGGGTTAGTTTTAAACCACTTGAATAAATTTAAACCACTTGAGTTGCCTTTAGGAACTGCCAGTAGCAGTACCTCTAATTGTTTTCTGACTGACTTCCTGGCATACTACATAGCAGCTTTTATCACTGCATATGAACTAAGACACAAGTTTTCACGTTCTTTCTTGACACCCTTTGCTTTAAAGCAAACAAAAGCCTTCAAATCATATTCAGCTCATTCTTTCACTCTCATTTCTGACTTTTGCTGTAATGGCCAAATCAACTGTCTGTATTCCTGTCCCAACTATGCCATTGCATTTGTACTCAAAAGCTAACTAAAAATTGATGTAACTCTCGTATCACAATGTAAATCCAAACACCAAATAAATAATTAAGCTTCAATACAGTCCCTCCTGAGCTTCACGCAAATGTGGGATTCTCCCATATCTGATTTAATCAATAAGCTCTACTATATTTAACAGATAATCAATCAATGCCCTTCAAAGAAAACCACAGAGAAATGTGCATGAGAACTCAGCACTGAACTACTTAGTGCAAGACCAGCACGTCCCAAACACCTGTGAGCAGTAACAAACACTTTGCATTTACAGGATTTGTGCAACTGAGCCAAAGCCAGTGAGATCCTACCTGGCAGACAGAAGATATTACAGTGGTATCACTCAAGCAGTTCACTAGTCCAAGAACTCAGTTTCAACACTGTCTGCACCAAATCTGTTTGCCTGTAAATCTCAGGTTTCTCACTTAAATTCTTAATTGAGGTGAAAGTGATGTAGAATGCCATATAATCCACTTTTACCTATTGCTCCTTTACAGTCCCTTTGAAATCACAATTAAACCAACTGGTCCCAATTTTCAGTGAATAAATGTATTCTCATCCTCTGGAAGACATCAGACAAATCTAAACTACACCTGAAGACACGGTGTGCACATGCACAATTCATAGGCCAGCAATAGTAGGCGATTTAAGTACCACATGAGAAGTGCAGCAGACAGGCTAAGTTTCTTCCGCACACAAAAGTCTGTTTGTTCACCAATCAGGAAAGCAATTAATTCTATGAATTTCCTCTGTTTTCTTAGTAGCATTTTGGCTTGTTTGACTTGATTTGCTAACTTTGCAGTCAATATGTTGAAACAGATCACTCAACAAAATCTAAATTTCTAATATTTTCATATAGGTTCTGCATGGAAGCTGCGGTCTGTTGTGAACCACATGAAAGCAACAGCATTGAAATCACAGTAAAGTTTGAGATTGCACATCAGTCTCAACTTCTGCCTTCCTGACATTTGTCAATCTGTATCAGATTTAAAATTCAACATACTATGAATTTATATATGTGCAACCTTTTTTTTTCTCAGTATATTCAACAAACATCAGTCTTACTTCTTGAATTCGCCTGGCTTCTGTTGCCTCTCACACAGCCCATTGTAGTCTTTGTATATCTAAAATTCATGAAACTGACTGCTAACAGCTATATTATTTAAGACAAGTTTCAATTTCAGGATTATTATTCTTGTCAATAATGCATGAAGCAGAATATAGCTGATACCTAACATAGCTGGACTGACTCACAATAAGAGAGACACAAGTAGTCTCTTTGTACATTCAACATCTTATTTCATCTGACTAAAAGTGTTTGAGAAACATCTAATGTACCAAAAATGCATATTATTATGTTTTTTAATGGATGAATCTTAAGAAGTGTTACATCCAACCAGAAATACTGAAGAACTGCAGTCTTTCTTCCTCCTTTGGAATAAAGGATCTGAAATGTGATCACTAACACGAATTTGTTCCTACAATGCCTGTAGGAAGAAATGTTGAGTTAATTACTCAATTAGAGCATATTTACTTTGTAATTATAATGTCATGTTCAGTCATATTTAATTGTTTTTTCCAAAATACCCAAAGGCAACCATCCACAACATGGGCTGAAGACCTGAGAATTTTAAGACAAATAACAAAGCCATTAGAGAAGCGTACTTTTAACATACAATAAAGCGTCCATTAAGGTTGGATGGGTCTCAGATAATAACCTCCTTAAAACAATTAATTATAAGATTTATGTATAAGATGCAGACAAAATTCCCACGGGATTAGCCAGATTTTTATTCTCATTTCTGGGCCTAGTTTGAAAGTCATTAAGTCTCCAGTCACCCTTAAGAACGATTTTAATTTAATCTTCTGTCTTTTACCATCAGAACAGATTTTCCCTCCCTCATATCTGTGCTAAGTGTGTTGGTGACCAGTTGAGCAGATGATGAATCCTGAGGATTTTCTTCCCCTCCTTAAAGGTACCAAGATAAATAACCCTTTTTTCCCCTCCCATTCATACAAAGCTTAACTAATATTCTGATAACTCCCCATAACTGTTGAAGGAAACCCAACTTCCTGGCCACTTTTTGTGGATTCTGAATGCTTCAGCTGCTCAGACAGCCCCTGAGATTTAGAACGTAATACTGAGACTAAACACACATATATGGAAAATTGTAGAAGTGACCTACCAAGATCCAGCAAATATATAATCTTTGAATTCCTGTAAAAGCTTCTAACATCCCATAGAACATACATCAACATTTATCTCAATTCTCTTTAGTCAGCAGGGGAAAAGAAGCCTAAACAGGAGTTATAACCCTAATCCTTTTTTACAGTCATCGCTTCCATAGTGATTTTATGTGTTGGTATGTATATCCGTAGAGCAAGTAGTTAGGTTCAGCTGAATGTTTGCAAATTATAGCAGAATTCAACTATTGACCTGGTGCATTAACAAGCCCTGGAACATTAAAGTGAACTATTTATAGATTTCTACTGCCTCATCAGTGTTTGCGCTGGTCACTGTCTCTATCCAGTTCTGAGTGAAAGCTATTCTAGCATAGCACAGGAAAACAACCCATTATAAACTCAGTGATTGAAACTCCAGGCTTGTCTCACCTCACCTGTAAACTCTGATTATATATTATTTCTGGCCCCCAAAAAACCAAAAGCAAAATACCAGCCCACAACCCACTCAGAAACCAGGGTAAGGCACTGAGGCAAGGACCCCTCAAGTCCTCCATCTCAAAGATTCAACAAGTGGTCACAAGGTCTGGTTAAACACAGAAACGTGGTCACAATTTAGCTATTGGCTGGTGCATGTAACTTAGTTCTCAAAATATACAAATTTAAATATAGATTTAAACACATAGACTTCAAAAATCTTTTACCATTAGTGCAGCTTAATACTGAGGTTGGCTGTCTAAAGAGTTCATGGAGATGTCCAGAACTTGGCTGGATGTGGCCCTGAACAACCTCATCAAATTACACCTGTTCTGAGCAGTGTTGATCCATCTGGCCTCTGGAAGTCCCTTTCATCCTTCATCGTGATTTTATTTAACCCCCTACTCCTTAGAAACACAGTTCTTTGCTATGAGATGTGTACCAGTGAGAACAGTGTCTCAAAACGATCTGGGAAAGATGATGGAACAGGTGATGTATACAGAACAGTTTCAAAGCCATTCCCAGCAGCATCTCCTCAATTTAAGATTCTCTTGAGTACAAATGAACCTAATAATTCACCTTCCTATCAGGACAAGTCATGATGTGACAAAATAAAGTCAAAATCTGATTCTACAGAGTCTTCTGTTACCATTTACCCTACATATACTGATATTTTCTCAATGTTTTTTTTTTTTTTCCCCACTGCCAATGGACCATCAAATTCAAGAATCCAAACTGTACAATCTATTAAATTTGTACTTAGGTTTCTGGCAGAAAATCAGCTAGGCCTTCTGTTCCGGAAATCTCTGTACACGGTATAGAGACAACTGTGCTCTTTCAGCTGGAAGAGGCCTACCCCAATCCCTCTCAAGTTCTTAACAAGGTTTACATTACTATCACTGGTTTCTGTCAGCTTCCATGGATGGGGCATAGAATTTCAAGGATTCTTTTGGACAAAGATTTATGTATACCATCGACTACACCATCATTTATTCCAGTAAAGCCTTACAAGATATGTCGTAGTAGGTACTCATACAACCAGAAGTCATCATCATTGTATTTCAGAGTTCCCAGCAAGACCAATTTACCACCTAAAACTGACGCTGACAGCTGCAACATGCCTGCTCTCTGACACAAGCATAGAACGTCCATCACCTATGCCCTCTTCCATTAAAATATATATCTATACATTTAAATTTTCAAATCTCACACATACACAAAAGGAAGGGGGGAATATCCTCAAGAAGCGTAAGCATGAAGTGTTTTGTTGACTCCAATATAGTCAAAATCATCTAAAAGTGGTAAGTGTTCCATTTTTCTGACTTCAATTTGTTAAAGTGACAAGAAAAAGTAATGTTATGTTAGGTAGTAGATGAACTATACCAAAAGGAAAACAACTCAGGGGTAATCAATAAGTCTGAATGCTTAATATTGTCTTCTTCTCTTATAATTAATGATTCTGAAATAACAATAAGCATTTTAATTAATAAACTCTCTCAAATCCATCTTATTCCTACTATCTAACTAAAAAATACAGTCTTTCAGATAAATGAAAACACATTGGGTTGGACTGCAGTCTGAAGAAAAGGGAGACAGCTGAGCCTTTTAACGACATTATGTTTTGTAAAGCATATATCTGCCATTGGTAAAAGCTTTTCTCAGTGTTGATCTGATTTGTTGTTTTCAATAATTTAAGAGAGACTTTTACTGCACATAGTCACATCTGCTAATGTTGGTTGATAGCCAATAAATTTAGAGGAGCCACTTGCATGGAGATCTTGTTTTTGCTATTCCTGAACTTCAAGGTAGTGTGTTCCTTAAATTAATCCCCAGAAAGGGTTAAGTGAGACAGTTCCTAACAAATCAAATGGCAAATTGATGTTCTCAGCTGGCCTGTAGAAGTGACAAGTAGCACACACGCACACCCACAAAAAGTAAAGGCAGAAGCAATTGCCATTCAGATAAATGCTGCTTTAAATATGTATGTAGACTCATTTCCCACAAAACTGAAAGAAAATGAGAAAACCTAAACATAGATGATAATATTGAAGTTATACTGCAAGTTGATCAACTGAAATGTTTTGAGAAAACAAACACACACACACACACACAGAGAGAAAAAAAAAGAATAGATGAGGACAAATAATGCAAATTAAATATCTCGGTAGAATAAATTCATTCCACACAACAAGGGTGCGCCAGGTCTGCTGCAGAGGATTATAAAGATGTAACCCCCAAAACTGATTGCAGAGCAGATAAGCAATCACAGGTAGGGGGGAGGGGGTCATAATGGCGGACAGGTTACTGAGAGCACCGGTGAGGCCTTTTCAAGTAGGTGGTTGTGATGGGAGAAACTCAACCTACGGGAGAACCTGTCCAAGGCAACACTTGCATTGCGACCCGGCCCAACTCAGCCTGTGGGACTAGTGATCGTTTCAAAGAAAATCTATAAAAAGTACAGATTTCAAATGCCAGGCTTTTAGCAGATACTTAAATACTCCTTTAAAGGACAGGAGTGTTGAAATGGATGAAATCACTTAAACGCTTTTCTGAAGGCTCTACCTTAACTTTCTCAGTGTGGTGGACTTTATTATGCAGAATACTTAAGTACTGATCTTTAACATTACTTTATTTTTATACGTGCTGCCATTCCATATCATATTGAACCAGACACTGAGCACACAGAATGTTTTGAGTACTTTGAGGTAGAAGATCATGCTTTATAAATACCAGCAATTATCGTTAAGTCAGTGGGGTTGGAATTTTAGTGCGTCATTTTCAAACAGTGATTCAGATTTTTCCCCCAACCCTAAGATAAGCTGTCTCACACTGATCGCCAGTATGCTTTATGCCCCACATCTACAGCCCACTGTGACAAATCCTTACAGCCGAACAAGACGACAACAGGAACGCTCCGAGCTGAAGATTCCATTTGCTCCTCTGATCCCTTTGCTGCCATGGGAAGAGCATCGTCTCTGCATGTCAAAGCACTGCCCCACGGAAATGAAGGGGATAAAATTGGTGTTCCGAAAGCAGAGCGGATAATCACAGCAAACATCCAGTAAATTCTAGTCCCCTACCTATGAGGGTTTTGCCTTGTGGCACAGCGTGAGTCAGATTTCAGCCCTTAAATTGAAATCAGCAATGAAGTGAAGTGTCCACAATCACTGGTGTATTTATACCTGGGAAGTTAAGGGGAATATCTGTGGATCCGACCCTCAGCTCAGGTCAGAAGATGCATTGGAAATGCATTAGGGAGTACACGTGTGACTCGACCCTCTCCCCATCAACAGGCTCCTGACAAATAAAGGCGATGCTAATTAGCTCCTAATTGAACCAATACGAAAGATACAAGGACTATGAGAAGAGTGTCTTACAGAGAAAGATTTCAAGAACAAAATGTTGCAGGTTAGGAAAGGAGGTTGCCAGAAGACCTAATTACGGCTGACAGATACCTGAGGGGGTTCTTTTTACCATCAGCAGGTAGAAATCTGTCCGAAATACGCAATAAGGACAAAGCCCAAAGGCATTAGCTGACACGGGAGGAAGGGCAGCTCGGAGGCGCTGCCACAAGCGGCTCCACCAGTCGGAGGACCGTCGCTATATGGAACACGCGACCTACCGGGGCTCCTTCGCTCCCAGCGAGCGCGGCTCGGAGAGCTCCGTGCCGCCGTCCCCGGGCGCAGCTCGGGTGCCGCAGCCCCGCGGTGCCCCGCACCCGGCTCGGCGGCCCTGCACCGCCACCTCCTGGGGGCGGCGGGAGCGGCCCCTCCCGGCCCCGCGGCTCCCACCGCAGCTCCCCGGCAGCGGGAGCGGGAGCAAAAGCAGAGGCCGGCGGGCCGCAGCGGGACGCTCCCACCGGGCTCGGGCTGCAGCACCGAGGGCCAGGTTGACTCATCGCTCGCCCTCCCCTGGGAGGGCTGGGAAACATGATGTTGCAAACCGATTTTCCATTTCACGGTACGAGGGCAGATTTTCAAAGCTCCCGTTAAAGATGCCCGTCTAGGGTTACGGCGAGTCCCACATGTGCATTAGACGGGATGGAGGCCGCTTTGAAAGCTCTTTTCTGCCGCTCGTTGGGTGGTTTTTAGGATTTAGGGTTTGTTTTTCACATTTCCCAGAGAAACACGTATTCTGCGGTCATAATGAATAATTGATTGTTATCATAACATAGTCCATTGTGCAGCAAAAATAAGCACTGAGAAGCATCTCAGCGGCGGCAGACAACGCTGCCACGCTGCCTTCTCTTTGTGTAACGTGACGCTGCACTGAAAGCGCTGCACCCTCAGATGTGCGCATCCGAAAAAATGAGAAAATTCTTACTTTGGGATGAACCATTTCCAGGGTACTGAGAGGCACTCAGAAGTGCGGAAGGAATAGATTGCGGACCCGCCCCAATTAGCAGACTGGCGGTCAGTGACGCCTTTTCAGACTCGGTTCCTGCTCTCCACGGCCCTCACCTCCTCACCGAGGGCCTCCAGCGCACCCCATGGATCTGCGTTGGGTAAGGCACCGCTGTCTTGTCTCCCGCACCGCACAGGCACTGAGCACACGCTGTTCCAGCAGACATGTGCAGAAAGCAGCAGCCAGCAGAGGCCTAGCCACGCTGCTCACCGCTCCGAGCAGACATAACAGCGTGGCTCGTGCTGGCAGTACCCGGAGCATCCATCCACCTTGCTGCCAGGAGCATCTCAGCTCAATCCTCCCTCATCTCCGAGCATCACCCCCGTGTCACGGCCCCAGGCTCGCCTTCCACTCCCGTGTTTAATCTCCACCTTGCAAGTGAGAAGCCGTGGTCGCTTTAATTACTCACTGCACATTGGTTTGCTGTGATCTCCTCGCCACCAGCTTCTCCTGACTACCGAGCAGTTTAACCTTTCGAGCACCGCTTGCACGAAACAAAAATAGATTGGAAATAAACGGCAGCCCGAGCACCGTGGGGAGGCAGAACTTTCTTCCACCTGGCCGGTTCTGTTTGCTTAGGAAGTTGCTCTTTCACCTGGCAGTAATGGCAATCCGCATCGAGAGACAGATGCAAAAGTGTTCCTCCAATTATATAATCACTGCAGCTGATAAGGAGGGAGCAGGATTTAGGTTGCCATAGCGTTGGCATATTGCTATGGAGGCTGAGCTCTCCGGCCACGTTATCAGCTCTGGCCCAGGAAGAGCAGCCCTATTATGCCCGCCGGATGCGTGTGCTTGGCAGGAGCACCCGGGATCAGGGGCTGCTTCTTCCCCTCCCACCTCACTGCCACAGAGCAGCTGAGGGGTGCTAGGCCTTGGGTTTTTTCATTTTAACCTCTATCTCTTTGTCAGGAGGGGGGAATACTCCCGATGAAACCCACTGCCACCCACGGCCAAAGGCTGCCCCGGCCCTAACGTACGTGCCCTGGCCTTTTGATGGGCGGGGGTCCTGCTGGGGTGGGGTGCGGGGTGGGAGGGGGAGGTCCCGCTTGGCTCGGGGCCCTGTTGGGAGGGAGACGTGCCGGCACCTCGCTCCGTCTGGCCGAGGGGAGGCAATGGCTCTGCCGCTCCGCAATATCGACGTGCGTGTGCGGGAGGGGAGGGGAGGAGAGGGGAGGGGTGGCCGCATGCAGGTAACGGAGAGCAGGAACTTCGGGGAAAGCGGAGCCGGGTGGGGCGGGGGAGGCTCCTGGAGTTGGGACAAACAAAGTTGCGCCCTGGGGACGGCCGGGAACGGCCGACACCGCCGGGCAGCGCGGCGCCGGTCGGTGCCCACGGTGCGGGCGATGCTCGGAGGGGCCGGGTGGGAAACGGTGCCCGAAGTAAAGCTCAACTTTCATTGCAGTGCGGCGCTCCCCGCCGTCTCCATTCTCCCGGGACGTGCGCGTGTAAATCCATGATTCCCCTTCCCCTCCCCTCGCGCGTGAGAGACGAGAAATAGCGCGGAGAAGGGAAGGGCTCCTCTCCCGGTGCCCGAGGAAGCCGTGCCCGGCCGGGGCGCGGAGGGCCGGGGAGGCATTAAGCGGCGCGGCCACCCGCCTCCCGGCGCGCCGATGTCCCCGTGCCACGGGGCAGCCCCGCGCCTCCGCTTCGCCTCCGGCCGCACCGCACGGCCGCTTCCCCTCCGAGCCCCCCTCCTCGGGAAGAAGGCGACGGCGACTCACGGCAACTTTTCCTCGCCCGCGGCCTCGCGACACACCCAGCCCCGGGGGCGCGGGGGGCTCCCGCAACGCCCCCGCCCGGGGTGTCCGCCTGCCCCGCGGGGACGCGCTGCCGGGGCCGTCCCCTCCGGCCCCCGCGGAGCCGAGGGCGGACAAAGGCTGCGGGAGAGAATGGTCGCCGGCTCCTCCGGGGCGAAGCTCGGGCTTACCTTGATGGTTTTCCTCGGGAATGTACATCCTCTTGTTTTCATTGACCATTTAAAACGAGTCCAGATTAATCCCTCCGCAAATCGGCTCGGTGAAATTCGAGGAAGAGTGGAGCTGCAGAATTTCCCCTTTGATTATTACCTGATTCCCATTATTGCATCAAACACCAAAAACTGATCCTTTCCACTACTGCCTCCTTTAGTGAAATTGCAATGCATCCTCAGTACATCCGGGCCCCTTCCAAGAATTTAGCACAGCACCTCTGGCTGTTAAACCATAAAAAAGAACGAGAAGGGGGGAAACGCGAGAGAGAGGGCGAAAAAAAAAAAAAAAAGGAAAAGGAAGAACGGCGAAAAGCAAAAGCATCCAGGGCAAACCACGGAGGGTTAAACGTCTCTTTAAAATCCACCAACTACAAGAGCAAGAAAAGGAGGAGGAAAAAAGAAAAAAAAAAAAAAAAGATGTTCAAACGCTTCTGCTCCTCCTCTTCAAAGCCATTCGGAGCGCGTTGTGCTGGCAGGGAGCTGTTTCTGCAGAGGAAGAGAGCCCAGTCCCAGCCCCTCACTCCCTCCCCTCCCTCAGCGCTCGCTCCCCGCTGCCGCCTCTCTCCGCCGCCACGGCCGCACTGAACGCTTCCAGATGTTCCAGCTGCGGCGGCGGCGCGCAGCCCCCCGCGCACCGCTCTGCCAGCCGCCGGGCCGGCCGCTCGCTCGCAAAGTTTAACGCGCTCCGTGCCGTCACCGCGCCCGCCGGAGCCTCGGCACAGACATGACGTCAAGGAGAGGCGAGCCGGAGCCGGCCGCCTCGACAAGTGGGGGACAGCGGGGGGACAGCGGGGCCGGGGGGCGGCGCGGCGATGCGCGGCCACGCGGCGCCGCCGCGCTCCGGCCCCGCTCCGACCCGCGGGTTCGGCCTTGCGGTTCCGCACGGAGCGCGGCCGTGAGCGGAATGGCGAGGAGCGGGGCGGGCGGCGGGGGCTGCGGTGGCCCCGAACCGCGGCGGGGGAGGAGGAGGAGGAGGAGGAGGGAGCCGGGCTCGGTCGCGCGGCCGGGAGGATGCACAGATGTTTAAACAGATTAATCGAGCTCGGATTTGCCAAATCCTCGGTGGAAACGCCGAAGCGCTCCGCCGGTATCCCACCGCTCGCCTTAATTATCCCTGTCATTTGGCCCGCTCTAACTGAAGCCTCCGCAGAGAGCAGAAATGACTTCTTTCGAACGAAACGCGAACTGAATGCAGCCCGCGTTCCGCGGAGCTCCCCGAGCTGCCATGTTCAACGGAGTTCAACAATAGAAAACCGCCACAGCCCGAGAAGCCGACCCAGCCCGGCCGAGAGCCGCGTGGGGATGCCCGGCGCACCGCCGGCCCGTGCTGCCCGTGGCCCAGAGCTTCCATCGGACAGCCCGCGTGCGGAGCCTCGACAGCGGTTCTTCCCCTTCCCGGCCAGTGGTTTTCCATTCAAACGAGGAGAAGAGTGTTTCTATTCAAAATGCTTTGTAGTTGCTAATACCTGTACGAATGAATGAATTTAGAAGGAGCTCAGCGCCTTCCCCGCACGTGGATTCCAATGGGATTTATCAGCTATCCGTCTCTTTTTGAAGCCTCTTCCCCGCCACTTTCAGGTAGCTGTCCCTTGGATGAAACTCCAGATACAGTGGAAAGCGGCACCACCTAACAGCTTGAGCCAAAGCATCAACAAAGCACACCCGTTTGGAACTACAAGAGAAACTGGAATAGATGCGAAGCGCTTACCAAAGACTGGATGCAGCCAAAGCACTTGTCCTAAAGAAAGGCCATTGAGGTTTCTAATAACTACCGGTCATCCCCACTGCTGCCTTAGATGCTGTCCAAAAGGTAACTTGGCAAAAAACACGTTGCCATCGGCAGCACGTAGAGGTGCAGCTTTAGTTCTGAGTAAGGAGGAAGAGTCCCTCCGATCAATTAAACTCCTCTGTCCTCTATTTCTGGTTTTTCCTCTAATAATGTCACACGCACTTATTCCATTTCAGTTATGAGATCAAGCGAGATCACATCTAGAGGTTGAACGGTAATATATTAGCTTTCATATTCAATCCTTTCTCTTGTTAAGAAAGAAAAATTCTCCCTCCACCGTTATAAAAGGACAGCAAATCCTTCCCTGCCCAAACGCACTGTGTAAATATACATTTAATTTTTCTCCTCGCTAACAGAAATTCTTGCCATTTTGGATGGCGCTAATTCCATTTTCTCAAGCCATGAGTCAACCAAGAGTTGAATGATTCACCCTGGCATGGACATAATCTCTGGGGAAGTAATTAAGTGCACGCTGATCACTCTTGCACAGAAACCCAACACCGGTGGGGCAGCTGTTAATATATATATATATTTGCCCTTCTTGGGTCACACTCTCAGCTAGCTAAGGGTTTATGTACAGCATTAGTTAAACAGCCAACATCCACATAGCCGTGCTTTATGCCAGCTCACATCCGCACGCAGCCACATACACAAGCTGTCCCTGCCACCTACAGATCCTTCTCTCCAGTCCTTCTCCCTCTCTCTCTGCCAAGCTCCTCCAATGGGACGCAAGTTGGGCCGACTACCAAAAATCAAACGTAGAAAAAAATAGATCAAGAAACAAGAATATTAGCTGGCATTAATTTCTTCGGTATAAATAAAATCGTACTATAGCTCGTGGTTTCTTTATTCAGCATTTCTGATGCAAAGAATTTTCTATACGGAGAAGTGGAAGGGAACTGACGGTAGGAGAAAGCTGGAAAGATCCTGCTAATGAAGGACAATTGGGTGACATAACAGTGTCTGTTGTACCTTCCCCTAAAGCACTGCTATGTCAGAGTACGCTAAAAAGAAGTGCTTTGTAGAAACAGGTCTTCATGTGAGTACTGAAATTCACATTTAACAAGAATTCTCACAGGAGAGAACTCAAGGTGTTACTCTCTGCAGAAAATGGAAATAGTCAATTGGCTTCACGTTTGTTTCTTCCAGTACTTCTCACCTTCATTCCATTTTTTCTTAGAAGCAGTGCAGAAAGGGCTTTATTAGATTCCAGAGCAGCAGCTTGGAGATTTGTGCAAGGACAGCAACAGGCCTTCCCTGCACGGCCTCTGATCATTTACGTTCTGGGCTGGGACTTTCAAGGTAAAGCATACAGCCTAGGCTTTCTACTACCTTGAAGGACCGACGCTCTAAAAAGCCTTAAGGCCTTCTGATGGGGGAGAACATTCAGCCTTCTTCAGAGTGAGATCCCCATCCATGCAGCCCAAAGACGAGTGTACAAGTGAAATCTTAAAAAAACAAAACAAAAAAAAAAAAACCATGAAGTAATAGTTTGTTCAGGACAAAAAGAATTGGGATGATCTTAGTGCTTGCCTGATATGGCAGCCAGCAGATTGAAGGTAAGATGGAGACTGCAAAGATCAGACACAAGCGTATCTCACACCAAGCTCAATTTGTGCTCATTCCCTCCAAGCAGATGACCTACGTTGGACAAATTATCCCGTGTTCAGCCTTAGGCGAGCTCTAAAGAGGAGATACTTGTTTTCTAATCCACAGGAATGCTAAGAAGAGAAAAATTGTTCTGCAATCACTCTTGAGAACAATAGTAGAAAGCACCAAGACAGAGGTTTCTGAGAAGCAGCTATTTAAAGTTACAAAGTGTCAAAGATGATTTGTAGAGTGTGGAATATTAACATGCAACAGTCCATTCTGCATGTAAGGAATTTTTTGTTGTTGTTCTGTGTACAAGGCAGTACTCTCTACCTCCTACCCCGCCATATATAGAGTAGACTAGGCACAGCAGCTTCTTGAACATCCAGTATCAGAACCCATGTCCGTCTTCAGAAGAGAGATCACTTAAATAGGTTGTGGAGAACATCTCCTTGATTCAAAAAGGAAGAGTTCCCATCTTGTTGGTATATAGAGATGGGGCAAGAAATTAATGGGATGAAAACAGAGAAGAACATATCATAGCTCTGCACTGAATTATTTGTATAACTTACAAAATTATTTGGAGGGCTCTCTTAAGCAGTCTCAGTGCTTCTTAAACGATCTAGGGCTCTCATTGGGCCTACTGCATAAGCTACTTAGCTACACCATTGCAGTAGGTTATGCTCATGGTATTTTGGCAATTGTGCCTCGTGCTATAAAATAAGATAAATTATTCAAAAGTGGAAAAGAAATGTATTTATCCCCAGAAATAACATTAAGGTTCAAAATACAATTGTGAAATCTTTCTAGGGCCAATATAGAGAAACATTGGCAGAGATCTTCATTACCTTGCTACAAGTGATTTTTATCCCACAGATTTAAGGTTTCACACCTCCACCAATAGAGAATGCTTCCCATAAGAATTAGCACTTTCTTGCTCTGAAAACTATGGGATATTTTTGTCACCGATTTAAATAGATGGGATCTAAACACAGTGCAACCTTTGCACGAAGACCCTGACCTTCCTTTTCTCAAAGGTCAACATGTTAGTAATTCTGTTTTCTATCTAGTGTCTCTTTCCTTTGGAGCATTCAAACCTAAAATGGTTCGTCCTTGGTACATTAAAAGAATCATCATGGATGTATAACATAACACCCTTAACAACTTGTGTCACTTCTGACCACACTGCCTGATGGTATAATGGAAACACTGGGTGTTTCCCAGTGTTGTGTGACAACGCATTTATTGTAAATCAAACACTGATGGTGGCAAATTCTTCTCAAATATCATGTCTGCTTTGTTTAGAATCGTTCTCAAAGCTGCTTGTGATTCTTCTCAACTCCATGTCATCTAGAAATATATCTTCCTCTCCATTTGTCCTTCCTAACTGTTACTGAAAAAAAAAAAATCATGTTCACAACAATAATGAGCAGAGATTTCAAGAATGTTCTTTATTTGGCAGTTTTGCTTTAGTGGCTTAATTATAACTGGAACGTAAGTAACTGTTAGTCCTACCTAAAGGTATTCAAATTACGATCAGGAAGCTAGTGACCTCTCAAAACTAACAACTAGCTAAAACATGGGAAACTTCCTCAAGAAAAGAAAGAAATATGGGATGAAAGATAAAAGTAAGGTTTGTGATCAGGATTTATGGGTGATTTCATTTCTTAAAATCTGGAATGGTGCCATATGCAAATTTTACAGTCAGAAACACCAATTTTCAAACACAACTTGGAAAGCTTAGCCATGTTTTTCATGTTGAAATTTCAATCGTTCTCTTTTGTATGTACATTAAAATACCAACAAGCAACTACAAAAAGTTAGAATGAAAATGATGAGATTTATCAGGCTAATTGTAGAGTCTACTGAGGCCTAGTATTGGTAAACAACAGAAAATATTAGATCTGAAGGGGAAAAAGCAAAGAATGAAAAGTGACAAATGCATAGGAAAGTTGCTATTAATTAGGATAAGCTGTCATTAGACACAGAAGAGGGGTAAGTTAGATGAAACTGAGAACCTTTAAGTAGGTTTTGATTTTCCAGACTGCAGAATCTTCTAGAAAGTAAATAGGGTATCTGTAGGTATGTTTTTATTCAAATCATGCAAGCTAGCTCAGTTTCCAGCCGTAATCCATACAGATGATTTCAGTGGGTGGTGGCAGTAGTGATTTTTCAACTCCAATTGCAGAAATGAAAGAACTTGCCATTTATCGTTTTAAATAGGTGATTAGTCTTGAATGATTACTGGGTGGCACTGAATGAATTCATGGACAAATCTGAAGTGTAGCAGCAAACAAAATGCTTAAATACATTGAAACAACAAGAGACATTTATCCCAAGTAAAATGTAAATGCAATTATGCTTCTCAGGCTTGAGGAGAACTTGCGACAGTTTTCATGACCCTGTAGGTAAGATTCATTAGGCTGTGGTCATCATGGACATCTGGCCATAGCACTAATTAGCGCACTAAGTAAGGTCTAAGACAGAAGTAGTCTCTGTTCCTCCAAAATGGAAAAGGTCAGTTAGTAACAGTGCCACAAAAGCTGAAGGGAAAGTCTTGAACATAACAAGAACAGCTGCACTGATTCTATTTTGAAACATAAATCACTGGGTCTTCCCTATACTGGGAAATGTACAGCTAAAAAGAGGCTTATCATCAGCAATTCATTATAACTACTACAAATATATTTTTTTTAATGTCATCCTAAAATCATCAGTTAAACAAAACAAATGACCCAATAACATCTACAAGAGTATCCAGAATGAAAAATGAATTTTTAATCCAATCACTTCAGACTTTCACGCAAAAAAACATTCAAGCTGTTGGCAATTATATCTTCAATAATTGCCATTGCTTACACAACAAAAAAGAAAAAGATATTACCATTCTAATCCTTGAATGTTTCTCTACAAAATACTCAGGAATATGTAGAATGATAGAATCAAAGACTATCCCAAGTTGGAAGGGACCCATAGGGATCACTGAGTCCAACTCCTGGCTCCACACAGCACCACCAAAAAATACCTGTAACCAACTACCATACATAAACTGAGATCTATGGCAAGTACAAAGGAGGACTTTTTTACAGAGCACTGGATTTTTCAGAGAGTAAATTTATGCAAGCTGTTGAGGAATACTTTACAGTGACTAGAAAGATTGCAGGATGCTGGTATTTTGACACCACCGTGGATCTAATTATTAAACAGTGAAAACTACACAAAGTCAAAATAAGAAGACAAGAAAGAAATTACACTTAGTCAGTAAAAACGATTCCAGGTATAAAACCTATAAACCGATTGTGAAGAGAATCAAAGAATCACAGAATCATTAAGGTGGTGATCCAAACCATCACCACCACACCTGCTAAAACTTGTCCCTAAGTTCCACATCCACACGGTTCTTGAATACCTCCAGGGACGGTGACTCCACCACCTCCCTGGGCAGCCTGTGCCAATGCAGCACCACTCTTTCTGAGAAGAAATTCTTCCTAACATCCAACCTGAACCTCCACAAAAGAGGGGTGCAGGTGCAGGCTATAACACCAAATTCCTTCTTTTTGTCATTTGAAGCTGATTTTTGGAACTTCTGTATCTGCTTTATTAAACACAGAAAGTTACTGACAAACTCACAGAAGATGAGACTTTGGAATTCTGACAGATTTAAGAGGATGTATAATAATAATTTTAAAAATGATCTGAAAATTCATGGTCGTATGTGTCAAGCTGCAAGGAAAATGATTAAATTAATACATTAGTATAGGCAACTACTGTGCAACTATTGGCCTTACGTACATTGTCAAGCATTTCATTTTGTACAGTGGGTCAAGAAAGATCAACGGTCTACATTTGTTTAGTAAGTGAATCTGGTTATAATGCAATCTTTGTGGTGTTCTGGATTTTTTTCAAGGCTTTTTCTTTCCAACACAGATAAAATGACAACTCACCCTGCCATCAGCTTCTGTTTCAACTTGAGCACCTTTAACTCATGTAATCTTAAATCTGCTCTAAACCAGTTCTCCCACTGCATCCTGTTAGAATGACTGCTAATTGATTTTAGCTTATTCATGACCCTGTGGTCAATTCAAATGTGCACTAAGTTAAAGGTATCTTCCATACATAGCAATGTTAGATTTTTATCCCAGTTTCCAGAATTGTGATGGTTACAGATTATGCTCAGTCCAGGGTTATCTCAGTACTACCTAAGCCCTGCAATGAAGTACGCTAAAGCTTTTGTTTTCAAACCATTCTTGAAAACAAAACTGATTCCAATAGAATGCTCAGAATATCTCTCTTAATTCCCATAAAAATCATCATCGGAACGCCACAAACAAACAGTACATAGGCCATAAATGAATTGGTTAAATCATCGACTTCATAACTCCACATTCTACTCTGGTTCCATCTTAACTAACTGTTCTCCTAGGACATCCAGAAACTCATTAGTGGGACTTTATTAAAATGCTACAGAAGTTCTGTAAGTGTAAAACAAACTGTTTCAAAGTGCATCTTGTTGGAAAGATATTAAAAGCATCCTGGAAAGATTCCCAAATACTATATAAATTAAATCCTCCCCAACGTCATTGATTTGCTCTTGCACAGAATAGCTATTCAAATGGATTTAATTTTAACTTGCCTGTGTGGCTATCACTGTTCGTAAACCTCATGAGTGTGGCAGAATATTCCAGATACTTAGGTCAGTGTGTAATGTGTAGTCTCCTGAATGGATGTCCTTCAAGGTCTCCTTAGCTCCAGTGGAAGTCCAGTGGAACAGAAGCAGAAAAAATAGGTGGAGTGCCAAGCAGCTAAACTGAGAGCATTATTTGATGCGGGAGAAAACACCGTTAGGTAGGTTTTGAATCAACACAGTGCAAGAGAAGTTTGTTATACTCAGAGTTCCTCCAGAAAAAAAAACTGTCATTTCAGAATCTGAGAAAATGTTCTATTGTTATTTAAACTAACTCTCCAGCATGCAATCAGAAGAGTTTATTTATGTCTCCCCTTTCATTTCCTCCCATCTTTGCTAGAACATGTAGATGAGCAAAGTGAAACAAATAAACAACTCTTCTCTTAAGTCTTTACTTGCTCAGTAATTCCACATGTTCTGAAGGAAATATTTATATTTCCCCAGTATAAATAGTTAAGAGTTCTGTTATTTTATAATGCTATCAGATGTCTGCTCTAGTTTACGAGTTGCTTCTCAAGAACTGCATGAGACCAAGAATGGCCAAGTTAAGTTCCTAACACAAAACCAGCCAACCAAAAAAAAATCCTTGGGAAAAATAAAAAGTCTTTTTATTTT
The DNA here is from genome assembly GCF_016699485.2 of Gallus gallus. Classification (NCBI taxonomy): domain Eukaryota; kingdom Metazoa; phylum Chordata; class Aves; order Galliformes; family Phasianidae; genus Gallus; species Gallus gallus. The sequence goes on along the minus strand of NC_052532.1, from coordinate 61,222,875 downwards.
ATTTTATTTTTTTATTTTAATAAGAAAAAATAGGACTCAAAAGAGAATGGAAAGTTCATGTCAATCATATACATAGCAAGTATATGTAATTGCATCATAGCCTTGCCTTTACTTCTCCTTCCCACTCTGTGCTCCTCCTCTTTCTGCAGTTTTCTTAAATCAGAATAAATAGTAGTTGCACCTTATATATTTGTAAAGAATTCAGACCTCAATCCCGACTCAGATTTTTGAGCATTAAACCAATAATCTGATAAACTACAGTATGCTTACCACGGTAATCTTACTAACTAGGAGGAGGGGAGGGGGGGAGAGGAGAAGGGAGAGAAGGGAAGAGAATAAATGTCTGACTTGATACTGCACAAGGAATAAGTTGTGAAGAAAATAGAAATTGCTTTTTCTGCTTTGTTCTCCTGTTGCTTCCTTTTCAGATGTCCTTTATATCTCACACACTTGTGTTTTTATAAGACGGTTTGAGTCTCTTGACTTTAGAAGGACGTTAACCAAGTGAAAGCAAGATGAATATTTCAGGCCTAGCTCCTGAATGATGAAATCCCTGGAGAGGTCTCTCTCTCCACATCCTCAGTTTCTTTTTATAGGCTTCAAGAGCAAGGCAGAGCCGGGATCTTTACACCAGACACAAGGGGCAATGGTCATAGACTAACACACAGTATAGTCCAAATTGGCATTAAGAATTTTTTTTTACCCTTAGGTACTAGACCAGGTTTCATAAAGGGGCCATGGCATCTATATGGTTGAACTAGAGGAAACGTTAAGCAAGCTGGTGCCTGCTTTGAAAGGGAGTTTGGAGTAGGTGCCTTCCCGAGGACCCTTCCAACATGAACTGTTTCTATGATTGTGAATGGAAAAACTGCCATAATTTTTAGGAGGTGCTGCCGGTGTTTATTTTGTCACAATCAGTCTAAAATGCCCACTGAAATAGTATGATTCCAAAACAAGAACAAATGAAATAAAGTTCATTCACTTTCAAGTATCCCACCTTCCTTTAGTCTGGAGGGTACTTCTCTTGCATCAAAGAAACAAAGGCTCAAAATCTTACTCAGTCACATCTGTGTGGTCATGCAAATGGCTTAATCGTTCTGCTGTTTAACTGAGTAACTGTTAGACAGAAATAGGTTTGGCTTGGATTTTTTTTCCTTTTCAATCTCCTAGGAGAGTCTCTGACTCTTACAGTTACTGTATCATCTGCTGCCATCTGCAGAAACATGGCTTGAACTTTGGAGGAAGACAGGAAGGTGGAGCTATCAGTGATCTGAACCATCACCGGTCAGTCCATCCAAAAGGAAAAGTACGGTTTGCAAGATACAGATTGATTCCATCTAACGAGGCAGAAAATGAATATTTAAATGATACGGGACTACTATGTCCCTCTGATTCCATTTCTCTCTCATCCAAGTGCATAGTGCTTATAGCAACAGCTACCATGCACAACAGGGGCTGCTGGTTCTCACTGCAGCCTGAGGAAGGAGTCCTTATCAGCACAAGCACAACAGCAAAGCTAGCACACAGCAAATCCACAGTACATGGGATGCACAAAGAGTACCTGATTTAATATGACATGTGACCGTTGTTCTAACATGAATAGGCGTAGACTTGTGCCCAAGGGATGGACTGACAGATTTCACATTTTGAGCTTTATTTAGCTGTACGTTACTGTGCTGCTGCTTTGCAGCCTGACTGATGTCTAGAAGTGGAATGCATCAATTAGTTGAAGAAAGAAGCTAGAAGGGAAATTCTGCTCTCAAAGTGAGTGTATAGAAAAAGAATACTAAAGAAAAAACTGCATGGCCTAGTGACCCAAAGACATGCTAGTAAGATCTGACCACAGTCAGAAATGGCTGCGTCTATACTTACATCAATCTTCCTTTTTTTGCTATTCTAGTGTATCAGATAGCTTCAGTTTACCAGAAATAGATCTACAGAAATAGATCTATAACCATATATAAACAATTTTTTCTTCTCTGCTCCTCCAGTTTTAAAAAATCACTTTAAAATCGTGCAGCTATTTTTAATCCAGATTTTTGCAGTTTAACTGGCCTAACATATCAAAACAATGTAGTCATCAAGAGTGTTAGAAAGATAGAGTATCGACCCCACTATGGCAGATGGCATTACTGCCAAAATGGAAGCAGGCTGACGGCTGAGCCTGATCATTCATTGAAAGCTACACCATGCCCCAGCTTTCACACAGGAAGAGCACATGGCTTAAGCCAGAATCAGAATCCACATTAGTTTCCCTGTCCATGGGGAATCCATGTACTTTTCAAGAGAACTAAATATATATGTTTTCTCAGACCAATCCTATTTCCAGTGAAGTTGCTGAGCCTGACAAGATCTCACACAAAATTCTATGGATATATGTCAGTTTTACCAAGTTACTCCCAACTTACATTGTTATAAATGAGATCAAGAGCATATTTAGTCTTCAACGGAAGTTAAATCAAACCCATAAAGATACATCTGCACTTCAGCATTAAGCAAAATGGAAGCGATGAATCACACTCTTGCCCTAAGAGTGACACAGGGAAGTAATCAAATTGAGTTGATGTTCTGGCATAAGTAAGAATATATTCATGATTCCCCATGATCTTAGTTTCTCAGTCTTTGGGATGAAGCTCCCACAGTCTGCAGTAGCATCAAACCCAGTCACTAATAATATTCACAATGTCTTGCATCCAAAAAACTCCTGAGCATACAAAAAGTCGTTTAAAATCATTTTACCAGCCACAAAGATAGAAATGACATTTGAGTTGAAGCTTCATTTTGAATTAACATCACAGAGTACTTTGAAACATGAAGTGAAAAATACCTCGTGAAGTTATTTAGTTGTTATAAAAATTGTATCCGAACGTAATTATGAGAACAGGAAATTAACTTCGTCCTGTAAACTTTACTAAAATGTTCATTGAGATCTATAATACCATAAGTTAAGCTACCAGATATATGTTACAGTTGAAAGGTAGCATATTAGGCAGCACAGTGAAACCCAGAGCATACGGATTTGTTGGCTCAGTACTTATTCCAGAAGACGAATGCAATCCCACTCACTAGCTTTACTATACCCGATATCACCCTAGATCCTACTTTAAATCACATTTGATTAATAACTATAACCAATTCTACTTAGTTTGCAAGAGTAAAATTCCAGCTAATATGGCAAGTAGAGCAAGGAAAAGCTGGAGGATGCTAAAGTGGAGAACCAAGTTACAATGCCTATATAGCAGGTTAATTCTTTGAAAGTATTGCAAAGCATGGGCTAATTAATCTTTAGAGCATCCTTGAAGACAGTGAATAGACCTTGTTCCTTATGTTCAGATTCAACAAGACTAAATTGCAGGGATCTTGGAAACTGCCTGTAACAAAACCATCCTTACAAGGGTAAGATCAAATGCATTTTCAAATAAGCCCAGCATACCAGTTCAATAATGCGTTAGGAAATGAAAAGATGAGTAGGTGGTGGCCAGTAGCATTTTGACATGCAAACATTCCTCTCTGTATCCATAAATTACCTCTGAGAATACAAATTTTAAATGGATGCTCACGGAAGAGCATTTCTTCAGTTCTGCAGCAAGGAAAGAAAACAAAATATGTGTGTTTTTTAAGCAACATTTTAAGTTCTGCACCATCTTCTGTCTATTATCCTTTTCTCTTTATACACTCAGCACTTTAGCATACACCAAATATTGTCCGCTTGCTTAATAGATCAGTCAGTGCAGTCAGGAGTATTAAGTCTTTCGAAGGCAAAATGAATGGTAGACCACGGGGATTCAGAGTAAGGGGTAAAAGGTAAATGATAATTGTACTTCCAATTAATTTTCTGTTTCCTGTCAGTGAACAATACAGGGCATCGTTTCCAGGCTGGTGGAGCCAGATGGTATGAAGCAATACAGTTGATATTAATGGTTGCGTGCTGCCTTCTCTTGTCTAATCAAGAGTGCTGCTTCACATTGTTTTAGAGGAGAGGGCTTCAAAGCCAAAGAGATCTGTAATTTTAAGGAGACATGAGGCAGAAATTTCTCTGTATTCAGACAGGCTGTGGTGTCCATAGTTGGTAGATAATGTTTTATGAAGACTTTTCTCTTCAGAATTTTTCTAGAAGAGTTATCATAATACAGGGAATATTTTCAAATGTTGAAGAAAGTGGAGCAAAAACCCTCTTCAAAACACATTCTAATTAGTGTTGTTTTTGTTTTTTCTATTCAGGGCTGAGGATCTTTGGTCCTCATGCCAAAGGCATGTTCTCTTCGTCTCTCTAAGTCAGTATTTGGAAAGCCAAAGGAGTAACTTACAGCAGTCATCTACTCTCTATCGCGGTTTAGCACTTTACAAAAGTTCACCTTTTCTTTCATCAAGCTGAAAAGCATCACAGTATGTTGTGTTCTTTTTCTGAGCATTAAAAGAGAAATACAGGATACTTTCAAACTCTTTCAACCTTATCAGTAACAATTGCTTGAATCAGGAAACATTTTTAATATTAAAACTTGGCAGCATCTTATAATGTGGAGCCTTAAGACATCTGGATTGTAAAGTAAGGCTGAGTGGGACTTTGGGTAACCTTGTCTAGTGGGCGGTTTCCTGGCCCATGGCAGGAGGTTGGAACTAGATGGTCTTTAAGGTCTCTTTCAACACAAATCATTCTGTGATTCTACACTATTAATGGATAATTATGGGGAAAAATAAAAATAAATAAACAAAACAAAACAAAACTCCTCAGAATGTAACCTTTGCTCATTGCATCTGCTATGCGTGGAGAAAATATCTAGGGTCAGATCTTTGTTCCTGTTGCCTTCCACTGAATTCCAGTTCTTATGAACAGTAACCCAAATTGGGATACCCTTTTGAAGCCAGAGTGCTTATGGTTGCTACTACCTTAAAATGAATTGGGCCATATTCTGCAGTGTTTTATATTCACTCAGGTAAACCACCGAAAACCTTAAACAGTGGCATCAAATCAACTATGGCTGTAGAATTTCATGTATTACTTTCCATATTTGATAACGAGGGATTCTGACAGTCCTTGCAAGCACCTTGTACAGGCAATCAATAACATTTTTGATCTGAAATAATGCAGGTTTATATTTTGATCTTTTTCCACAACACATTTTCATCTCAATTTATAGTGCTTCATTAGTGGTGGTTTGCAAGCTCATCTTCCCATTGTAAGGAAAACCATCTTTTCTAACATCATTTGCTGGTATTTTAATTGGAAAGATCTAATTTCTATGGTGTATGCTATGATACTCTGTATATTTTTTTTCTTTTATAAACACTAATGAAACCATTTGTCTGTGTAACCCAGAACTATAAAACACAAAATCAAAAGTCCATGTGATTTTTAAATAAATTCTTTCTTACATTCACTGACATGAAAACATTCCAGAGCCCAGACTGGAAGAAAATATTTTCAACTAAATTACATTATCGAGTTTCATGCAATTTCTATTAATAATATCAACTAAAATCTGGTTTTGTTTTTCATACTGAAGTGGTACATCTGATCTTCTCAGGCACAAATGCTATTTTAAAATAAAAACTGCTTCTATAAATATTTCAGCTTCAAACACCCATAATTCAGTTTCTCCCTCTCTCTCTTTTTCCCAAACTGCAGCAGGGCCTTGGAGAGGTTAAACAACTACCAAAGAACGATCATCTGCGTTATGACTGCTAGTAGCATTTCCCCATCTTCAAAGCAGACAGTCCATAATTCAGAGGACAAGACAAGGTCACCAATAAACATCAGTGAACTGTGCCCGCCTTTGCAAGTTCCGCATAAAAATAGTGCATCCCTAAGAATACAAAGCAGACATAATAGATTAGTTTAATTCAGATCAGAGCACACATAAACACAAGAAACGAATCATCTTTTGATTGCAACAGGCTCTGACTCAATTATTTTGCAACACTAGCAGCCCCGTCCTTTGTATAGGTTTAAAAGAAGGGGAAAAAAGTTGTTTGTAACTTAAAACAATTAGAAGCGCTGCCAAAGCCAAATTCAGCTCCTTTTAGACAAAAGTAAAAGGCTGCATTTGGCCCGTCATGGTCTGCACATCTGGCAAAACTGGACATGAGAAACTACAAAGCACGTCACGAATGTACCACCAATTGAATTATCAGCTCCCACAATAAATCATGCCTGCAGCAGGGTGGGAATGAAGATGTTTTTTATCACTTTATTCCTTCTGAATGTTAAAAGTTAATCCAGAAGGGATCAAGGGACCCCTTACTGCACAGATATCTGTGCCAAAATAACGCACTCTGTATTCACCTCTCTAAGTAAGTTATCCTCAGCTCTGAGGAAAAAAATACAAAGAAGAAAAAAGAAAAAGCAAACAAAAATTGACAAACAAACATAAACAAACCATCACTGAGTGATCTGGGCCATGAGTGAAAGGTTGAAATACCAGGGGAAATACTGGATGGTCATGAACTCACTAAGTAAAATCTCGGCCTACGAAGGGCCAACCGGTTACTACAAGTAGTACACATGGAAAGTGCTCCAGAGTCATTTACTTTCACGGTGACATAACAGTGAGGGAGTGTGGTCTTCCTTAAAACCCAAGTGACAATGACTGCTAAGTAATCAGAGAAAGATCAATGACCTCTGAATTATTTAACACCTTTCTTCTTTCTTACTCTAGACACCTCTCATTCAGGAGCTAACAGAACACACGGAAACTGTTGAAGTTCCAAAGGATAAACCAGAGTGTATCTGAAAATACTTGGCATTTCAATAAAAGAGATGTACCAGATGTACTCACCCCCCCAAAAAAAACCAAAGGACAAAAGAATGTGCAACATTATTTTTGTGTTTCTTCAGCACTTGCCGCTGTTTAAGGTATAATGCATTGCATATTTTGAAGAACAAATTCTTCCTTAAATATTGGTTTGAAGACACCTCTTGACTTAGCTGAACTTCCACGCCCTCCACACATTATTTCCCAGCCACTGCACGCAGTCAGTCAGGATGTTTGTACCGACATCTCCATACCTTTCACCTCCATCTGCCAAGCTCGATGGAAGTGGGTACACTCCCACTGGGAGCAGGGAAGAGAAGGGGAAGAGAAGATTTATCAGTGCAGGGTAATTCATTATTTAAACATGCCGAAATGGAAACAACAAGCACTTGACATCTCCTTGCTAACTGCTAGCTATATCTCTGCTTATATACCTCCAAGATTCTTGGCCTCCCATAACACTGTGAATCGAATCCATTTTTCTGTGTTTCTCTCCCCAAAGATCCTCTATATTTCAGGGGAAAGACAGCACCACCAGGAGACAGCTACAAAAATGAAGTCCAATCACAGCATGCTTGTGGCTTTCTATGGCTAAACCTAAGTTTCACGAGAGGACATGCAGTCCTCTTGCTAACCTCATTTGGGAAAGACTTGGTTTGCAGTAAAAGTTTTAAGGATCTTTGTATGAAATGGAAGATTTGGAGAACTCAAGGCCACAAGCACTCATAATCTTGAGGCAGATTTCCTCATGATAGGATGCAAAGGGCATGGCAGTCTCTTTGTATTGCCTTTCTCATCCATCACATCCTCTCATTTTCTGAGTCTGAATTTTGACTGTCCTGTATCTTTTTGCTAATATCACCCAAGTATTTGGATAAGCAACATGACATGGAAAGCTACACGCAAGTAGATACCCCTGCCTCAGATGAGAAAAGTAATGGTCAGAAAATGATTTTTCAGCAAAGTAATACACTTTGCTTCACATATTGTAAAATCCCTGAAGACACCTAAGGATGATCTGGGAAAAACAGCTGTCCCCTCATGTTGTGGTTTAACTGGGAAGGCGGCTGAGCACTACACAGTGGTTCTCAGCTACCCAGAAGTATTTTTAAGTAAATCTGTATGTTGGTGCTTTTCCAGACAACAAGAAACCACAGGTGTTCATAGGTTTCCATTAACCAGCCATAATTACAGAAGTAAATATCCTAAAATTCACTGACGAGGTACGTGGCAGGCCATGCAAAGCACTACCTACAAAGGAACACGAAGGAAGAAAAATGTGTGTTTGTCACTGAGCAAGAAATGGAGACTCTAAGTAACAAGAAGAGACCTAATTCAAAACTTTCTGAAGTCAGAGTCACATTTACTTCAGTGTATAATGCAGCAGTCCTAAACAAAGATGGGACTTCCAATTTTTTCCCAGAGATCATTTCAGAAGGCAGAGCTGCAGCTTCAAAGGCTAACAGAGAGGACTGGGATAAATTATTTCACCTCTAACCCCAAAGGTATCCTGCATCTTCACTCCTATTGACCAATTGTGGCTTTTTTATCCCAGTTTTTTTAGTTAAAAATAAAATAAATACAATATTTCTGCATCTCACAGAGTAATAACTGTGAAGTTATTTGAAAACTTGTAATAAGAGAACTATAATTCCATACGAGTACTTTATAAACTTGCCATATAAGTTATTATCAAACTGTTCTTGGGAATTTGACTTTCACTCAAAATTAGCCAGTTCTACGCAAGGTAAGTACCATGCAACACTGCCATAAGACATTCGTTTTAGTTTTTGACAGCAAAGTTTTAAATGCGTGGATTTAAAACGCTCAGGTTGAAGGTTGAATTAATTCTGCAAGTTTTTAAAGGGGGGGGGGGGGGGGGGGGGGGGGGGAGGGGAGAAGGAAGAGAGACATCAGTGAGTTCTATCAGAAGGGTAAGAATTGCTTCTTCCTGCAATGTCAAAAAAATCATATACTGGAAGCTCCCAAGAAGAAAAGCAGAATTGCTGAGACTTCTAGGCCTTCTGTCATATTTATGACTTGAATTTTGCCAAATTAAAATTCCAAAAAAAGAATTCTGACTTTTATATGTTCATTACGGAAGAAGAGCAAGCATTAGGACAGGAAACATCCCAGATCATGAGAGTCACTGACTTCAGAAGCTAGATTAGAACAACACTCTGGATCTCATAAGCTCCACTGCTCAGAGAGCATAGCATTAAAACCCTGGGCAGATGTAATACCCCTGTTTTCTTGTCAGGACTGACATACCAGAATGATCACCTACACTTGTTAGCAGTTATTCTTGTTTTCCAAATGGCAAAATAAGTGCTGTGGATAGAAATGTTTCAGCCATTTTAATAAACTATGCAGTAATAGCATTCCATATATTTGAATTTGGGGGTGGGTGAAAGTGTGAGATTTTTCAGGAGATGTATACCAAGAAGATTACATCCAAAATACTCTGTGAAGGAAACAAGAATTAAGCCTGGCTGAGTAACCTTGTAGCTCTGTTTCCATGGAGTTATGTCTTATAATATTTAAATTACGTTCAAGTGCGACTTTCTCACAGGACCTGAGGAATCCCTTCTGTGATATTGATTTATCTTTTCTGCCTTTGGAACCAAGGGACTGAGGAAAGAGGTCATATTTACAGCAAATTTTCTGCCCCTAGGGAAAAGATGCATCTCTATACTGAATCAAACTAGAGTTACTGTAGCTCCAGGCAGGCATCACTGTCTTTGTTGATGGATGACTGGGCAAGAACTGTCTGAACACAAGTTATTTTTAACTGTGTCATGGCCATTTGGAGATTGCCATCCTATCATCTGGTACTTCAAATCAAAATGTAATCTTTCTTCATAAGCAAGATCTTGCTGATCCTCTATGAAACTGAGTAATGAAAGTGAATTCTCGTTCAATTTTAGCATGACAAAGATTGTCCTTGCCTTAGCTGAACTGTAGAACAAGTTTCTCACTTTAGAATTGCATCTCACTAGATAAATTCATTAGACATTCAAAAAATCAGGAATGTGGGATGTAGGAGACAGGACCCAACACTGACAGTCATCCTGAAAATTTGAATCTTCGCTTGCGGACTATCAGCTGTTCTTCTGGGAGAGTAAATGTCTCTATGAGCCTGGGCCTTCTATGACCTAATTATTTCATCTTATTTTTCAGTAAACTGCTGCTTTTCTTGTCCTTTGGTAGGATAGGAAATTGTGCTACTTGTCAACAGTGCCCTCATGAATGCCCTCCCTTCAAAAATGAATAAAAAATAGAAATACTTCCAATCATGAGTATGTGCATATAGATGATATACAGTAGGAATACAATGAATATTATTCCCCTTTTATAACTTGTTGCAATTTTATCTTTTTAACATAAAAATGAGGAGATATTTCAGTTAAAAGCTTGAATATCTTTAGATTTAATATTAAGAGCAAGAAATATCGTTACAAGTTTGGTGTGGCTGTGTTAAGTATTCACTGTCAAACTAAGAAGCTTTGTTTCTGAAGCTTAATATCCTTTAAATACGCAACAGTCTGCTCTATATCATATCCTAATTTTATCTGTAAGTATATAATATATAAGACATGAAAAATTGGCATTTTTTCCACAAAACAATTTTCTAGAATTCTGGATAGACATAAGCTTCATTTTCCAACTTAAAACCATTTTCCCTTCCTCATTTGCTTCACTTTACTTTATTTAGAATGAACGAGCAAAGCAAACTAATTATTTTCATACGGCATTCCTTTTTCCTCATCCAACACATGAAAAAATATCTTTAAAAAACACAAATATTTGTCTAAGATCTTGCACATGGCCAGAGAACCATTTTTAATCTAGTTGAAAGAAGGTTACCAAGTGCTCTGACCAGATGTGTATAATGGGATATTCAAATAATAGTACAACGTTTCTTAGAATACTACAGTGGAAAAAATGTTCTTAGAATTTGCCTCCTTGGACTTCTCTTCACTAATGCTTGCATCCTAACACTATGTTCTGCCTGTATTCCAAAAAGTCGCCTTGATGATTCCTTGTAGTCTACTTGCCTGGAATTATGCCCTCTGATACACGGATCCAAAGGATGTGCTAATTCACCCAATACTCGTTTGTTAGATAATTCCACTGTTGACGATGTATAGTGAAGTCAGTTCACTTCCACAGAACAAACAGTGATACCCGATCTTATTAGCCTTTTTACTCTCCTGAGAATCTTTATGTAATGCTGCATTAGTAGCCTTTACTAAATTAGAAAACCAAAAGGGAAGATAAATCAATATGAATGTACGTTTGCTGATATCGATTTTTCCCTTCATAGTCAGCATGGGAATATTGTGGCTCCTATTAATAAAAAGAGTGGGAGAACTTTAAACAGTTCAGTCTGGATAATTACCCAGTCATTTTGGAGACTTGCTCAAACTTCTCTAATCTGTAATTTCGAACAACATATATCATGAGATGAAATCCTTCTCATGAATAATCACATGAAGATGCTGATGACACTTTCTTGATGCAGACTATCAATGAGTTGACTAGGGCAGGCATTCAATCTGTTATTCATGAAAAAGGATGACTAGCTGGGCAACACAAAGGTCAGGGACAGCCAAGGCTGCAGCAAACATCATATTCTGCAGCAGAAAGCTCACAGGGAGGAGCAGAGAACTCTTCACTGTGCTCACATGAAAAAAAAAAAAGGGGGGAGCATGCAGAATTTAGAAGCAGGAGGAGGGTACCCAGGAGGAATATACAGACACTGCCTGAGAATGCCAGGGATGGAGACAAGAAAGCCAAAGCTTACAGGCAAGTGGAAACAGTGAGAGAGACGAAGGGCAAGAAGGACTTCTCTAAGTGCATTGGAGGCAGAAGGAAAGCTAAGAAGAATGTGGACCGTAACAGCAACCACAACCATCTTGTCATATCACAAGCAGTGATTCGAGTGACATAAAAATTGGCCATGGCAGAAGGGCAGCTTCCACTGATGGTGGCATACTGTTTACCCACCTTTGTGCTCCATATTTCATTCCCTCTAAAAGCCCAACACTCCCCTTTCCTCTATTTCCAATTGCAAAATGTACTTAATTTTTTTTCTGCCCAAGAACTCTAGCAGCTCTGCCCTTTTTATTTCTTTTTGTTCCTAGCAGCTTCCTCTTTTTTGCCACAAGCGTCCTTCAGTTTTGCTCCCACAAAAGTCCTGCCTTCTCCTCCACCGTGGCAGGCCTTGTTCCACCTCAGCTCTGGCTGTTCTGCCCCTCATTTCATCAGCTGTGACCCAAGGAGCATCTTGCTCCTCTAGCCTATAAGCTTAGGTATTACATCACCAATAACACAGTGCTATAACTAATTCTTTTCCAATCCTGGTCTCTCTCCTTTATAATCCTGTCTACTAATTTGTCTTATGCATTTCCTCTCCCAAACTTTTTCTTTTCTCCCATTTTTTTGGACTCAAAGATTCTTTCAGACTCAGAGATAAACACAATGGCTTTTCCATCTAAAGAAGAGGAGAAATCCTATTGATGAGCATCAGGACCAAGCAAGTTTTCTAAGGGTTTAGCAGCAGTTTAACATCTTTATTGATGATCTGGTTGATGGGGCAAAATGTACCCTTAGCAAGCTTACAGATGACACAAAGCCGGGAGGAGTGGCTGATACACCAGAAGCCTTTGTTGCCATTCAGAGAGACCTCAACAGGTTGGAGAAACAGGCTGACAGGAACATCATCAGGTTCAACATGAAGTGCAAATCCCTGCACCTTAAGAGTAACAACCCCAGGCAGCAGGACATGCTGGGTGCCCTTTGCAGGAAAGGAACTGGGGTGCTGGTGGACAACATGTTGAACATGAGCCGGCAATGTGCCCCTGCTGCAAAGAAGGCTGAAGGTGCCTTAGGCTGTATTAGGAAAGCACTGCCAGCAGGTCAAGGGAGGTGAACTCCTAATACTACAAGCTATACTTATAGTGTTAATTTAGGATGCTAATAAAATTAACACATTTGAGCAAATCAGCAGGAAAAATAAGACGACGAAAGAAACCTTGGCCTATTACTGGTTATGGGAAGTTTTTCTTTGAAAAATCTCTGTAGCTCATGTCTCTGCCAAGCGAGGTAATATGCCTGTAAATTTAATCTGACAGAAGACATAGCACAGCATCACCAGAAAATGACAAAATCAGATTGTAGGAGAGGGACTGCCAAACACCTTCACAGCTCTCAGAATTCACCCGGGGAAACAAACTGACACAAGTGTAATAAAACCAGACTCTGATACTCACCGGAGTTTTGTGGTGCTATCTACTTGAGAAATCTCATTCAAAGTGCTTAAATCTACTATTGGGTGCCTGCTGGAAGCTGCCCTTGCTCAAATCAATCCCTCCGAAACAACAGGCATAGATTGAGCTCATTGTTTATGCAACATTTCAAGTGTTACCAAGTTTCAACTTCTGGTACAGTTACACAACATGGCCTTTCTTCCCATACCCACAAAACCTAGAGCAATATAAATAATGGTCAAAATGAAGAAATAACATCATTCTTCATCATTCTTAACTTGAAGTAAGAGGCAAGACGTTACACCGAAAGCACAGATGTACTGTGGATCCTCAATAACAAAAGATAAAAGCCAATGTTTAGTTTGGAAGGAAGTCTATTTTAAAGCATATGCCAGCCAAATAATGCTAGTAACAAGGAAACACGGTCAACCAAACTGTGAGGCAGAAATTTTACCTTGCTCATTTGCTTCCTTTAAGAAATCTTGTCTGTATCATCATTTTATCTGTCATAGGCCTCAGTATTCAGCACTGTCACAACACTCTCAATATCTTAATTTACCCATATCGCATCTAAAGATGCAAATTCCTTTACCAGAGTCTAACAAGCACAACTGTTCTCTGTCAATGAAAATATATGTAACAAAATATATGTCTGTAACAAATACATTTTTGTCGGTCAGATACAGATATAGTAGATACGTATAGTAGATACGTACAGTAGAAATTCAGAGCTTCTCCTTTTTCACCAATGATCTCGAAGAAGCTAACTTGAATGCACACAACACAGTTTCCAAAAATGCATCCCCTCTGGCACTAGGGGCACACTGCCCTTCTCCAGAACTCCCCTCACATGCCATTAACCTGTCCAAACCCAACCCAGGCACTCCTCATGCTTGCTACCAGCATCTTAGCAGCAGCAACAGTAACGCGTCTTTGTGATGACTCCATTTCATTACCATGGCAAGAGCTCCCATGCCAGGAGAGGTGTAAAAATGAGGTCTTGACTATGCAATTATCCAAGGGAAATTTTCATTTTAGGATTTAATTAGATGAGGTCCCCTTCTCTGTAACTAGTTGGAAAACAGCTCTTACAGAGCTACAGCTGTTTGATTCTGCCAAATTAAATGGTAATTACCAGAAATATGTGGTTGGAAAGGTATTATCTTAGGTGAGATATAATTACTGGTGTATCTTATTAACCTATGGGAGATAACAGGCAGGCCCTGTCCTCACTGTTATTTTGGAGGTTTGCCTTGTCAGCTGACAATGAACCTGATGGATCAAATCAGTTCATGGCAGTTTATAAGGACTGCATTGAAGTAACAGCTCGCAATATTTCAGTGATTATACACAGTTGTGGTAGCAAAACTGCTTAAGACCTCAAACAGTAGGCCTCAATTGGTGACCTCATGAAAAAAAAAAAGATAGATATTACAAAATAACTAAAAAAATCAGTGTCGTTTTTTTAAGCTGTAATTAAATTAATGTGGGGGTGAAAGCAAAACAACTTGTAAAGTTAAATGCTTCTGAAAGAAACCAATGATTTCTGATATGCTAAATAAATAAAGGCAAAAGAAGCTAAGGATGTTTCACAGAGTTTTGTTCCTTGCTATAGAAGGAAAATCTTCAATGCATGCATAGAATATATCAGCATTTGGGAGAGACTGAAAGATGTAATCGACAATTTTATTAAGAGATCTGATAGAATCATGCTCACAATTGCGCAGCTAAGTAGAAGTCAGGCAAAGTTTAAGGGTAAAGATAACACCTTTTGTTGAGTCAACTAGTATAACCAGAACAAAAAATGTTTCAGGCACAAAAATCTTTTTCAGGTTCATCATTTTCTCATTTCTGTTCTGGAATGATATTTCCAGTCAGTGAAAATCTAACACTGACAGTGGATTTTTTACTGATTAAATGTACAATGTTTTTTTTCTAACACTATCATTCAATGCAATTATATTGATAAACATCACCCTTTCTCATCCTGAAATGGTCTTTTCCCAGTACTAAATTTCTTTCAGCTCAAATTATATCCTCTGAAAAGTGATTCAAACTAAATAAAACAGAGTTCCCTAGAAGAATATTTACAGGCCATTGGTAGAAGCCAGGCCTATTAAAAAAGTAAAGTCCAGTGCCTTTCAAATAAATATCCACCAAAAAATAAAGCATAGAGTTACTAATAGAATCGCTTAGCAAAAGGTAAGTCAAAGAAAGAAACAGTCTTTTGGTAAACAAATATATAAATAAAAATTCTACTGAAAATCAAATAAGCCTTAGCTTACTATGTATACACAGTATGCATAAAATCAGAACTACAAAGCCCACAGCACCAAAGAATACCACCCCTCTCTTGTTTGGACTAACATTGTACATAAAATTCCAGAAGAGTCTCACAAACCTCACCAGGAGCAATGTTACAAAGACACACATGGATGCTAATAAAATGCTAGGGTTTATGTGGGGGTAGAGGGGGGAGTTATTTTGACTCACAGTGAAAATAACCAGATTTAGTTTTCATCTAGAGATTTTTTAATAAGTGCCCCAGTTGAAATTATGTAGTCAGACCTAGACATGTTATGGAACTTTCAGCAAGTAATAAATTGCCAACAAAAAGACTAACATTGCTTTAACCATGTAGAATTAGAGTTAAAAAGTGGTCCAACAATGCAACCAACAATTTCAACTGTTGAGCATGAGAAAAGCAGTCTAAAGCTAGCTCCTGAGAGTCTGTAATGAATGTGGGCTAAAAAGACTGCACATTTCACCTTTGTCTGGGAAGGAATGCATCCAGCATCCAGCACTGGCTCCCAGGTGGTGAGAGGTACTGTGATGCAGAGCTGTATGCAGTGGTATGCAGAGCCCTGTGGGATCACTTTGGCTCCACAGGAGCAACCTACTGTTCCCCAAGAAGCCAGAACACTGGAGGGCATGAGGCAAAGATATGCAAGTGGCCATGGATGCAGGATGAGAAACATATTAATGCTGCCACAGCATCCTTGCCGTCACTCAGTTAGAAACAATCTATAGAATCACAGAATTGCAGAATCGTTTGAGTTGGAAGGGACTCTCAACAGCCATCTAGTCCAATCCCCTTGCAGTGAACAGGGATACCCATGGGTAGAACAGATTGCTCCGAGCCCCATCCAGCGTTATCTTGGGTGTCTCCAGGCATGGGGCATCCACCACCTCTCTGGGCAACGTGAGCCTCACCACCCTGACTGTAAAATACTTCTTTCTTGTACCCAATCTAAATTTCCCCTCTTTTACTTTGAAACCATTTCCCCTTGTCCTATCACAACAGCCATTCTATGATTTTATGAAACAGACCCTACTAAAGGGTCTGTCCCCTTCTTTCTTATAGGTCTCCTTCAGATACTGAAAGGCCATTACTGATCCGCAGCCTTGGGGAAGAAATAAAAAGAAAAGGCAACTACTGTGCACTAACAACTTCAAAGGGGATGAATATGAGGAAATGGCGCAAATGAGTTGCTCAGCACTACATTTTCTCAAGTGAATCCTGCTGCTTCTTAAAAAAAAATGCTTAAAAAAAAAAAGGCCTGTATGTGAACAGGTAGAAAAGCAGTCTGTTGAGGCTATGATCGCACCAGCAGTGCGAACACTTGTTTTTCAATCAGTTCACTTTGCCTGCCTGGCTGGTTCATGCTGTGACCACATACGCACTTGGGCCAGGACAGCACAGAGGTGCCAGAATGGCATGGATGAGTGGCTGGGACCTGGGATGGGAGCTGTGCATGCCCAGCAGTGCCACCACACACATTCACATGAAGTCATACCCTCAGTGCTGATAATTTCCTGCAGGAAGCAAGACTTGGTTTTTACAAGTAGCATAAATAATTGAATGTGAAGCAAAGACTTAATATCTTTTTGAACAATCCTTGCAGAATGGTTTGGCCTAAACATGTTAACCTTTATAATTAGTGGAGACCTTAAGAATGGCATGTTGTGTGGATTCTGCCTTAAATCGGTGTGGATATTACCTACACAAAATCCCTTTCATACTGTGTCAAAATCAAAGCTTTCTGCTTTTTGTTGTTGTTGTTGTTTTTCTAACAGAATAGTATCCTAGCAGGTGGAAGACAGAAATGTGACATTCTAATTATATCCTTCACGAAATTATGACATCTTCAAAGCTAGTAAATGAATTTGTTTCATAAACAAATTACAGCAAAATCATTCTGACTTGATAGTTATCACGGGCTATGGGTAACTGACTGCAAATAACCACAGCTTAAAGAATCAACCTTTTCAACCTGTGACTTTTTTTGCTAAAAAGTCCTTACCTTCAGATGCACCGAGAATTCAGTCTTCCTCTGCTTAACAAGATTTTGTTTCATGGGAAAGATTTTAAGTCTACTATCAAGTGATACCACAGTGCAGGGCAAAACTAATGGTTTCATTAACTACTTTTACTTCAGGCTAAATGAAAGGAGCAATTTTGCCCCACTTATACAGCAAAGCAGTTGGAACCAAGAAAAGCGACCACATGGTGTCACAGCAAATATGCAAGAGCATGATCAGAAGCTTGACAGGTTCACTGACTCAGAACAGAGGGCTCGAGAACCGTCTGTCCAGCTATGGGAGAAAGAGATGCAGTGATCCAAGAGGAAGGCAGCACTAAAGAAGCCATGGTGCTGAAAAGAGGCAACATTTTTGACAAGCTTACTTCAAGACATTTAACCTCACAGTTGGGCTTTCTTCCTCAGAGTTCAAGGAAACAGGGTACTCTTCATAACCTTTGTGCCAAGAGAAAAAAAGCAGGAGACGCACTTGGCTCAGTCTATCTATCTCCCTCAGGTAACAAACGTGCAAAGCCTCAATTGCTGTTAAGTCCCTGATTCCAAAACCACCTGGAAACTCCTAAACTCCAAAGCCATGTCTCATTAGAGCCACAACTGAAACAAGGTGGCTGTAGAAAAGACAAAGTGAGGCAGATTATAATAAAAGTTTAGGTAAAGAGATTTCCTCTCCTACTCTGTACTTACAAAGCAAGCTGTAGGTCCTTATTTGAAGAAAGATCATTTTCAGCAGTGTTCTGGGCTACAAAAAAAACTAAGTTTTCTCTCCTGAGCCCTAAAGAACAGCCTTTTACTATCCATTCTGAGAGCATATCCATTCCTAACTCTACTTGAGATTCTCTGTCCCTACTTTAAATACTACAACATCAAGTTTGCCATCTCTATTCTCTTCTATCCCCACTTTCACACTGTGAAAGTTTTACTTCTGGGCTGGCCTGGCTGCCCTTGGATCAGGTGCCACTGCTCACTGTATGCCACAGCCTCAGTGCGGCCTAGCGTGCGAAGGAGGGAAGAAACAAAATGGCAGTCTGCCTCCCCTGTGTCCAGCTACTGCTCTTTTAAACGCATAGCATCTGGAATACCATAAACAAATCAGCAGTCATTACCTTTGCCTTTAGATCTTCTGAGGTATCCCATTCTCTGGAAGGAAGTAAACAGCCCTGCTGATTCTGTCTAAACTTGCAGGGAAGGACTTGGTCGTTGTGGTGGATGAAAAGCTGGACATGAGGCAGCAGTGCGCACTTGCAGCCTGCAAGGCCAACAGTATCCTGGGCTGCATCAACAGATGGGTGGCAGCAGGGAGAGGTAGGGGATTGCCACCTTCTGCTCTGCCCTGTGAGGCCCCACCTGCAGTACTGCATCCAAGCTTGGGATCTCCAGCACAAAAAAGACGTGGAGCTGTTGGAGCAGATTCAGAGGAGGGCTACGAAGATGCTCAGTGGGCTGGAGCATCTTTAATGAAGAAAGGTTGAGGGAGCTCGGCTTGTTCAGCTTGGAGAAGTGAAGGCTCTGAGGAGACCTCACTGTGGCCTTCCAGTACCTGAAGAGAACTTATAAACAGGAGGGAAACTGAATCTTGCACAATCTAATATCGATAGAATAAGAGGGAATGGCTTTAAACTAAAAGAGGAAATTCAAATTAGATGTTTGGAAGAAACTCTCTACTCAGAGGGCAGTGAGGCCCCAGCACAGGCTGCCCAAAGCAGCTGTGGGTCCCCCATCCCTGGAGGCATTCAAGGCCAAGCTGGATGGGGCCCTGGACAGCCTGAGCTGCTGGGTGGCAGCCCTGCCCATGGCAGGGGGTTGGGACTGGGTGGGCTTTACGGTCCCTTCCAACACAACCCATCCTATGATTCTGTGATTCTGTGTTGGCAGTTCCTTCCAAAACTGACACAGAGGTCTGATATGATGAAGTCAAATCCCATTTGCTACTGCAGTGGGTTCAGGCTGAACTGTTAAGGTCTTAAAATGTGTCTGTACATACTGAGTGTATCTGCACGCCACATAAGGCTGAAATATTCACTGTGAACTGCAGCTATCAATAGATTAATAATAAATATATTTGACAGGAAAATATGGTAACTAAATTCCCGGTCTCTCCCATCTGTTCCTCTGCTGTTTGTGTATCTCCCTATCATAGTACACTTGCTTATGTTTCAGCTGCCTGTATCACACGTACGTGACATGTATATATATCTATATATACACATAGACGCACGCAGCAGCCGCGCGCCGTGCGCTCGGCGTTCGATTGCGGTGGCTGGGCTCCGATCGGGCCAGCCGGGGGAGGGGGGATCCCCCTCCTTCCTCTCGGCGCTGGATTGGTCGCGCCTACTAGGAACCGTGTGTTGTTGTCGGAGGCAAAATGGCGGCGGCGGTGGCCGGGGCCGCCCTGCTGGGCAAGGGGCTGGACATCAGCCTGGCGGCGCTGCAGCAGCACGACCCCTACATCAGCAGCATCGTGGACGTGGCCAGCCAGGTGGCGCTCTACACCTTCGGGCACCGCGCCAACGAGTGGGTACGTCGGGCCGCCCCTCCCCGCAACCCCCTCCCGGCCGCGAGGGGAGGTGCTGGCGACAGGTTCCGCCCCAGTGTGGGCGGGGATGAGGCGAGGCCCCGCCCCATCCACGTGCGGAAGTGGGGGTGCCCCGCCATGAGGAGGTGTGAGGGAAGGGTGGGCTAGGTGGCCTTGTCTGCTCCTCCTGGGCTGGGCTTGTAGCCTGGAAATGGGGCTTTGAAAGTAGTGTTAGGCAGCCTGGTGCGTTGAGAGATGGGGTGTAGGGCTGGAGGAGTTTGCTGCTGTTTGAAAATGGGTATTGGCTGGAAGTAAAGTGTGTGTATGCAGGTGTTGGGTTTACCAACAGCAGAAAGGCTATTAAAGATGGAATTAACCTCACAGAATCATTCTTTTAGCTTGAGGGGTGTATCTCACCCTTAACCTGGCCTGTGCTAGTTGTGCTCCCTCACCACCATCCCATCACACTGGGTTAGAATCACAGAATGGCCTGGGTTGAAAAGGACCACAACAATCATGTAGTTTCAACCTCCCTGCTATGCACAGGGTCGCCAACCACCAGACCAGGCTGCCCAGAGCCACATCCAGCCTGGCCTTGAATGCCTCCAGGGATGGGGCATCCACAACCTCCTTGGGAACCTGTTCAGTGCGTCACCACCCTCTGGGTGAAAAACATCCTCCTAATATCTAACCTAAACCTCCCCTGTCTCAGTTTAAGACCATTCCCCCTTGTCCTATCACTATCCACCCATGTAAACATTCATTCCCCTTCCTGTTTATATGCTCCCTTCAAGTATTGGAAGGCCACAATGAGGTCTCCCCGGAGCCTTCTCTTTTCCAGGCTAAACAAGCCCAGTTCCCTCAACCTTTCCTCGTTTGTTATTTAATAGCTTATAGGAAAGAGGTGAAATGCTGATGGTGTTGGTTAAACAGAGATAAAGGGGCTTGCTTGTGTCTGGTAAAACACAACCCTAATATAAACTTTTTTAATGTTCTCATTCAGGAGAAGACAGACGTAGAAGGAACACTGTTCGTTTACACAAGGTGAGAGCGTTATGTGTTACCATCTGAAGGTGCAGCCTGTGGGTGTGGGAAAGCTGGGATGAAGCTTGGCTGAAGGACAGAAAATGCTCCCAACTGTGTCATGCTCAGAGATGAAAGGAAACTGAGATTGGCAAAGACAAAAGCAAGAGAGGAAACACAGGAAAGGAGGGATCGCCAAAAAGGAGGGATCATCACGTATGTGACTTCAATATGTGGTTTAAAGCTCATATGGCTGAACCATAGAAATCTGTGATACTGCCTTAAATAGGATTGTGTTGACAGGTTAAAGGTGTCTGAACAAAAAACAAACAGAAATAAAGAATGATATCTCTTAAAGAAAACAAATGGTGGGAGATATGAGCACCGTGTTTAGGAGTTACTAATTCTTCTGTCTGATTGTTCAGTTCTGTGGATGTTCCATCCAGCATTTGGGTTTTCTCAGTGCTTGCTGTTTGCAGCATCTCTAATTGCAGCTTTTCAGAGCTTGGATTTGGTCACTTACTCCGATGTGTACTTCAGCTCTGTTGTAAACATGTTTTGCTTTTAGGTAGTGCTCGAGCATTTCCTTGTACTGCTGTTAAAATCAGAAAATGACATAGGGAGCACATCTTGCAGTAGCTGATGTGATGGGATGCTGAAGAAGAAACTTTCAGTGTTTGTTTTTGAGGAGCTGGTAGGAAAACTGAGGAAGTAAGGGACTTTTTAGAGGGCAAGAGGTGTGTGAGTAAAATGGCAAATAGACAGGGAGGCCCAGAAGACTGAGCTTTGTGTGGAGTGGGAAGGGTGGAATTAATCTTCTGAGTTCTCTTGTACCAACAGTTGAAATCGTCATCAATAACTTTTCTAAACTTCTTTAAGGTAAATGAGGAGGAATAAAAAGGTTACCACTGCAAGAGGAAAGAACTGGCCCTTGATTTTGCTAGCAGTAGTTAGGGGTAGCTGGTTGCATGCTGCAAAATGGAGGTATTTGTCTAGTATGTTGGATTTAAACCTCCAGAACCGACAACGTGTCACCTGACATGTGTTGTACCTGTGATCTTTCATCATGCTGTTTTGTTGGCTGAGGAAGTTTCCATTTACAGCAGAGGTTGCTATCCATCTTGCCGTGTAGGTAATAACTACATCAAACAGGTTGTGAACAACATTATACAGGGCCCTCCCCACCAGTTTTATTTCTTGTGGCTTTGAGCAGTGTTATAAAATCATGTAAAAATAAACATTGCCAGCAGACTGCAGGTTGAAGTCTGCTGGTGTTGCTTTATTGCTTCTTATTACTGTTATGAGAATGTAATGTGGCCCTTCTGCTGGAGCTGATTTTTATCACAAATTGAAGCTTTGCAAATTCTGAGGAAGGGTCAAAAATCAGGCTTCCCACTGAGTTAACACTCTTTTTAACATAAGGAAGTTATTAACTTAACTCTTTTAACTTATGTACTGATTGGATTCTTGTTAAGGGTTCTGCTTGTTTCATTTCCTGTTGCATCCTACTCTTCGCTGCAGGTGCTCATGCTTTAGATTTCTTAGATGTCCAGCAACAGGCAATTACCAGAGATGGCAATTTTACCAAATGTTTAAGCATCATGATTTACTTATGTCAGATTTGCAAGTAGTGTCTCCTGTCAGGATGGTAATAGGGTTAACACCGCATGTTAATAAAACCTGTCTAACTGCTTGAACTGTAACCATGAGCAATTGGCACGATTTTTTTACTTACATTTTAGATAGGTTTTTCAGTATCGTCCACAATTGCTACCTGAATGTTATAACAATAATTACAATAATAAAATATGCAGTGCTCCTTGCTTATGGCTGAATCTAATCATCGTTTTCACAAGAAAACATCTAGTTTCACAAGAAACTATGGTTGGAAAATGTGATGTTAGGGATCAGGGATGAAATGAGAATTTTGTAGTATCTATGGGTGGGGAAAAAAAGCATTTTGGAGAACCACTCAACAACAAAAAATAGTAATTTCTTTTTTTTTTTTTTTTTTCTTGACTTGATGTGATTTCTACTTGATAATTTTCAGGTCAGCTTCTCCAAGGCATGGCTTCACAATTATGAACAGGCTGAGCATGGAAAATCGAACTGAACCAATTACTAAAGACCTTGATTTCCAGCTGCAGGATCCTTTTCTACTTTACAGAAATGCCAGATGTAAGTATGTGATATGTTGAGTTAAATGCTGAAGAGGTGAGCTCTTCTTCAGCATCTATTCTTAGTTAGGGTAATTAGATTAGAGTTTAGCTTTAAAGGGCTGGAACTGTCTGGTTAACATTTACAATTGAAGGAGTATATTTTGCTCATTGACATGCAGAAAAGAGTTGTTAAGTGCTGCCTGAAATGCCACTGTTGAAAAGAAGGTAACTTTAAACTGGCAAACAAGACTTTTGTGGCCCTGTGTATGTGATGGGTGTAGAGACTCACAGACATGCGTTGTATGTTCTGAATATACTCTGGTCATTGCTGGGATATCTTGTCATAATACAAGCCCACTGAAGATTGGAATAATCCTTGTGAGCTGTGTAAGGGTAAACAAATGCAGCTAATTCAGACCCCTGTGCTCCAGCACTGTCCTTAGAGCAACTTGGAAGGTGGGTTGCTTCCCAACTATTATGGGAAACTCTGACACTGTAATGCTGAGCCTAATTTAAACACCAATGAAAGATGAAGTTATTACTGTGGGCTGTGTGTTTGTCTTGCATAATTGTCAAACCTCTATACAAGCATGCATCAGGCAAACTCAGAAATGAGTGGAAGACACGAAAAAGCTGTGCTTTTACACACAGATATACACACAGACCAGGATGATGTGCAATTGTATAAGAACGAACAGTTATAAACATGCAAGTTTATATTTGTCCTTGGAAACAGAGCTATAGTATGATCTATATTTTGTTCTTGATGCTTAAAAGTACATTGCAAAAAATCTTTATGTGAAATGCGCTGCAGAAGTGTTCCCTCTGGATGAAGGAAAAGCAGAGGAAATTGATGGCATACAAAGCAGCACAGTTTGATAATCTGCTAGACCTTTTTATTTCATAAACTTAATTTGGAGTTGGCATGTATATCAAGAGGGAGTTCTGTTGTTTCTACCACACAGTGTGTGTGAGCACTAGAGATAACATTTTAAATAATCTAAATGAAACTTCTATTTCTGAGAGCATTTGGTGGGCTGAGAAACAGTTTAAATTTGCTATTAGAAATTCCCAAAGAAGCTGAAAAGAAATACAGACATCTCCAGGCTAACCTAGACTAGACCAGGCATCAGGATTTTAAATACCATGAGACTTTTCTCCCATGTGATTATGAAAACTTTCCTATGTATATGTAATCTGTTGTTGTCTTGTTTTGAAATTCCACTAGGAATTTGTATATATATATACTAATATCTACTTTTTGAAGCCTGATCTATTAATTCTTCCTTTTTGTTGAGGCAATTAGTAATAAGAATAATTAGAAGTTGTCATAACTATGCTGGCATGAAGAAGGACAGTCTTCAGTCTGTATACTAGATATGAACCGATTTATTTAGGAGAAAAATCTGGGGGCTTTGGAGAGAAGTATAAGCCATTTGTTCATTAAGAGATGTCAGATTTGCAGAGTCTCAAATACAGGTACTAACATGTTCTGAGCAGCTAACTTGTGTTCAGATATTACGTCTGGGTTTTTTTGGGCTAATTGTGCAAGAGCAAAAGGCAGAAGGCTTCTTTTCTGGGCTCTGCGTATACAGTGATTCTTTTGGAGCAGGAATTGAAAATGTGTTGTCCATCAGCCTTTACAAAGCTCAAAGTGCTTTGTCCAATTTTATTAAATCCTCCTATTTTCATAAGCACACTAAAGGATTCACCTTCACCTGGGAAGGTAATATTCCCTTCTGCTAGGAGACATTGTAGATCTGTACTACAGAGCTGAAGCATAAAGAATTTTGAATGTACGTTAAAGATCAATCCCAAGAATTGTAGTAGACAAACTGTGGAGGATTGGAGCCACAAAAGTGAAAAGGATGTCTTTGGAGACAAATTACTGTGCTGGTTTTGGCTGGAAGAGAGTTCACTTTCATCAGAGTAGCTTGCATAGTGCTGTGTTTTGGATTTGGGACCCCAGCAGTGTGTGTTCTGCCCAGTGTTTTGCAAGTTCTAATTTTCTGATCTTGTTATATTGCATCTATCATCTTAGAAAAATTGCTTTGCATCCAGTGTATTATTACAATAGAAAAAAGCTTTCTAAAACCATATTAAAGTAAATTTTATTAATAATTAAGAAACTTTTGATCTTTTACTTTATTGTGCTTCATATTTCTCCTGTTGGTCCATTGTTATTGTTAATCAAGATTTGAAATACTATCTAAGAACCCTTTTCAGACACCTGTAATCTATTCACAGGTCTCTGGGGGTTGGTGTCGGGATCCATGCCAGTAAATGAGTACACTGATCCACTCTTTCACAGAAAAGTTTAGTTTGGAAAATCTAGTCAGGCAAGCATGAGAGTTATTCATTTCAAAGGCAGGAGAATTAGATACAGATTACAGTGTGTTTAATGCCAGAAGAAATCTTTATCTAATTCCAACAAGAAACAAAAGGCATATCAGTCAAATAAGTGAGGTGGCCTTCCAGTACTTGAAGAGAGCGTATAAACAGCAAGGGGTACGAATGTTTACAAGGGTGGATAGTGATAGGACAAGGAGAAATGGTTTTAAACTGAGACAGGAGAGGTTTAGGTTAGATATTAGGAGGATGTTTTTCACACAGAGGGTGGTGACGCACTGGAACAGGTTGCCCAAGGAGGCTGTGGATGCCCCATCCCTGGAGGCATTCAAGGCCAGGCTGGATGTGGCTCTGGGCAGCCTGGTCTGGTGGTTGGCGACCCTGCACATAGCAGGGGGGTTGGAACTCAATCTTTGAGGTCCTTTTCAACCCAGGCCATTCTATCATTCTACAAAATATTTTCCACGTTATCTGTAAACATTGGTTGTTAGCCATAGTTTTAGGTACTTTCTGTGCGCAATTTTGACTGTACTGCTTTTTTAACATCTAATGATTTCAAAAATTTAAAGAATTTCCTGGATTATATATTTGAGTAATCTTATCTATGTAATTAATACTTTTTTCCTTAACCTTTGCTGCTGTTTATTGCAAAAAAAGAACATTTGGAACCTGCTGCTTGAAGCTTGATGCTGGTTAATGTGAAATAGTCCAGAAAAATGCGTAACTGTAGATTGTTGGGTAAAATAACTTCAGTTTCTCCTTCTAGCAGTGGTCAACTATACAGTAATTTACTTGCAACTATTTCCAACAGTGTATTTTGTACTAAGTGTATGTGATTGTATGCTGGGCCAACAAATTATTTCTCAGGTTGACTGATGTACCATTTCATCACTGAATGCAGTTTGTCATGCTTATAGGACATGGAGTACTTGAGGAAAGTTACGTATCTTAGAGCTCAGTACACCTTACGTGTTTCAGCTGCCAGAAAAAGATACCAGATCCAGCTTACAAGGAGCTTGTACGCCGATTATCACTGCTGATTATTGTACTACAGGAAGTGGAGAAAGAAACTGAAAGCTCTACAAATAGTCTCAACAAATCTACAAATAGAATCTGATCAGATTCTACACCCATTTGTGCGTTCTGGGTCACATTTGTAGCAAGGCCTTTCATCATGCTATCTAGTGAGATTGAAAGTGAATGAAGCTTTCTAGCCAGGTGTGACATGTTCTACTGAGTATCAGGTTTTGCAGAAGTCCAGGAAGTGCTACATGGGCAGCCCAGATGTGCTTACTTAAAGCTGCCTCGTAATGATTTCAGTTGTCCAGTTTAACATGCCACCTTATGTTTGTCAGAAACCTAAACAACTGATAACATTTTTCTAGATCTCTACACAGCAAAGACGTTTAGTAGATGGGATTGGAAGGAAAGTTTGCCAGCTGTCCGAAGAAGTAGCTTAAACTTTGTCATGGGTGGGTTTTATTGTTGCTGTTGTTTTTTCTCTCTCCTATGTCATAACTATTTTTGTATGATTACTTTTTTTTCCAAATATATGTTTGTGTTTGAAGGCAAATGATTGTACAGTGTTAGGAGAAGGTAATGGTGTATATTTTTCTTAATCTTTTCATTTGTAGATTCTGTGTTGCAGCATACTAGAGCACTCTCAAACAGAAGAATTCATCTTCTTGGGAGATTAATTCAGGTCCCTTTCGTTAACTCTTCCAATATTTATATATTGTATATAAATATATACTGAATAGGTAATGGTCCTGATCCTATAGGCATGTTGGAAGACTGATTGATCCTGCAGGTTGACTAATGGTAACATTTCTCTTGTACGGAGCAGCTTGGTTAGAAGACCAAGGGAGGTTTACTTCCCAAGAGAAAAGAGGAGACCGCAGTAATAGAATTTGAGTGATATGTAAAACTGAATACGGCACGAATAAGTGTCTGCTTTACCCTGAAATTTATTCTTGTTCTGTCATAGATTATATGTTCTATAATTCAGTATTATAAATCTCTTCTTGCTAACCAGATTTGGCTGAATTTTTTCTAAAAGCTTGCCTGGATCAACCACTGACATTTGCTCAGAATACAAATGTTTTACCTGAGGTACTGTCCTTGGGAGACATTTTTGTCTTGGAAAAATAAACAAGTAGCTCCTCCTCCTTTGCCTTCCACCACCTCTCCTTTGATCAACATGATAAAAATTCATCCTGCCTTCAGCTGGGCAGGAACAGTAGCCGAGGTCAGGATTGTCCTCCAGGGATGTTATTCACCTCTGATTGAAACCTCG
This sequence comes from Gallus gallus, assembly GCF_016699485.2. Classification (NCBI taxonomy): domain Eukaryota; kingdom Metazoa; phylum Chordata; class Aves; order Galliformes; family Phasianidae; genus Gallus; species Gallus gallus. The sequence goes on along the minus strand of NC_052532.1, from coordinate 61,195,190 downwards.
GTTTTACTGAGAACATTCAAATCCTAATGTTATATATTAAAATAATGTCCTAGCAGATGTTATTTTTCCTTTTTAAGAGGAAAATATTCATACCAAAAGTACATTAACATTGCAGTGTTGTTTCTAAAATCAGAAAATTAAGCTGACTGACAGGATGAACTGTCACGTTGTATGCATGTTTTTAAAAACCTGTTTTAGCATCTGTGTGGCTTAAGTGTCTCAGAGTTCGTTGTATGCAAATTTTCTCAAAGCAAGATTTTCCCTCCTTCTGTTTATTTACTTGTCTGTTGCACAGTGACTATAATTTTTTTATTATTTTTTTTCCATGTGAGATTCTGTCTTCCTTGCAGCTGCTTGCAGAAATTATCTGTTCTTAGACTGGTCTATAAAAGCATATGTGAAAGCGCTATTACTTCACTATATTTCCCACTTAGTGCCTTCCTATGTGTTCTGTGGTATGCTATTGTGCTTAAAAAAATAAAAATTCAAAAAATCAAGAAGAATAATCTACCCCTTTAGGAATGGTGTAGGTATTGCTTTACATTTTTATGCTTAAAACCAAACAATAGGTGTGTTTCTATATTAAATGTTGGCCTTTCTGTCTTGCATTCTAATTTTCAAGGGTACCTACAAATCCTCAATGTTTACCTGTAGAGATGTAAAAACAATATGCTAACTTTATGGCATATTTAAACTGTATTTTGCACATGAGCATAGATGGGTGTGCAGTGGTGCTGGCCTAAGGCAGGAGATTTTTAAGGCCAGGACTCCTGATCTTTTCTCTAGCAATTAGCTAGCATGCATGTTTTAGAATATACAACCAGATGCATCTGATATTGAAATCTATAGCTGAACTCTGCTTGATGCTATGGAAATTGGATTGGATTTTTACGTAGTGTGACCTCTGAAAGGGGACAGGATTATTTGGTTGTTTATTTATTAAGAAAAGATGTGTTTGTGTATATGTGTGTGTATATATATATACTTATGTACAATACATTTGCAGAAATTACTGCAAAAATAAACAATCAGCAGGTATTGGTTGATCCTGTTTTCTAGTACGCAGGATTTTTGTGCTTATCATGTGTAGTTCAATGATTGCAAATTGAGGTTTTCAGAGTTTGGATCATGAGGACAAATTGTATGGTTCCCTTTTGTTGTTTTTTAGTTTGTTTGTTTTGTTTGTTTGTTTTGTTTTAAACAAAATTCTTTGTACTTGTAAGTATTTCTGAAGTGTTTTTTCTTTCTTCTTCTCTTCTTATTCAACATACTTTCCTACAGATAAATTTGTTTTTCAGTGGAAATTGAAGACCTTAGCCTTAAGACATCTGTTGTGATGGGTAAAACCATATTCCTTTTCACCCTGCCCAATTCAGCTCAGTTATACAGGATTTCAATTCGGACTTACAGGACATTTTTGTTGCTTCCTCTTCACACTTCCTACCCTATGCATTTGGTTGCAGTTGTGGAAGACTTTGGCCGTGGAGAGCAAACAATTTAGAACACTCTATGTTTGTGAAGTTGGTTTCCTCAGGATAGTAGGTCTTGCAGCCATGATGACTGCAGCCATCTTTTTGCTCGAATGGTTTCAGTCGTGATGATGGTGGTAAAAAGTACAAGGAAAGAAGTACAGTACTGCTAACATAAATTTTCAGCTATGTAGAATGGTGGATTCCGATTTGAATATATATCATGAGGAAAAAGAAACAGACTAAGGAGCTAAGGTAGCAAAGCTTTTTAGTAGTTTGTTAGTGGCTGATAATTATTCTGAGTATGGTGGAATTGTTGCTGTCCGGGCAAGCAAATTGGTAGGAAAAATGTATGAAATAGAATTAAAGGCATCTATCAAGCATCCTGCAGTTGTGGATGGTGTTCTGAACAGAAAGGAAGGAGTCTTATACTGTGTATATCTGCTAAGCGGTCTTTGCTTCCCATTTATGGATATTGTCACATTAGCAACATATTAGCTGGTCTGGACGTTTACTGCTGAGAGTGTACTGCCAGCACTGGGAATTCCGGACATCTCTTCAAGATAAGATAGGCATATGATGCAGTAAAACTCAAGAGTTAAAGTTGGAACAGATTTTTTTTACTTTTAGAGAGTGTTATCTTCATGTGACTACCTGTACACCCTGTTTTTCATACCCATCACCCTGTACAGCATAGAATACTAGATGTTTCCAGGCCAGTGTAAATGCATTCTGCAATTGAAACTATTGTAGAACTAATTGGTTTTTAGAGTTCATTCCCATACACAGTAGGTATCTGTATCTATAGAGTTCACTCCCTTTACACAGTAGGTATCTGTTTAATATTTTGAGCTTTCTAAATCCCTAAATGTTGTAAATCTCTTAGCCTCTTTACTTTCTTGTTCCTTACACCTGCGTGCCTTTCTTGTGCCTTTAGTTTTTGCTCCAGTGCGAAAATGGAAGTGAAAAAGCAACTTTCAACAGATGCTCAAAAGTCAGAATGCTAACAACAGAAGCTGTCTGCTCAACTCCAGAGATGTGAAAACTACCAGAATTCCCTAAATCTCGTCGCACATACAGGAACTCACAGTGCCTTATCCCCAACTATTTACTGACATTACTAATGTTATTTCATACATCATACGCACTGTTCTATTTATGTAGAAAGGGAATACTTATCCAAGCACATAGATACCATTATGGTTTGCATGCATGCGAATGTATAGTGCTCCCTTACCTCCAGGTTTGATGTAGAAGCAGTTGAGCTGAGTTTCATGCACCAGCTTCCCCCTGTACTTCGTTTCAGATTCCCCTTGCTGGTGGCTGGATAGCGGTTGGTATGCTTGCCGAACAAAGGCTTGAAACATGTTTTAAAATTCCAAGGAGCTTTGAAACCACTGAGCTTGAATATATTTTCTCAATATAAAGGAGGTAAATTCCTTTTAGACGATTGTTTCCTAATGCGGAGTTATTTTATGTAATAGCCTTGTGCAGAAGTTAAAAAACCAAAAACCAGAGCTACTGACAACTTGGTCCTTTCATCTAGAAGCTACTTTCCAGCTCTCTGAAGCCTCCGCAATATCTAATGCACTCTTCTTCCTTTCCTTGCTCCTCACTCCTAATCCTTTTCTTGTCTTGTGTGCCTTATGTTCCGTTGGAGTCTTCTCCTCCCCTTGTGGTTTTTCAGGAAAACTTTTTCAGGACTGAGAAGTGGAGATAGTGGGGGCCATCCGCCCGTCAGCTCGTCACCTCACCGAGCCATGGCCATCTCTGGTTTCTGTATATCAGCACAGGCTTCTCTGATAATATCCTCTTGTGTTTGAAAAAAAAAATAGGTTTGTCTAGCAAGGGGTGGACTTCAGTCCTGACATAGCCAGAAAACTTCTCTTGGAATGTGAGCTTGCTCGCTCTCGCTCTTTTATGTGTGTGTGTATATATATAAAAATATTTGTAACCTTCTCTCAAAACACGAAAGATAAATATAGGAACAAGTGTATCCCACACTGCATATACAAGCTGCCCACTTCTGTCTATTACTGATTTAATACAAGCTCTTGAGTGCCTCATCAGCTCTGTCTTCGTCAAAACAAGCCTTAAATCAGAAATAAGCAATATTCTTCAATTGCAGGAGGAGAAAAAGAAATCCTTCGCGAGTATAAGATAGCATACCCTTTAAAGGACAAGGAATGTGTTACATACAGAAAGCCGGTGTTACTGTTCCAATGGAATTCCGCTAAGGCTGCAAATGCAGTGCTGCTTTTTTGTCTAAAGTGGTATAAAAACTACTAAGTGTGTCGGGGTTAGTATTTGGTATCTGCTCTACTTTCATGATTATGGTTGCAGCTCCTAGGTTGATTCTGCAGTTCAGAACTTGTTAGGGTAAAATTGGTTAAAATCTAAAATCTCAATGGAATTAAATATTTTTTTAATCAGTCTTCACCAAAAATGTGGCTTGTACCTGTTAGCTTCATTATTTTGGGCATATGTACTCCTAAGCCTTTTAGAGCCTCTTGCAGTAATCCTTTTGCATAGCAGAGAGATTATTTATATGAATAAAAGCAGCCGGAGATCCTGTGGCCAGGAAGAAAAAAAAGTGATGCAAGACACATGCTTTGGGTCAGAAGTCAACAGCAGAGGGACTATAAAGGTTCTTCCTGTGAATCATCTGGTGCTGCTCATTGTCTTAGACAGGATATAGATTTTATGTTTGATGAACTCCACCAATTTTCTTCTCTCTGCCAAACAAACTGCCTCTCTGTAAAATTTCAGGTTTATTTGCTTTACGACATACAGTACTAAATCCTCTACACAGGAATGCGTAGCATCTCTCAGTAGACCGGTTTTCATAATTAGAAAAGAAGTAACTGTATTTTCATGTAAAGTATGGTACCTGCTTGCAGTGCTTTGTTTCTTTTTTAATTGGCGTCTCTCCTTCTGTGGTGGTTTTTTGTTTTTCCTGGCTTCTCTCTCGTTAACATTTTGTAAGTCCTTACTGTACAGAAAGCAAAGTTAAGGTTTAGATTGACGCTAAGAGTTAAAAGCAGAAGGAGGGGACAGAATGGGAAAGCAAAAGATGATTATTAATGTTTTATTCCTAAAGGACAGTGCACATGGTATAATACTTCTAAAGCAAAGTCAAATGATGCACTTTCACTTTCTCTATGAAAGTCTGCCATTGCTGTAATGAAAATCACCCAGTGCACAACTACCGTTTTTAATCTGTATTAAGATGTACCTCTAAATTCTGTACTCTTCAACTCATGAATTGTAGGGTATGCCCCAGTGCTACTTCAGTATTTTGAAATCTCTAGCTGCTAATATAAAAATCAATTTGATAATTTGTGATGCTTTCACCTGTTGGATTACATGCTTAAAACAAGGACATTTTAACAGTTTTAATTATTTTTGTCATAACAAACTTGATCTCAGAAGTATGTTTTGTTTCTCCCACTGTCCAAAAACATACATGTGTGTTGGAAGAAAGTAGCAAAGTCACTGAACTGCTATGGTAATCTGAACAATTAACTTCAGTAGTTAAAATTGCTTTTAAAAGATGTGCATGTATATGGTAAAAGAAAGAAACAGTAAGGTAGTTCAGAGAGGTGGCATTTGTGTCTTTATGGAAGAAACAACGAAGCTGCAACTTTCACAAGAAAAAAATAGATTGTAAAGTATGCTTTAAACATTTTTTTAATTAAGATCCAAATGATAAGATGTAATGATCCTTCCATTTTGAACAAGTAAAAATGCAGCAGTCATATGCGAGTGATAAATGCTACAAGGTGCAGATGTCTACTGAAGCCTAACCTGAAAGTGTGGCCTACTCACAAGTGTGAACCTACCACAACTGGAATGTACTTAATACTGTTCATCTGAGATTTTGTGAGAGTAGTAAATGTCTCTGCTGTGTCAGTTGAATTGTGCTGTATTCCTAAAAATTAGATGTATTTAAGAATTAGCGACAGCAACTCTACAGAAGAGAAAGTGTTATTTATGTCAGTGTCACAGCTGACGATAGCAAAAGGAATTGCCACAGAGGAATAGAGAATATTGTTAATGTGTTGAATATTACATGTTAACAGGCTGTGAAAAATCAGCAAAAGCAAATATTTAAGAGATGCTGTAAATATGAATATTTGAAATGTCAAGAGTAGTGCACTTTATGGTTACTTATCTCTAAATGGTTTTTATATTTCAGAAATAAAGAGGTAGTGTAGGAAAAATGAGGAACTTGCTTGCCCCTAAAATGATGGCATGCACAAATGAAAAGAAGAAGTTTAAAAAAAAAACAACTTGGTCATTTTATGGTATTTTTAGGTGTCAGTTGTTACAAGAGCAAGTGTGTATATATATATATTCAAACAGCTTAGACTTTTGTCGTTGCAAATTAACATTTTATTTCAGATTTATGAATGCATTTCCAGTCCATTTGGGGTCATCAGTCCAATTATAGTATACATTCAGGCTTCAGGGAAAAGAAATATGCTATTGAAAACCTTTTTAAAGTTAAAATATTCTTAATTCTTTTTTATGAAGGGGAAAAAATATATATAAATGATGTCAGCATAGTTTGGAAAGCGACGTGCCCTTGAACTTGACTGTAGCTCTGGAAATAAAGATTTACTTTGACCCGGAGCAGGTACATCAGAGATGCACATTGGAAACATATTCTTCTGTTTGACTAAAGCATAAAGGAATACTCAAATCCGTCTGTGTCCTCTACCACCCAATTGTGTATATTATTTACAATGGAGAAGGCTTTATTGCAACAGAGTTGCGATAGGCCCTGGGTACTCAACAGAAGTTGCCACTTTCCTTAACCTGGTGAAAAGCAGGATGGAAATATAAAGACAAGACTTTGAAAAGGCAAGGGCAGAACTCCTTTGTATTCTTTGAAATATAAACAAGCTTTCTTCTGGATGGAAAAGCAATGTCATAACCTTCTCCTTGATTGGAGAGTGTTCTCATTGCTTTTAGCTACTGCTGGGTATGATTCTGTACAAAGAATCAAGAGGAGAGCCTAACTTCTAGTTTCTTCTCTTTTACTTTTGGTGATGTTAGGTTAGTGTAAGCTTTTCTGCTCATAGAAGTTATGGATATACATTTAGCGTAGATTTGTGTAATGGCATTTTGTGTTCTGTGCTGATCATTCATGTAGATGAGGGCCTGACTTCATTTCGGTGTGCACTGAAGACCTTTCTAATGATTTGTAGCAGGAAGTTAGCCTAGATAATAGGGCACTGCTAAGCTAGTAGAAGTCATGGTTTTAGATGTCGAGGAGTTAAACTTCTTTTCAACTAAGCCATCCTCTGGTAGAATTTTTCTTTCACAGGAAGGTTACTTGTGTTGACTTAAAATTTTGGGACTGACTTTTTAGCCTTGCGAAAGACTTCTTTGCTTAATTTTTCAAAGTCAACGTCCATCATATTTCTGTATCAAAAACAGAATGATACGTCCACCCACTATATGTTTATCTTAACATCTCTTCACATAGCGTATATGCTCCTTGAATGAGACTCTGTAATCATTTCCATTACAAAAGCCAGTGGGGTTCCATTCCCTTTGTTGTTTCACAAGTCTATTGTGAAAAAGTAATGCAAACCACTTGTTGCTGTAGAGCAACTTATAAGAACAATAAAGGATTTATTAAGAACAATTTGTTATTTAAGAAATTGATAGCCTGGCCCCTACAGGCAGACTTCCTGCCTTAATTTCCGTATCATGCATCATCATGCTTTAAAAATTACTTGGAAATGATGTTGCAATGACAGGGGATGCAACTGGAGAAAAAAAAGTGAGCTGGGCCAGATGGATCATAACATAGATTCTATTCCTGTGTCGTAACTAAAATAACTTGCTGCATCATGAGAACACAGTTCTAAGGTAAATGTTGCAAATTGAGTTTGGGATCTTTTTCAAACAGTAAAGAAACCGCTGATGGACTCTTGCATCTGCTGAGCTTTATGGGAATAAATGGACCAATGGGATTTAAAGCTTCCTACAAAGCTAGCGTAATTTTAGCTTTGAAACTATTTAAGGGACATTCTAGTCAGTCATTCTTTTGTTTGCTACAGAGCTGATGGGAGTTTTTGGTTACTTTTTGTTTTGTATTGTTTTGCTTTCTTTTATTTTCCTATATATTTGATGAAAAATCTGCCTGAAGTCAGGCTGTCTCAGTAGAGTAGAGCAGATATGATTTTATAACCATCAAAATATTTTGTGGCACTGTATCTGGAGGTCTGTGAGTTGATCAGCTAAATTGCATGATTGGTAAGGTTATAGGGATATTTAAAGATCCATTAAAAAAACAAAAAGTGTTTAAGGTATAAGCAGATGATGGTCAGGAACCTATTCTTGACTTGTAGTGTTACCAGTCACTCTCCATTCTCTAACCAACTGTCCTGGTTCTGTCCCTCCCAGCTGTTTGTGCTCCCTAGCCACCTTGCTAGCAGGGCTGTCTTATCAACAGTTATAAATATCTAATGGGCAGGAGTCAAGTGGATGAGGCCAGGCTCTTTTCAGTGATGCCCAGCAACGGAGCAGGGGGCAACAGGCACAAACTGGAACACTGGAAGTTCCATCTGAACACAAGGAAATCCTTATTTTGAGGGTGACAGAGCATTGGAACAGGTTGCTCAGAGAGGTGGTGGAGTCTCCTCTGGAGATAGATATTCAAAGCACACCTGGACTCTTTCCTGTGGAACCTGTTATAGGGAATATGTGTTAGCAGGGAGTTGGACTGATTCTCTCCAGAGGTCCCTTCCAGCCCCTGTAATTCTGTGAAACATCCTTGGCTTTGTACAGCAAATACCATTCTTTTCTTTGTCTGTATATAAGTTACCCAGAGTATGGAATCAGGGTCTTTATCTGCCTTTAAATGAAAGAGCAAGCATTCAGTACTTTGACAGATATGTTTCTTTCACCAGTTTTTTAGGAACTGAAGTTAAGCTCATATCAAAACACAGCTTTATGTTGATTGAAAATTCTTATAGTGCTTCAGTTTCTTGGCATTTTTGTGCCTGGGATGCCATAAAAATGTTGATTTCTGAGAATTTCCAGAAACAACAAGATACATCTAATCTCTATTTCCAGTGTTAAGAAACAAAGGCATTTATTTTATACATATTTTGTACTGCTTTCTGTAGTGGGAAGAAATGAGACCTGAGAGGTGCAGTCCTGTTCAATTGCCACATCATTGTCAATGTGGTACTATATGATGATTTTTTCCTTACTATTTTGTTCAAGCTAAGCAAAATGTTGCATTGAAAAGGCCCCAAAACTGAACTCTCCTAAACTAACAAATACCAAAGTTAGGGTTGTTGGTGCAGTCTCCCTTTTTTACTCATGGAATTGATCGTAATCTTTTGCAGTAAAGACTTGCTTCAGTCATCAAATAGTCTGAATGATATTCATGTGGAGGGCTACTCAGCGTTCAGTTTTTTCTTCATTACTTAAATGTGGGCTTCTTGCTTTGTCATCTGCTGTGGAAGTTCTGTAGCAGGGACAGAACTATTGGTTGTTTTTCATTTGCTGTTGTCTGTGACAATGATCAATATAATAGCTGGTAACTTGTTGCACTTTGCTTAGGTTAGAAGTATTATTTCTTCTATTTTACAGTTGGGATTATGAGGCATACTGGTGGTTAAAATCACAGACATCCATTAAATGCAGCGTGTGACTTGAAATTATTCTGATGCAATTTTTCCAATAAATTTATTATTCATATGTTCAAAACCACTTCCTACAGACTTCAGCTGTGATTATAAGTAGCTGGTGTTTTTGCAGGTCATGCCCTCAGATCTTACACCCAGGTCTAGGATCTCACATCAGGAACTGAATGTGAAGCATACACACTCAGTGACAGCCACTTACGATGACATTTCACAACTTGCATACCATTGCATAATATCTGAGGGACGGCGTCAGAGATGGTATTCAGCTTTCAAAGACAGCATGCAGCTGACTTAACTGCAGATATTTTAAATCCTCTTTCCTTTGTTGCAATCCTGTTTGGCTTTATCCTGTGAAGCAGGATGTTGAGCTTGAATGGGCAAAGTCTCCTGTACTTGAGCCTAAGCAAAGCATTGAAGATCGTATGGCTATACTTTAATCATAAATACAGTATCGAAGATAAAGGGATTGCATTTGCCTTAGAGTAAAATAATAAAAAATTAACGTGGCATGTCTTAAGTCACGTTTTAAGTTAAGAACTCATTGATTGTATAACCTACAGTTGGGTCTTTTTTGCAGTAGGTCTGGCAAAATTGATGCTGCAATATTGGAATATGTACTACAAGAAGAAATCTACCTTTTTAAAATTCAGAAATTCTAAAGATTGATATTCCTTTTAATTATGCTTTCAATTGGATAATTTAACTAACTTATTCTAGTTCAATATTAACTGTATCTTGTTGATTTTGATAGCTGTACTGTATCTTTCTAGTACTACTTAATCTTGTTAACAGTGTTACAACTTTGGTGCCTCTTTTCCCCTTTATGTAATCAATTCATTATTAAATCTCATTTCTTTTAGTAAGTCAAATGGGTTGGGAGCTGTTGAATGTGGATGACTAAATGTATGCCATCTTGTCAGTATAAGAGTCTCTTATTATTGGTCTTTTGTTAGCTACTTTTCATGTGAATTGCCCGCTTGGGGAACAAAAGATACTTGATTTTGATTTGTCCTTTCTTTGTCTGTTTTTTCCGGTAATCTCTTCCTGGATAACTTGATAGCTGAAGCTGGGCCTAAAAGTGACATAATATTTCTTCTTTTTTGCTGCTGTGGAAGAATTTGCTTTGTACCTCTGCCATGTAGTGATTCACTTTTAAGATGTGAGCATTTTAGCAAAATTACCATTACCGCTCTACAGATTTATATTTAGGTCTGGATTTCTGTTTTATCAAACAGTCTGATAAGACGGAGGGTGGATAAGAAATTAATCTCTTTAGTTTTAATCCCAATGAAACACAGAGTGTTTTCATGCTGGTAGAAAGCCTGCAGTGAAATTTGCATTATATGTTTGCTTATCTTTTTTGTTAGTGGAGAGCATTCCGGGTTCCTAGCTTGACAGTTGCAGTTCGTAATCATCTCAGTTTCTTTTGCTAGTCGTGGATTTCCATGAGTTGTCATACATACAAGAAAAGCTGCCATTTTGTGTTCATCATTAATGAAGAACGTGATCATCAATAGATGTTTTTACTTCTTTCATTTCCATTTTTGTTTCCGTTAGTACAGCAGAATGAATTGTACGAATTTACACTGTGGTTAGCTGAGGTGATGAGTACGAAAACATGAGTTAGCATATTTGGGGTACCTGGTATCTCAGATCACCATCAAAGTATTGTCTCCTCACTGGTACATTGTTCTCCCATGCATGAAAGCATTTAGAGAACATTGTGCTGCAACAAATGGAGCACCTGCATGATTCTTTCTCAGCGTACTTGTGAAGTATTCATCTGCTCTGTCTGGACTGATGGAGCAAGTGTGGAAGGGAGAAAAAGAGGATCCCCCACTTCTGGAAAATCTTGCTGTTGAATGGGAAAGCTGTATGCTCAGCAGATATAGGTTTTCTGTCTCAAGTTTCTTCCAGCTGTGCTTCTTTGTCTGGGTTACATGTACCTTTTGATTGAGGTGAGAAATTGTGTGTGCCTTTGTGTGTATATCAGTACGGAGGGAATGAAATTCTTCATCAAGAGTGATTTGGTGGTGAAGGCAGGTATATATATCTGCCATATATTGTCTTAAAGCTTTGCTTAAAATGTGGTTTATTGTTGCATTGGTGGCTTGCTTTGGTGAGACAGGTTAATGATAATTAGTATCCTCATGCTGTGATCTGAAATGGTTGTGCATTTGTAGGAGTTGTATTTCAAACTATTATCTGTCACCCTGTGAAATCTGAAGTGGCATTCCTTACGAGTAATCAGACAGTTCGCTTGTGTTGGTCTCCAAATTGAGTGAGGTAAACTAGCTTGTGTCTGCTGTCGATTTATTCTTTAAACTTGTAGTGACCAGAAGTACTGCAGTATTTCCATAGGACTGACAGGTTTCAATTTTATCAAATATCCATAAATAGCCTGTGACATGTTTGGTCAACTGGACAAAAAGTGAAGCTGTTCAACCTATCTTGCACATTCAGTGATGTTTTATCAGTATTGTTCTACACTGGAGGTTCTCTTATAACAAAGAAGAATCTTGATTAATTAAAACAATTTTGACTTGTCAAACTACTACACTGTTGACTGAATATTATGTATGTGGTATGGACAACACTAAAAGATCATAAAATATTCAAATATGTTGAGTTAGAAAGATGTGTAGTTTTACATTAAGGGGCATCTTATTGGAACCTGGCTAATTATTCACATGCTTTTCTACGGGTTTGCAATTTATTATTGATGGTATATGTTAAAATAATAATGTCTATTTTAAGGGTGTATTGATGTTAATGTCCATGTTACAAAAAGGAAATGATCTAGGTATTTCAGCTCGTATGTTCGACATTTGTAGGTGGATCTTAGAACCACTGAGGCATGTTGTTACCTGTGATCTTTATGGTGAATAACAGAAATCGTTATCAAACTTTTGAAAATTTAGCCATGAAAAGGACTATATACATTATAAGAGGTACTTACTGTCTGTCTATGGGATAGCTTTTTAAATGCTTTTCACCACTTTTTTTTCTGTGTTAAATAGTTGATCTATTTTTAGCTGTATAAAAGACAACACGTGGCTGAAAATTAGAGGGGAAATGGAGATAAGTACTACACTTCTGTCTTGCAAACAGCTGCACGTGCAGTTTCTTTTCAAATATTAAAGCTAACTTATACTTTGTATGTCATGGGTTTGTTCTTTGGAACTGCAGGAGCAATTGCTTTTGTATTCCTCCGATACAAGGAAATATTACATGATCAGTGTTGGTGTTGTAATTCTTTTTAAATGGATACGCTATCCATTTCCTCTCCCTGCAAATAGAATCTAGCCCCTGCTGTGTTGGAAGGCATGTTAGGAATTGCCTTATCTTAGTCAGATTAAAGGAAACTTTTGCTACGGTATATTAGGAGGGGAAGAAAGGAGAGAAACAGGGTGGCTACCTATTTTCTACCATATGGTGTAAGGAGAATGTACATGTTTCACAAGGTTGCAGAGGGACTGCAAGGTACAGAGGGGAAGGTCCGTGTTTACCCTGTAAGTGCTTCTTCCTTTTCCTTCTCACAGCAAATTTGTGCCTGAGGTTAAAATTGAAAAATATGGATGGATCATTCACGAGAATATGACCAGACAATGTTACACATTTATTCCCAGAGTAACAGGAGCCATATAATAAGGTGATGGGTGGAAAAAGCTCCTTGTTTATGATGATTGTGAAAGCTGCACTAGCTACAGCTCCATTATGGCTATTACCACAATGGTGGTTAAGTAGAGTGTAAATGGGAGAATTTTCATCTGTTAGTACACATAAATCTTGTTGCTGGGCAAAGCTGCAGGCGCTAACTTTTGTGGAAGCCAGAATCAGAAGTCTGAATTTAGATATAGATTTTCTAATCCTGATGCTGGATACAGATAATAACTTACGGGGGTTAAACTAGTTGATGAAATTACAGGAAATCCACGAGGATGTAGAGATGTGTTTGTACTACCATAACAACTTTGATGGTATATGAGATAAGCCTCATGGTTGTTGAAAACTGAACACGTCTTGCATATATTTGTGTGCAACGCTGCCTGCAGTACACTAACCCCTGAGATCTGATCGTTATGTCACAACTGGAAAATTTGCAGAGGACAAGTTATTAAGGGGAAAAAAAATGCAAAATGACAAGCCTTTGTTTTAGTGTTTTGAAGAAGAGGATCAGAGGTACCTTTGCCTGTAGCCGAGGTTCAAGAGCTTGTAATGTACATTCTTAGGTACACCTTTTGATCTTTTGTGATTTTGCTGGAGAATTTGAGGAGGGGAAATAAAGAAATAAAAACTAAAACTTACAGGTCACTTTTAAGTATCTAGCAGGCAGAACTGCTATCAGGTAGAAATGCTGTTTGAGAAGATGCTCATAGTTTGTGTTTGATGTGCATTTACAGTGTCCATATATGGGATTTGGTTTTATGATAAGGAAGAATGCCAAAGAATTGCAGAGCTCATGAAAAAGTAAGTGACGGGTAAACAAGACTTTGTGCTTTTTTTTATGTATGTATTTCTGTACATACATGCACATTATGTTACTAGGATGGTTGTACCTTTCTACTTAAAAACTGCTCGTATAGAATTTGTTGCAATAAAATTGTCTCACACCTGCATTTTATATATTCAGAAATAATTGCAGTACTTTCTCCATAATTTGCTATGCAGGTTTCTAGCTACCTCAAACTGTAACAGTTCATCTGATTTGTTTCTTGATGACTCAGATATCTGTTTATACAGTTGTATTCTTTGGGAGGGGTTCGTGTGTTTCTCAGTTTGGGGAGATTTTCTTCTTTCATCAATGTAAGTATGGACTATCATGAGGGAATACTGCAATAATACAGTTTATTGTTTTTATCCTTTTTCTACATCATGGTTGAATTCTTGTTTCCTTCTTTCTTACCAGTATGTAAAGAATCCACTCTGGTTTAGGATATAAAGAAAGGCCTTAATTAGCTTTGAATTCATAACATTTATGTACATATTAAGAATATTTTATATATGTTATACAATCTTAATTTTGCAATGAAATGGGAGATCAAAATTTCCTACAACACTGTATTAATCTTACAGCATAATGGATGGCTTTTTAACTAACAATGTAGTGGCTATTTTTTTCACTGTAACTGCTTTTTCCATTTGTCCAGGATTGATGGGTCTCATTCTTCTGTTTTTCCCTCTGCTTGATCTAATGACTGCCTTGTTTGCAATGATTCCTTTCTTAAGACTACATTCTACAGGTTTTCATGCTTGCTTGGAAGAGGAAGGAGCTGAAATCTTACAGATTTTATCAATGTACATAATCTGCATATATATATATTTTTTTTTAGAGGTATAATGTGGAGTGTATGTAGGAAAGAGACATTGTAGGAGTGGACACTTTAGATGTAGTAGTTGACTGTGGTATAGAGGGTTGGACTTACCATTGTGTCACAGTTCAGGTAAGGGATAGGAAGAGGAATGATTTAGAGCCTTGTCATCCCAGAAAAGCCATGGCAGGCTGATACAGTCAAGCCAACATCATTAGGTACTAACAGGGCGCAATGTGAAAGCATAGTCAGAGCTGTGAATCTCTCCTTTTCATGTTATCTGTACCAGTCTTAACAGCCTGCTTAGCAAGCATGTTTCTGTAGCCAGAAGCATGCCAAGGAAGCGATACCAATTCTGATTGCCAAATATCAAGTGCCCATTTTCGTGTCCTACAGTACAAGTCCAAACAAGGCTCATCCTCGTACATCTCAATCCATGGCAAAGTGCTTTGACTCTTCTGACACTGTGTTCCGGATTGGACTTGTTACAAAATACTGGATGGGAAGTTAGTCATGTTTCCCCTACATCTCTTTTTAAAGAATTGCCTGCTGCTTTTCATTTTGCAGTGACAAAACATTGTTAAACACTGACTGTAACAGCGGTGGGGTTTTGTTTGGGGGTTTTTGTTGCTTTTGCTCTACGTTCTGCAGCTCTACACTGACTCGGTTATGACCCAAGGAATAATTGATGGGGATGAATTTCCAGAAATAAGCAGTGAACCCTAGGAAACCCATTTTTTTGACAGCTAATTTTAGTTAACTAGCTCAAGTTTCAGTTGGTGGTGATTAGGTACTCTCAAACTGGTAATTTACCACAATAAAAACTAGTTTGCAGAGAACTCATGCTATTGTAAACCACATGTAGTGGTTTATAATAGCGGTGTTGCACATAGATTAAAAAAAAACCTACCCTGTCATTCAGCCAATTGGCTGTGTGTTTTAATTCTAAGCATTCTACAATAATAATAAAACAGCTGGGGCAGGAAATTGGTCATTTGCTGGTAGTTAATGACTGATTTGTGTGTGTTTGCCATCCTCTACCACCAGCAGAACTGATTAACATTATACATTCCCTGCTCCTTCTGGGTATGGAAATTGTGACTGAGTTATGGAAATGTTAGGGTATGGCCTAGTCTATTCAAGATTGGAGAAAATGTTTCTTGCACCTGGTCAAATTAAGCTTCATTATAGATATTTAAATAGAGATTTTTAACTGTATCATTATGTCGTTTGGGTGGGGAGGGGGAGGGAATTAAAATACATTTTTTTAAAATTCTTGTAAAGTAGTTGTAGTTAAACTTTTTATATTTTACCTGTTTTTGTCTTGTGTATTCTCCTCTCACCTCCTACTTTCAGCCTAACTCAGCAAGAGCAACTCAAAGCACAGCAGGGTACAGGAACAGGAGTGTCCCCTATGATCATGAATTCTGCTAATAACAAAGAAGTGGATATCTTACGGATGCTTACCAAGGCCAAAGATGAGTACACTAAGGTAAGATTTGCTATCTCTAAAATCTCAGCTTTTGTTTTTGTGAAAGTACTTATGTTTTGTCAGAATTTTCTAAAGATCGGAAAGAACTGAATTCTGTCAGTAACTCCTGAAAGGAGAACATGAATGACATTTGATCATTTGTTGAATGCTAGGGTGTAAGGGCAAGTGTAAATTGGCTTTCATTTTGACCTTTAGAGAACCTGTGCTTTCAGTATGTGAAATGTGTGTACCCTTTTAGGGTGAAGTATTCAAAACTGCTAGAAGTTTCTGTGGTTTGCACAAATGATTTACCTTAGGGAAAACCTCTAATGTTGAACTTAGTGTCTTTAGTTGTAGTTATTGTCTTAGACACTACTGGAAGTAAATGAAAAGGTTGAAATCTAGTATGCTCCCATATGCTGCATTGGTCTTCTGAGGCTTCTGAACCACGAAGTAACTAATGGACTAATAATGTTCTCTATTATTGGATAATCAAAAATGTTTTACTTTAGGGAATAAAGATCTAATAATTTTAACTATTCATATATATGCTGCAAATTGTTTCAGAGCCTGCGGGTTCCTACTGCTGTTTCCCGTATTTCATATGTGTTGCCGTGCGGTAATAAAGCTCATTACATAAGTGCTTTGAGTCTAGAAATATGTATGTTTTAAACATAAGCATAAAAAAAAAATAAAAAGTTCACTTTGTGAAATGTGACTTACTATCCTCAAATAATAACTCTTCGAGTTATGGTAACATGTATGCCTTTTTTATGTTGCTATAGTTTATTTTGAAGCTAGGATCTGTTTTGTCGGTAATAAGGATTTAATGTATTAATAGTCAACAAACGCTTCCAGTTCCTGGTATCTTTTTTTATTACTTTTAAACTGAATTGCTATCTAGCCTTGGAATAAAAGGGATTTGATTACTTAAATGTTTTGTAATAAAATTTCATTAAATGCCTTAAAAATGGAGAACTAGGAAAATATTAGACTGTCGCTGGGTAATATGGGAAGGATGTAGTACATGTTTTAAAAGTTACCTTCCACTTCTACATGAACACACAGCAAATCAAGATCAAGGAAAGGAAATTCTAGATCTATGTTTAATCATTTCTTGATTTTTTTTCTCCTGCAGCTAAGATCTTTACCAAATTTGCATCTTACCTCATCTTTAATCTTTCTGCTTATAGGGAAATAACATGAGAACTTTTCCTTCTGGGACATGAGTGGTATTATCTGAGCTCTTATGAGCTGTATTTGTGCTTTTTCTTGCTTGGTTGGTAACAGAAAATTAGGAAGGACATGAAAAATAAAGGCAGTGACAGCTATTGTTGTATTTTATGACAATGTGTTCCATAGTAATTGTGCTTTTTGGCTCCTTATGACATTTACTTCCTTGTCAACGTATGTCTTAAAGTTTGCAGAGCTAACATGCTGAAATGAGTTATGAATTATGTTGTTCTTCTGTCTGAATTCCACGTGGTTTCAGAAAATAAGGTGCTTTAAATTGTTGTGAGCCTTAAGTTAAGAATATCATTTTTTTTCCAAGCATCTAAGGAATTCTACTTAATTTTTAAGTCCTAGGATATAATTTTTAAAATCTGATGAGAAGTGTTTTTAGGAGGCTTCCTATGACAGCTAGGAAGATGAGCAGTTGAAGAGCTGCTGGGATACAGAAAAAGTACACCAAAATGTGTTGCTCCACAACCATCATGCCTTGCCTCATACTACAAGATTGAGCGGTTTTAGCTCTGTGCTACACAGTTCCTCTATAGCACTCACCCGTTTAATTCACTGTCCTTTGATCTGTTAGAGGTCAGATGAGGTGCACAAACTTTGTCTGGTTGATGTGACCAGAGTAACTGAATCTTCCCTCTTCATTACTGAGGACACGCAAACACTTGATAAGAACGTCTCGTCTGGTAGTGAGCAGAGGCTTCGTGGCTTTTATTTCTGTTGATTGCTTTTTCACCATCTTTTAGCAAAATACTCCATTGATACTGCTCTGCTTGAACAGAAATATAGTTTCTAAGTTTTCAGTTGTCCTAATGGCTTTTGATTTGTTAACAGTATGAAAGACTTGATAGTAGCGTATCAGAAAGCCTGTCTTTCCTAAGGACACTGTGCTATACTCAGGCTGGATGATGCAAACCGTATGCTACTAATCATGAATGGTCTGAGTTGGGTGTGAATGTCTTGCTTAAGCAGGGATCTGTCTGAATATCCTTGCTGCTACTGCTCTATTTGAGACTGTTCTTGTCTTCCAGCTTTTCTCTTCTGCAGAGCACCCTGTGCATTTTCATGTGTCTGTTCGCTAATGTCTTCTTGTGGTTGCTTTACATCAGCTAGACTGAAATCCCACATTTCCGTGGATTCTCTACATTTAAGTTCATGCAGCTTCAAAGTTCTCTATGTTGCTTTCAACATAGCTGACCATCTACAAAGCTCAATTAAATCCCATCAAGTCTTGGCAGACAGTCTTTTCCTGATATCAAGCCTTCTTGCATCTTGTTTCTGTATTTGAGAGGTCTTTGCAGCTCGTTTCTCAGTCAGGTTTTAGCTACAGACCAGGAGATGACGATGTGACATGGCGCTTGCTTCTGGACAGCTGAACTACTTATAAGTGCACTCCTTATAGTACCATGCTTGACCACTGTCTGATTCCTTTTGGCAATGTCCTGTTCAGCTTGAGCTTCATATTGCACAGGTAAACTATGAAATCTTTTAGCAGAGAGCAGTTGTTCAGTGTAGTCAGAGGCATTTAAGGCAAACTTGCCTAAGACATCCTCAGTGAATGCCTCTCTTCTTTTTGATCAGTGTTTTGCTTTTTTGTTTGTTTTTGTTTTAATGCTGCTTGGTCTTCAGCTTGATCTTAGAACTTTTTAATTTCATACACATCTCTTGTAGGAGCATAGCTTTGAACAAGATGCATAATTAAAGGACTGACCTATGAAGCAAGATGTGGTAATCATGTATTGTAGCACATCAGTACTCTGCTGGTTCTAGCACTAAAGAGCATGTTGACATTTCTATGAAAGCTGTTTTTTGCTGTTTGATGATGATGGGAGATTGTATCTTTTTTAACCTGTCCACCCAAGAGTGGCTTAAATGTCAGGCTGGTGTTCTTAATTTACTCATCAGCTAGTCCATGCTGCCAGTATGCCAAAGTGACCTTATATTCTGAGCTTCAGTAGTAGAAATCAGCACGGGGCTTTTCTTCTTCAGTATATACTCCTGTATTGGATAACAGCCTACTAACCATGTTATCAAATCATGAAAATTATACCAAGGTAAAAGTCATCCACAGTAGCCCTTTGTGTATGCTGCTATAGTTTGCATTTTCATTTTGCTGATGAATTGCATCTAAAAAAATGCTCTTACACTGGTAACTTTTAAACTCTCCTACTTCTCATTTATATATACTTAGTTTTGGCACTACGTAGGCTATGGCAGTGGTATCTAAGGTACTCAATTTCTGAAGAATTCAGCTTGCTGAAATACCCTGGAGAAATAAGGGCCTAATGCATTTATTGAAAGTTTGCAGAACTCATGAAATATAGAAGAGTATGTCATACATCATGTTGAAGAAGTTTATATAGATGCTTATATGTTTTTCCCCAAACACCCATGCTGAAAAATAGCAGAGAGGAAGCATGTTGAAGAAAAGGCAGCATCCTATACAAAGAGAACAATCTGGGAGAGAAGAGATATTTAATCTTACTGAAGTGTGTGTTTGTTCTGTGTAACATCATAATGGGTTAGGATATGTCCAAACAAAAAAAATAAATAAATAAAAAGGGAATGGTATCCACCTGTTTTAGTGTAGGTCAAATAGTGGCTACAGGAAGGAGTTACTTGAACTATCGAAATGTTTTAATCTGATAATTAACAGGTAGGATATTTAATTGTTGTGAAGTGAACAAGAGACAACAAAAGTCACTGGTCAGAAATTGACTGAGAAAGTGCAGTAACAAAGTGATTTAAGAATAATTCAGTCATTTGTCTTAGTGTGCTTAAAAAAAGATTCCTCAAATACAAGGATAACAATGTGTCAGCTGAAAAGAATCTAAGAAAATAATGTCTTTGAACAATGTAGACTAACATCCCATGGAGTTCCTGCTTATTGCTTATTGGGTGGTATCTCAAAGTTCTGTCCAGCCTTGTTTGCTTTAAGCATGTTGCCTAATTCAGGGCTTGAATATCTCCATGCACTTCAGGCAATCCATTTGGTACTTGAACAGCCTTATAGTAAAGTTTTTTTCTTAAGTTTGAACAGAATTTTGTATATTCCATATTTTACCTATTGACTTTTAAACTTGACGTGAACCAGCAGTGTGCATTTACAGCCTGGAAGGCCAGTGGTATCCTGGGTTCTATCAGAAGAGGGATGGCAAGAAGGGTGAGGGAGGTGATTGTTCCCCTCTGCTCTGCCCTTGTGAGGCCCCAGCTGGAGTACTGCATCCAAGTCTGGGGTTTCCAGCACAGGAGAGTTGTGGAGCTTTTGGGGAAGGTCCAGAGGAGGGCCACAGAGATGATCCAAGAGCTGGAGCACCTCTCTTGTGAGGATAGGCTGAAGGAACTGGGCTTGTTTAGCTGGGAAAAGAGAAGGCTGCAGGGAGACCTCACTATCGCCTTCCAATATTTAAAGGGAGTTTATAAACAAGAGGGAAATCAAATCTTACACAATCTAATAGTGATAGGACAAGTGGGAATGGTTTTAAACTGAGGGAGCGGAGATTTAGATTAGATGTCAGGGGAAGATTTTTTACTGAGAGAGTGATATTTTGAGTCCAGTATACCAGACAGTTTTCAGTCCTAACTGTCTGCTTACCTAGCCTGCATTTTTATCTTCAGTTTGCATCATTTTTGCATCAGTTTGTCTTTGAAGATGTTATGTGTCAAATTCTTTGCTAAAGTCAAGCTAAACAATATGCACTGCTTTGCCAATACCCACTGAGTCACTCATCTGTAGTCACTCACCCTGTAGAAGGCTATTAGGTTGAGCAAGTAAATCCATTCTGGCTGCTCCCACTCATGTTATTTTCCTTAACATGTTTAGAAGTAGCTTCCAGGAAGATTTCTTCCATCACCATCCCAGAGAATGAGATGAGGCAAACTGGCCTGAAGTTCTGCAAATACTCCTTCTTGCCTTTCCTTAAAGATAGGAGTGATACTTGTTTTCTTCTAGTCCTAAGTTGTAGGTACCTTTAAAATATATATATTAAAAAAATCTTAGTTTCTTCATTTCAGTCGTATCTAGATACAGTGACTTCTGATGTAGTATTTTCTATTATACTGACAATAGCATTTCTTGTACATCCATTACTTTTTAATTTTGTTGACTAGATTCTTGTTGTGGGTACAGCATAAATAGAACTATCTTATTCACTTTTTCCTATTCCATATTTTCTTTCTCTTTCGTGCAGTGTTTTCTGCACTTTCTTTTCTGAATTAAACGATGGCCTCTCTATGTCTCTGACTGCTTTTGGTCATCTGTCTCTGCCTGCTCATTTATAAATACAGTTATTAATCCTGTCATATTTAATAGGGAAACATGCGACTTGATTAAATCTTTAATTATTTTTTCTGTGTGAGTATACAAGTTCCCATGTTGTGGAATCTTTATGTCAAAGAGTTTGAGTTAAAATTTCAGTATTTAGCAAAAAGCATTTTAAATACTCTTTGTGTGCACATAAATCCCTATATCTAAACTACTTGAGACTATTAAAGGACTGGCTGACTCCCGATACAGGAAAAACGTGTCGGATTGATTTTGTGTTAAGTGCAGGACAGGCAAAAAATGAGAACTGAGTTTCAAGCTAAAGGGAAACCTTGTGGTCAGAAAACCTTGGAATTAAGTGTTTATTTTTACACGTTTTTTGATTTTAGAAAATCAGGTTGTAGTTCTTTCAACAGCATAACACCTCATTATCAGTGCTATGGCTGTCATTTTTGGTAATGGAATATCCAGCTATGTCTGGATTTTACTAAGGTAGAGAACAAAGAGAAAAAGTACGGTAACACTTACTAAAAAATACTGATTTTCTGTTCCAGTGTAAGACCTGTTCTGAGCCAAAACAAATAACCAGTTCCTCTGCAATCTGTAACAACCCCAACCTAATCAAACCAATTCCAGTGAAGCCTAGTGAAAATCAGCATCAACGAATATCTCAGCAAAGCAAGGTAAAGTCTTTTGTGTGTGTTCTGTTCTCACTAGTGTTACTGTAATCAAGTAGCCAACGAGGAGTGCTTATTTAGATCATAAGGTCAATGCAAGAATTCATGGTAAAGCCACAGTAAGGATTATTTTTTAAATGCAAAACGAATCTATTTATAAAAAAAGTCTGCTTCCATCCCCACCAGTCGGAGTACTTAAATTACAGATGTACCATCCTGGTGCAGCAGTTACAAATAAATAAAAAAATTTTAAAAACACCTTGTTTTTCAATGTTGGGATGTTGCTTTGATCCCAAGCTGGAGTAGTCAATTGCTGAACCACATTTTTTGTGTTCGTTGTCTTCAAGGGAATTTTAGGTAATCTAAATAAGAAAAGTCTTTTGATACATCTTCAGACTATACCATATTGCAAAAGCTGAATTCAGTCAACTGTGACAAGGAGATGCACAAGAAGTGACCTTGCTCTGCACAGGGGGAGGTTTTTGTTCTTTATTAATGTTGTACGGATGGCTGGAAAGGTAGATGCTCTTTTATGCTATTTAAAGTGAAACCATGGCTATCTTTCAGATTCACTGGTTTTTTCCCACATTAGCAGCTTGACAACTGTTTTCTTGCCCTTCTGATATGACTGAACTATTAGAAATTCTCTTGGGAGAAAAGAGCATAGCGGTTTTCTTGGCTTTTTCTTGAATACTGCTGGCTAAATATTGTCACCACTTAACATGATTTATCATGTGTGAGATAACTACGCTTAAGATTTTTTCTTTGTCCCTCCACAGAATGCGGATCCTGAACCACAACACTTGTCTTTGACAGCCCTGTTTGGAAAACAAGAGAAAACAGATGCTACAGAACCACTTACTAAACAGCATCAAGAGAGCCTTCCTGTTAGGCAGGGTGTGGTACGTTCTCTCTCCTATGAAGAACCTAGCAGGCATTCTCCCTGTGCAGAGAAGCAGCTTTGCCCTGCCATCCAGAAGCTTATGGTGCGTGGGACAGACCTTCACCCGCTTGCTGAGTTTCCTGAGAACCGACTCTGTGAAAATGGCAATATCCACCCTGTGGGTGAGACTTTCACAGGACTCTTCCAGCCTGTGACTTCTCGTGGCATTGCAACATCTCACGTAGTTCAGGATGCTGCTGGTACTCAGAGTTTGTTACAGAAATTACAGAGTCAGTCAGGGTCAATGACTAAAATGGATCCCAGCGCAACAGGATCTGTGAACTCAACGGCTTCTGTGTTCAGCAGGACTCCTGCTGCTGTTGGAGCACCAGCAGCACAGATGAGTAATATGACCCAGCCACCTTTGGTATATTTCAATGGTTCCCTGCCAGCTCAGACTTTAGAGTCTCAGACGCTTGGTAAAGAACAGTCCAAACTTCCTAGGCAGCCAGTTTCTCTCTCTGGCAATCAGACAGCCAATTCTGGGGTGATATCACCTCAGGAGTTATTGAAGAAGCTCCAGATAGTGCAACAAGAACAGTTGCATGTATCCAGCAGACCGACCTTGGCAGCTAAGTTTCCTGTTGTTACTCAGAACACCAACACCTTGAAACCACTGGATTCCTGGATAGAAAAGACACCTGGTACGGAAAAGCAGAGCTCTCTCTTTCAGGTAAATAAACAATTTCAGAAACAGTTTTCTAAGTTTTTAAGGGCCATTCTCTCTGTCACTCTTTGGCCAGTATATTCTTCTTTCTGCCTTACTATGTGTTGCTATCTTGCACACATGATTCATTTTGCAGGTGATAATTTATCAACATCATAAGGAAGTTCTAATTTACCAAGGAGTGATATTCTAAACACCAAAGGAGAAGTCTCTTGTACATCAGTAGTGACAAAAAATACTGCAGTATTTGTGTAGCTTTTCTTTGTTTTTTCAGATATGTTTAGAAATGTCATGTAGGTTTCAGTGGCCATACTTTGTAATCTTCTGGGTATAATAGTATTTTTTCCTCACAAAATTAGTCAGAACTTTTTCTGTGCAGGTAAGTGTTCTTTTTTGTGCCAGTTGCTAAAAGTGCTAAAGATGCTGGAAGGACACTTGCTTTCTAACAGCAGGTTTTTAAAGTATCTTTATGTTGCTGAATTTGTTATCTTGGCCCATAACCGCTACTCCAAGCTGTTCAGTAGTTTGAGTTTTTTATTCAGTAAGCATTGTTTTGAAGAGTTGCCCTGTGCATGAAAGTCTTAAGAAGAGGGGGAAAAAAATAAAAATAGCAAATCCCCAAAACATTCAATTTTTTCGATTGTGACCCTCATATTGGGGTCAGAAAATTCAGGAGATGTCAAGAGATTGTGCATCTCTACTGAATACATTTTTCTGTCCTTCAGGAGAACCTCAAATGTGATTACTAAGCGTCCAATCCTTGACAACTCCTTTCTGCTAACAATGTCATTCTTTCTAGGAGCTTCCACACTTGAATGTCTTCATGTGTGCTCTGCTTGAGGATGAGCATGAAAGCCCCTTTTTACTTCCTTTATAGGAGATACGGAATCCACAAGTCTTACATTGTGCTGGAGTCTACAATTTACTTACCCAAATTATAAACCATTCATTTTTACTGCTGCTTTTCTAATGCAACTTCTTAAATAGCTGAATGAAAGACTACTGCGCCAAATATCCTCCTTATTTCCAGAAAGTTATTTTTCACCTGAGGAGGCTGAAACAGCCATTTAACAATTAAGGGCCACGTGGGCCACATTTGTCATAAACACTGTCAGATCATGATTTCTAATTTCATGAGAGAGGTCAGAGGAAGATGAATTTGATAGAGCAAATAGCCACCATTATTGTAATTCTTTCAGTTAAACCAGCATGATTTTGAATCTGTGTGAAGGAGCGTTTGGTGGATTAGTCGCTGAAATTTTTCAGGATCAGTTGCTTACAGATGGCAATCTGACTCTCCAGTGAAGTGCTAATGAATAGAAAGAGGATCTAGAGTCGCAGTAATTTGCTGTTTTCACTGGGAATGGAAGTTGCCTGCTATAAATGAAAGAAATTGGCTGATTCACTGAGAAATGCACGTGTAGCATGGAGACTTAGGACATTCTTACTTGGAAGGTAAAACTGAAATGAGGCAAGTGCCAGGTTATACATGATAAGCCAGTATGCACAGTAAAAAGTAAGAAAAAATCTTGCTGTGTTTTCAAATGAAAAATCCATATTAATGCTGATGAGGCTAATGACTTTGTGTATATTTGAAAAAGAAACTGATGTCAGCATTAGTTTCAGTATGAAAAGGGAATTGGGGGTCTCACTAATAATGCAGTTCCAATAATTTTACTGCTTTAGTATAAATAGAACAATAGCTTGAGAGAAGAGAACAGTTTTCACTGGAAGTCTCATCCACTGGAATTATTGCTGCAAGTCTGTTTTAACACGTAGGAACAAAAACAAATAGAAACACACACACACACACACACAACAACACCTAAAGAGACTCTCAATCCCACTTTGCATGGCTGTGAGCAGTCCAGAAAGATTGAAGCTGCCTAGGAGTAGCTGTGCTGACACAGCTACAGTCACTATTGAAGCAGCATGGGATCCAGTTTTTGACACTTTTTTTAATAAATAGAATAAAAATAAAGTAATAAAAACATAATAATAATAATAAAGCTTAATAAGTAGACTAAAAATGATGTAAGTATGACTAATTATTGTTTGGGACACGTAAGGCTCTGCAATATGGAAGGAATGGCCTCTTTGGCATGCAGCAGATTGCCCCCCTCCAAAAAAAAAAAAGAAAAAGAAAAAAGGGGATAGAAATTAAGGAATAAGTCATTATTCCCATAGATTGCCATGAATTTGCCATATGAAGAGATTCTGGAAGATGACAATTCAAAACAACTTTTAAAACCAACATTAATCTTTTTATAATCACATCCCTACCGTAGACCAAAAGCTTTAAGAGCTGCCACGCCTGCAGACAGACATTTGAGTGAAATTGAGTTGGCACCAATATATCTGCACATGCTCATGCAAAATTGATCAAAGCAGATTCTGATGACAAATACGGCAAAAGGTTTGTTCTCTGTAATTACTTATCTTTTGGTATTGCATCTTTTACTGTAATCCAGCATACGAAAATGTACGTGCTAAAACGCCTGACAGGAATAGAAGGGTATCTGGACAGCGTCTTTGTTGTTTGGAAAAATCACATTACAGGAACATCCCAGATCTATCAGCAGTGCTGAGAAAATTAAAGCAATAGTCTTTTCCACAATTGACACATTACAAGTCCAATTTTAAATTGGCTTCTGCATCTCCATATGGTGTAAGAACTGCGATCTCCCACGTGGAGAGGAAAAGACCAGTTACAAAAAGAATAAAACATAAAACTAAGCATGAAGAGCTAAGGAATAATGCTCAGAAGCTTTCGTCTGATGCTAGCCCTGTTCTGAGAAGTATTCCTTATGCAGACAGTGAGTAACACGTGCTTTGGATGCAATAAAAACGCATTAATCTGCACTGGGCTTTTAAACATGTGCTTAGTATTAGGCATGAGTTATGCCAATTATAGATTCATGCATGCTGAAGTGTTTATGTTAATCAGAATTGTGATTTTAAGAATGCTTACAATAACCTTGACACAAGTTGATCTCTTCTTCAGAAGTCCACTTATACTGTTTACTGCTCGCTTGATTTCTTGGAGCGTTTTCCATCAAAAATGTGTCATCTACTTACTGTGTTACATCTTCTGAATGTGTATTTGGTACATAGTAGCTAGTGGTATGATGCCAGCATCAAAGATACCTATTACCATAACTGCAGTTTCAGCATGAGATTATAAGCATGCCCGGGAAGAATGCAATAGGTATGTTAAACTTGTCATGAAATGTAATTTCAGACTCTATAGTTATGCATCAATTAAAATTTTCTGGGTGATACCCGAGAGACAAAACAATGTTAGGATTAGCATTATAGTTGGCTTTATTTTAACGGCAGTTGTTTTTAAAATTCTGGAGCCAATCCTAGATGAAGTGTTCTCAGATCTAAATAATGCCACTACAACCAGCCCATGGCATCCCCTGGATGCTGATGTTCCAGAGGAGTGCTTGATACAAGTGGAATTCTGCACATGCAGAAAGAGTCTCCATTACAGGAGAGCCATGTGTTTCTTAGTGCGTGGCGTTATGTGAATTTGCCAGTTGTAATGTCATCTAGCTGCCAGCAGCCATGCAGAATATCAAATATACCTTAGTGAGCATTCGTGCTTCAGAGGAGGAATGGTACGTGCTGCAGTGACTATCTTGCACATTTTTCATTGTTCTTACTTTATTGCTGCACAACTGACAGTAGACTCCCACTCTGTTATTAGTGACTCAGAGATGTAAGTGTTGACCTGAAAAAGCTGGAGCTAATCCAGGGAAGGCTGGATGCACGAGCAGCTTGCGTTAGATTCTGTGAGAAAGAAGGGGATCTATAGTGTTTTGGAAAGACTGTTATGCCTTGTACAAAATTACTCAAGGCTAAAACACTGGTTTGAAGGCTGTATGTCCCTACAGAGCGTTTCCAGTGCTCTCAGCAAAAGCTTTGCTCTGTAGGAATCACACTAGCGATGCCAATCCAGTTGGGCATCAGTTGTCAGGTGGCTGGAGATGATCTGAATTGAATCTAAACTGAAAATTTGCCTTTATGTTTTAAAAGGCAACCATCCGGTTTACGTATAAGTTTCTTAAATGACAGAAGCTTTGAGCACGATCTCCTAGCAAAAGAAAATACATTTTAATGTTTGCACACAAAAGCTTTTAGTATGAGCTGAAAATAAAAGATAGGTGTATTTTCTGTTCTTCTGAGGCAAATACTTGAAATACTGCAGTGACCTGTAGATATTAGCTCTGTCACCAGTAGATGGCAATATTGCTTATTCCATATTCCATCCAGATGATTGGAAAACTCTACCAAAAAACTGTTTCTGAGCAGAAAAAAATAAACTATTTTTGATATGCCTGTTAAAACAAAACACATGTATGTCTGACAGTAGTAACTATTTGTTACATAATTTGTATTAGGTTTTGTTTGTTTGTCTCAGACTCTAGAGAGAAGTGTCTTTTGATTTCAAAGGACTTATTGTTTAGATCTTTGACATCATCAGTCTTAGGTTTCCCTGTCTTAGTGAGACAATTTACCTCCTCCAGCTGCTCCCCGCCACCCCTTTGCTGGAGGCTCCTACCCTGCAGAGCAGTTTGTTTATGCATTCTTTAAATCACATTAGGAAAAATCATCTGATTTAAGGTAACTCCACCAGTTTTACTTGAGATGAACTAAAGAGGAGTTATTCAAGCTGCATGGGTGAGTAGGTCAGAGATGTTGTCATGAATGTCTGGAGGCAGCAAATCTTCTACAGGCATATCTACAGGGGAATGTGTGTGCACATTCTGAAGGTCTCGATCTACAATGGTGCATCCCTATGGACTTCTGATGGTTTTCCTCTAAAATGAGCCCTGGTTTTTAAGCATAGGTGCACAAACGTCTGTGCCACCTTGCTTTTTGAAGCAAACTGGCAGTAAGATAGAAATACTGTTAATTCATTCAGGAGCTTGTAAGTCAGACTTGATTATTTCCTTTGTCATCTCGCGGAGAAGAAAAAAAGGTAGTAGGTAGATAGTTGAATTTTTAAGTAGTATTCTGTATTTGAGAACAGAGGAACAATGTTTACCTAAAAAGTGTACTGGGAGATTTTTGCCTAAGATGCATACTGCATGCTTTCTAATGTCTATGGGTCTTTCCTGGCCCCTAGTCTTAATGCTTCCTTCAATTTAGCACCAATGAGCATGAAATCTCAGTCTCCGTTATTCTATTTCTCTTTGTATTGTCACCTAATATTGTTCAGAAACATCGTGTGTAGAGCAATTGTAGGTAGGGCTTTTTAATATTCATGTGCATTGTCTTGTATACCTGGGAGATCAACTTCAGATCTATTTCCTTAGTTTTAATTTTTCTTCAAAATTGAAATGTTGAACTCAGGACATGGAGTGGAGTGATGCTGTAGCCTTTCACCTTCATGGAGTAGCAATAAATCATGCTCCAGTTCCAAGCATGGTGGGCTCATACTAATTCCTTTGTGCATTCTGTTCTTTGAAAAAAAGATCTGATGCTTGAATGCTGAGGAGACAGCTGATTAGGATTTATCACTAGAATTACCTGCAGAAAGTTTCAATATCTACAAACTTAGTGAATAAACTTTGTTATGCCATGTGTTAGATTTCCTACTGTTGACTAGTCCTGCAGGTTTTAGAGTTTCGAGATGTATCGCAAAATTTAAATGTAAAAATTCTTTAACACTCATATTTACATGTTGGCATGGGTATGGCAAAAAGGGAACTTGTAGAACTACAGCAGTGTCTGGATTTTCCTTCTCCTTGAGGGCCGTTTCGATTTTACGAGCTGAGTATTGGTTAGGAGTCAGTTCTGTTTCTGACGGTGCCATCAGTTCACTGCAGGTCTTTAAATAAATCATTTAATCTCTGTTTTGTTTTACTTCTCCTTACATATAAAGAGAATATAGATATGTGTGTGCATGTATACGTACATGTTTGTGTACGTACATATAAACAGCAATTTGAAAGTAGTAATTGGCGAATATTTTCTGTTATTAGATACAAAGACTGAGCTTTACTTCTGGTATTTGCAAGTAAGAAAGAATATTATCAAACTTCAGGGCTTACTGACCCTATGGAAAACTTTACAGCTGTGTTCTCTAAAAGTACTCATTATTCTATATATATAATAGTCTGAGTTCAGTGATAAAATGCTTTTGTACTCAGATCATTTGCCTGACAGGTAGGCTGTATCGCATTTGAACCCATGACTGCATTCTCAGTTTGGATGGAGGACCTTTTAATCTGGAATTGAATCATACAGGAGTCCTGAACTTGAAGGTTCATGTAACTGGACCAATCTCCCACAATTTCTGTACCTGTTGCAAATCAGTCTGCAGCTTTAATCGTCTTAATTCCTATACAATTAATTAAATAGGTTTTTTAATTGATTGATTTAATTGATTGATTTAATTGATAATTTCTATATGGACAGGTAATCTCACCTCAGCGCATTCCTGCCACTGTGACTCCTACCTTATTGATGTCCCCAATGGTGTTCACTCAGCCCACACCTGCTGCACCAAAAGCCAATGAAAGTGGGCTGTTAACAGCATCAAACCAAGAACCTGCTGCTAGCTCAGCTAATCTTCTCCTACCACTGCAAACCCCAGAGCCACCTGTGATCAACAGCAGCTCAGTGACAAAGATGCAGCTGCAGGAAACACTTCTACACCTGATACAGGTAAAGTGTCAAGAGTTCTTCTACTTCAATTTAAACCTTTATTCCCATTATGATATAAGCACCTGGTCACCTAAGTACCAGGGCATCTAATGAGTTGTCTCCATCTGTCTAGAGGCTAAATGGATAATTAAGTATGTGCTTGAAGTTGTGCTTTTTATGGCTGTGTTAATTGAGCACTATTCCATAGACCAGGGAAGTAATAGCCTCTTCTTGCATGCTGCTAACTTAAATGTGCTGTGATTAATCAATGTAGTTTGAGGATAAGGAGAGATGATACAATTGAAAGAAAAGAATAAAGATGACTGAAAGCTTCAGAAGGCTGTCTTGAGAGCTGGAAAGTTACCTGTTGTATTTTTAGCGAAGTAAGGGTTGTTTATCTTAGCATACAAATACTTCAAAGAGGCATGCTAGCAGCAAGAACTGAGATGGGAAGCATGAGCAACTTTAAAATATGGGTTGGATAACCTAAAAACATGCTAGTTCAATGTATTCTATGTAATTTTCTACTTGAAATGCTAAAATTCCTCTTGCTAGAATTATTCAAGTTTAAATCTAACAAAGCATTGGCAGCATGTAGGAGATGATTGTTTACTGCTCTGGGATTACATGAATGATTATGATTCTTTTTTCAGTAACTTACTCTGAAATTAATACCTGAAGAGTGAAGTTTGAGTAGAGACTGTAGAATGAAAGAACTGGCCATAGTGCGTAATGAATGGAGGCATGGGTTTAAGCGTCCAATTTGTAGGCCAAACTATGCCTATATGGCTTGGCAATAGAATATGTCTTTATTGGAATGCTGAAGTGACTCACATAAAACCAAGTTTGAATTCTAGACCTAGAAATAAAATAGTGTCTTTAAGACATTAGATGTTCTTCTCATTTTTCTCTTTATTTATATGTTGGGTTTAGAAAGAAAAATACTGTAATATTCTGTCTTACATACGTGGAATATCTGGATAGTAGGAAAACCATATACAAAATTGAAAAGGAGACTACTTGTCAAGGAAAACTAGATTCTGTGCTCTGAAATTGTATTTGTAAAATGCATGTTCAGTCCCGCTGTTCTTGATGACAGCTAGGATTAACTGTGTTACCTGGAAATTATTTACTGTTTAATAATGTGATGCTGATTGCTAGTTTCTTAGCTATCATTTTCTGTTATATAACACTACAATCTCAGTTGCTCCTGGTTTTCCTCAAGGACTATCCTGATTTTAATTATCTTCGTACGTTTATGTAAGCTACTTAAGACATTTTTTCTTAATGTGAGTTTGCTAGTTCTTGTAAAAAATGGTCTTCTAAAGAGAAAAGTTAAACATGCATCAGAGCAAAAGGAGCAGTGTGTGGTAGGAGCATTAAGTCTAAACTAATTAAACAGTCTAATAGTGATAGGACAAGGGGCAATGGTTTTAAACTAAAAAGAGGGGAAATTTATGTGAGATGTTAGGAAGAAATTTGTTACTCTGAGGGCAGTAAGGCTCTGGCCCAGGCTGCCCAGAGAAGATGTGGGTGCCCCATCCCTGGCGCTCAGGGCCAGGTTGGATGGGTGGCAGCCCTGCCCATGGCAGGGGGGTTGGAACTGGATGAACTTGAAGTTACTTCAAACCCAAGCTGTTCTGTGATAAACAAGATGGAAGTATTTGTCCAGGTAAGATTTAGTATAGGAGCAAAACCCAAAGTGTTCCACTGTTTCTTCAGAGACACTCATAATAATCAATGAACTAATGGAAGAAACTTAAGAAAACTGTTAGGTAAATGGAGAAAGAAAAGAAATTACAGGATTATGTCATAGAATCACAGAATCCTCAAAGTTGGTAGGGGCCCTTAAAGGTCATCTAGTCCAACTCCCTTGCAATGAACAGGAGCATTAGATCAGGTTAATTAGATCAGGTTGCTCTGAGCCTGTACTCTCTGCAGTATCATGCAAGAACAGTGCACTCAAGATAAATCAGTGTGACTTTAGAAAGTTTACTTTCTGTCTGTTCAATTCTGTTCTGTCTATTCTACTTACAGTCATGCTTCCCATCCAGTTATATATTATTTCCAAGCCATAGAATATGTTTGTAAAGGAAATAGCCCTTCTGTTGTGTGCTTCTTAAGCCAGAGCAAGGTTGAAAAGTATTTTGTCTGTGAAATGGAAGAAAAGCTATATCTGTTTACTCAAGAATGTCTCCTTTGTGGTAACAGTTGTGTTTTGTTTTTCAGAACGACGACAACTTCTTAAACATTATTTATGAAGCGTATCTCTTCAGTGTGAGGAAGGCAGCAATGAAGAAATCCATGTGAAATATGTTTTTGTTTTTTTTTAATTTCTATTACTTTCTGAATCCCAGGAAAAAGGCTTCCAAATTTTCGAGTAATGTTGCATTTAAAGAAATGAATGGACTTGGGCACTTTGCATACACACAGATTTTGCTCATTAGCAAGTACATGTTGTACTTAGAAAGGAGTGAGTGGAAATGGATTGTGCCTTCAGGGAGGGGAATGTCACAATGCTGAGACTTAATTGCAAAATATTTTTCGTAGACTGGCCCATACTTAGAATTGGTTTTCCTGCGTAAATTCGGTTTCGTTTTTTACTTACAGCATGGTTATTCATTGACTGAGCGTGTTTCCTCCAATATCACACGGGACTTCCACGATGAACGATGGCCGTTTCTGACCACATGGTGGCAATGTTGGACTTTTTTTTTAGGAAAGTGAAAATTGGTGAAATTTTGGAACTGAAAGTCTTAGGTAAACTGTTACGTCCCTTTTCTTAGTTGTCTGCAGAGAGATTTAGAAGAAACGTCATGACTATCCCCCAAAATTTTGTAGGGAAATCTTTTTCTATTTTAACAGGAATATTTTTAGCTAGCTGTAGAAGTGGAACTCTGCAGGTGTTTTGATGAATTAGGGGGGAGGGTTTTGTTTGTGAATGTACTTACTATCAGCATAGCTTTGGGGTGGCACTGGATTCATGTTTGTATTAATCCAGATCCAATCTGCATTACTGTAAGCAACGTGCAGCTTTGTTAAGGGGGAGGCTACCTGGTGTAAAAGTTCTATTAAGTTCTTTTTCTAAGGGTGTTTTTTTCTGGAGCACAGTGGTTTCATTGATCCATTTCTAAAGAAAATAAAATGGATAGTCCCTACTTTGTGGTGATATCATTTTATTCTACAGAGGACTATGTATTTAGAATTGTTGGGATCAGTTGTACTTCTGTGACTTTAAAATGTTCTTACGCTTGGCAGAAGAGACGTTAATGAGATTAGAATAAGTGGCTGAAAGAACTTTTCTCTATATTTTCATTAGCATCTCCCGCTTAAGTACAAGTTTGCTACAGTATAGGAACCCCAAGCTGTTGCTGAGGAGATATTTCCTTTATGGGTGCAGAGAGTCTGACCTGTAATGTACAAATGAGTATACACTCATCTGGGCTATAGATAGGAATGTAGGCATAGCTCACCTGCCTCATCTGTGGGGGAAAGGTTCTTCAGTGTAAATAGGGATATATGTTTCAATTAGTGTGGTTCCCCATATATCGGGCCTTTGGGGAGGGAGAATAGCATTGCTCACATTCCTTGGGAAAGGCTGTAAACAAACAAGCAAAAAAATAGTGAAGAACTACTTGTTTTATACACAAGTGAATAACCCCAAGAGACTTGTGGTTACGAAACTGCTAGACTTTTCCTGCACAAAGTAGCTCATAGAGAGCAAGTTATATTCTTGTTGCATTAGTTACCAAATTGGGTTCCCTGAAAAGAATGTGTTGCAGGTAGGAAGAGCAGACCTTAAAGGCAGCAAAACCTAATTCTAATTTCTTCTCTGCTGTGATAGAAATTAGAACCTGCACAAAGGAGTTTGTATGAAACCAAATAAATGCATAATGACTGTGATTCTGGATTATCTGAGAGTACAATTTCAAGATGATGGAGATGCATAGTTATGACCTAATTTGACGTGTAGAACCTTCTATAACTGGTGGGTAAAGATAATCCCTAAGTATCTCTGACTGCGTCTGTGATTGGTTTTCTAGTCATGGGACAAACATCTGTATTTGCAGGGAAAAAAAAAAAAACAAATTTGATGCATGAATTTTAAGAACATCCTTATTTGTTGCTTTTCAGAATAACATGTCACTTAAAAAGGTATATTTTCTTCATGCACGTGGCAATGGTATTATTTGGCACTGTGTCAACGAGCTGAGGCATATCTTAAAGCACACAGAGTAAAGTTAATTCTGGGTTTCTTCTCACCGTTCTCTTTCTTCTGAGTTGCTGCTATACACAGTATAGCTGTTTTTCTCTCATCCTCAGAGCTCTAGGGAGTATCTGAGATTGTCTGGGTGGTGTAGACCTGCCTTTGGGGGTTTATAAGGGTAGTTTCTGAAGGAGGGAGGTAGCATTTTAGTTGACTTTGCATGCTTACCAACAACAGAAATAACAAGGTAGAACAGGATCAGAAAGAAACGCTCTGAATTCTAAGACAACAGATGAAAGAGTAAAAAGTATTGACAAAACTGAATTGCAGCCAAATTTGTTGTTCAGCTTTTTATTTTAGATGACAAAATCAGCTTTTTCAGAGACATTTGGGAACTGGAGACTGCACTTAGGTTCTGTGCTGTGCTGAAGAGAGGAGAAATGCTGCGCCCTGTTCTTTCTACTGTAACCTGAAGAGTCCATTTCAGAAAGATGCTCTTTGAGAAATACAGTCAGAACCTTCCAGAACCATGGAAAAGCTGGTGGATCCTCACGCAGTGATGAAAACGTATATTATTCTGCCTTCATAGCCTTTTATCAGCTGGGACTGTTTCTTTAGGCAGACAGATCTGTGCGTGACACCAGAATGTTTATGTCAGGTTTTATAGATCCTTACCTTGAAACTAGAGTGGTTGTGAACACTCAGGTTCCCAGGTTGTTTGGGTTGTAAGACACCACCAGAGCTAGGGAGACTAGGGAGCCCCAGGGCTAACGAGGCCTTTGGAGAAGAAAAGGCTACTGCCCTTAAGGCTGCTGCTCTTGGAATGCTTTTTTTTTTTTTTAATCTGAAAAAGGATTAAAGGTTGCAAGTAAAAAATCAGAACATTTGTGAGGACAGCATTACTTTTAATTGAGGCATTTCTACAGTATCTGCATGTAATTTTATTTTTAATCTTTGATGTGTATTCTCTAATATACTACTAAGTTTTCTTCTCCTTTTTTCCCAGTAGAGTAAATACGTTGGGAGTTGGTACTTAGCAAGAATTCCCAGTGTTGCAGCAGTGCTTTATGCATTAATCCCAGTCTCGGCATTGAATTGATACTAGATTTCAGAGTGTTTCCACTTCGGTCCTGTTTGCTTCCTTACAAAATTCCATACCTATTGAACCGGAGAGATAAGATGAGGAGCATAAAGTCAATCAAATACTGAAACGTAATCTCTAACTAATTCTGTCAGTGTTTATCGTGGAAATCCATAATATTGAGTGAAGTTCATCCCAACCTTTCCTCGGGCCCTTCTCACAGAAAATTCAAATCCTTAATTTGGTTTTTATTCATTAGCTTCTCTATTGCTCCTCTGTCTTTGCTTCCTTGTTGTTGCTGCAAAGGGGATAATTAAAACTGTACAGCAAAATAAAAATTTTCCAGGAGCAGCATGTGGCTGAATAGGCAGGATGCTTCGTCTCCTCTGACAGCCTGTTTACAATGTGTTGAGCTTTGAATTTCAGTCGTAAGTGCAGTAAGAATTCTAGATAACTCAGTCCCTTTAGGATATTAAAACCATAGTTAATATTTTAGCAAACTTAGAGATCTTTGCTGGGGAAAAGATGAGATTAAAAGACATTTTTCATCAAGCATTTGAGGCTCTAATGTTGAAAATGTTATGAGAAGGCAGCAGCTTTACCCAGAGGGATTCCTGAAACCTAGAGAAAAGATAAAATTCCAGTCATGAAAGTGAATAATGCACTAAAAAATTAATCCTCAGTCAACATAGGATAAACTTTACTGCTCATCCTGACTAAGGACTTTTAAGAGCCTCATATGACTCCTGGCCTTTTCCAAACTGCTATGGCTATCCATAACAAGCTTGTTCTGACCTCTGGGCATGAATCTGCGCTGAGCAGAACTGGGAATAAAGGAGGAAGCTTGGCATGTATAAACAGGAGGAAAATGTGGTTCTGCAAGACACAGATGAAGAAACAAAGACTGCAGCTTTATAAACACTTTAAGCTGGCTGTACTGCTGTAGAGGCAGACTGGCCCACCACCCACACTTTGACTGCTGTGGGAGTGTGCAGCTTCGCTTCCTTTTTCCAGTCTATTTCTCCTTTTCATTGGGATTAAGACAGGTACATAGCAAAATGTGTTGCAGAAAAATTGGTCCAGGTTAAGATTCTCTCCACACCAAGGCTGATTTAAATCTAGATCCGTTTGGTCAGCAGCAGCGCAGGCACCTGCATTGGTAAGGCATGGGGGTAAATTGTAGAATCACAGAAGCATTGCAGTCAGAAGGGACCCTTGAAGGTCATCTGCTCAAACTCCCCTGCAGTGAACAGGGATCAGGTTGCTCAGAGCCCCATCCAGCCTGACCGTGGGTGTCTCCAGGGATGGGGCATCCACCACCTCTCTGGGCAACCTGTGCCCCAGCAGAGGACATGCTGAGTCACACCTCAGGGTTGTGAGGTGATGGAGCCACTGTGAGAAGAGCAGACCTAGGTATAAATCCTGGGTGGGATTTGCAGAGAACAAAGTGAAGCAGGACGACTGAGCTGGAGGATCTGTTGCTTTAAACTGACTTAAGCTTTTGTGAAAGTTAGCCAAAGGCCTTTTGCCTCTTCACTTCGTACTCACAAGATACCAAAAAGATCAAAGCGTTACTTCACTGTTGTGCCCTGCCTTGGTTGTATGTGGAAGTCAATGCAAGTGTTTGCAATAGCTCTGCTAAGGATAAGCGTTGTTCATGAGTGTTAATCCCTCTGTAGAGGCAATGAAGGACAGGATTGTCTTGTGGGCAAGCCTGAACACAGACCTAATTTGGCCTGGGAGACTAGACTGACTGATCCAATGTGGTAGCTTGTGCAAGCACCTTCCCCAGCACCACCACCACCATGTTGTGTTGAAACTGCTGACTACAAATGCAGCCCCTACTTTTCCTCACAAAACAGCCAGTGGTTGGGTGAATGAATTGGTATATATAATGGGAAGACACTGTGTTTTAAAGGCAGCAATCTCAGGAAATAAAAAAAAACTTTTTTGAGACTGAGTCACAAATAAAAATCCTTTTTATCTTGTTTGGACACAAAAGGTCAAGCAAGCTCTGAGTTCAGGACAATGTGTGTGCTTAACAACAACGTTAGTCAAAATAGGCAGAAAAAAGAAAACCCTCATGTTATGTGGGCAAAAGCCAAAAGAAATAGGAAGGATCACAACTGATTTTACTACCAGTAAGATAGCAGTTCACTTTCAAATGGTGAAGGAACCAAGGTCCTACAGGTGCTACCCTGTACACAGAGGGATGCTGAATGTTGGCTGGATCCTACACAACTATTAATTCCTCTCTTGCCCATATAGTGCCAGTCTGCATCATAGGCCCATCAGCTGAGTGCTTTCGCTTGAGCTCTGCCGGTATGCATCTCTATTACAGCAAAGAGCTTTGGGTACAGCTATCAGTACTGCATTTCCTCACCTGCTATCTGAAACCTACTTATGAAACCTATGAAATAATGATAGATATTATGTCTCTTCAAAAAGATACAACTTTGTGCTTTTCTCCAGCACTTGCCTGTAAATACTACAAATAAAAGGAGAGCAGGAAGGAACGTGCAGACTCTGGCAGCACTCCCAGCACAAGGTTACTTGGGCTGGGGACAAAAGCTCTGTTTTCCTTCATTTTTACTGCTGCTTAGCTGCCTGGATCACTAACGGCCTCCTCCTTTCCACTTAGAGCAGTAGCCTCAGACCTACCGCTTAGCAGAAGTGCCTGCATTTCTCATTCCTCTAAGAAAGTGGTATTTTGTTTTGTTTGGATTTTTTTTAATGCCCGAGTATCTCCTCTTGGGTATTTACTGGGCCGGTCTTGCACTTGCTATCCTCTCCTATGGATGCAGTGGGCTGTGGCCAAGTGTTGGAATTAGAGGATGAGTCAGGTTGTAGAATCACAGCCTGTTTCTAGGATCCTGTGCTTAATGCTTAATGTTTGGCAG
The DNA here is from genome assembly GCF_016699485.2 of Gallus gallus. NCBI lineage: Eukaryota > Metazoa > Chordata > Aves > Galliformes > Phasianidae > Gallus > Gallus gallus. The sequence goes on along the minus strand of NC_052532.1, from coordinate 61,156,630 downwards.
TAGAGGTAGCAATGCACAACCCACTGTTTGTCCCTGCTGTCTCACCCTCTTGGGCTCTACTGTCTCCATATTTCTATACCTAAAGGCCCAAACCCAGTGCTTCCAGTTCTGTTTCCTACCCCAGCCACAGTTCCTGTAATCTCCACCTCCATTTCCTCCAAAGCAGCTGATCACGGGGGGATGTTTGCCCACATCTTCCATGTGAGCAATCACAAGTGCTCACTCTGTGCTACTTTCAGATGGATCACATCCCACTAAAAACGTGTCCTGCATCTTAGGAATGTCTCAGCAATATTGGTAGCACTGATCAGAGAAAGACCGGTGATTCCTGTAATAAATGAAAGCTTCGTTATCTCTGAGAAAAGTCCCTGCAGGAATCATAAAGGAGATTTGTCAAGGGAAGGTTAGAAGGAATGAGGAGAAATGCAAGGAAGATCAAAGATCTCCAGTTAACTCCCTTGACTGAAAGTTATGTATGCTGGCAATATGCTCAAGAAAATGCAGTAAACTCTTTGAAATGACAGTGAATTATAAACAGAAGGGTAAGCCGGGAATTTTCAGCTCACCTGTGGGACAGAAGTGGGTGTGAAAATTGGAAGAGGATGAAGGGAGGATGGAAAAGCACAGATGAAACTCAATTTCATCCAGGAAAACTTTCACTCCATTGTATGAAAGCAGAAATTTGGAGGCCATTACAGTTCAGAAGAGACACTAACTAACCTAATCCCTGACTACAGGAGGCTGTTAAATCCAGCAGTTTAAAGTTCTTCAGTGCGAAGTGCCCTGAAGCAGCCAGGTAACCAAAGGTGAAGACAGTAAGCGCTTATCTCTGAGCCATCAGCACACAGCTGAAGCAGAGCAGGCATTGCAAAGCAGAGCACTTCACAAGTGCTTCTGTGCATACTCTGAAGGAATCAGCTACCAAAATGAGAAGAATCCAAATACCAGCTTAGGAGGTGACAGAAGGAGGAAGGTTGTGATTTCTCTATGTCGCATCATAACAACATGTTTAATTGCACTGGTGCTGAGGGAGCAGGTCTGAATATGGAGGTGGTGGGATGGGGAAGGCTGAGTACAGAACAAAGGGATACAGAAATTCTGGTCAACATTTAAACAATCATGATCTGCTCCTTTTTTTTTTTTTTTTCCAGAAGGTCGACAATAGCAGTGATTTCATAATCCACTTAAAACATCTTTGGATGAGAGCTCTTGTATGATTGTAAAGGATGTTTCTTGTGTACATTTTGTATGTCTCCAACATCACTGTAAGAGTGCTCTTCTGCAAAGAGTTAGAGAGATACAAAGCGCTTATGTAAAAATTACCCTTGCAAAGCGGAGAGAAGGAAATGCTATCACCTCCATCCCAAATTGTGATGACAAGTGGTCACACAGTGGGCTTATGGCAGTTGCAGAAGAAGTAAAGAGGCACAGGCAGAAACTCAGCTGCACACAACTGGAGTCTTGGTCCTCTCTGCATCTTGCAATTTTTGTTTGTGGCAACCAGAAATCCCTCACTTCAGCGCAAATGTCCCCCTTCCCCAGCAGCAGCACTTCAGAAGGAATCAGCAGGTTGTGTGGGCAGAGACAACAAGAAACATCACGCAACAAAGAGAAGCAGCAGCCCTGTTCCCTTCCTCTGCAGCATCCCAGGGGCTGGACGCAGCTGAGGTGGCCTGCACGTGACAGCCTGTTGCAGGACAGAAAAGCCAACACAGTCAGCAGGAGCGAACAAAAAAGTGATGGTATTTTCACATGCAGTGACTGCATTGATCAAAAAGTAAGTCACCGTGCTCTGAGATGTGCTCTCCCAGCTGTGCAGCAGGGCTGTGCCAGGGGCTGTTCCCCTTATCCTCCCCAGCCCCCCGGCAGCTGCTCCTTGCTCAGCTTTTCTCAGAGCCTCCAATGGAATTTGCGAGGTGCTGCTGACAGAGCTACTTCCTCCCTGAAAATGTTTTTCTCCTACCAAACAACTGCAGCAGCATAACAGGTGTCCTAAGGGCTTTGTGATGACCTGCTCAGAGGTGAGCAATTGCTGCTTCAGAAAAGAGCAGGATTAACAGAAAGTCTCTTTTCAGGGAGAGAGGAAAAGGGAGAACATCCCATGTGCTACTGTATCTCTGCAGATGCAGCTTTGCCAGAACAGGTGGGACTATTAGAGTCATAGAATCACTGAGGTTGGAAAAGACCTCTAAAATCACCTAGTCCAACCCCAGGCCAACACCACCGTGCCCACTGACCGCATCCCTCAGTGTCACATCCACACAGTTCTGGAGCACCTCCAGGGATGGTGACCCCACCACCTCCCTGGGCAGCCTGTTACAGTGCGTGACCACTCTCTCTGAGAATAAGTGTTTCCTAATATCCAACCTGAACCCCCACTGGTGCAGCTTGAGGCCAGTTGGGAGAAGAGGCCGACCCCCACCTCGCCACAAGCTCCTTTCAGGCAGTTGTAGAGAGCAATGAGGTTTCCCCTGAGCTCCTCTTCTCTAGACTGAACAATCCCAGCTCCCTCAGCCACTCCTCATAAGACCTGTGCTCCAGACCCATCACAGCTTCATTGCCCTTCTCTGGACACACTCCAGGGCCTCAATGTCCTTTTTGTAGAGAGGGGCCCAAAACTGAACCCAGTACTCGAGGTGCAGACCTCCCAGTGCCAAGTACAAAAGGACAATCACCTCCCTGCTCCTGCTGGCTGTGCTATTTCTGGCAGAAATTTGTGATACAGAAATCTGATACTGAATCGTGACCACCTCCAACTATCAGGACCTGTAGCTACCCCTCTCTTCAGCCATGCCAGCCTTTACAGACACCGTGCGGCCCTGCACAGCACTGCTTGGCAGTGCTGGCCCCTCAGCAATAAAATGGCTGCCAGCTCCTGAGGGCTGAGCTGTGTGCTCCTCATCACCTGTGTTTGTCTTATGGGCTTATTGGCTTATTGGCCATGGACAGCCACCTGCACAGACAGCAGTTTTCCTGGTGCTTATAACATATTCCTACTTGGCTACCATATACAGCACCATGCTAAATCCAGCTGACTGCTGTCATCTTCGCCAAAAAGCAGGAAAAGAGCTCTGTGGCCATTCCACCCAGTCAGCTTTTCTTACCGTCCTACACAATTAACTGTAAGGAATTTTTAATTACATGAAGCTAAAATACTTCCACTCCTTCCATTTTATTCCATACAAGATGCACGAGATTACAGCACTTTAAAGAGCTGACCCGAAGCAGAGGATTTGCAGGTAGGAGATGCCCCAACAGAGGACACGCTGAATCGCAGGCCCGGTTTCCATCTCAGGCTGTGATGAGGGCTGCCAGCTCTCCTGCTTTGCTCCTTGCCCTGCTGCTGGTGGAGCCACCCTGAGCAGAGCAGGCCTAAGAGGCCTAGGTGTACATTACAGTTAGAACGGGAATCACTCCAAACTGGGAATGCCTGTTAACTCCGGCATCACTCGCACATATAAAGATTAGGTCAGAGCTGCAACAAGCAACCATTGCTAACAAGATTTCAATGCAGGTCTACCTCATTGCTGCACATCAGGCATTCTGTGCAGGGCTCCCCAAGGCATGGCTGCACAGCTTCTGTCTGAGGTTTGGGAGCCTCTGTCTCAGGTGTTAGCTTCTATCTCAGCAGGAGGCAGGCAGCTGGAGTGTGTTTCTTCAGCAAATGGTAGATGACTATAGACATCAGGGCTTGGGATAAGAGTTTTCTTCTTCATTACATATGCATGCATTATTTATCAATAGCTCTGGTAAACCTAAGACCATGTTTTTGTCATGGGAACTGAATGCATTTCTCAAATTAATTTCAAGCACGTTGCAGACTGCTCTGCTCTTGTTCCAGCTAAATGGTTCGCTGAGTTGTCGCTGTCTCTATCGAGTGCCACATGTGCTGCCTGAATACCAGGAGGAAGCAGAATAAGCAAGGCTGCTGAAAACTGATTGTTCCAAACATAGATTTTGCATGCTGCTACATGTTCCAGCAAGAAGAGAGAGATGATTTGCTAACATATGTGCATAGATGAGGCTATGTCCTGGTGAGCTGCCATGCCCTCTCAACCTGATGCCCTCCTGCCAACCCAGAATCCCATGGGAGGATTATGACTGCTGGTGCGGGAGGCTGGCAAGATGTGCATTGAATTTCTTCCTCAGCTGATTTGTGCCCCTTGAAGGAAATCAAAGGAGCTGGCAGGTGAGCCAGCTTGTTGTGGGCTCAGAGGCAATTCAGGGCCAATGGAAAGTGATTCAAGTCACTGGGGGCTTGAAGGAGCCCCACTCTCCATAGCCATGGGTCAAGGGAAACATCTTCCTCTCACTGCAGGAGGAATCACAGAGCAAAATGCAAGCTGCTTCAAAACTGTGGATCTGGTGTGGAAGCCTTCTCACCGTCCTTCTCTTCCTCAAGACTGTCATGATATTTTTAATAACAATTGATGGCTGCCTAAACTCACAAACATGTTTTCATTAATATTCATGAAAGAATGGACTGTTTTTATCTACACCTACATCAGTGTGTGGTAAAATGTATCCCAAGCCCAGCTTTTATGTTTAATCGCATTGAAACTTGATCACCTCTTCTTTTTATGGGAAAAAAAATAGTACTTGTTCAAAGGAGGAAAGCATGAAATGTTATAATTTGTGACCTAGAATTTTGGCAGAGCTGCTCCATTCTGTGATATCAAAATGGATGGGGAAAAAAAAACCCAAATTTCTGAGATTTTTTAATTGAGCTCTGAATATTGCAGCTATGCTGATGTGCATTTCTACAATAGCACCCACCCAGACATTCAGTGTAAGCACCCTGCAGCCATTACCCAGTAAATCCTTGTCAGGATTTCTGCACATACATGAGGCATTATTGTCAGATCATGAAAGAAAGAAACCCATCTCTGCCCCCACATCTGTCAGGGGGACGTTTTGCTCTGAGAGGGCAGTGAGGTCCTGGCACAGCTGCTCAGGGAAGCCGTAGGTGCCCCACCCCTGGAGGTGTTCAGGGCCAGGTTGGATGGGGTCCTGGGTAGGCTGAGCTGCTGGGTGGCAGCTCTACCCATGGCATGGGGGTTAGAACTGGGTGATATTTAAGGTTGCTTCCAACCCAAACTATTCTATGATTCTATGATCTGCAGACCCTGGCTGGGACACAGGGCAGGCGGAACTCTGCTTCCTTCTGACCCAGACAGCCGCTCTAATTTGACCCAAATACCTCCATGCTGATAACCTTGTTGACCCCTGTATCCTTATTAACACACTGAGCAGGGAGAAGTAGGTATTTGCGGCACGTCCTCTGAGCAGGGTGATTGCATCACACGTTTAACGCAAAGGATTTGGCAACACAAAGGATGCTGCGAGACACTGAGTCGAGTGTTTTTGTGGCTGTGGAGATCAGCAGATTAAGTGGCATCATTTTGTTAGTCACTTGGTGCATTGCAGTTCCTGGGGCTCCCCAGGAAGCGAAGCCTCCTCCCTCAAAAAAGCTGTTCTAGTGCAGCTACTTTACCAGGAAAGCTTTAATCCCTTTCAAAATGGGGTTTCCCTTCCTCCTAATCAAGTTCTTTCAAGTCATGTGGACTTGAAATGGAAAAGATTAAGTTTAACCCTTTGGTAGTAGAGGGGGAGGGCTTAAACTGACTCTCATTCTGGCTACCCCTGTGTCAAGACCCAGGAAAGCAGCAGTTTGCTCACAGTGCTCTCCAAATTGAATACCTCTGTTCGTATTACTTCTTTTTCATTTTTTCCCCTTTTCCTTTCTTCTTGTTTCATCATGGAGTATTTAAACAAGTCTAAATTTAGAGTAGAGATGTGGAAAAAAAAATAAAAGGGAAAAAAGACAATGTAACCAGGCAAAGGCATTAATTAGTGTGACACCTACATGTCTGCTTCTATAAACAACGGGTAGAGCATGCAGCTGAGATGAACGATCTGCAGGCAGATATTTGCAGAGCTACTGGGTAGAAGGATGGTCTGAAAGGCCACGTTGGGCCAGAGTCCTGCTGACATATGGGGAAGCTCTGTAGGTCAAACATGCATCCACTGCTCCTGAGGCAACTTGAAATGGAGAAATGTAGGGGTATAGCACCTGCCTGTACCCCCAGAGCTACACTAACAGTGAATCTGTACTCTGCAGAGATCTCAGTGAAGCACTGTGTTTGTGCTGTATGTATTCATACCAGGATCTCCCTGTGACTGGTCACTCAACAGCATTGCCCCAGTTGAGCTGCAGCATCTGAGACTCAGTGGGATAGTGCTAGCTGTGACACAGTCACACCAGAGGGAGGGCAGCGCACACAGGGGACAGGGATGGGGACAGAAACGGGGATGGGGATAAGGATGCTTCCCAGCCCCCAGGCCTGGGGTCTGCCTGCAGCACCAGCACTACTACTGTAGGAGCAAGTCTGCAGCCCTTTTCACCCAGTAAATCCACTCTGATGTGAAGTCAGTTTGCAGTTTGAACCCTCCTCTGAAACCTGATCAGAAGAGATTTGCATGGCCAGCCAGAAAGACCACAAATAAAAGTACTTTTCCATCACTGCCTCTGGCAAGGGTCCCTCTTCCTGGCAGCTTCTGGACAGGCAGATCAGATTCCCTGCTGCTGGCGAAACACCTCACGGCTGCCTTCCAAACCACACCAGGGAGCAGTTAAATCTCCTCAGACAGGCCAGAGACATCGTCCTCATATCTCCCAAACAGGATACAGGCTCCAGCACTGTTGAGAAAGGAGCTTTTCAAGCACAATGTTCAAGCAGAGTGGAAAGGAATTTCTATACCCAAACACTTAGTGTAGGTGTCCTGGCATGGGACAGAGAGGCACAAGATTATGAGCTCAGATAAATGTATCTGCTGTTAATAAGATCAAGTATTTTGTTCCCATCATTTTTTGTTTAAAGTTATTGAAAATCAAAGCAAATAATTCCTATTAGGCTATGATGCTGGTTTAAGTTCAGGATGATGGTACAGCAAAGATTTGCTTGGAGGTGCCAGCAGACATGCAGCAAGATCCCAGTGCCTCCAGAATAAAAACCAACGGAGTACCCATCTCCTACACCCTCTTCCCAGTCCTGATATCCATAGTGCAGAAAGGACTGCATGTAGGCCCCAAGATATTGTCCTGAAGAATAGGGGGCTCATCCTTGCCCTGCTGCATGGGCTAGCTGGGAGACACATACCATGGTGCCATGGGGAGGAAGTATCTAGTGACCAGCTTCAGGCAGATAAGCCTGGCATCAGGAGGAGCTTCATGCCCAAGGGATCTGAGACACTGCCTCACCTGCTCTTCATCTCCATGAAGCCGCACACTTCTTTCAGGGCTGCTGCCCTGTCCCCCATTCCAGCTGGCTTTCTGACAAAGAGAAGCTTGATTGCTACCAGTTGTGCCCTGGCAATCTGCACTGCACAGAGAGAGGCTGCCTTGGGAGGCTGTGCCATGCATGGCAGAGCTTTCTGATCAGCTTTTTATGGTGCTCAGTGTAGAATTTCCCTTTCCTTGTTTTATCCCTTTCTCTTTATATTTATCTTGCTATAAGACTGCACTTCGGTCTGCTCAGGCGTTCCCAGGTTAGGGTCATCATGTGAATGCATTAAACAAATGAGGATTTCTGGTGTCTGTAACAAACTCACCTACAACACTGCTTACACCATTGTTTTAACTGTATTTGTTCTTCGGCTGAACTTGACACTTGCCAGCACCTTCTCCTAGCAAGATAATCCAAACTGACCTCAGGTTCTAGTCAAACCAGAAACAAACAGAGCTGGTAAATCTTCCCTACATCTATGAACACAGCACAAAATCACACTGGCACTTTTTATTGCCTCATGGTTTTGCAAATGTATCTATAATTTGCTCCACTCTCTGCCCCCATGTCTCTTGCAACCTTCCTCAGATTCTCACACTTAAGGATCTGCTCTCATTCTTTCTCATAGGACTCATTTTCTTATTCCCCAGCAAGACCCTGCCTCGCTTATCTCCCTCTCCCTCCCAGCCTCAGCTGTGCTCACACACTGCAGTGCTGACCTCTGCAGAAGCACCTACACACACGATAATCCCATTAAAGGCTCTCTAGGCACCTGGTGTTTTCCAGTTTTCTTTGCTGTTTTCATTTCATCTTCAAATTCCCTTTCCTTGCAACTTTAGGTCATTAAGGGGTTAAGTGAGGTATATCTGTTAGGTGATATCCATTAAACGAGATCAATCCAAATAAAGGGATTTGGGCCTCCCAGTTTAGCATGTTGCTGCATCTCATTGCCTTTTCTATGAGTGTTTCAGGATTTGCTCAACACAGAGCAGGACTCTTTCCAAACCCATCTGGATTAAACTGGGTCCCCGCTGCAAATAGCACACAATGACTGGAAAGGATAGCACAGAGATTCTTCAAAAAGGGCCAAAAAGATGATCCTGGTAGCTACAGGCCTAGCAGTCTCACCTTGGTGCCAGGGAAGGTCATGGAACGGATAATCTCAGGAACCATCATGGACCAACTAAAGGTCAACCAGGGGATCAGGCCCAGTCAGTGTGGGTTTATGAATGGTAGATCCTGTCTGACAAACCTGATTTCATTCTATGACAAGGTGACCCGCTTAGTGGGTGAGGGTCAGGCTGTCGATGTGGTCTACCTGGACTTCAGTAAAGCCTTTGACACTGTCCCCCATAACATTCTTGTGGAGAAGCTGGCTGCCCATGGTCTGGATGAGAGTGTGCTCCGCTGGGTGAAGCACTGGCTGGACGGCCGGGCCCAAAGAGTTGTGGTCAATGGAGTTGAATCCAGTTGGCAGCCGGTCATGAGCGGTGTCCCCCAGAGCTCAGTGCTGGGGCCGCTTCTGTTTAATATCTTCATTGATGATCTTGATGAGGGGATTGAGTGCACCCTCAGTAAGTATGCAGACGACACCAAGCTGGGAGGGAGTGTTGATCTGCCAGAGGGGAGAAGGGCACTACAGAGGGACCTGGATAGACTGGATCGATGGGCCAAGGTTAACGGTATGAGTTCAGTAGGGCCGAGCGTCGGGTCCTGCATTTTGGTCACAACAACTCCAAGCAACCCTACAGGCTTGGGGAGGTGTGGCTAGAAAGCTGCCTGACGGAAAGGGACGGTTAGGCTGCGGTTGGACTTGATGATCTTTGAGGTCCTTTCCAACCTGAGTAATTCTAGGATTCTATGATCCTATGAAAGATGCTGCAAAATCACTCACAGTAACTCTTTGCTTATGGCTCCTTGCAAAGTGGAGAGAAAATGCTGTCTGAAACCCTGATTCTCCTGCCTTCAGCTCTCACTCAGATTTTTTTTCAGAATGTGAACTTTCATCATTTCCTTCCTGAAGTATCCAGACAAGTATCCTGCTAGGCCTGTACTCTACCCCTCATTTTTAATCCTGGTAAATGAGAAATGGGACCTTGATGAACAGTTTTCATAGACCCGCTTAGAACAACATTCTCCTCTATTCAGGATGCAGAGAGAGGAGCAGGCAGAAGCAGCAGCAGCAGTCTGACCCCATGATCCCTGGTGCCAGCACCACCTTCTGAGTCTGGGGAAGAGCAATCAGCTCCTTCCATTCTCACAGGCAATACCTTACACCCCTTGTCTGCAATGAATAATTGCTGGAGGAAGACATTTCTCCATGCTGTGCTCACCAACAGAGTCCTCTTGGGGCAATCCAGATCTGTGCTGACTCCTCGTCAGGGTGAGAGCCCCCATGGCACGTTTTGGCCATTTGAGAAAGGTACTGGTATGATCTCAACCTGTCCATCTGTTACCTTCAGCTGCTAACAGTGCCATTTGCTGTACAGCCATGTGGTACCCCACAGGCACTGTCTCTAGAGTGTAAGTTTATATGTGCAGAAATTGATTTTTTTTTTTTTTGTAGATTTTAATGTCTCAAAGAGTCATTTCAACCTTCCTGTGTAACCCTTAGCACAGCACAGATTTAAGAATGTCATCTGGAAATTTCAGCCCTATCAGACCCACCATCTGCTTGAGCAGGATCATAACTTAAAAGACACTTGGTTTGGAGTAAAGATTGGAGTAAATGCAGAAACTGGCCTACCATGAGGTGAGTCAGCTCTGTAATGACTGAATTGCTCAGCCTGGGCTTTCAGTCTTTGCATCACACAATTTAACCTCCTTTCCATGTATCACCCTTTAATTCCCTTCTCTGTATTTTCTCTGCCACTTCTATTGTCCCATTTAACGTGTGGCACCAACACTGCATTCAGCAGCACATCTATAATATGTGCTTTGGTTTTACTTCAGTTGTTTGACAGTCAGTTTCCCCCCTCACATTCTTACGAAAAGCCTAATGATCTATTGTGGCTTTGCATTTTATAGAAAACAAACCATTTCAAACGTGGAAAAGATGACTGGAAGTTATTCTAAGAGTGGGTTAATTCATAGCTGCAGAGTCAGGCTGTTCAGCAGGTCACTCTGCTCATTTATATCTTTCCACTGCTATATCTACAGTTATTTATAATTCATACTCCTCACAATGATAATGAGCTTTCAAAGTGTGCCCCTCATCTGACTGTGCACTTTGCTGCTTGCTGCTGCTCATCACGTTCAGCCATCGGCTTCCTTTGATTCATTGTTTTCCAGACACCGATTAGGGGATGGTAGTCTCAAATGAATGTTGCCCAAATGGAGAAGTTCAGCTATTAACAAAGCATCACTCACATGAGGAGGAGATCAGGTAATGGGCAGTCCTTCTGGATGCCCATCCCTTTCATCACTCCTACATGAGGTGCCTGGGCATTCCAACCCCACACAGCACTTGTACCCCAAAGTGATAGTGCCAGAGTGGGCACCCAGCATCCCACACTGTGGGTGGGTGAGATCAAAGGTCGGGGGGCTTTTTTGGTCCTGCAGCTGTGAGCCCTTTAAAGCAGACTGGCCTGACCTCCAGCTGGAGAAGCTGAGACCCGTCTTCAGGAATCAGAGTAATCCCTGGTGATTTTATCCCACTCCACTTCCCTAAATCTGTGGCTGCTTCTGCGTGGCCAGGGGATTAAGGGGCTGCCGGGGGATTACGTAGCTGCTGCATCTCGGGGCACAGAGCTGCCTCCTGGCGCAGCCATTTCTCGGGGCACGGGTCCAGCAGCATGGCGGGGGCTGCACGGGGACCCCCGCAGGGCAGCAGGAATGGCATGGATCCCGCACATCCCGCCGGCCGGGCCCCTCGCTGATGACTGGCACATGGAGAATGGACCGTGGGGCCATCCCGCTGCTGCTGCTCAGCTTCCTCTGCCTCCTGCCCGCCGCCCAGCTCCAGACCAAGATACCGCTGGAGACGTGAGTGCTTCCTCTCGTTTTGGGGTAGGGTGGGGTGGGAGGGGATGGCATTCCCTCCAGGTGATGCGAATAGCAGTGGTGATGGCTGCTGGCAAGGACGCAGGACAGGAGCCACAACTTCAGCTCCCAGCTCTAGCACTGGTGTTGAAACCTCATTTTCCCCACTCACCAGCAGGGAAGTGACACCCATCTGCTCTAGTTAAGCACCTGGACAGCTACTGATGCTCCAGGATGTGGAAGGCAAAACCAGCTCATGAACATCTTCATCCCAGCGCAGGTGCAACTTGCAGTGATATAGTCATGGAGCCAATCGTAGGCAGCCCAAAGCCCGTGCTCTGGGCTGCTTTCACGAGTGCTGCTATGCAGCCTACAAGGATAGCTGTGGCCAGAACCCAGCCTCAAGAGGCACAGGAGACGGGTGGTTGGGTGAGGGCCCATCTCTCAGCATAAAAGCCAGACTGCTGCTGCTTTTACCTTATGTATCAGCAGCATTGACCCGAATACTAGCCAAGTGCACTGGAAGCTGATAAAAGCAAGGATCTGCTTATGCACACTTGTATTTATTCTATGTGGATGTCAGCAGGGGAAGCTGAGCGGAGGACAGGGCCCACAGCCCCTTGTCCCACCTGCTCTGCTCTGCCTTGGTGCCCGCCAGGAGGCTCACAGTGCCCGGCAGGCCAAGCTTGTGAAAGCCTCACCTTGTTAAGCTGATTTAGACAAGTTAAATCCTGTCAGGATTAAAAATGTCTGTAGGGGAGTTGGTGGGGCAGCAGCTCTGGGGCTGGGATGGGATGATCAGTGCAGGGGAGTAGTTAGTATGTGGAGGGGACAATGCTGCTGTTGGTCTGCTAGACCAACCAAAGTCATCTCGTGTCTTTTGCTGAGAATGAGAAGGTGTTTTACATTCAAAAAGTGCCATCAGTTTCCTTGCACCAACATGGCCTACCTGACTGTTGGAACTGGATGATCTGTAAGGTGCCTTCCAACCTAAGCAATGCCATCTCTGATTCTGTGATTACCAAGCATGGCACTCACTTCATGCAGGGGGCTCCAGGACACTTTGCCACCAGCTCCACTCGGGGTTGCACGCACCAAACCCTACCCCAGCAAAGTGCTTCTGATGTGGTGCCACAGAAGAGACACAGAGGCCACACAGAATGATGCCAGCCCACTCCACACTTCTGCACAGCCCATTTGCCGCCATGAGTGACTTTGCTCCCTTTGAACTGCAGCAGTGTCCCCGTGCTCTTTAATAGCAATAGAGGTGGGTAGATTTAGGCTAGATATAAGGAAAAAAACCTTTTACAGTGAGTGTGGTGAGACACTGGAAGAGGTTGCCTAGTGATGTGGTTGATTCCCTATCTCTTGCAGGCACCCAAGGTCAGGCTGGATCAGGCCGTGGGCAACCTGATCTAGGTGTGATGTCCCTGTTCATTGCAGGGGAGTTGGATTAGCTGGCCTTTAAAGGTCCCTTCCAACTGTAAGGATTCTATGATATCTATGTGACTTCAAAAATCCAGCTGAAAGGAACTTCCCAGCAAAAGAGGTGGTTTCTCCCTAAAATTGTTCCCCTCTTTTCCTCTCTTAGCTCCATCAAATAAATTTCAACCTCTATTGTAAAATAAAATTAGAGTTCAACCTCAAAAATAGAATTAAACCTCAATTACAGAATAAAATTCAACCCCTAACAGCTTCAGGCTACACAAAATAAAATTGACTCTGTGTGCCCAGAGTGAATGCTGCATGGAAATACCTTTTGGCCTTGAAATCTGTGGCATTAAGAAGACAGCCTGTCCTTTCTGCTGTTTTCACCACTGAATACAAGTGCAGGGATTACAGGCAGGCAATCTCTGGCCAAATCCTTTTCTGATGCGTGTGGTTATAATGTGATAGCCCTTTACTACTGAGAAAATGGTTGCGTCACATTGCACAATTTGGAACTTGTTCGTGTACAAGAATAAAGAATAAACAATAGAAAAAGAGCTTTTCTCCTCTGGTGCCAAAACCAGACCAACAGCTGAATTAATCCCTTGTGTTTCAAATCCACTCATGAATTTGACTGCAACACAAAAGTTGCCCTTTTCAAATATAATTTCAGGAGAGGAAGACATTGGCCAGAGGAGAAAAGAAAGTAAATCAGCAGAAAATGGAGCTGCTCCACAGATTGCATGAAGACATTCTGGGGACACAAAACCAAAACCTTTTAAGCACCAGCTGGGTTTGATCACTGTGAAGCAACACAAAACAAAGTTAGCCTCTTCTGCCCCCAGAGTCATGCCTGCCTTTGCAGCACTGCCCTCAGTTCATCACCAACATACCTCTTTGCAGAGATCAATTGACTTTAATTCCAGCAGTGCAAAAATCTGCTCAGCACATTGCCAGCTTCTGGGATACAGATCCAGCACAGAAACCAGCTACTCTTTCCTCCTGGCCTCCACTTGATTTATAAGCTGGCCATGGCACAGGATTTCTTGAGCTGCAGGGGCACTGAGTGTTTGGGCTGGCTTCTCAGCCTCTCTTTGCTAGGGTGCCAGAAATGTTAGGAACTTCTGTGGGGAGAGGTGAAAATCAACTTGGTACAGGCAACAGGCTCCTGCCCTAACCACCTCTATGCATTTTCTCCATCCCCCATGAAACAGCACCATATATTTTATTTCCCCACTCCTCAGCCCTGTCACACAGAGCCTCTCTTTCCTCTCTTTCCTCTGAGTTTCCCACCACTGCTCCCACACTCCAGGTGCTGGCCCTCCCCGCCTTGCTCATCCTTCTCCCTTTGCTCCTTCTCTTGCTGTTGCCTGTCCCTCACAGCGTGGGTTTTGCCATGCAGATCAGCAGAACATCAGCCCCCAGCAGGCAGAGTAGCTCAGATGTGGCCGAAGGGTGCACCCTGAGGCCAGCGCTCAGCACCTCTGGGACAGGCTTAGGGACTGTGAAAATGCATAAATCCCAATACATTCTTTCCCCTGAGTTACGCTGTTACTGGATGCTTCAACATTCACGCGTTTAGGTTTCTTTTGCCATGGCCTCGAAGGCTAAAAAATGAACTTCCTTTTTCCTGTTTCTATAAAAGCTGAGAATCCCACATCATCACGCGGCTTCAGGGTTTTACAACCCAGCAGTTCCCTGAGCACTGCGGCTGGGTTTTCCACGAAGCCCTGTGGTTGGCTTCTCTACCAACCATAGCTCATATTGCTAAGCTCATATTGCAGACCCATCGTCTCAACAACAGCATCGTTCTGCTGACGCTGTCCAACTACACCCACTGGTCTGAACTTAAGGTCTCCGACTCTTGTGCCCTGTGGAATAGAAAAATTACAAGAAGGGGTAGGAAGAAGGTCACATACATGGCCACAGACACAGCACAAAACAGAAAGTGTAGGATGACATGCCTCTGATTTCTTTTATTTTGGAAAATAGGGTAAAAAATCGCTATCCCAAACTTCATGCTTAAGCTCTTTCTTTCTTCAGTAGAAGGTGAGATCTGGAGAGTATTAGTTAATATTGGCACAGAACATCTCACACCAAAAAAAAAAAGAACTGTAAAACTAGCTGCTGCGTCAAGTTAAATACAGGTTCATAGCTCTTTGGGCAATAAGCTAATTACTACAACAGTCAGGGAAGCAGTCCAGGAGGGTCTCTCTTTGTGTTTTCTTCTCTTTTCTTTCCCTAGAAGTTGCTAGAATAACTGAAATGTCGCAGTAACTCCTGGCCTCCTACCAGGTACCTGTAGTCTTTTTGCTCTAAGGAATGAAATTAAGAGATAAAATCTGCCTGTCAAAATAAGCCACAGGCCACAATGTCCAAACAGTGTAGCTGTACTTAAGGATTTCAGCTGGTGCTGGCTTACAGCAGATGCAAATGAGTGCCTTGTTCCCAATTGTGGAGTGGTCACAAAGCACACCTACTTGCATTGTGCCTCCTTCATAGGTATTGAGGAGAGGTACTGTTCAGGGCGGAAGTTTTACAGTGGCTTCAAATCACCCCTCATATCTGCCTGGATTTGCAATAAGAGAGCCTAACAGACAGGCTTCCTAGGCTAAATCTAGCTGCTGTGGTTATTCCACCGTTGCTCAGCTGCCTTTGCCCCTGTGTTCATCTTTCTGTCAGCGTATTACTGTGCCCTCACAGTGGTGCGAAGTGCTGAGCAATCAGGAGTTGGGGTTAAAGACTGCTGAAGGCTGGGAGGCACCTAATGTGAGCCCCAGGTAAGGCTGCGGCCCATAAATAAGTAGTGCATGCTGGTAAGTGAAGGCCATTTATTCCATTAAATAAATCTCTCCTAAGTGAATCCTTGCTGAAGGAACCGCATGTAGGTGGAACTGCCTAATGTGAATCATGTAACAGATTTCTGATGAAGTGCTCTGTCAATTATGAGAGCCATCTATTTTCATTTGGATGGCTCAGTGTTCAGGCTGCTCTTCAACATCCTTATGTTCTCCATGTGGAATTGCTATCATCAGTTATTTACAGGATGGCACAAATGTGAGTAGTGTTTTACAAGGAGGAGGTGCATAATCTCCTCTGGCATTATGAAGCTGTAGTACCTCCTCTAAGAGCAGTAAATTCATCTGGCTCATTAGTCTCTACCCCACACAGCTCTGGGAACTGAATCCAGTGGTGAGTCCTGACAGCAACTTTCAGCTTTGTTACTTATATCTGCTCAGCAGTCTTCATGCAAGGTGTCTAGCCCTTCACTTTAGGCTCTGTCTGTAATCAGTGAAGACAGGTGTCTCCAGAGAGCTCTCTATTTTGCTTTACTAACAGTAGAGGAAACCAGACGATGTCTAAGACCAAACGAACAACTTTCACACCTCTAAAGGGAGATGAGACTAATTCCACTTGGAATCAGTAGGCAGTGACCAAGGCCAGCAGCATTCACTGATACTCCTTGCTGACAAATGTCCTGCTTATCAGCATTTCTCACCTTCCTTACTGCTTGTCTCACTCACTGCTTGGGAAGAAACCATTATTATTGCCACTCTGCAAGTTTGAGCAATATGAGGAGCTTTGTACTTAGGAAAATGGAGTTTTCACTGTCAAAAGAAGTAAGCAGTTCTACTACCTCCAAATTATTAGTACTGATTTTCCCTTTTTTTTCTTTTTAGGGTTAAGTCTTGGGCAGATGCCTTTGGTGGTGAGCTGTACTCAATTGTGACCAAGTATTCAGGCTCTCTCCTATTGCAAAAGGTAGGTGAAAGCTACGAGGATCCCACTGGCCTTGCACCCTCTCCCCACATAGCCTTCCAACCTTCCCCCTCCACAAAAAACCAGGGGTGGAAGAAGGCAAGCACACAGGTCTCCAGCCAACTTTCAAAAACCATATGAGTTCATATCCATGAAAACAGTGATGTCTCATGGCTATGCCAAATGCAGAGGCTATGCAGAGAGTTATCCACATCTTCCCTACTTTCAGTAGCTATGGCCAAATACCACAAAAAATGTCCAGTTAAAAAAAAATGCATTTTAACAGTACTCCTCAAGTTCACCCTCTTATTATTTCACTCTCTCTTATACCAACCCTTCAGTCCTCTTTAACTGCACATCAGTCCCCTCCTCGTCTGCTCATAGCTCATCTGTTTGTCACCACCCCACAGTGCCCTCCTGTAGCTCTCCAGCTGGTACTTTTGTTTATTTCTGCCTCCTCATCCGTATTCTTCCAGTAACCCTTCAAGGTGCTTTCCTTGCATTTGAATTGTCTTTAAAATCATCGTTTGGGCAGGGTCCCTGAGGCAGGTGTCCTGGAAGCTATGATCTTCCTGAAGAACAAGGGCCGCTCCACTAAACTCTCTGCCAACATTAAAGGATGAAGCTCTAGGGACTTTAAATAAATTTTCCCATTTACACTCATATAGAATTTGCCCTGTAGTGTTTGATTCCTGAAGTCAGAGTTGAATGGCTGTTTCTGTTCTGATCTTTGATCCCTGCACACTGCTGCAGCAGAGCTGTACTAATCATCCCCTCCTAATTACTACTCAGGGGGCCCGATGGCTGCTGAGCACATCTGAGGGGATATGTTCCCTGCTCCACCTCATGTGGCCATCCAGTTTCTTTTCATTTCTTACTCTGGTTCTTCTCTTCAACATAAGCCACACACTGCCTATTAGTCCCTTTGGGTGACTGCTTTTTGTCCTTTAGTAACACCCAAATCCCAGCACAAAACAAACAAATAAATAAATAAAATCTAGATGCTAATGAGCCCTATCTCTGGAGGAAGGGAGAGCCTTTGCTAGGCTTTCCTGAGAAAGGCCTTTAGTATTTGTCAAAGATATATGATGATTATCTGTCCTTCTTAGAAGGAGTGCATCATCGTACAATAAGTAATTTTCAGCAGATATAGGTACCTCAGGCAAAAGTTTGCATTTTAGCAATTTGGAGGATTCAATTGCATTGACTGTTCCCTCATGAGGTCCTCAAGCAGTAGTGCTAGAGTCAAAGTGATATGCTACAGCAGCTCGAGTGGACACCCAATCACCAGTGGACAGTGCGCACCCAGATTGGGGCTATCAGATAGTCAGTTATCTGTGCCTGGTGCTGCATAGGTATTTGATGTCCAATAAGAAGTCTGCAGACTCCAGATTTTTTTTTTTTTATATATGTTAAGGGTGCTACTTTATAGTGTCAAGAACTGTTGCTTTCACTGTTCCTCCATGCTGCTTCAACACGGTCAACCTGTGCCGGCCCAGTGAGTGCAATTGCTAACAGATTAAGGGGTTTACATTCCTTAAGGTTCAAAAGTTAGTGGCACTTAGGAGGACAGGATATAGCTTGAAAATGCCAATGTCATTACAAATCAGTGATGGAAGCCAAGGATAGCAGCCACAGTGCTGAGGTGGGTTCCAAAATAGCTGTGTTTTGTTGGTTCTATGAAGGTGTTGCAGTGGGTGTATGGGAACTGTTGAATCACAGCCTGAACCTCTGATTGACCACCTGAGGCGAGTGCTGAGTCAGCTGCAGGGGCACAGGTGAACACAATTTCACCTGAGTGACCAGAAGGAGACTGGCTCCACCCCTCCTAGACCCCATTTAAGGGCTGACTCCCAAGGAGGAAGGATCTCTATCTGGAGATCGTTCCTCTTGGAGCTTTTCTGTAAGCTCAGGACATGGGTAAGCTCTAGTTCATTACTCCTTTGTAATGTGATAATCTCTCTTGACCAATACCTGTTTGCCATACAAGTGGGTCGTTTCACCTCCCTCTGTTCATGTGGTATGCTTTGTCTCTTGGGACCTTGATCTCTTTGGTGTAGGGGTTGTATGAGACCTGTAGATGCTAGTACACTAGGAGTCACGGCAACCATCTTGAACAAAAATTCACAGCTCTGTTGGCTTTTAGTGTAACTCATTGTGAGAGAAAAGAACGGATGAAGAAGAAGCTCAAATGTAGCCAAATCCATCCTAAAATTCATGTAGAGGGGACTCAAGGCATCTTCAGTCCTATCAACCTCAGCAAGCACAGAGTTGGACACCTTATCACACTTCCCAAAGCAGAGACTGTTCTGTAGGGCTTCCTTCAGCCCCTAACACAGTATTACAGACTAATCCCTTGCTAACAGGCCACATTTTCATGCCTTATGCGTTTGTACCTAGTCAGACCTCAAGTGGCTTTGTGGAGATTGCTGCCCCAGTGCACAGACTGCAGGCCAGCCTGGCCAAAGGAGCCAGATGTGCCCTAGAGATAAAAATGTGTGTGCTCCCTAGGTGCCTTTCTCATCTGGGACCACTGCCTCTTGTTCACATGCAAGAGTTTCTCTAGTACAACTGTGGGGAGTGTAATGCAGAGTGCCAACAATTCTGGCCTCAGGGCTTGTTTAAGTCAATGGGCATTTTCTCTTTGAGAAAATAGAGACTACTGCACCTTCCGAATTTGGTTTTGTGTTTCCCTTGTGACTAATAGGTGTGAAATAGCTATTTTATCGTTCTGAGAGCTGTAATTCCTTTGTTACCTGAATGTTTTGCATGTTTTTGCACCTTCTACTTACTTAGCATAAATTTTCTTCTGGGGCTTAGTTTGTTTGGATTTCTTTGGAGTTTTTTATTTGTTTCCCTCCAGAAGAAACTAAATACTATACTGCAAACCCAAATGTTCTATTTCCCACCAGGCTTTATTGCTCCTGGAGAAATGGTGGGGCAGTAGATGTCCCTTGGATTCAGAAGGGTGGGCTCTTATCCTGGGCCAAGCAGCTTTGAGAAAGCCCCCAGGTGGCTCTTGGTCTCAAGCTAACCTCAGAGGAACAAAAGCTTAAGAGTTGTTTTGATTTGATGGCTGAAGCATTCATATTCACTTGGACATTATGCAACAGAGGTCAAGAGAAGCTCATGTACCAGTCTGGTACATGAGCCTGGCTTGCTGATGGGTCTGTACCAAAACACTGGCCAGGGTCTAGGACAGCTGACAGCAACATAGGTGGGGCCAAGTGGTGATATGGGCGGCTGAGGAGGAGGACAGTAGTATCTTCCACAGTTTTAACCTTTGGCTTGTTAGTTAGCCATGGCCCTGCTGCAGCTGTTGTCTAGGGCCTCGGGCCGCTGGCTGCAGCTATGCTGGGAGGTCCCTGTGTAGTTTTAGGCTTCCCCCCAGAGCTCAGCTTGCCTCTGAGTGAGACAAACACTTACCAGTCTCAGCAGACCCAGAACTTATTTTTCCCTCTGCTCCATTAGCAGTGTATTATAGACGTTTCTGGGAATTCCTTGTACTTCCTTCTGAAGCTGAGGTGACAGCTGCCTTCCTTGGTGGATAGAGCTTAGAGAGGACAGCAGGGCTTTGCTCCAGATGTGTGATTACTATAAAGCAATGCAGGTAACTACAAAGCAAAGAACAGAAAAATAAGTTCAGTCAAGACGTGTTTCTGGGTGAAGATGAAAGCAATGTCTTTCACACCCTTAATATAGTTTCACTAGCGGTGAGTAATGCAACACTACATACTTCAATGGGCTTCATTTTAAGAAGGTGGGAACAAGAAAATATATTTGGTGACATATCTGTTCACAGTTAAAACTTTAGGTACTGAATTCTAGATCTTCCGCTTTTAAGTTGCCACCCCCACAGAAGGAGAATCTTAATGAATTGTCCCTGCTATTTCAGAGAGTGAGGCACTAGAGGAATGTGAAAGAATGTGTTATTTCAGTTACCTGTTTGGTCCTTTCTCAACATCAGCTGACTGCAGCCCATTCTCCCAAGCCTATGGCTGGTTCCCATGTTGGAAAATACAATGATCTGATAAACTGAACTTGTGTTGCAGTAGTTAAACTCGGTTGGCAGCAAGTACCAGTGATGGCACTTACCATGTTCTTTGTGCCATGGAATCTGGTAGCAGTACTGAGATAGAAGGTACAACCCTGTTGCCTACCTCTGGGAAGTTTTGCAGTGAATATTCTTTAATAGCAGGAGCCTTTAGAGGCAGGAATACAGATACAAAATGGTTTTATGGACTGTTTGTAGGAAAAAAAGCTCAAAGGGGATCTGAGCTCAAAACTGATTTATTCCTCACAACAGCCAATTGAAATTTTGCAAAAACTTTGCCACATCCTCCCAGCACTGACTAGTTCCCAAGGCTGAGATATGTATGATATTAGCAGGCTGCTTGAGCTTGCTTGTGATTATTTTACCTTGTTAAACTCCACTTTTCAATGTGTTAAGAGCACACTAAAAAAAATTGAAAGGTAATGAATCCTGCTTTTCTTAATCTAAGGAGTGACCCAAGGTAGCTGCTGGTAGGTCACTTTGTGAAGTGCACGATGGCTGTGCTAGTGCAGTCTCCCCCCATCACCACCCTCCCAGGAGAGATTAGTCTCCTCCCCCCGAGGAGGGCCTGATTAAACCATGGCAGAGATCACCTCCCTCCTGCTGAAACCATGACACGGAGCTAAATGGGGCAGGCACCAGCTGGGTGCGTGCTGCAGGCTGGTCATCAGCCAGAGCCCTCCCTCGGGGGCTGCTGAACATCCCTATTTCAGCAGTGTGGTTATGCCAACCTCTGTGCTCAACCTGACCTCCTCTTCCTCATCATCATCTGCCGTCGCCCCAGCTATCAGCTGCAGCAGAGGGAATGCGAGGCCTGACATTTTTAATCCAGTAAAACCCTTGCTGTTAATCACGGCAGACAGAGCTAGCAGCCTCCCCACCATGCCTGCTGCACACTGGTTGATGCTGCTATTTCTGTCTGACCAGCTCAGCCTGCCCCGTCTTCAGGGCATTTCTTACTCTGCCTATGCTGGGTTGCCTTCTCCAGTGGTCAGCAAGCTGCTTGAACAAAAGGAGCTCTGGTCACTCACCCTCAAGACATGCAAAGTCCTTTCCCCACTACTTGCTTCTAGTTCAGAAGTGCCACTAAAGCTTCTGCTATCTTCTCATTCTTTGCACTTCCTCATATTGTACTTGCAAAAAGAGCATATCCCTAGTGAGATTGCGGCTGTGGTGCCAACACAACATGAAGCTTGTATGAGCTTTAAGAAGACCAAGTGCAGAGTCCCGCACTTGAGTCACCACAAACCTATCCAGTGCTACAGGTCTGGGGCAGAGTGTCTGGAAATCTGTAAGAGGAGGAAAAGGATCTGGGGGTGTTAGTTAACAGCCAGCTGAACATGAGCCAGCAGCGTGCCCAGGTAGCCAGTGTGCTACCAGGCATCCTGGCTTGTATCAGAAATAGTACAGCCAGCGGGACTAGGGAGGTGATCATCCCTCTGTACTCAGCACGGGTGAAGCTGCACCTCAAGTGCTGTGTTCAGTTTTGTGGCCCCTCTCTACAAGAAGGACACTGAGGAACGTGTCTAGAGAAGGGCAATGGAGCTGTGAAAGGCCTGGAGCACAGGTCTTATGGGGGGCATTTGAGGGAACTGGGATTGTTCAGTCTGGAGAAGAGGAGATTCAGGCAGGATCTCATTCTCTACAATTCCCTGAAAGGAAGTTGTGGTGAGGTGGGATGAGTGGGGATGATCTTAAGCTGCACCAGGGGATGTTCAAGTTGGATATTAGGAAACATTTCTTCTCAGAAGGAGTGTTGAGTCATTGGCACAGGCTGCTCAGAAAGGTGGTGGAGTCGCTGTCCCTGGAGATTTTCAAGAACTGTATGGATGTGGCAATGAGGGACGTGGTCAGTGGGCGTGGTGGTGGTGGGTCAGCAGTTGGACTACATATTCTTAATGGCCTTTTCCAACCTTAATGATTGTATGAAGACAGAGGGGATGTGTATGTGCTACAGGGATATGTGATCATGGGGGAAACTGAATTTGTGCACTTCCACCAAACTGTTTATCATTAATCAAATTGTGTTGGTTGCCAGTTTTTCCCTCTTGTTTCTGCTTATTTGTTAGCTTTGGGACTTTTTTTTTGAAAAGATATAAAGATTGTACAATTACCCAAATTAGGACTACTCGCAGGCTTTTAATTCCTGTGTTAGAAGGAGCTATGCTCGTAATTCCTAGGTATATTGCCTTTTTAAGCAGCCACAAGCTCATAATTGGATTGTTTGCTCTTACTTAGTGCTCCATGTTCTGGTCAGGGATCTGCATGTGCACAAATTAGAGAGTAAAAAGGGAAGAAACACAAAAATGGGAGAAGGTAAATATGATGGTCTTTCAACACATCTTTTGTCACCAGCAACAATGTCCAGCTAGCAGTAATAGTTTCACCCCTCCTTAAGGGCCTCCCGCTCAGCAGGGTTTTCTGCTTTCCCTTGGGCAGAAGTACAAAGACGTGGAGCCGACCCTGAAGATCAAAGAGGTGGATGGCCTGGAGCTTGTGAAGAAGTTCTCAGAGCAGATGGAAAGCATGCTCCGCAGGAAGGTGGAAGCTGTTGAGGTATGACCATGGGCGCTGTGGGAAGGAAGTCCCCTCCCAGTGGCTCCAAAGCAGCCAGTGCTGGCCTCCCTCTGCCTGCACCAGGGGTGCGTGGGCACAGGGGTTGTGTGAGGACTTCTTGCTGAGCCGAGCAGCTGGCTTCTCTGAGCTTTAAGTAGACACTGGTGGGAGGACGTGGGCGTTCAGACAGGGGAATGCTGGCTGCTCTGTCAGCCCAGAGTACGAATTAAGACAAAAACAAAGTCTAGGAATAAATATGAGGGAATTAAAACTTTTCTCCTTAAAGGTGTTTAATTCTATAGCTGTTAAAAGAAGGGAAGAAGCCTCTGATAAGTGAAAATAAAGTTAATCCTTGCATGATGCCCTCTGGCCACTGAAGACTATAGTAGCTTGTTTCAGTTGCGCGTAGCTCAGGGGAAATTCCTGCAGCTGCTGAGCAGGAGCTTCAAGGAAAACACTTGGATTTTTCAGTGTACAAGGGGAAATGTGGAGTAGGTGGCAAATGGGCTTCAGATGTTGCTGTGTTGTAGATGAGGAGAGCAGGTAATCATTATGGCCCCTCTCACATCTAAGAATCTATCATATTCTTTTATATTTACCCACTATACAAAGCGTACTTCTGTAGTCACAGAGCCTTGACTGTTTAAGACATCTAATGTGGAAAAGTCATCCAGAAACACATCATTTGAATCTTGAAGTGAAATGTGGGCATATTTAGATCCAGGGCTTTGGCCCATAATGTTAAATTCACAGCCAGACCTTTCCAGTGTTTGGATTGCCTTATCCTTTGTGAAGGAGCACGAAGTATCTTTGCTGAAACCGTCACTAATTGTGCAACTCTGAAAACATGCACATTCTTATCTGGATTCCTTCCCAGTCTGCGTGTGAAGTGAGAATTAGTGCCCTGAAGCATCATATTGGAGAATACTAGGGATTATATTGGCACCATAAATGGTCAGAGCTCATAAACAGCTATAGCATCACCGAGTCCTTTATGAAACCAAGTTACGGTCTTTTTTTTTCCTCAGCAACAATAGCAGACTGAGACTCCTTTTCTTTTGACAAGTTATTGACATCAGACTGGGTCCAAAATGCCTTTCCCATGGCTTTTTGGAAGGGTTCATGGAAAATGAAATATATCTGGTTTTCGTCAAAGTGAATATGTTTCTATTTGTGTGTACATGTCCGACAATGACTGAGGCTCCTTGAGAAGCTTTTAGGGTCTCCAGAGTAAGCAGGTGTAAATGCACTCAGTAATAAAAGCTATGACTATACCTTCCAAGTCATAAAGCTTCAGCATGGGATTACAGCATAGGAAAGGAAGGGGGAGTGTTTGTAGCCCTGTGTCTGTGTTGTAGTGAAGGAGACGGTCACATGTCTTCTCATTATATGAGTGCCTGCTGGTGGTGGAAAAGCTTCTGGGGACTTCCCACAGCATCTATCATCTTTCTTTATCTGTTTGCATTAGAGGTTGGTGGAAGCAGCAGAGGATGCAGATCTGAACCATGAGTACAACTCCTCACTGGAGGTGAGTTGGTCCCCCTCAGTGACAAAACATGGCACATATCCTCATAAGGACCAGGCAACAGGCTGACCTAGCAGCACCCTCCCACCTCTAGCACCTCATGCAGCACACCTGACCTTCTGTCTAGGAGCCAGGCTAGTAGTATCCTTGTCCTCAGAACACTCAGCTTGTCTAGAAACCAGTATGACTCCTTGGGCAGATCCCAAGCCTAAGTAACACCTAGGGGAGTAGTCCCTTTGACACAGGGTGAGAAAGATTTGGGAAGACATTGGGTTGTACGATGTTACAATGGAGGTTTTACCTTTATTGCATACCAACATTGTCATTATGTGACACATTAGTACAAATTAGCTGGTGCTTCCCGGTTTACTTACCTGGGAAATTAGCTAAACATTGATGTATGAGCAACAGGGAGGGTTCTGTTGCAAAGGTCGTGCTGTTGCTAATACCCATAGCAAACTATTAATTCCAGTGAGCGGAGTTTCTCACCAGCTGCCATCATCTTTTCTCTAGCTTGCAGACACGCACTTATCAAGACTTCCTGTTGGATGAAAGTTTGGTGCTGCCCATGCAATTTGGATAATTGGCTTTCCTTTAGTAACTGTTTGTAACTAAGCTATGGGATTATTGCTGGTGAAGGGAATTGGAGTGCAAACTGATTAATGAAGTCCGTTATCCACACTATAAGCACTGAGCATGTAGCAGAAGTGCAGGGAGTGAAAATGCTTCATGAAACCAACCCAGATGTCAATTTTGCCTCTTCTACCCATTTGTTTAAGAATCGTGTTATAGTCATACTTCTTGCATCAGCTGTATTTGCAGTATCAAGGCACATGGCCCTTTATACACACACACACACACAGTTCACACCTCTGGGTACTGATAGTACTTGAACATAATAAGCCTTTAAAGGGCCTTTTCCCTCAGATAAAGTGAATAAAACACATTAAAAATGGCTGTTATCCAACAGGGAAGACTATCCTGGAGATACTTACACGTCCGTAGCTGCTAAATCTCCAGAGGGCCTTAACAGGGGAGATTTGTGTTGTCTTTGAGCACCTTCTGCTCTGTCCTTTGCTCTTGATGAGCTTCTGCTGCCTGGAGTGACAGCGAGAGGATAATCCAATTTGAATGTACATCAGGAGTTAACTCCAGTACATGACAGTGGTAGAGACAGGGTGACTAAGGTCAGCACAGGCATGCTCTAGCAAACCTGTGAGCCAGACCCAGTGAAACACTCCACCTCTCCACACAGCAGCTTAAATGCTGCTGAGAGGCCATGGGAATCTATCAATGCATCTCCTTGCTCTTAGGAGGCTCTTTGGAAGTTGGCTTGCTTACGCTTGCAACCTGCCAGTAAGAAACTGGGCAGAAACCATCATTTGGGCAGCTTGACACTTTTCTTTGGTAGTGGCTGTCATCTGGTACTCATCTTGATGCTAGTTGAACACCAAATTCTCCAGATTTCCCTTCTTTTTTTTATGGGTGGAAGAACATTATTTTTTTCAGGTAGTACTGATCACTGTACTCTCATTGTCTTTCTCTTTTTCATTGTCTTCATCAACAGTTTGATTACTACAACTCCCTCCTGATTAATGAGAAGGATGAAAATGACAATTATGTGGAGCTTGGCGATGAATTCATTCTGGAGCCAAATGAGCATTTCAATAACCTGCTGGTAAACACAACATACAGTGATATCCAGCTCCCTACCAACGTCTACAACAAAGGTAATGGATAACTGGCCTTAATTTCTTATTCCTAGTAGGGTGGTGTGAAATCTAAATGGGAGTAATAATACCAGAAGAAAGGATGAGGAAAGGAAAAGGCAATTGAAAAAGAAAAAATCAGGTCTGGAATGGTATTTTCTCAAGATGCAGTTATGCCTGTGTTGCAGTCTATCACTGTGACAAGGCTCAGGTGTAATCTGCTTTTGGAAGACCTCTAAGTGATAGACAGTCTTCCCTTTTAGGCAGGCAGTGTAGTCTGTTAGATTCATCTCTATAACCAGAGATGCTATGAAATGTGATGTGGATTTATTGGCAATTGCTATTCTGTACAAAGGGTCTGATTTATCACGGTGTTTAGGTGTCAAGGATCTCATTGATTTCAGCTGAGAAAATAGATCCCAAGTATCTTTGGGTTATAAGAGCCTAGCACCTCATGGAGACACTTAATTCCCAGTGAGCACACTCACAGGGGAATGATGACAATTCACCGCTACTACTGGGGCATGACTGTTCTGGGCTATTTGCGTTGCTTAATAAGACTTTAGTAGCTGCAGGAGCCCAGGAAGACCCTGAAGCTCATACAGCCTCATCTGAGCCCAATCTGTCCTCTCTCCCTTGCACGCTAATGCCATTCTACCTCTGCACCAGGAAATAGTCCATCTTCAAGACAATGCACACACTGCAGAAGCTGCTGGCTAAAACTCAGTTGTGACTGTCCTAAGTTTACTGCTGAGTTTGGTCAACGCACAAAGATGCCTTGAACTGGCTCCTTGCCTGGCACCCAGTTGGTTCTTCCTGTTGAATACATTTGGGAAACAAACAAAAAATCCATTATTTCTTTCATAGATGGAGCTCATTTACAAGCCTCAGGACCAGATGGGGCTGGCACTGTTGACTGAGCTCACAACTGGTACATTATTTAGAGGGACAATAGAGGGAGTTTCATTTCTTGCCAGATTTTAAATTAATTTCATCTGGTCTGAGACCCCCAGACACAAAAACTTGCACACAATTGAGCCACCAGCAGGGCTGGCTGCAGCTGAGTGCAAGGTAGGCAGTTGGCTGCATTGGCACGGAAAGGTGGCCAAATGGCTGCTGTCAGAGACAGCAGAGGTGCTGTACCCAGCTATCTGATTTCTTGTCTGTACGACTGGACACAAACCATCCAGCTGCTCTTGCTGCAACTGGAGAACAAACAGGATATGGAGGAGGAGGTGGCGGAGGCCATTTCCGCACCCGGGGCTCCTCTCGGGAGCAGGCCTGGCAGTGCTTGCTCCCTCTCTCGTGTATGGCAGTGGGCTCAGCAAGCTTTTGCTCTCCACAGCTCTTCTGGCTCCTTTCCTGCATGAGCTACTTCGATCCCATCACTGGGGAGCCACTGTTAAATTTTGCTTTTACTTTGATCAAAACTGAAATGACTAAACAGGAAGTGGTAGGTCAAATTCCTGTCCTGTTTGACATTAATACTGCTAATCCTGTTGTGACCGCTTTCCTACAATTCCCTTCTTCTATTGCTACTGCTCTGTTTGGTCCCCTGAGGCAATGACTCAACACAGACACTGCATGTACACTGCTTCCTACGACTTCACACAAATCTGCAACTTTATATTGGTTCTGATGAGATCGAGGGCAAGGGAGGACAGCTCAAGCTTTCTGAAGGAGAGGGAAAGTGAGGAAGAAAAATGTGAGGAAAAAGTGAAGAGACAGAAACAGCATGTAAAACCTAGGGCTCTTCTGTCATGGGTAATTGCATCATGGGGACTAGCATAAATTTAAACACTGCAGAAAGGCTACTGCACTTAGTGGTGCATCCGGCAATTGCTTACAACAGCTCAGACCTGTCTGTGCTCACTTGCTTATATCTAGTCTCTCAGAGCCTTCTTCCAACTGGGTGTAAGAGAAATGGGGATAATGGCATACGGCCCAGCTGGGACCACCTCCAGCCACCAGGGATGACCTGCCCTCCATAGTTGGCTTAAACCATGCATTCTGCTCCCTCTACTGAAGAGCTGCTGATGAGGGGACAGGTATCCTTGTGATGCACTGTGATGAAGGGACATGCCTTTGGGCAGATCAGGAAGAAACACCTTTGGAGAAGGCTGCACTTCTCCAGGATCATCTTCATTCCCATCCCAATCTGCATCCTGAAGGAAGGTGATGCAGGACAGTCTCCCCTCATATACATCCTTTTTTGCTCATTTTCTATTCTTTTTCTCTGCAGATCCTGACATCCTGAATGGTGTTTACATGTCAGAAGCCTTGAACCCTGTCTTTGTGGATAACTTTGAAAGGGATCCTACACTGACCTGGCAGTACTTTGGTAGCTCCACAGGGTTCTTCAGGCTCTATCCAGGTAAGAGCGCAGCCATCAGCCCAAGTCTTTCAGCATGGAGCAGGATGGAATGGAGCTGTGTGAGAGCCCAGGGTGGGGGTAGCATGTCCTCATGAAGGACAAGGTGTGGTGAACTAAAGGTCTTACTGCCACCTTAGGCTGAAGGAATAGCATCCATAGTGGGCATAAAGCCTTTTTTCTTCCCTGGATTGGCCCCCAGGTATGCTGCACTTGAAGCCCCGAAGAAGCCTGTTTGTAGGACTGTGCCTTGGACAGGCTGCCCTGCTGCATTTAGTTGCAGTCACAATGCCGCAGCCCCTTTCCATCCCCACGGCCATACGTGCCCAAAACAGCTGCTCAGCCTGACTTACCTGCTTACCGGTTGTGAGCACTGTGTAAGGTCACAGCACTAGAGGGAGGGCCCACACACACCCAGAGGAGGCTGGGAGACCCTCCGCAGCTGCAACGTGGCCTGGTGGCCTC
Source organism: Gallus gallus (assembly GCF_016699485.2). Lineage (NCBI taxonomy): Eukaryota > Metazoa > Chordata > Aves > Galliformes > Phasianidae > Gallus > Gallus gallus. The sequence continues at coordinate 61,127,496 of NC_052532.1, read as the reverse complement.
TCTGTCAGATGGCTGTGTGCCCTTGCTCTATGACCTGCCTGCCAAGTGCTATGGAAGGGAACAGAGGGATGGCTGAGCAGAGCCTCTGGCAGGGAACGTAGGACACATCGCTCTCTCTGCAGCTGCTGCCTTATGCTCTTGAAGAGAAAAAGATGTGGAGAACTACATCAGAACGTTTAAAGTAAGTGCAACTGCTCCTCAAATTGTACCAGACTATATAGAGACACCAGCCAACACCTAACAATATTCATTAATAAAACATTATTAGTTTTCTGGGAACTGCTGAAGACCACACAGCTCTGCTTATGCTTCAGATGCATTGGCAGTGAGTCCATGCCTGTTTGCGTTCATGCTGATTGCTCCCTTTGCTGCTCCCCTCAGGAATAAAGTGGCTACCAGATGAGAATGGGGTCATCTCCTTCGACTGCAGGAACCGTGGCTGGTAAGCATTGTGGAGAAAGTTGGTTCTCCCCTCTCCCTCTTTTCAAGGTGACACCTGGGGAGCTGCTGACCAGCAGTCACTATGCCATGCTGTTTGTGCCGGAGAAGGGTACATAAATAGAGGCCTGACACCAGACAGTGCCAGCTTTCCACAGGGAATCTGACACGTGCCACATGGAAAGTACTGCATGTGCATCCTTCCTCTGTCCCATCCTTCTTAATCGTGCAGCTAGAGGAATGGGGCTGTTTACACAGAAAGGCAGGCATTGGCTCAGTTTGTCCAGCACAGCTGAATGGTATAGTAGCAGTTGTCACTCTTGGCTGAAACCTGGGCATATGTCTGCAGCTGTCCCAGCTCTTGTCCCTGTGTGAAGAGGCTGGAGTCAGTGGGAGGGGCAGGCGGGTAGCAAGAGCCCTGCTGGTGAAGAGTTGGACCCTGTGGGATAGCCATACTCACAAGTGCATGTTATGCTGTGGCTCACATCACCCAGATGCGTATGCCCAGAAATCTTCCACTCCACACTCTCACCATGGTTTCTTGTATTCTTTTTTTTATTGAGGTACATCCAAGCAGCCACATCTCCCAAGGACATCGTCATCATTGTGGATGTCAGTGGAAGCATGAAGGGCCTGCGGATGACCATTGCCAAACACACCATTGTCACCATTCTAGATACTCTTGGGGAAAATGACTTTGTCAATATCATTGCAGTAAGTATGTCTTTGGTCAAGATGCACTGGTGCTACTCTCTCCCTTTTCAAGGCCCTGGCCATGATGAGAATGGCCTGATTATCCAGAGAGAACCAGCACCAATAAACACGAGGAGAATTTTTCCATGATTCACAGCAAGACTGGGGGATTCTGAGCCAGGCTAAAGGCAAATGGCTGCTCACCTCCTAATTCTCAAAGCTAATTCAAGCACTTCCTCTTTCACCAGGCTTTCCATATAAGTTTGCCGAGGCACAATCGCCAACATACGAAATCTACCTTTTCTTGGCAGCTTTCCCATTGTCCAATATGGTTAGAAACTCCAGTGGCAACAGCTCTGTCTTTATATTGATGAATGGATGGAGGGATGAATGGTGTTGGCAGACAAAAGGAAGGAAATTGTATTCTTAAAAAAAAAAATAATAATCACAGAAAGGTCAGGTGATGTTATACCTACTCTAAGAGCCTTCTGGCTCAGATATATTACAGCCTGACCTAAGGTTCTATTGATAAGCTGAGCACTGGTAACCATCACTAAGTACCACCTTAGCCTATGACAAATATGCTCATCTGAACCTTAGATGAAAAGGTTTATAATGGCATCTCCTTCCTCACATACATATCAGGCTGGAAGCAGACACTGCACTAGTATTTGTGATTCAGTGGATGTGGGTAACTTAATTGTTCTTATCTTATTATTTAGCTGTGTGCCAGAGACATCGACTGTTGGGCTATAAATCCATTGACAAGGTTCATCTGATGACTGGGGCTCAAAGTCTACAGAAGTCAAAAAAATATGTGCAAATATAATAATCAAATGTAAGAAGGGGCATGAGCTTGTAGAGCATGGAGATCTCTAGAGTGTCTGAGTGGGGGAAAAATTATTATATGTGTGGATATGCCCAAATGTAATACAGCAAACCCTATAATTAACAAATTATTTAAACATACATGGGTTTTATCAAAATTATATTTTTCCTTGATCACTACAAACAATTCTAAAGGGAAATATTTATTACATGTGTTAACAATTAATAATGATTTTCAGCTTTTACGCAGGACATTGCACCAACTTTCTTCTCATTTTGTCTTTGCAGTACAATGATTATGTTCATTTTATTGAACCCTGTTTTAAGGGTATCCTGGTCCAAGCAGACAGAGACAACAGAGAGGTGAGTACCAGGCTTCCACTAATGCTATCCAGGCAAGGCATATCGCTTAATGTACGCATGGGGTTATGATGCTGCAACACAAAACTCTAGGGACAGGAAACAGTTATCTCCTAGAAGCATGTAGGTCTGCATTTCAGAAGCAAGCACCAACTCGGCTGTGTGTGTTGGCTCTGGTTCATCTTTGCATAAAGGCACCATGACATTGGGTTAATTTGTTGCTAAACAGCAGCAACCAGGTAGCGCATCCCTTCACATCTTCATCAATTTTCTCTCCAAATTTCTTTCCCAGCTGAGCTCTGGGTTGCAGAGTATTCCCCTAGAGGGCGACATCTGGAGTGTTTCCCAGTGAACCCTCATGTCTTTTGGACCTTCTCCGTTTTGTGGAGAGCACTCTCTGAGTGTTTTGTCTCAACCAGATCAAAGCCAGTTTGAACACTTGTTTTCTTCTTCCCTTATTCTGTTGCTCTCTTATGCACAGAAATGTTTTTTGTTGTTGTTGTCATTGTTTTTCTTGAAGGAGTGGAGAGAGGAAAGTCTAATTTCTAATTGCTCTGTTTTTTTTTCCTTGTGTGATGTTTCACGGTCCACTGGGAATTCACAGTCCATGGGCTGTGCTCTGTGATGCAATGGCACTGCTAATAGCACAGCCACTTCCCCACCTCCATCCATGGCGGTGTGACACTGCCCTGCCAGCGATGGGGGGAAAAAAGGGTGGGAGCCCACCAGGATGGGCTCTCCAGGTCTCCCTTTCTTCACTCCTCCAAGGACGAGCCTGCCTGCAGCTCACCACTGCTTTTCTGGGTTCTTGACAGCATTTCAAGCAGCTGGTGGACGAACTACAGGCAAAAGGAGTGGGAACGGTGAACAAGGCCTTGACGGAGTCCTTCAAAATCCTGAGGGAGGTGAGAGGCTCTCTGCTGATGCTCACACAGGGCATATGTATGCCTGCTCTCCCCTTTGTATCTGCTGTTGCACAGTCATCATGATGCTGTGGGAGGAGTTGATATGGGTGGTGCAAACTACTCTCGCGGGTCTCAAATCTGTGACAAGAGTGACCAAGTGTAGGTTTGTGTGTGATGCTACTGAACGTGCCCAGGATGGCAGTTGAGCGCCCAGGGGAGCAGTGCTCGTGGGCATGGGGACTCCACAGATGGGGGGGACATCTCCTCACTTGGCCCCACTGAATCAGCCTCTCCTCCTTATTGCTGTATTGCACTGGCTCATCACAGGCCAGGAAGGTTTTGGCTGTGGTAAGACTCATAAATAATTCATTGCCTTATGTGAACACTTGCGATTTCTGCTTGGAGGTAAATGTGTGACTGAATTCCATTCCTTAAGAAATATTAACAAAAAAAAGGCCCAAGAGCTGCTGGATACTTCCACCTCCTCACTACTCTGTCTGTAGTGAGTTAGGTGGGAAGATGTCCATGCCCTTGGTGCTAGCAAAATACACATAGCAATATGATGCCAGTGGCCTAAATAAGGGTGCTGATGTTAAAGGCTGTAACAGAGATCTTGGCATCCTGGGAAAGATTCTCTCCTCTTACTCATTTTGCAGACTCTAAGTTTAAGCTCATTGACTATACAGTGACCGTGTTCCTAATTTATACTGGTGCAAGTACAATCAGAGCTGAATCCACCAGTGGTGGTGGCTGAACTGACTTGGCAGTGGTATCTAAAGCGTGATGAACTTAATGGCAACCTGAGAAGAGTAGTTTAGCATCATCACTGATGTAGTTTGACATCTTTTTGGGGAAGATAATTGCTTAGATGACCATGGGAACAGTAATGATACAAACCTAGAACAATTACATATACTGGATGTCTGCTAGATTCATCTAAATGTATCCTCGCATTTTATGGCAAAATAGATTTTATCTTCATAACAAAAGACCCAGAACAGTCATAGGGGCAGAAAAGGGTGTGCATCACCGTGTCCTGCATCAAACCCGTGTTCCTGCTGCCGTACTCATGCAGATAAGGCACGCAATGGCAGGGCTGGAGTGCAGCCTGGGTGGAAGCAGCCACCCCCGTCCGTCAGACAGCATTCACATTCTCGGCCTGTAATCATAACTGCTCCTCGCAGATCGTCTGTCCTGTTATTGCTCGCAGGAGCATACGCAAGAGAATGAAAGATGCTACCTCACGCTGCTGAGACGGGCTTTGCTGATTACAACAGACAACCAGTAATAATATCTATAATGAAAGTGACTGCCAAATTTCCCTGGTAATTTTCCTCAGTCCAATTGCTCTTAGAATTAATAGCCCGGCAGAGGCGTATTCGGTGAGCTACGAGTGGCAGAGGGGTGGGGGTGAAGGAGAGCACAGTCTCTCACCGCCCTCATTTCCCTCCGCGATGCCCTGGGCGAAGCGGGGCGCATTGGAATCTCAAACGCCATCCGCACGGCAGCGCCGGGAGCACAGTTAGCCGGAGCTTCCCCTGCCTGTGCCGCGCTCCGTGAGCCGCTGACACTCTCCTCTTTCAATTTAGCCACACGCCACGTAGTTTCACTGAAATATGCATCGCACGGGGACGGTGGCGCTAAGCACGCGTTCAGAAAGCGCTTTCACGTTCTCGAGTGTCAAGCGCGGTCTTCTGAGCTCGTTTCTGGTTTACCGACTTCGAGTCTATCTCACTGCTGACCGCTGCCTTCTCCTTTCCCGCACGCCGGGCACACCCCGTCTCCTCGCTCGTTCCCATCGGGTGCGCATCTCTCAGTTTGGCTGCTGAGCGCTCCCAGCAGCGCCGAGTGCCGCAGCCGAGAGCTATGGAGCACTAAGCCGAGCGCAATAATTGCTTTCCTTGTCTTACACTCCACAGCCCTCTTAACGCAAAGGAAGACAGCGGTTACCTTTCTTCAGACGCTGTCACATTGTTAATTCATAGGCAGCTGAGCTGCCTCTGCAGTAGTCCTCGCCGGCCGATGTTCAGCCTCCTTTTCTGCACTGGAGCCTCCTGTTATTCTTCCCACTGTAAACGAATTGTAAATATATTTTTATATGTGTATAGTCATGCCATATATATGTATGTACCCCAAATCCTATGGGCATCGTATATATGTTCATATATTCATTATAGGTCAACCTCTTAGGAGAAGGCAGTGCAAAAACTGGGGCTCTTTTGAGCCCTCCTTTCTCAGGGCCCTTGAAGTAAGTAGGCATTTTGAAAGCTGATCCCAGGGAGGAAAAGAAACCCTGGGTTCTGCTCTCTGAGGCCACCACGGAACAAACACCAGGCTGTTTGAATGGCACTCTGACTCACTGCTGCACTCAGAAGTGGCAGAAATCATGAGATTAATTATGACAGCTCACTCCCAAATGGATATAGGCAATAAATAATAATAATAATAATAAATGAAAAAAATTAAAAGAAAAAGATGAAACTGGTACCAAATTGGCCTTTGATGAAATATTTGTGACCCTTTCTGTGATCCTTTCTTTTCTTTCTTACCACTTCAGACTGTACCCAGCCACTACAACACTGTTCTTGTGATGATAAAGCATGGGAGGCTATAAAGCATCTCTGCCTGATTCTCTCTCTGTTGTTTTTGTTGTGTCGTCTTTGTTTTGTTTTGTTTTACCATCTGCCAATGTACTCTTTGTATTCCCTTTCTTCTCACCAGAAGGTTTATAAATCTTTTCTCGATTCCACTCACATCTTTCTGGACTTGGATTCTGCAGTATATTTTCCAGGATGTGCATAGCTCAGAATTTCCTGCTTGCCAGCCTCTGCCATTCTGCTTAAAGCCATCTCTTGTTTCTCCTTCAATGACTTTTTCCTTCCCTAGTGCTAACTTTCTGCCTAGGGGGGACTTGTCAATACGTTTGAATGCCTCATAATTCTGTAGGCATGTCTGTGTGAATGGAGCGGGCAGAGGTGGAGGGGGACCACTCAGCCATCTGGCCAGATGGGTGTGCCACTGTTTGGGGGATGCGTATGCCACTGAGCTTTGCTGATGTTCCCATTGCTTCACCATTGTTTTGATCAGGCTGACACTGTAAAGTAAATAGCAAGGAACAAATAAGTGAGCATAAAACACCACGACCCTGAATGAATTAGATCATGCCTGTTACTCCTGGCAACGTGACCAAACTTATACAGGAGAACACATGGCTCCAACCCTCGTTCACAGACCGCATCTCTAGCCCACACCCCTTCAGGCATCTGATCTCTGGGCATCTTGCTCCCCATCTCACCTTATTTCACACTCTTAAGTCTTCAGTCAGAGCAGGGAATTATGCTCAGAACTTTGTGTGAGTGTTTCCAGATCATTTGCTACCGCTGCAGCCAGCCACAAAAGGATCCGAACATCAGGGATTACCTCTTGTCCATTTGTTTTCTAAATCTGTCTTTTTAATCTCTATTTCTGTGACAGTGATGATCTCATTTTCCCTGTTGAAAATATCATCTACTCCAGTAATTAGGAGATTGCTGGTTCTGATACAGCATCTGATTTCTTAGTATCTCAGTATTATGAAGTCTAAAGTAAGCTACAGAGAAGTCTGAAGTAGTTTTCCCTTTTCCTCCTTTGTACCTAAGGGCATCCTATTCTTGCTGCTGTTCAGCACTCCCAGGCCCTGCCTTGGGACCCCTTGCCAAGGAGGAGACTCTCCTGCTGTGACACTCCTGGAGCTCCAGCTATCCTCCAGCTGGCACTCAGGGCTTTTCCATGGTACAAGGTATAGAAACTTTCTGGACCATTGGAAACATCAAAGCTTGGGGACTCCACAGAGAAAGATATGCATATGACCACATTACCTCACTGCTTAGGATGAGGCTGGAAAGCTGCCTGATGGAAAGGGACCTTGGTGTACTGATGGACAGTCGGCTGAATATGAGCCAGCAGTGTGCCCAGGTGGCCAAGAAGGCCAATGCATCCTGGCTTGTATCAGAAATAGTGTGGTGAGCAGCACTAGGGAAGTCATCCTGCCCCTGTACTCAGCACTGGTGAGGCCTCACCTCGAGTACTGTGTTCAGTTTTGGGCACCTCAGTACAGAAGGGACACTGAGGTGCTGGAGCAGGTCCAAAGAAGGGCAACAAGGCTTGTGAAGGCCTTGGAGAATATGCCCTACAAGGAGTGACTGAAGGAACTGAGGCTGTTTAGTCTGAGGAGAAGGAGGCTGAGGGGAGACCTTATTGCTCTCTTCCCATATCTGAAAGATGCTTACAGTGAGAGCGGGGTTGGTCTGTTCTCACTGGTGACAGGTGACAGGATGAGGGGAAATGGCCTCAAGTTGTGCCAGGGTAAGTTTAGGTTGGATATCAGTAAACACTTCTTTACAGAAAGGGTGGTTAAGTACTGGAATAGGCTCCCCAGGGAGGTGGTTGAGTCACCGTCCCTGGCTGTGTTTAAGAGCCATTTGGATGTGGTGCTCAGGGACATGATTTAGCAGAGGGTTGTTAGAATAGTATGGTTAGGTCGTGGTTGGACTCGATGGTCTTTAAGGTCTTTTCCAACCTGAGTGATTCTATGATTCTATGAGAGGGAATGGTCTCAATTTGCACCAGGGGAAATTCAAGTTGGATGTTAGGAAACATTTCTTCTCAGGAGTGGTGCTGCCCTGGCACAGGCTGCCCAGGTAGGTTGTGGTGTCACCATCCCTGTAGGTGGTCCAGAACCGTGTGGATGTGGCACTGAGGGAAGTGGTGAATGGGCATCGTGGGGGTGAGCTGATGGTTGGACTGGATGATCTTAGAGGTCTTTTCCGACCCTAAGGATTCTGTGGTCCTCTTTTGTAATCATCTGTCCAGATTCTGGTCAGTGATACAACATGATTATTAAGCAACAGAGAGGGATGGGATCATACATGTGGTTCTAATAGTGGTCACTCAGAATCTGTTGAATTCATGGTCGCTGAAGTACAGTAACATTTATTTCAGTGATATTAACGGTGGTGTTGTAGAAGACAGGACCACTAACATAAATGTAAGGAGACATTATTGTGATATTAACACCAACTCTGGTATTCTATATAGATGAATAATCATAGAGATAATGGTAGGAGTGGTGAAATGACTGGGGAAATCTTGACTTTGACTAGGTTTCTGGGTATTGATGGTCATGATGCCAATCTGCAGTAGTAGCACAGTTCCATTCATACTGGTAAGGGTGCTTGCCTTTTGTCCTAACAGCCTTGCCAAGCTAGAAGAGACTCATGAATTGAAACCTGAAACACCCCACGAGTCCCACTTCACACCCTGCACTCCTTTCTGTCCAGTGTTTGCTTTTATCTTATGCAATTAGTCTTGGTACTTTAAGCCTTTATTCCTAATTTATAATATATGTCTATTCTCTCCAGCTTAAAATTGCTGCTGTTCGATATAACCTCAGCCACCCTTCAATTAGCCTCCCATACTCTCTCCATCTCGTGCCACTGCCTCATTAATTTTCTGTGCAGAGCTGTCATATCTTCCTCTTTCCATACTTTTGGCTCTGCATACCAGCTTCTGCAGCTTTCCATGCTGATTCGACCTTTCCTTGGTCAAAGCACAGAAACAGAGCACCGACATTTGTACCAGAATCCTAGCTACCTCTATATGCCTTAAATACCACCTAAGCACAGATACTGGCCCTCTCATTACAGCACGTGGTCTCACTATCTGATGCATTTGTGCTCTACTTCAGTGCTGATGGCAGTAGCCTTGTTTTTTCATGTGTTCCTGTTTCTCATTGCTCTTCTCGGTAGATTGATGGATTTGCCCTGAAATAATGAGTCAGATTTCCCCTTCCTCTCACATTTTCTGCCATAAAAAGTGACAGTTATTGCTGTCAAATCAGAATGGCAGTGTTTATGGTCAGTCTATAGCCATTTAGCGTAAATGAACGTGACTGCACAAGCTGTAAAGCAGCAGTGAATTGCACCCTTCCTCTACAGTGCTTTTCTTCTTGTTTTACTTCTGTAAAGCTTCCAGCAACCACATTAGCTAGTAAGTGCTGTAGAAATATACATATATATATATGTATATATGCAACATCACAACAACATCCTTTTGCAAGGAGAGCTTTCTGAGCACAGGGTGAGATTTGCAAGAGGAAGACAGGATCTGGCCCTTGGTGAATAAAGGCACTGCAGCAACATGGAAAGGGTAAGTGCTGCAGTAGCTAATGCTCTTCACTCTGCTTGCAGTTCAGAGACGCTGGCCAAGGGGGCTTGTGTAACCAAGCCATCATGCTGATCACAGACGGAGCAGTGGAGGATTATGAAGCTGTGTTTGAAAAGTACAACTGGCCAGATCGGAAGGTTTGTCTGGGAAGTGACAGATAGGGCAAAGAAAGGTGCCCTGTCTGTCCAGCCATGGTGGGAAGAAGATGATCCAAGGTGCTGGGCAGAGCTGAGCATCCAAACACCTGCGTGCATCCTGCTGCTAACACCAAGCAGCCAGGCAGGACTGTTTATAATTGGCCCTGCCTCGGAAAGCTTTGTCTGTTACCAGTCCATATGGTGGGCAGTGGAATGGCCCAGACGACCTCTCTCAGTACCTCCTAGCCCTGCTTGCTTTGAAAGTGAAACAGACCAAGCTCATCCTAAACCCTCCAGATTTATTTGTTTACCTCATCCCAGCTAACAGCAATGCACAAAGGGAGAGAGGCAGCTACCAGAGCACAGGGCTGTTAAAGCTGTTTATTTCAGGATTCGCTCCTTTGTTGTTAGTCAAACACGAGAAATGGTGAAGCTTTCTTTAAACCCTCACATGACCGGCTGTTCCCCTGGGTAAAGGGTTCCTGTGAGCTATAAACCTCTCTGCATGTGGTTGCTGAGTGCCTAGCAGAGCTGCTATCTTAAAATCAAACAGAATTTGCAGTTCTGCCTTGTTATGCAGATGATCCTGGGTGATACTTGGCTTTCTGAGCTTATTGTAATTGGAAATGAAGTTCTAGCCCAGAAAACGCGAAACAAATGGAGCGAGAGGCTCCTGTTTCTGCATGAAGGCAGAGCTCCTGTCCTGAAGCACAAGCAGGCACTCACTGCTGCATGGCAGGGTGTCAAACCTTGACCGTTTGCCTTTGGTAGTGTGTGACAGCTTCTTTTAGGCTACCTTTTCTTTCTTGTTCCCAGGTCCGGGTTTTCACTTACCTCATTGGACGGGAGGTCACTTTTGCCCCCAACGTGAAATGGATCGCTTGCAACAACAAAGGTACTGTATTGTAATGGCTACCCAACTCCAACCAGACACCTTACATGTGGACCGTGACTGCGGGTCCATGGACTCCCCTATTAGTTCCCCACTACAGCTGGGGCCCAGGAACCATTGGTTGGAAGATGACCTAAGGAAAGAGCAGGCCCTGCTAGTCTGCATGGAGTATGCCCATGTCCAGCTAATGCAAGTCCTCAGTGCTGAGCCACCATGTTTTCCTGTCTTGGTGCCAAGGGACACTGTGACCGAGATTCATGCCAGCTGTAGTCCACCTAAGTCCCTCTGCTTATTGTGTTCCAGCTGCTGGCTTTTGACAAGCTGTCTAAACCTCTGTCAGTAAGCCTGACATCTTTTGACTCAGATGTAAAACAAGCATATTTTTTAAGGATTTTACTGCATTTTATGCAATGCCTGCAGGTTAACCCCTATATGCCAGCCAAATTCTTTGTGTGCCAGTGATTTCACTGAGGTACCAGGACAGCTTGCTAATTCTGCCTCAAAACCAATGTTCTCTGTAGCCAGCACGAAATGGCATGAATGGGAAAGCTCATTCAGAGTAGATAAGTCATCCCTACCCATTTGAGGCCAGTTTAGAAGTCCAGTTAGACCAATCAGACATGAGAAAAGAAAGGGAAAAAAGGTCTTGTCTGTTTGGGCTTGACTTGGCCCTAGTACATCTGGAGATGGCCAGCAACCTGCAGTGCTTGCTATGTCTGTACACTTTTTCAACAGAGAAAGGAAAAAGAGACTGAGGTTGGGCCCTGTCCACTTGGGGTTATTGGATCTCTTTCTGTCTGAACAGTGTCCTCAACAGACTGTGTGAAAGATAGCGGTATATTTGCTATTGAAAATAATTGACATACAAGAGTTGCTGATCTGTGGAGTGTACACATGCTGAGGATGTCCAAGGTTCAAATGTTTACCTGTTAGCACTATGAAACACAATTAACATTTTTTACTTTTTACTAGATGAAAAAAAAAAAAAGGATTTCAGATTGCAGATTCAACTGTAAGATTAGTGACAAGAAATTCACAGTACTGTTGGTTCACTATAAAATGTGAGAATGGATTATCCTTGAGAACAAATATATACTCTTCACACTTCAATTCTCACTTAGCAAACTCGATCTCCAAGGAAGGCTCACTGATCTTGGCTCTTCCATTTCAACATATTATACAGCTCTTTAATCCTCATTTTCAAGCACACAAAATGTTTCCACATCACAAAGCTTATCAACTCATGAGCCACTTCACATGGCATTGATTTCCTAGTGATAACAATTTTCCATATACTTGACATACTCTGTGCTACACCAAGTGTAAGCAGTGAGATCCATGTTTAGCATTTCTAACCAGCTAAGCAGCTAGCATTTGACAATCTTTTGATAACTGGAAGACATTCTTTCCTTGTACTCTTTGCTGTATATTAGACTGCTATGGGTCCATCTGTGGAGAGAAAGCTCTGGAAATAGGTAACTTACACTTTTTGGTTCTGCTTCCAATGGGTGGATAGACATAGTCCCCATCCTTGGATGCAAAGCGAGGCAAAGCAAAGAGTAGAGCACTGTGGAAGAGAAGCTGAGAGTTTGGGTTTCACATAAAATGGGACAGGGAAAGTGAGTAGCTTGGTGGAATACCTTCTTTTGTATGTTTGGCATTCAGGACCACAGGCAGCCTGATTTGTGAATGTTTTTGCCTAAGACCTAAAATAGCCTTTTACATCTGCTTGTTGTGACTGCTGTTATATCAAGACTCTGGTCTTGAGTACTGGTCCAGTGGTTTGAGAAGAACAGAGCGAGTGCTTTGAAACTCTAGATTTCCATGGAAACTTGTTTACATAGCAAAGCATGGCTGCAAGGCACGTCAAGGCGCTTTTTGTAAAGAGCGGATAAAACTGTCTGGGTAGATGCAGTTTTTACATACTGTTTACTGACTTCACATGAACACTCATTTGTAAATGTGAGGGATGTGTCAGAAGAGTGACTCATGCCTCTGTTTCTCCATGAAGGCTACTATACCCAGATCTCCACACTGGCGGACGTCCAGGAGAACGTGATGGAGTACCTGCATGTTCTCAGCCGTCCTATGGTCATCAACCATGACCACGACATTATATGGACTGAAGCCTACATGGACAGTGCGGTAAGGAATGACACCTCAAGTCTTTAGTCAGCAAACAGTAGGGCCTATGAGCCAATCTGGCAAAGGTGTTAAACCTTCAGCTAGTATACTAGGCATATAATTCGTCCCCTTTCCCATCTAAATATCTTACAAGTACCAGAGCCTAAGTGAAGTCCTGAAATTTATGTAAAACCAGCAGCTGGTTGGCAGACAGAAGTTACAGGTGTCTGGCTGTGCTGAGGTAGGCAATATTTCTCTTCTGCTTGCTCCTGGAGCTGAGATGTATATATAGACTCAGGTCTGTATCTGCAGTGACCCAGGAGCCCAGGACTAATCACACAGACACAGCACGACTTAAGAAGTGTTCCTGTGAAAGAAGGCTACCTTCTAAAGGATTATTCACAGGAAAGACTATTTACAGCTCAAGATATGGGTCACAGAGATTTACTTCCTCTAGCCCAGTACCTAAGCACATACTACTGTTAGTCACACAAAGATACAGATCTCAGTTTGGGAGGCAGGCTCACTCTCTCATTCTTTGGGTTAGTAAGATGTAAGGTCACCCACTGTACTGGCCCTGTGCTCAGCCTGTGGGTAATGGGCACATCTCACTTCCTGGGAGGGCAACTAAGGACCTGGAAGTTGGGGCTTCCAACACCCCTTCCTTGCCTCAGAGGAAGACTTCAGAAACTGGGGCCACAGGCAGGTGCCATTACGATGTTATGTTGCCCATGCACCTTTGAAATCCAAAGGAGAGAAGGGAAAAACAAAGTTGATTATCACTGAAGGTATTTTCCCCTGCACTACCTCAAATAGAAGATGTTCCTCAGTCTTCATCTCCACTTCTATTTGCATTGCAGAAAGGGAAAGTTGCACTTCTTTTTGTGCTTTTCATGCTTCTAGAGAGATGTGGGTTTTTTTCATACACTGGCATCTTCACCAAAGAGAGATTTCTGCATAATTGTGACAACTAGAGCTGACCAGAGGGAAAATTCTCTAGAAACAGTGAGAATGTTCCCATATACTATTTCCTGGACTGCATTCCACCGTGGAACTGCACTTACTAGCCCAAGCGTGATCAGCAGCATCTTTAGGATGTCTGCCACAGCCCTGGAAGGAACTGGGGAGAACCCACAGTTTCTGGGATATGTTTGTTGCACTTTTGTTGCTGCATCTCTTTCCTCGCCTCTCGCCTTGGCTTGCAGTTCTTTTCCTCTGCTCCAAACTCTCCCATCTTTCACTCATTCCTCCATTTGTGTATTCATTCACCTGTTCATCCATGTCTCCCACTAGCTGCCACAGTCCGAGGAGGTAACTGCTGCCCTGTGTTTTGTGAGCATGCCGTGCCGTTGCCCTGTGCTGATTGGTGTGTCAGTGTGAGCACTCACAGCCACAGCTGGCCTCTACATCTGGGGGTGGGGGTCTGCAGCTCTGAAGAGCCCTCTGACACAAACAAGAGGGGAGGCAATGCTGGATGTACTGGAGAGCTGTGCTGTGGGTCCAGAGTAGATAAAGGTGTCTGTGTCGTGAGATAGCTTAGTTCACTGGATCTCTTCCACGTGTTTGATAAGTAAGTGCTGGAGACAGTAGTTTGTTGTGTATTAGCACAAGTGTTACTGTGGAGGGGAATTCTCTACGAAGAAGCATCCAGACGAATAACTCAAGGCACTAGGCTCAAATCTCCATCAAGCAACTGCATAGATTATTGGCTGGCTGCTGTATGGCTCCTAGCATGTACGCTAATGGAGACAGGAGGTCAGTTGTTGCCTTGCTACTAACTTGACCAAAGCAGAAATGGAAAGGAGGTGCTGCTGGCCTCAAGAGAATAGGTCCTTTTCACTGGTAGGCATGTTTGGGAGACTCTTGTGCATGTATCTTGCCTGTTTTACCTCCTTTCTTGTATGTTTTTAGAGCATCTGTCTTCTGCAGTAATGTGGCCCTCTGCTTCCCCATTACATGTGCACATCAACTGTGCAGACAGCTCACTATGTTGTCCTCTCTCTTTCCTATGCGTAGATGCCTGAGTGGCAAGTTTATATAAGCAAGCTGTGTGTGTATTTGTGCCTTTTAAACATTTGCCTGTGCTGTTTCTCATTCATGCTATTCATGTGTTTGCAGTGTAGATGATATTTGTGTTTTGCTCATATTTGTGTTGTTTTTCTACATTCTGTGCTCCATGTGTTGGTGGTTTTTACACTTGTTGCATAAGTACCTATGTCTATACATCCATTATGTGGCAGTTTTAAGTTGTGTCACCATTTCTACAGGTTTCTTCCTTCTCCTGCTTCAACACATTTCACTGGCTTCCAGCCCATTCTCATCACCCCACATGAGCAAGCATCCATCCTACGATCCTCTTGGATACAAAGCATTGAAAAATGCTGCCATCTGTTTTCAGAGGGGTGTGGGAGGCAAGGAGGTGTCTGATTGTACCCAACATCTGGGCTCCCTGGGATTTCCAGTGCCTTTTGCTTGGGTTATCTGCAGTACTGCGTCTGCTAACACATGGCTTGTTGTTCTCTGGCAGCTCTTTGCATCTCAGGCTCAAAGTCTGTTGCTCATGACAACAGTGGCTATGCCAGTCTTCAGCAAGAAGAATGAGACGGTGAGTGCAACATGGCCTTCACCCTCCTTTCCACCAGCAGAGGTGTAAGACTGCAGCAGACCTTTGTGGGGTTTTAGAGCCAGCACTTCTCTGAAAGACTGCCTGGTCATTAGGAACTGCAGTTAGACTTCAGGCAGGATGTGCAGATGATAATTTGTCTGTCAAAATGATAGTCTGTCATTTCCTCTGAATGCTATTTATTCCAAATACCTCTTGAACATGACACTCCTCCCCATTTTATCCCTCCATTTTCAAAGCCAGCCTAATCCACAGCCCCATAAGATTTGAGACTGAAAGTAATCATTACTTTGTCTCATCTGTACATTTCATTGCAGACCTCTACATTTCACATAGACAGTTCTTCGTGAGTTCAATAACCTGTGTTTGGTCAAAGTGTCCTTGAAGAAAGGCATCCAGTCGTGACCTCTCCATTGCGGTTTCTCACTCTGTTAAAACTGGTGTATAAATTCCACTTTGGGCTTCACTCTCCCATCATGACGGCTTTCTCTGCTGAATTAAAAAGCACATAGCCCTTGGCATTTTCTCCTGGGAATTATCTTCTACACTTCACTAAAGTCAAACCTGTCTTTATTTTGATAAGTTAAAAAGGTTGGACAATTTAGGTGTCTTTGATGAAGGCATTTCCTCTGGATTTTGAAACATTTTACGCACTTTTCTGTACCATTTCTAGCTTCTCAGCCTCATCTCAGCATCTGGTTCCTCACCATTGCTATACAAGGCATGAACTCTCTGCCCAGGTTCTGTGAACAACTGTCTTCTCTGCCTTAGGCAAGACCTAGCCTCTATTAACACAGCACTGCAGTGGGAGCTTCTGAGCCATTTTTTTCCTCAGGCACTTATAAATAAACAGTTCCCCATTTTGTGGGGATTTCATGCATTCGTTTGTCCTAGATTGATAATTTTGAATTTGGCATTCGGCTCACTTTGCCCAGTGACAAACGAATATGTATTGCTTCGCATGGTTGCCTTGTCCTTATTGTTATTCACACATACTGAATGAATACTTTTGCCCTCAAATCTTGTGTTCAGTCATTTTATATTACTTCTGAATCATAGTCAAAAATGTGGACTAGTGTTGGGTAGAAATGCTCGTATCCATAAACACTGGAGCAACCCTTGAGATTTTCTGATGCTAGCTGGTTTTAAATGAACATACACAAGTTCGGAGAGAACACGTGAGAGGTCAGTAGGAAGGCAGCAATGTCTGTTCAGGCAGAATACTACCCAATTTTTACTTCTGAAAATGAATTCTTGTTTTCAAGCGGTCTCACGGCATTCTCCTGGGTGTGGTGGGCTCTGATGTGCCACTGAGAGAGTTGTTAAAACTTGCTCCACGTTATAAGGTAAGATTGAGATAAAACTTGCTATTTTATTAGAGCAAAGTCATTAGTCATTCTTCCATGGGCATGTCTCTGAAAAGTCATTCTTCTGCCGGTAGGAAGAAGAATGAGCATAGAGCAAGAGCAGCTGATTGTGGTGATACATCATAGGAACACAGGAAATCATTCACCCCTTAGGGTGCCTCAGAAACACAGGGACTGGATGATCCAGTGGATTCACAACTGGTCACAGAGTCTTTGCACCTTTGTGGTCAGCAGCTTAGATCCCTCAAAGATGGTACAGATCAGATAGTCCATCTCATAAAAATTGATGCTTTATATCCAGTTCCCAGTGGATAAGCTGAATATCAGTTGCCAAAAAATAAACTAGTTTCCCTGTCAACATATTCTTGGCAGAAAATGTAATAACTGAATGGACTTTGGAAACCAAATGGTTTTGTTATGCGTAGTGGTCTTTTTTTTTCCAGCTCAGCATGAAGACTTCTTGGCAGAGCAGTGAACAGGAAGTTGGCTCTCACTCGCTGATGCTATACCTAGACAGATATTTGCTCTCCAGAATTAGTCCAAGAGTTTCCACTATTTCTGTGCTCGATATATCTTAAAAAAAAAAAGAGCATTCCCCAACAGGCAAATACTCCAGAGATGCGCTGTTTAGTTTGGTTTCTGCTGTAAGTTCTGTGCAGTGACGTTTTGTTAAACCTGTCTGCATACCAGGAGATGGTAAACTCATCCTAGAATCACCACAGAAATCGAGTAGTTTGAGCCATCATTTCCAATTTCCATTTTCTCCTAAAGAACTATTAGACATCAACTACCAGTTCGGCAGCTGTCCAAAATCCGATTGCTAGAGACTCACAGGAGTGGAAGTGCTGTCAGAAGCAATGCATCTGTGTGGCACTTCAGACCTAGATGCAGGGTTTGCTGACCATTTTCTTGTAGCTACAGCAAACTGCCCTTCAGGCAACCCAGGAACTGAGAGTATTGGGGTGTCTGTGCTCAACAGACCAAAGCCAGCTGGTTTGGGCCTGGGAGAGGCTTGTCCAGGAGCTTCAATTTTTATACACATTCATTTTCTATATAAGAAATACTTATATAAGAATACTTATACCTCTTCATTTTCCTTCTCCCCGTCACTCAAAAGTCATGTGTCACAATAATCTTTCTTCTAGACCTAGAAAGGGAACAGTCCTTTACTCCAAGCAATGCCATGGAAGGAAGGAAAATATTTGAAGGGTTTCTTTACATCAGAGGCAGGACATGACTTCCCAGAAGCTATTTCAATTTCAGACCACTTTGGAAACCTCATTTCTTCACCTTGACTCCCCTGGCATACTGGCTACAAAGGACCTGTTCCAGAGCTACCCTGAGAGCTCACTTGAGTCCACGCTTTTCATCTTTAATAGCCCAGCAAGTAAATTTGATGTAGTACCGATCCAGTGCCTTGGATTCATCTGCCATACTGAGCCCTATGCAACTTGGAAAAAAAAAAAAAATCTTTCACACAGAGTCCAAGTTTTGATCTGAGATGTGTGCAATACGTAATCCATTTCCTTCAAAAAAGTGCAGTGAATGACTTACCCCCCTGCTTTCCTACTGTTAGCCCTCCAGGATTGTCCCTATAGGAGCATAAAGTTGCTACATTTATTTTTGAAGACAGAAACCTTAGCCACTCTTGTTTTCCCTCAGACACCTCTTATTTTGGCCAGCACAGGCTACCCATGGGTTTTCAGCAACTCAGAGTTAAGCTGGAATTTGTATTATGTATGGGCTTGATCTGAGTAATTGCTCTCTCGGAAATCTCTTGCAGGTCAGGTCAAACGGTGCCTGCTCTGGCTTGATTATGCTGCTCCTTAAAAAGCATTTTAAAACGGGAGGCCTATACAACTGGCCGAGGCTCAGTATGGTCTTGCCAACACCAAAACATAACACAGTGCTCCTCTGCAGACCTGGCTTCTAAGGGAGGCATCTGGGACTCCCCAGTCCAGCATGGTTGGTCCTCTCAGAGCAGCCAAAGGGGCAGAGATAAATGCTTTGGAATTAAGCCTGTTTTCTGCCAGTGAATGCCTTTAATAAGAAAATATTTCTGAATATTCTGAGTTGGCCAGGGTACTAGTGGCAATCCTTATGCAGCAGTTTTTCTAGCTAAAGCAGAGCTAATTATTCTCATGCCTCTTTCTCCAGCTGGGTGTCCATGGATATGCCTTTCTGAACACCAACAATGGCTACATCCTCTCACACCCAGACCTCCGTCCTTTGGTACGTAGAACCGGGAATTTAAGAACATTTGCTAGTGTGGAAGGACTGGCTTTCAGGCATGCTCCTGACTTCTCATGTTTTATTGATATACCAGCCTCAGGAACCTGAGGAACAGAGAAATCAGTGCCACACCCGTAGATGTATATACGCATGCATGCGTATGAAGTGGGAGGTACCCTGCCTTTCCCCTCTGTAAGAATGCATGTGGGTGATGTATTTGTGCATTGCTGTGTTGTGGGTACACGTGTATTTGCATGCATGCAGCATTGCATTTCACTGCTGGGCTGAAGGACCCCTCACCCAGGCACACCTCCTTCAGGAAGATTCAGCACCCCAGTAATAGCTGTCACACAGCTGTAGTGTTGGACGTGTGGAGAACCTGAGTCTAGCAGGATCCAGCACCACAAATCCTAGTAACGCGTAGGTCAGAGACAATTTAGGGACCAGCAGACCAGCTGGGACTTGAGGATGAGGGTGGACACAAGGATACTTCTCACTTGTGGTGCCACCTGAAACTCCAGACCACACATCTCTGCAAACACCCAGCAGATTTCATTACCCAGGGATGCTATGCATATGATACTTCACACATGTTCCTGTCAACACAAATCTCCACGTGCACAACAGTAGTAGTTAGTATGGCTTCTGTTGAAAGAAAGTGCCACCACAGGACTTCCCAGTAGCCATCTTCATAAAGGCAGACCACAGATATGGGGAGTTACTTCATTAAGTCAGGAGGAGGAATATATCAAGTTTCCAGAGGGGCAAGGCAAAGCCAGGTAAGGTTGTTGCCTTATCCTCCACCTGAAACTGATCTCTGTTAGTCAACTTCACGCCTTTTTCTTCCTCAGGAAGACTACAGGGAAATAGTTTCATCAGTTAACCCTGAGGTGAAAAGCCTCCTTTTTTGTCAGTGAAGCCAAAGCCTAATACCCATCAGAAAAGATCTCCTGTTGGTATAATAGCGTTAATGGGATTACGCTCTTAGCTGTGGGGGGGGGAAAAAAAAAAGAGGTGAGTGTATTGAAGTGTATCCTACTGACCTATTTAGCTGAGTATTCTCACAAACCAGGCTGTACCCTTTCTCTGCAAGTTCACCTATGTTCCTGCTTGTCCCTTTCTCCCGAAAAAGCCTTTCCCACCTGAAATATCTCAACGTTGCCACATGAAGAAATACACAGCATGGGACCTAGAAGGCACCTGCGCTCCAATGCTGCCTTCCCAATCAGAGAATGAGACAGTATTATTCTTCTTATTCAATTTAATTCTTCACAGGTTAGTTCAGAAAGGGTTAGTTTATCTAGACACTTACTTGAATGTTTTTTTTTTCTTTCTTTCTTTCTTTTAATAAATACCAGTATAAAGAAGGAAAGAAACTGAAGCCTAAGCCAAACTACAACAGTGTGGATCTCTCAGAAGTGGAATGGGAAGACCAGGATGAAATAGTGAGTATCGGAAAATGAATTCAAGCTTTTTGTAGCTCCCTCTTACATAACTTAGCATACCTGTACAGAATGAGGAGGAAGGAAGAGGCACTCCTGTTTTTACTCTGTGTGACTGGCCCTATGAGAAGCTGGTGGGAAGAGAACAAGGTCAGCGCTCCCTACAGAGTGCTTGCCTTCCTTCTCTGTATGAGCTTTTGTCCCCATGGAACAGAGAGGGGAAAGTACTTGCAGGAGGAAGGAAGAAGTTGGGGAATGCTTTGGGGAATCAGCCTGTGTGTACGTGGCCCATGTGCTGGTGGTAGCTGCTGCACCTCTGGATTCAGCTTAATACAAAGCCAGAAAAGCTTGGGAGTATGGAGGTGTCCCATGAGGTTACTCGTATGTGCAGTATGTGAGATATAGCAGAGCCCACTCAACTAACGGGATTCACAGCAAGGAAGAAGGTGCAATTCGAAAAGAGACTAAAGCTTGCAGTCACTTCTAGTGATAGACAAAGGACATAAGGGATGTATCACTTAAGAAAATGGTTTTCCAGAAAACACCTTATTGCATGCGTGTAACCACTGAAAACAATAGCTGGCTAGAGAGAAATGACTTGAAAATGCCTCTTCTACTCTCTCGCAAGCAAAACTAATAAAATGTGGTAAACAAGAAACAGTATGCATCTCAACAGCTGCCTGTTGCAGTGTATCAGAACTTGGAATCCGGATACGGCACGAATGCAGAAAGGCTCCTCCGTAGCTGGTTTTCTTTCACTCAAAGGAATTAAGAGAGAATAGCTACTTAAGTTACTAAGATAAGAACTGAATTGGGAGTAGGATAGAATTAGCTGTAGGACACATGCTTCTGGACTACAGGGGAGACTACTGAGATAAGCAGATCTGGTGCTATAGATACCCACTTAGACAGGTGGGACAAAGAGCCCAGCAAGGGGATCACAGCAGCTATTGTGGCCAGTGCAGGGCGAGCACTCAGGGCTGTGCTGGGGGAACACGGAAAGTGGAAGAGTGTGGCAGGCTGAGAAAGGAAATGAGACTGAAGTATAGAATCAAAATCATAGAATCAAGGTTGGAAAAGACAGTTAAGATCATCTAGTTCAACAATCCACCACCAATATTGCCCACTAAACCATATCCTTAAGTACCACATCTACATGTTTAACACAGACAGTAAGGTAAAAATAAGCAGCTTTCTATGCAGTGGACTTGCCTAGATACAGGTTATCTATGGCTTTGTGTGGGTTTGCTGATGTCTTCTAGCAGTTCTGCTCCCATGGTAGTTTTCCCTCTTGCTGGAGCCACTACGGGAGCTACTTCTCTCTACCCAGTATGCTGTTTCACAAATACATACGTATATGTAAATATTTATTTTTATATATAAATATATATACATATGAATTTCCAGGAAATTAAAACTTAGCTGCCATATTTATTTGGCTACCAGGTTACTGTCTGGCCGAATAACACTGATACCTGAATGCTAATATGCACAGTGTAAGGTTTCAGTCTTTATGTAATCATACTAAAATGTCAAAAGAGGCATGCAAAACAAAGCCACTTTGTGTTCTTCTGCTGCATCCTCCAGAAGAAAGAAAGGTTGCAGCCACTGAGAGTACAGAGACATTCAGTGACGTGAGCAATATCTGCAGTGTGACTTCAGCAAGTCGAGAGTCTCTCAAGATACACCCACTGCAGCAGAAAGCTGCCAACGTTTCAACACTCAGATTCACAGCTATGGTATTAGATCAATGACAGACTCAACATCAGCTGCAGTGTTATCTCAGCAACACTGATAAGCAGCAAAATCAGACTGGAAAAATATGCCTAAGTGCTAATGATGTGTAATACAGCCAGCTGCTAAAGAGAAAAAGAGAGGGAACATAGCGCTGTCTGGAAAAGACAAATTGATGTAGAATGGTGCGACTTGCAGCTACAAGTTTGGGTTTGCTTGTAAAGAAATTCTGGGCTATTCTCAGTGTGAGGGGAATGGGGAAGGGTTGTGGGATCATGCCCAGCATCAGGAACTGCCACCCAAACACAGTTTCTTCAGCCTTGATGGAACTTTTGAAGAGGAAATTAGCGTGCAAGGATGTTGTGGCTGAGTGGCAAAACATCTAGATGTTATGAGAGCCCTCAGGAAAACTGTATGTCTATTGGTTTGAAACTACGTGAGTGGATGGGGAAAAGGAATCAGCAGCACTCACTGCCTGTGACGGTGACAGCACGGATCCATTGCTCCTGAGATCTCACACACCAGGACTGTGGCTGCTTTTGAATATTCAGAGCAGGAGAAGCAATGGGGAAGAAGCAGCAAGATTGGACTGTGGCACCAACCTACAGCCACTGCCACCCCAGGTGGGGCACAGCAGGTAGCCTGCCTATGGACAGGCTGGGGCTGAGGAGATCTGAGGTCTCATTCCCACTGATTTACTTCTCCACTGCCCCACGGTGCAGCGAGGGATGGCTGACATTCAAGAAGACATGGATGAAACAACAACAACCGAACTGAACCCAGGACCCAGAGAAATTGCTTCAGGCTGTCAGACCAGAACAGAGTATGCTGTGGCTCTGGCAGGAGGTCAAGCTCTCTTAGCTAGCAAGGAGTTACGGTACCAGTCAATGTTTGGATTTCCAAGACACGGACTTTGGAAAACGCAAGCTTTATATTCTAAGCCTGTAAATAACCCACATCAAACAGCCATAATAAATAGAGCTGTGGTCTTGTAAAGCAAATGCAGTCGAGTCTGGCCAGCACCTGAATGGAAGCCTGTCTCTGGAAGTACGGAAGCAATTTGTGTGAATGAATAAGCTACTTCCCACCTTTTTTTTTCTACCCAGGCTGAAGCAACAGGCTGATATGCTCTGGCAGGCTGAACCTAATGTCAAATCCTCTGCACTTGTGGAAAAATTTCCTGGCTCTTTCTCGCAAGAGGCTGGGAGTCACTGTGAAAATTATATTATGTCTTTGGAACCTGGATCGAATGAAGTGGGCTTCGCGCTGCCTCCCCAGCTATCACACAGCCTTGCTTTGCTGTGTTAAACAGCTGCTTTGTTGCTCTCAGAAGTGGTACTCTATACAGTCTATAATTTATAAATCAGTTTAAAGAAATGCCAAAGAGCTTTGTAGTCAGCCTGAGGGAGCCGGTGGGATTCTCAGGTGTCTCCTCTTTCAGGCTCTCAGAGCATGGCGCTAATGACATTCTGGCTGCCAAACGATGAAGGCTGAAACGTGGACTGACAGTTTCATAGCTTCCAGATCCTTTCCTTTAGCTCAAAAGACATATCAACAAGCTTTCAGCATAAGCCGTTTTTATTCTGTGTCACTGATTGGACAAGGATCCTGACCACCAAGAACAGGTTTTCGGTTTAAAAGAAGTAAAGAAAAACAAGCCGTGGGGGGAAAAAAATGACACCCACTCTTTCCTGTCAGGCTCTGTATGTTAACAATGAGCAGCTCTATTAATTCCCATCCTGCTCCACCCAGAGATGCTAATGCTGATCTTGTTCACCTTCGCAGCTGAGAACTGCCATGATCAATGGGGAAACGGGCTACCTCTCCATGGATGTGAAGGTCCCCGTGGATAAAGGGGTAAGAATGATCCTGCTCAGGTCCCACAGAGGGAGGGGAAATGGATGCTGAAGAACCATGAAGGATGTGGTTTTAACGCTCAGCATTTCTGAGTGTGAGGATTTTATTGTTTCACCACATACATTACACGTGCTAAAGACATAAAGTAGAACATCATTAGAAGTGCTCTTTATACCTACCAGCATTCTGCATGAGCAAAGGCACTGGAAATGCCTCACGGCTCCCTGCTTCATCCAGGCAAAGCCAAAAAGCATGCTGTTCATTATTTAGAGGGCTGTGAAATGAATCAGAGACCTTCAAGAGTTTAGAGATGGGGAAGACATGTTGAGCTGACAGAAAGAGGTTTGGAGGCTTTTTTCAACCCTCTTTCCTTACTCAGTAACACTCAAGAAATCTGTCCCTCACTCTGTCAGAATGTGTTTTCCTTTATCCGAGTCCAGGATTAAATTTCTACGCAAATATTTACAAGCATTTTATGAAAACAACTAGTGAAATGGAGACTTGTGAACGTTCCCTACCAGCTCTAACGTAAGGTTGTACATCTTCCCCTGGAATCAGCACAAAATTGTCTTGTATATTTAGGTTCGCTGGTACTTTTTCATTTGGGTTTATTTAACTTTCCCAAAGAGTTTGGCTTCCATCATTTCCTCTTAGGAAGTATTCCAGAGGCCTGCAAGTTTAACTGCCCAGAAGTCTTCCAAATCTCAAGAAAAGTTTCCATCTTTTTTTATAGACAGTCTTTTTTTTTTCTTTCTTTCAGCCTTCAGGCTGGCTGGTCTGCTCCCATGCTAAGCCAGTCAGCACCAATTCCAGCAGGCCAACTGCTCACAGCCGTAGGCTGAAATTATGCCATTTCTCAGTGAAGATACCCCTCCATTTCCTCTAAATGGTTGTGTTGCTACATACTGTAACTAAATTACTCGTCTCTATTTTTGGTGTTTACACCTATCGAGGACTGTCAGCTGTCAATGGGTTTGTCCTTTCCCAACATCTACATTTAAAATACACCATTTTCAGTCCAAGCAGCTGAGCAATTATTTTTGTTGCCTTTGTTTCTTGTATCATTCCTGGTATCTAGGTACCAGAGCTTCACTGAATTATTTGGGCGCTGTTTCCTTCTTTCTCTGTTGAGCACATCTATTCTCTGCAATAGGATATTTCTGAACAGGAAGCCCCAGACCTCCTTTCTGCTGTCCCTTCATTTTTTTTTTTCTCCATCCCACAGTTGTCCCAGAACTACTGCCTACATTTCCATGTTTCTTAGCTATTTTTTCCAGTTGCCTTTTTCTTTTTTAAACCTGAATTTCCCTCCTCCTTTTTGGCTTTATAATCTTTAGAGCTGCTGACACAGTATGCACAGAAATGTTGATTTCTTTTATCTTACAGATCACTGTACATAATGGCTCCTAAGACAGCCTCTCTCTCTCAATAGGTTGTCTTCTCCTGATGCACTGTTTACTGCTTCTCTCTGTTTAGAGTACTGCAGTTGGTTTTCACTCCAGATCCCATTTAAGGTCAAATTGAGTGATTCTTTATTCTAAAATTTCATGAAAAGTTGTTTCAAGTGCTTTATATAAACCCAGATACAGTGTCCTTTATTCTCTTCATCCATTATCTTCGTTATTCTGTTGAAAAAAGAACGGGATTTTCCAACAAGATCTATTCTTTGTCAGTCTAGATTGCTTGTTTCTTTAATTTAACCTCTTTTTTCACCCTGTCTCTGGGCACCCTCAAGAACGTATCTTCTGAGTCATCCAAAAATAGCATTTTAGTTCAGTATTTTAAGGGCATCTTTCTGCATTCCTATTGAGAAAAGAAAAATAACAAAAAGTGGCCTTGGTAAGAGATATTACGTGTTTTATTCTGTAACACTGTGAGCCTTATGAAGTGTAATAGGAGACAGAAATTGAGCAAGTTACAATTTTACTATTATCTGAATACACAGAATAGGGACCAGAAGTGAAATTGCATTTCCCACTGTTACTGTGTTAGTTGATGAAGCAGAGCAGCAGTTGAAACAAAGAAAGTGCTGACAGAGCCTGGAACCACAGAGAATGAAGTGGTCAGCGGAGAGAAGGGCTGAATGAAGGGGATAGGAATTATTCTGTCAGCCACACAATAGCAATTGCCCAGGCTGATCTTGGGAAGGTATTGAGGGCAGAGTGAGACAGAGAAGGAAATATAAGGAATGAAGGTGAAGTTAGAGAGATCTGGTGGCAAAAAAACTGCCTTTGTTTTCAGCTTGGGGACAAATGCGTGGGCTTGTGGCAAACGTTGATGGCATTAGTCAGGAGTGACTGCCTAGAACAGTCACAATACTAAAACTTGACATGTCTGTGTTCCCAGTCCTTGGTTACTGGAGTTAAAGGGACTTTGGGACACCGCTCTCAGAAATGGGGCCTGATTTTTGGGTGGTCCTGCGTGGAGCCAGAAGTTGGACTCAGTGATCCTTGTGGGTCCCTTCCAGTTGAGGATATTCTGTGATTCTGTGGGCAGAAGAGGGGCAGCAGGTAGGGAGTAAAGGATGAGCAGAGCAAACGCTGCTGAAGGAACTCAGAGCAGTGGTACTCCTGGGCTGCCATCTGCTGTATCCTTGCCCACAGGTCTCCTTTGCTCTGCCTCTTCCCCATCAGATAAGACTATAAACCAGGAGTCTCAGTCTCTCTTTTGCTTTCCCCATAACCACCAAAACACCACTGTGCCATGTTACCTGGATCACTGTAGCCCTTCTGGGACATCTCAGCTCAACAGAAGTCTCCCAATTCCGTTGCGGTACACAATTACCATACATGGAGAGAGAGGGAATAGAAAGGGCTGAGCTGTTTGCTATCTCCTCACTTAAAAAAAAAAAAACCCAGCCTTTCTCCATTTCTCATCTGCCCAGTGCTGGACTGTCCTTTGTGCACTGTGCCTCTTCTACGGCTGCATGGCCTGAGCAGGTTAGAGCAGGCATGACTTTCCCTGGGGAACAGTGAGTTTTCTGTATTCACTTGCTGTCTCCCACACACATCCTCTCACCTCATTTTCAGGCTGGGACTGGGATTTTAAACATATTAGGGTTCCTATACTGCCTTAAGGGTGGGATAAAAATTTTCCAAAAACTTTTCTCCTTTGGAAAAGAGTTGCACTTTCCTATAGGAAAAGGCCAGTCTGGCAAACAGTTGAAGTTCTGAAGCAGCTTTCTTGAGTTGAAATGTCAGTCAGAAACAAATATTTTCATATGAATCAAAATGTCTTGGATTTGAATCAGCACTTTTGTTTAATTTGAAAATGTAAATTGTTTCTCTTATGGGTGTTTTTTTAACAAAATTGGACTATGTTAATGTTATGTCCCAGTTTGGCATGAAAGCAAATGTCAGGAATCTCATCATTTCCCACAGGGCTGAGGAGAGCTGGCCCTAGCTGCCAACCCAAGCAGTGGGTAGGGTTGCCATCCTGCCTCTGTTCCCACCCCACCCCTCTTTCTTACCTGTCCCACTGAATCCCAACTCCTGCTGGGCACCGTGTTGATGTGCAAAGCCATCAGGGTTGTTTTGTGCAGTAAAAGAACAGCGTGTTAGCTTGGAGGATGTGAGAGGAAGGGCAGCTTTCCTCTATCCCATGCAAGAGCCCTAGAGCAAAGGAAGGTTTCACTGAAGACCTAGATAGAAAGACAGGGTGGCTGCCTGGATCTTGAAAGTCACAAGTTGTTAAATATACTCAATACTACACATTCATCCCTGCCCCCATCCAGTGCTAGGGATCTGTGAAGTACTGGAGATGATCAACTTCTTTTCCTTAACTCCAAAGATGTTAATCTCAGATCTCCGTTGCCACTATGACCTTGATCTGTCCATGATCTCACTTTCTCTTTCATTCTCATTCCAGAAACGAGTTCTCTTCCTCACAAATGACTATTTCTTCACGGACATCAGTGGCACACCCTTCAGGTGAGAATGGGCTCATACATCAGCGATGCCATACATCAGAAGTCTGCCATCAGGGATGGCAAACTGGCCATAAAACAGGCTGTGACTCATGAGTAGAGCAGCATGAATAATTGACTTATTTGTTCCTATCGCCATCAAAAAGTTATTTATCTGGAGTTCAGAGCCCAAAAGCTACACTTTAGGTGAAGCAGCACATTGTTTCAGTTCAGAGAAATGGAATATATTCAACTTTCAGTTCCACTGAATGTTTTTGTGTGCCGGTATTGGTTCTAAACAACAATATTATTGTAAACTGAAAATGGTAAAACTTCACATAAGAAATCAAACTAAACATTTTTGTGTTTTTTTCTTTTCCATGGCTGAAAAGGTTCAACAGTGGCACAGATTTTTATATGTGTCATTGTTGATTTGAACCTACAACTTTGGCCAAATATGTTGTCACCAAAAATGTCTCATAGCCCATCGAGCAGTTTCCTTAGCCTCTTGTGCCACAGTCAGATCTCACTTAATCCTCTTTTGATGCTGTTCTTTTCTTTAATTGTTGCGAAGGGAGTTAATGTCTTTAAGAGCTGCAACTGCAGGGAATGCAGTGTCATGTTTCAGGATTACACCTCTCCTTGCTGACCTGCCCTTCTGCTCTCCCTGCAGCCTGGGGGTTGTGCTGTCCAGGGGACACGGCGAGTACATTCTGCTGGGGAACACTTCAGTGGAAGAAGGTAGGTTAATGTGGAACAGCCCCACTGTTCTAACAGACAACATAGTTACTCTGAAATGTACTACTTCACTTCTCCTTCACAGCCTCTATCTGTCTATCTACTACCTAATTGAATTCTCAATGTGTTATTTGGTTTCAGGTTTGCACGACCTGCTTCAGCCAGACCTGTCTTTAGCAAACGAATGGTAAGTGGAGGAAATCCTGTCAAAGACAGAGAACTCTGTCATGAGGTTTTGACAAAGTTCCCAACAGTTTTGCATGAGTTCACCACCCTTAGTGGCCTAGAAAAAAAAAGCAACATTATTCAGGGACAACGGCTCTGGAAAGAGCTGATGGTCTCAGGGCAATGTAGTGGTACCTTCAGGCCTCAGTTCCATCTCTTCCTCTGGGGAATCCCACCAAGGCCTTGTACACCCCCAGAAACCATCCCCCATGATTTATTCTCAGTACTCTGTACTCCAACTCATTTTGTTCCTCCTCGTGATGCTTGGAATTGTGCTGCAAAACTCACAGTATGTCAGACCTGTCAGTGAATTTTGTAGCAAACTTAGAGAGAAACATGTTTTAAAATCTTCACTTATTTTTGGTTGGCATTCCTCTGAACTAAGTCTAGACCTAATTCCTAGAGAACACAAAGGTGATTTATGACTGCTGTTTCAATAGCATGCATAATTTAGAGTTTTGCTTGGTTTGGATAGAAGACAGGGTAAAACATGGCACTTTCCATTTATTGCTGTGAGCTTTGGGATTTTCATGAACCCAACGTTCAGTTACACTCAGGCACGTGAACCCAGCCTGTACCAAAGCCAAAATAACTATATTCAAGAAGCCCCGCAGTCCTTCACACCTCTCATTACACTGTCAAGTTTCATAGGCAGAGCACTTGAGATGCATGCAGTGACTTCTACTCCTAACTTGGGGTGTCAGCTTACCACATTTTACATATTCATTTCTCTTAGACTTTGCTCATAAATCATTCCTTTCAGCCCCTTAATGAGATGCAATTCTCTCATATAATCCCTTCCTTTCCTCTGTCCCGACAATGAAGCAGTCAAAATTGGAAGCAGGATTAGAAGGCTGGTTTCTTTTATTATACAGACACCCACGCTTGTAAAACATTCTCTCATTTCTCCCTAAAATGCATCCTACAGCAGTGTCCCATTGGAAAGCTTTTTGTTGACGCTGTATCATACTGCAGGCTCATTCCTCATCTCACAGTTGCATCTCTGTCTCATTTTTTTCTGTTCCCAACCCCGTGTTACTCACATTGCATGTGGCCCCCTGCTTTTCAGGTCTCTCCATCACGTTGTTTTTGTGTATAACTACACAGGCACACATATTACACAGTGTACAATATTGATAAATCTGCTGTAATTACTTGGGACTGATAGTATGTTGCATTGTGAGCTTATGCTCATAGCCCTACTATATTCACAGCCTTAATAAGCACAGCCATCAGTGGATGCTTGGTTTCATTGGTAGGGCTTCACTTAGAGCCATGCTGTTGGAGTTTGAGTGGTCATGGTGTGCAACAGTAGCAAAATCTTTGCACCCCAAGCTTTCTTGCTGAATTCTTATTTGCGGTTATTATTCTCAAGAAGCATTTGTGTGATGATGGTGATTTCCTTTTGCCTTTTTGGGCTTCTCCTCCCCTACCCACACAGGATTTACTGCATCACAGACATCGATCCAGACCACCGGAAGCTCAGCCAGCTGGAGGCTGTGATCCGTTTCCTCACGGGAGAGGAACCTGACCTAGAATGTAAGTTCTCACCATCCCAAAGGCCCTGCTGGGTTCTCCTCTACCTGCCACAGGGGAATGAGAACTGTGAAGCTGATTGGTGTCAGACTGAGTTTCCGAGGCACCTGTTCATGCAGGCAGGGCTAAACCTAAGCCTAGCTTAATCCACAAGTGGAAACAAGCTGAGGATCCGCTTCCTTGTCTTCAGTAGAGAATTTTTTTTGCCATTTCAAAGCTGTTACGTAACTTGGCTTCACTGAGATCTTTACATAGGTAACAGTGAAGGTCGAGAGGCTTGAATAGGAATGTGGTGGGGGCTGAACACCTTGTTTCAGACTAGAAGGGCGATGGCAGGAGGAGCAAGAAAGCTGCTGTGGTTATTCTGCTCCCCAGAGCTCCAGCTAGCATCCTCTGAGGGCTGCACTGTGCCATGGAGACAGATGATCTCTCTGAGAAACGTTACTAATTTTTTTTCCAAACACAATTTGTAATTGATTTGAGGGGGAAAAAAATGTTACAGAATGATTACCTTCCTTGCTGCTCATCCCTTGCAACAGGTCTGAATCTCCATGTGAAATGCAGCCACATAAGCAGCTGATGTAGCACCACTACAGAGTGAGAACTCTGCTGGTAGGCAGAAGTGGGCAGCTGTGCATGGGATCTCCCAACAGCACTTTAGCTTTAGGATGTCCTTCAGTCCACCCCACTCTCCATGGCTTCAGCCTTCTTAGTTATGCAAAGTGCTGAATCAATATTTTGTATGTAATGCTTCAGAAACCTCTGATACAAGGATTTCAAGGATTTGAGTCTCTTAAAACTAAACCTAGGCATAATCTGTAATCTGATAATTGCTCCTCTCTTATACTGTGTGAACAGACCCCTCCTGGCTTTATTTAGAGAAGGCTGAAAAGAGATGTAGCAGCTGAAGAGGCTGGGAAGAAGGAGGAAAGTTTTGGGAGAGCTGACTGGGAGAAGCATGCAGATTGGAAGTGCTGTGAGAGAAAAAGAAATAGGACTAGGACGCAACCTAGGCATGTGGGGCCTGAGGAAGGAAAGATCAGCTGGTGACCTCTGACTTTGAGTTCTGAATGACAGGAAGATGGAGAAATGTATCCTGCCAGCTGTGATAAAGAAAGATTAGGAGATACCTGGAGGCTCAAGACAGAATATGAAGCCAGAAGCATGAAACAGAGGGGATGGCTCTGCCTAGAACAGCATTGGAAGGGCCACATCTGCAATATGATAGCCATCACATCCTCATGCCATGAGACAAATGGAAATAGGGCAGCATAGAAATGAAGTAGGTCAAATAAATGAGATTTTAGACTATACCATTTAGCACATAATGATATCTCAAACTTTTCTAAATATCTTTCAGACCCAATGCAGACTGGACTGAACTGGTAATCTAGACTGGTCAAGTGTCTGGACAGGAAAGCATTTTGTGAGACTCACAGTAAGGACAGGTGGTTAACTAAAGGCCATCAAGAAGTCACTAGGGACTCTGAAGAAATCTTGGGAGGAATGGAGTGGATGGTATCCTCACAACAGGGCACCCAGAAGGAAGGTTAAGGCAGGGATCTGAGGCAAAGCCTGATGAATAACTTCATTTGAAAGCTTCTCATTTGCTTACACTTTCAAACCTAAACCCTTCCATTCAGCTTGCGGGGGAACCAGTGTTATGATCTGAGCTGTAACACCTTGTCCTGTGCTCTTCTACATCTCTCCATCAATCCATCTAGGATTGTAGGTCATGTTTTCAGTCCTACAAATGGAGGGCTCATTTGTGCCTGTTGCTCCACTGCCCTGGGTCAGGCAGATGGTCCACAACGAGGAACTCTCTGAGACATCTACAGGGACACATGTCTTTCTTTTCTGACTCTTGTTCACCTTCCTCTGTAGGCGATGAGGAGTTGGTCCAGGAAGTGCTGTTTGATGCAGTGGTCACTGCACCCATGGAAGCCTACTGGACAACACTAGCCCTCAATATGTCCACGTAAGTGACCGAGGAATAAATATGTGTAACACACTGTTGAAGCTGTGCTTCCAGATGGTGTGGAAAACAGTCACAGATCCCTGCAAAGCGTATAAGAAACTTTAGAAATAGCTCAAAAAGCTGTTAGAAGTAGCTCAATAGATTTAGAAATAGCTCAAAAGTGTCTCTCAGGAGAATACTCCAGCTGGTTGGACCCTCTAAAGGAAGCATGTAGTTTGGTGAGGGCTTGTTTTGGTAACAGAATATTAATTTCAAATGTTTGAATATTACTGCAAGACAACAGTGATCCAGATGTGTCACTGCAGGGGGTGTTCAGCATCAGTTCTTCGCCACGTTTAACTCAGATGCACAGCATTTATCTCTGTAGTTGACAGTTTGGGATCTCAGGGCACTTGAGACTACTTCAATTTAAAATTAGTATGAGTTATTTCCCTATGCATCAGTTATCGCTTTGAATGACAGCAACATGGTTTGGCTTGACTTCCACATGACTGTAGCAAAAGCTCCATCCCAGCTGGCAAGGAATTTGTTCCCCGAACCAGCAGTGGAGAAGAGAGTTTGATCTCATCTCTGTTGCTGATGCCTGATGAGGACTGAGACTCAGGAAGGAAGAGGACAGGCTGGCTTCAGCAAACATTCTTCTTTATTATTCCCAGTGAGGCACTTGATGCTTGTAGTATCTGGTATCATGTCACACAGATCTACTTTCAGCAAACAACATGCTACTCACAGAGGTGTGTGGCCACAGGACTCCTGTGCCTATTTCAGTTACCAGTATCCCTACTGCTGAGGGAGATTGAGCCAGGGCAGTTGTGCTAAAACACCCAAATACCAGCACCATCCTTCAGCAGCTACACCAGAAATTGCCTCTCATCTGCTCCATACCACGCTGCAGCAGACTCCTCACCATGCAGCTCTCCCAGCAGTGCCCTTTGTAACTCCAGAAAACCACATACAAATCAATCTACAGTCAGTCTGCTACCCTACCTCTCCTGTGCGTGTCTGAGACAGCCATTTTCTCCCTGCAGTCTGTCTTCCTTGATTCAACCTACATGCAGGAAGCCTAGAGCAGAGTTAGCGGTAGAGCAGCTTCTTTTCTACTTCCAAAGAGCCAAATGAGCAAGCTTCCAATGTGTCAATCTAGGCACAAGTCTAAGCCTGCCAATTGTTAGCTAGTAAGAACTTGCTGTCATTGTGTTTTTATTCCACAGGGAGTCTGAGGCAGGGGTTGAGATGGCATTTCTGGGCACTCGGGCTGGACTCATGAGGAGTGCCCTGTATGTGGGCTCTGAGAAACTTTCCAACAGGTAAGTCCCTAAGCTGCACTAAGGGATTTCTCTGTGTCTCCGAAGGTGTTTCCAAAACTACTACCAGACTTAGAAATGTACTTGAGGGTACAGAAAGGAAAAGAGCAAGACCTTGGTGGCATGGGAGCTGATTTACGGAATCAGGGCATTCAGTCCTTTGTGTTGCTCTGGTCCTTTTGATTTTTTTCCTAAAGTGCTGTCCCAAAGTGCATTAATTTCATTGTAAAATAAGAAACTTCTATTATTCCCCGACTTCAGTCAGCTAAGAGAGAAAATGCCCATCATTATTATATATCCCCAGGAGCATTCTGTAATGTAAAGGCTCTGCACTCCAGTGCCCTATGACATCCCAGCTTGGCTAGGTTTGATCTTTCTGTCTCAGTTCCTCTCTGTTTTATTCTGTTCTGGCTCTCACATGGCCCACATCACATTACTATCCCAGCGTCTTCCAGTGATGCATTAAGTGATGTGACTGACATCTGTCATATATGATTCATTCTCTGTCCTCTCCCTTAAGGCAAAAGTGCATGTTCAGCGGAGGTTTTTGACATGGAAAGGGCATTGATTTTTGTTGTTGATGAGTTTCGAACATGCAGACTGATACGTGAAAGGACAGGTTGGAGAGGCAGATGGAACAACAGGATGGTGGTGGTGGTCCTTAGCTTCTTGGCAGGTGTTTCACTGTCTCCCACTTTCTCAGATATGAATCATATGTCCAAAGCAGAGAGCTGCACTGTGCCTGAAGCGCACAGCCCGGCAGCCACTCTCGCCTTGTTTCTGAGACAGTCTTGGATAACTCGGAGTACTCAGGCTTTGGTGTCAAGGAGGAAAGAGTGCTATAGAAAGCTAATAGAATAACTCTGTAGCCCATGCTGCTCATCAGGAGCGTTGCTCAGTGCTTCCAAACAGTTGTAGTCACTACATTTCAGTGACAGATCCCCGCATGTCACAGGAGAGGCACTTTTGGGATCTCTTGAAAGGAAGGAATTGTATAAATGAGTAACTGTTGTTATGACAAAACATTCAGCAAAAGGAGAGTCTGAAAACAAAGGGGATTTGTCAGCCAGGAAGGAGAGCTCTCCAGGGAAGGCAATGACCTGATTTTTACCAGGGCCCTCCTGAGCTGCCTGGCGGGCCATGCCCTCAGCACCCATCCTCTGGTCTTCAGAAACACCCGTTTCCCCAAGTTCTTCAGTCCGCACGTCACTAGGAGTTCAATATCTAGCGCCTCGTTCCCCCCCCCCCCCCCCCGGCCCTGCACGGCTCTCCCGCACGGCGGCCCACGCTGCATCCCAGGGGAGAGGTGGAGGAGGAGGAGGGGGACGTATTCCCAGCGCTCAGGCCCGTTGCCAAGCCCACAAGCCGAGGCAGTTCCCTCGCTGTCCACCCTCAGGGCCGCGACCTCCCCTCGCCCGTCCTCGGGGCTGGTGTAGGGGCGGTGGCGGCGCCGCGGGCCTCGGCCTGGGCAACAGCGGCACCTGGCGGGCGGCTGGCAGCGGCGCGGCGGCCGCGCTGGCCCCGGAGCGGCGGGGAGCGGGGCGGGCGGGCTGCCGGGCCCCTAGGCTTGCAGAAGGCGGCTCCCCGAGCAGAGCTGCCTTGTGCAAAATGCGACTCTCCGTTTTCTTCCGGCAGGAAATTCCTGACTCGGAAGGACAAAGAGAGTATCTTCACCATGGACCACTTCCCTCTGTGGTACCGCCGGGCAGCTGAGCATCCCCCCGGGAGCTTCATCTACAGCATCGTTTCAGAAGATGACTCAGGTAACCTCAGCCTGAATGCAAGAAAAGAGAAGAGAAAGCTTTGGGCTCGTTCTGAACCCTTTATTGCCTCTCTCGCACAGTGAGAATTACAGAGGTCAGGCCCTGTGGTGTTTTGCACGCCTGAGGACAGGAGGAGGGCCAGAACCATCAGAGCAATGGCCAGGACTGAGGAGGGATCAGCAAACACTCAAAAAGTGACTTCAGAGGGTGTCATTTCTTTTTCCATCCCTGCTTTCCATGACAGGAAGGGATGGGTTTGTTGGGGAAGAAGGTGCAGGAAAAGGGAGGAGTGTTTTTCCGTAGTTTCCTCTTCAGTGAGGGTGTGCCATTGGTGCCCGATGTCCCTTCCATCACATTACTCGCCTATATCACCTCGTACTCAGCAAAGGAGTTCAAACACCAGAGAAATGCAAGGAGTGGCTTTTTGGTGTCTCTTGCTTCGAGCGTTGATTCCTGTGAGCTTGCAGAGCCAGCCAGGACTTCCTCAAAGGCTGGAAGAGAGCAGAAGAGCCTGGAAATTAAAAATCAAAACAAAACCCTCTTATGCGACTCCTACACAGGAGATGGAAATCCCCTCTGCTCCCCGGCCCCTAGCACTCAGTCTCTGTCACGGAGCTCAGCACTTTAGCTGTCAAAGCTTTTTGTGGCACAGCGGTGGGAGGCTGGTGGGTGGAAAAGCAAGAAGCAAAATGGAGAAAACAACACAAGGAGGCAAGAGATGAATCAAGATGTAAAGAGGGAGAGGTGGAAGGTGGAAATACTTGAAAACTTCCACCAAAGCCTCTTTCACTGCATAGCACCTTTACTTCTCACTTAGGTGGCAAGTGAAGAGGAAGAGGGAGGCATGGCAGGAGAAACCTTGCACACAACAGCATTTGCTCTTTGAAATAGACATTGGGCTAGAAAAACAGGCAGGAGCACCCTACGGGGCCCTCTGGGATAGCCACAACCCAGGCCCTTGTAGTCAGTGCTGGCTAAACATTTGGGATTGCTGCTTGATGTGGCTTTCTTTTCAGTCAGAAGTAGTTTCACGTGGATAAAAGCAGAATAAAAGAAGCTGCCCCTGTTTTTTGTATAACATTCCTATTTTCAGAAACTTCAATCAAATCCAGGATCCCACTTGCCTGAAAGCCCTACAGGCATGTTATAAGAAGTAATGCCTGCCCCTGAATACTTTGTGCTCTAAAGTGTAGGGGTGATTTTTAGTCACTTTAGAGGTGAACAGTTCAGCCTAGTGAAACTGTGATCTATGAGATCATTCAAGATGACTGTGAAGAGTCTAGAAAATAATACCCAGTTCCCCTGAGCTCTTACTGTTAGAGCAGACTCTGAGCATTTCACTTGACATACTTAGAAGCAAACCTGTTGGCCAGAACAGGCTACCCAGTTTCTCATGAAGTTCTTGGTGATTAGATTCTTAAAAAGACTTTCCATGCTTTGTGCAAGTTTGTATATGCCCACCACGTGACAAGGAGTTTTCAGGGCAGTTGCTCTTCTGATCATGCAAGAGGCAAGAGCCTGATGACTTCTGTGTTGTGGAGGTGTCCTGTGGGGAATGGCTGCAAGTCATCAGAATAATTTATCCAGGGTACCTCCTTACAGAGTCCAGAGGTCCCAGCGACAAGACAGCAGGGAAAGCTCCACAGGGCATGTAGGACTGTTCCTGCAGCCCGGATCTCTCATGTATTGGGTTTTTTTGTTATTGTTGTGTTTTGCTTATTTGTCCCATTCCAAGGGTGAGCTAGAAATGTGGGATTCACCACAAAGGCATGATCAGACGCAAGGCATGTCAGCATAAGTTGGCTGGGTCTTTGTTTCACAGAGGCTTTACCAGTTCTGACATCCTTGAACAAGTTCATCTGACTTCAGTCAAAATATTAAAAAATATATATAAAAAAAAAAAACAAAAGGAGTGAGAGACTCCAGGCTAAACTGCAGCAGCCACTGAATCATGCTCAGGGTACGCTGGGTACCAGCAAGAACAATGACAACAGTAACAATTGCTTGAACTCTTGGGAAGGAATCCCTGACCCATCCATCTGAGCGGGAGTTTTCTATCCAGCATGCAAGGAAGGAGTCAGTTGCAGATTAAATCGATCATGCTGACCTTCAAACTGTCCCCTGGCAGTTTCAAAATAGGTGCCCCAGCTGAAGCTAACCTAATCACTTACAAATACAAAATTGAATCTGTCACATGGGCAATTGCAGTCTGAAAGAACTGCGCTAACGGAGACACAGGATGTGGGGCTCAGTTGCCTAAATCTATCCAGCCATGCTATTTTAATTGCCCTGTGGGATACAAGAGATCTGCACGGGGCTGGCAGATGGGACACAGGACCTGCAGGGACACTTAAAAGAGCAACTAAAACATAAACAGGACACCTTTGGGCATAACAATGTTTAGGCAGCTGAATATATCCCACAAGACTTCGTTTCTAAAATGGATCGTACTCTGGAAGTACGTTGAGTATCCATCTCTCCAGTTTGTAATGCTAGTCTGTCTTGGGTAGCAGAGCTAAACATAAGCATGGCCTTTGCTGTGTGGGGCCAATGTCAGAATTCCTTGTCCTGCTTCTACTCTGCCTGCAAAGCTTAGCTGGTACATGAAGCAAAGCAGCCTTCTGGCCTAAGAGCTCTGCCTGTTCAGATTGGAAGAGGCCGGTCCTTTACATTGTATGCTGTGGATACCACTTCTATCATGAGATAAACAGGTCTCCTTATTTATTAGCCCTTTAGGTCTCTTAACGCGGTTTGGAAGATGCATTCCTCCTAAGTTTTGGATCCTTCAGTGCTGAGGCATCTGTACGCACTGACCTGGATGCAAATCCTGCTGCATTTTCCTCCTCTCTGGTGGTGAATTTAACCAAGCCTGCTGTTTTTGTGTGTTGACAGAGGGCGGCGGCCTACCAAAAGTGGTGACAGTTAGCACGGCAGTGGCTGTATCTGTCGATGGGAAGATGGGTATTGCTGCAGGTAGGAAATTTCTGGTTTTTCTTCCTATCTTGAATGAAGTGGTAGCATCTTGTATTGAGAGTGGGAGTTGAGAGCTGTTTTCTTGTCATTCAACGGAAGTGACACAAATGATTGTCATGTTGAAAACTAGGCTAAACAAAGAACACTGGAAAAGGTACAAATGGCTGACATGTCTTTGGAAGGGAAGCTGGCTGTCTGAATGGAAACCTCCTATCTTCAGTGCCAGTGAAGGTAGGACTAGCACTGGCACATGTGGACTGAGACTGGCTATTTCCTTGGAGCATGAGCAGGTTGAGAAGTCTGTGCAAGTTTTCAACTGCTTTGAAAGAACAGCACATTCCTACATCTTTATTGTTATCTCAGCTGGAAAATAGCTTCTGTCGGTGGAATGGGCTTGCTGCTGGATTTCCAACTCATATATTAGATTTCTAAACTTCTCTTTCTATCTGAGCTTTGATCCCCATCTGACAGACCTTCAACAGACTCTGCGCCTACTCTTGGAATACTTGTAGAGCATGGTATTTCCCTCAAAATCCAAAAGCTTTTGAAACCATTTTCTGTAGTAATTGCTTCAGAGAGAGGGGTGTGTTGTAGATACCTTCAAATCGCAGTCAGCCATTACTTTTACCTAGACTAGGTAAACCCAGGGTGCAATGGATGATCTTCAGTCTACTATTAAGTTAAATTATGGCAATTTAACTTCATCTGATGAACTTCTCCTTAATTTCCAGGCTCTAAGTAAGTTCCAGTTGAGAGCAGTACTCTCTTAAGTATCACATGGGGTTTGCGAGAGTACTTATCATCTGAGGGAGTGATGATACGAAATAGTGCTTTTCAATTCTATTCCACCACTTCAAATCCAAACAAAGAAATTTATTAGGAAGTGAAGCCTGTCCAGAGACTCTTGTGAAATAGAGGTGTTTTCAGTACAGTCCATTTTAATTAAGTGTTCGTCTTGTAGAGAATACTTCCCAAACTGATACTAGCTGGCACTTTATGAGTACGCTGGCAGAGAATGAAATGGCATTGAGATTGTGCTATGTGTGCAGCTCTGGGGCATTTTTCTGGTCATGAATTTGAGAGGAGAAAAAAACCAATTTTTAAAAAAGATTATTCTTCATGATTCTTTTTTTTTTCTTTTCCCGACCTTTGAGTTAGAACAGAGGCACACAGACAGTTGTTTTGGCACTCAACGTAAATACAAGGAAGGAAACTTCTGGGTAGAAGAGCTAAAGCAAGAACAAGTGGCTGTAGGAGCTGCCCCTGACAGAGCCAATTCTCTTCTGTCAGCAGCACTTTCCACAACCCCTGTGGAGAGTTCCACCCCCTCAGTTATCCTGGATGCTGAATCGACTGTCTCTGTGGACATGCTGTGAAGGGGCAGAATCCTCTGCTGTGGGAAAATGAGGGTGGAGAAAGCAGCAGAGAACAGGGGGAAAAAAACTGTCAAAACAATAATTGCAAGGCAAAATTTCTGACATTTGTGGAAACGATACAGAACAAACCATTTTCCTCATTCATAATTAGAGAAGCACAGAAGTGAATTCTCGATTGGTTTTGTACCATAGAGATACCACGGGTCCTTGTTGCAAGTGGGTATATTCAGTGACATGACCACAGTCACCTGCTGCTTACTTTCACATGTGGTATATTCAGCAGCACTAAAGGAAACATTTTCTCCCACAGGGTCTAAAATCATGTGGGCTCCAGCTGTAGCTCTTACTGACTTCAGTGGGAGTGCAGGGGTTTCCTGAGGTACATCCCATCTGCTATACTGGGCAGAGGTTTACAACTTGTTGCGGGGCTTCAGGGAGCAAAGTGGCACTGTGTATTACCCTTTGTTTTGTTTCCAGTCGTGAATAGGTTAATCATCTGAATATTTCATAATTCATGTAGTCATTTAAAAAAAAAAAAAAAAGAGTTGTGGTCACACTACCCATTACAATATTATTTGATCTTGCTTTGATCTTGAGGATAGCAGGTATGAGAGTAAGTGTATAGGTCTCCCTTTGCTCCCTCCACACTAGTGCTGAGTGGCTAGGACCCGACTCTGGGGAACTTCAACCCTCAATGGAGGCTGCAGCAAAGATGATGCTGCAATACTGTCCTGCCCCCACACTGGGTACAGGAGGGAGGTGAGGGAAGGAGAGTGAGCGGAGGCACAACAAGAGGCAATCAGAGCAGAATGGGATGCAGATTGTTATTATTATTGTTATTCAGATGGCATCAGCCCTCGGTGAGCACGGTAATTGTGCTCATGTAGAGTCAGGAAACTACCAGAAATCAGTCTGATATCCAGCACTTGTTCTCAGAGAGCCAAATATCTGCATAGGCTTGTACTTTCTGGATAAATGCTGTCACAGTTCTGTAAAGGGGGGACAACAGAAGGCTTTTTAAGTGCCCCTATAAAAGTGCAATTTGTATGAACTGGCCTGTCATTCTGCCACTGATTGTTACTGTCATTTGCTTGACTTGATAGTGCTTGGGGGGGATTTGTAAGCACTCTGAAATGTTCACTATGCGTGCAGTGAAAAATTAAGCTCTAGGATTTACAGCTGTGCCTTTGGGGAGGGGGCACCCCCCCGTGCCCCCGCCAGGAGGACGCCTGTGACAGGGCCCCTTTTGTTCTGGCAGCTGAATGGCGGTCCCCAGCCAAGGCAGAGAAAGGCAAACTCCTAAAATCAAATGTCCAGGAAGATGACATCGGCCTGGGCTCTGTCAAAGACCGAGGGAGCTGTCAGCTAGGATTAGGGAGCAGCTGGGCTGGAGGGCTGAGAATAGAAATGGAGGGGGAGCACGGGGCCTCCGTCCCCCCGGTTCTGCGTGGCTTGGTTCAGCCAAGCCCCTGAACCTGGGGCATGTGGGACATCGTGCGGACATTTTGAGGGCTGGAGGTACCCGCAGGTGTTTCAGATAACACAGTGGAGCCACTTATGTGCATTGGGTCGGAGTGGTCTCAGAGTCAGTGGGAAGCCATGCCGCCGAATCTACCGCTATACCTGTTCCTTTGAGTTAATACTATCTACCTGCTATATTGTGCTTTGGCAGCTCAAAGCACTATGCAAACATTAACTAATGCCTGGATGGTTAATTATAATTAATTAGCAGGCGGCTATTCTCCTGGGATGTCAGTCCAGTACCTTTCACAAGCTCTAACTTAGTTGGAAATGAAAAATAAGGAATTGTGATGGCACTCTCCTCAAGCCAAGTCCTGCCCCAGATAGCACTGTCATCTGCTCCCTCCACTGAGTCAGTAGCCTGGGGCTTTATGGTCCTCTGGGGGGGTGGGGAGGGGTGTGCTGCAGAAATCACATGTAGTTGCTGACAGCAGCTTTTAGTGATTTAAAGCCCCAGCGAAACTGCTGGAATCTGCGCAGGAGTTTAACTGTCACTTTGGTCTGGGTATGATGTCTCTTTTATTGCCTGACCTTTTCTCTGTTTGAGTTATGTGGTGACCAGCTGGCTGCCAGTCAGAGCAGGGACAGGTAAGGTCTTCTTTATGGTGAATTGGATCCATGCCACTGCTGTCATGCCTCGGGGATGGGAGATGGCTGATACCAGCAAACCATGGGGCGTGCACAAACTCCGTTGTCCCCAATAAAACAAATAGGGTATCCAGCCAAGCAGTTGGGAGATCCAGGTTTGTTGTATACAATACCTCTCACCTCTGTTTATATTCAAAACTGATGTTCTTTCTTATTTACAATGACTGTGGCACACAGAAATTGTTATCCAATGGTGATGACAGTATGTACAGATGTGTTTGGAAAGAGTCCTAGGCAAGCCCAAAGAAGACTGAAAGAAGTATTATTCCTATTGTACAGAGGGAGTTTGGGGACACTGAGTTATTAAGGCCAGTATTTTCAGAAGAGCTCTGGACTCACAGCAGGAGCAGATTTTCAAAAAAGCTTAGATTTTTTTTTCAAAAGTATTCGAAATCAGTCAGTCTGAAAAATGGATAATGG
Source organism: Gallus gallus (assembly GCF_016699485.2). Taxonomy (NCBI): domain Eukaryota; kingdom Metazoa; phylum Chordata; class Aves; order Galliformes; family Phasianidae; genus Gallus; species Gallus gallus. The sequence goes on along the minus strand of NC_052532.1, from coordinate 61,085,274 downwards.
AAAGTAATTTTGCCATTATACTACTGGTTAAAATCCAGCCTCTATCAGTATGATGGAAGCTCTTCATTTGAAAAGCGTTTACTGGCCAGCTTGACGTCTCTTCATCCTCTTCCTCGGTCCAATTTTGGCTTCCTGCTGGCTGTTACCAGTGAGCAGAGGGAAGAGATGCAGGTGCCTTTTTCAGCAGTTCTGTTGCTGTGGCATCTTTTCAAACTAATCTACACGCAATTCTGTATTCCTACGGTTTTGCTGTTTGGGTGGATCAAACCTCCTCTCTGTTCCTCTCCAGAAAGTGACAGTTGCACCTGCAGAAGCAGCTAGGATGCATGGAAATTAGCTACAATGACATGAGCACCTTTTGCACTGGAATAGCTGCATCCAAGCAGGAGGATTGAAGTGATTTTACTAGACTGACTTGGAAACCAGCATAATATTGCCAATACAAAGTCTGAGAGCAGCTGATCTGAATGTGTGCTGCCATATTCAGAAGGAATGCTGTTCTTCTTTTAATGCTGCATGTTGTGCCAACATTGTCCCAGTGGAGGGGTGTCAGAGAGCTTCTGAGGCCTTGCATGGGAGTCTTTATGGAAAGACGCGATCTTCTTTGCGCTCAGTCGTAGCGTGGGCAGAAAGAAGGGACACCCAACTCATTTTCATCCCACTACCTGCTACTGCTAGTTTCTGTCTAATGCCATTCCCTGCTGGCACTCCCTGAAGCCCAAGCAGTTTCTCAGGCAGCCCTTTGATCTGACAGAATAAGAGACATCTGAAGGGGCAGCGCTTGGAGCTCAGCCATACGAGGCATCAGGGGCAGCCAGTAAGGCAGAAGCACTCGTGGTTTTAGTACTACCAGCAGCCATGCCTTCTCCACCTCTCAGGAGATCCATCTGGAGGCTGTTATCAGTGAGTGCTCATTTGATGGGCCTAAGGGTTGAGCCAGTCTTCTGCAGGCCAGGTTACTGGCGTCACACAGTGCCAGTGGTGTGCCAAGAGCAGTATCTTTCCATTCTCCATTATGTATAGATGTCTCCACAAAAAGACAGTGGGGTCAAATGCGTTTATTTTTGTCCTCGAGAGAATGGAAAAAATAAGTGTATGAGACATCTCCCATAGCATTCCACCCACTCTGGCTGGACATCAGCAGTTTTCATTTAGTCCATGGTGTATGTGCCGTCTGCATCAACGGTGAGATCTTCAGCTCAGGGACTGTGCCTCCCTGCGTGTGGGGACATTGCCTGTTGCATAGGGAATGAGCCCCCTGGGCCCTACAGCTGTCCATCCCCAGCTTTGGAGCCTGTTCCAGGCCGCAGCTCCAGCCCGGGAGCCCGTTCTCGCCTGCGCGTGGCAGAAATCTTCTCGCCTGAGGTTATCCATCGCTCTCGCCTCTGTAGCTCCTCTGATTGCTATGGCTGTCACGCTTGAAGGGAAGAGAGCCCTTGACACTGACTCAGGAGAGGCTTGCATATAGCTGGATTTTTTAGATTGACACCCGACGCCTTTGCCGTGTTCCCTTTGCTTGCAAATTATTTGATATCGTTTTAATTCTGAGCCGAATTAGAGCAGTGCGAGGGTTGCCATAGCAACCATTTCCTTGTGCCTTTTGGTCTGACTCATTGCAGACAATTACTCTCGCGCTCCAGGATTCACAGATGTGATAGGAGAAGAATCATGTGCTGGGCTTTCAACTTTTTTGTTGGTTTTTTTTTTTTGCTTTTAATTTCTTTCCCATCCTCTCTTGCATTAACTCCTACCCAGCCACAGTCATCGGGGGCCTGTGTCTGCTTGGGGCCACGTGGGCCTGTGGGAGCATCTTGCATGTAGAACATGAAGATGCATGATGTATGAGGGAATTTGTGCCTGTTTGTGTGGTTTTGCATACACTGACAGTTTCTCTGCAGTGTGTTGTGTGGTTGTGATACCTGTCTGCACGCGTAGCACCGATGCGTATATTCATGAACGTATTTGCACTTATTCCTACATGAGCTGTGGCTCTACACTTGCGTTTTCTGTGTGCACACAGATACTTGCATGTGTAATCTGTGTGGTCGTGGTTTGTAGTGGGTGTGGGTGAGTGGCAGCAGTCTGTTGATATGCGCTGAGTTTTCAGCAGGACAGAAGATCTGTGAGGGTCATGGACAAGCTAGGGCTTCCCATTCACAGCAGCGTGAGGATCCTCAGCCTGCCAAGCAAGGAGCATTAATGCTTCTCACCAAGCTGAGTGCAAGGCCAGCACATTGCCTCACTTGTGCTTATCCCCCCACAGCAACTCAAATCTGCGCATTTGAATACATGGAGTAAAGTGGTGTTGTCCATGCAAGGCCTATGGCTTTGGCACAGCTACAAATGATGTCATGAGCTGTATTAGGGCCTGTCGTTCGGCAGAGGAGCAAAGTCAGCTGGGAAGATCCTAAAAGGGTCACAGAAGCAGTCTGTGAATGTGGGGATGAGGGTGGTAAATACAGCAGGTTATAGGAAATACTATGTGAGACGATTTGGCTTAAATTCAGCTAAGGCATAAGCAGACCAGTTTTACAGGTTGAGAAACTTAGCCTGTCTGAGGCAGTTGCAGTCTATTCCTAAGACTTTAACACCAAACAGCCTATTTCCTTCCTCTTCTGCTGTGCTATCCCCTTAAGACACAAATCTCCCCATCACAAAGCTATGTAATGAGGCTCCTGCTGCCAGCCCTTTCTACTCACAGGACCTTTTTCTTCTCCTCCTTTCCCTCACTGGGATACAGAAGTCTCATTCATAGGATCATAGGATACTTCTGTTGGAAAGCACCTCAGGAGGTCCCTCGTCAACCTCCTGCTAAATGTAGGGTTAGCTGTGAGGTCAGACCAGTTTGCTTAGAGCTTCATCGCAGTAATATTCCTGATGATATTCTCAGGAATATTCCTTGTTCCTCCCAAATGCAGTTACACTGTACTCTCGGTCTGTATAGGGGCTTTACTAATAACGACTCTCTTTCTCTGCCTGCTCTGCTCTTGCTCTGCTTCAGGGGTATCAAGAAACCCTCGTAGCTCCTCAGACCAGAAGGGTTGCCAACATCTTGCACAGAGCGTGAGGAGGGTGGTCTGCTTCTGACTTTTGGCACTACTTTCATAGAGAGCACATGGCTGGAGGCTTTGAAAGGAGACTGATCTGCTATCTGGGAATGTCGTGGGCCAGTTTGTGATTCTGCTACCCTGCATCTGCCCGCTGCCACAGGCAACTGTATAGGCTATTTAATCTGGCTCTGCAGAGCCTACATGGAATGGAAAAGAGACAGCAAAGAAAGCGATGTCATAGAAATCAGGAAGTGTAGGGATAAAGTGAGGATTGCTTACAAATCAAGCTGAGTTAGACCTTGCAGTGAAGATTTAAACTAACAGCAAAAGATTCTGCAGCTATTCAGAGAAAAAGAGAATAAGATGTGAGGCCAATTCTGGGGAGTAAGAGCAGTCAAGATCAAGGAGACTATTAGTCTGAGCCAAAACCAAAGAGGACTGTGTACCCAAGTTATTAATAAGGGCAGCTATATTGTCCTTGGGGAAGGAACAAGCTGACTACTGGAATAAGCAGCTCAAGCTGCTTAGTGCGCTCAGTGCGAGGGCCTGGGTGCACTCCATCCCTGGCAGAGCTGCTATATGGAAACACAGCAAGGGTTTTTTGCAGCTCTGCCTGCAGTTACGACTTCATGCTGGCTGGAAAAATGAAAATTCAGCAGTCAGGATTAGGGAAGGGAGAGAATTGCCAGTCTCAGACCGGTGCAACCTCTGTAATGCTTGTAGTGCTTTAGAGATCTTGAAGGAAAGTGCAGTTATTATCACGTGATTAGGGGAAAGGGGATTCAGGCAACCTGAGTTCAACAATGCTAGATTGTGCTGGACTAACCCACTATCTTTTTTTTCAGTTGATTGTTTTCCTGGAAGGCATAAGAAAGTTCAAAGTTCTCATATTTGTATCTCAGTGACCCATAGGAAACAATTAGATTAACTGGAGGAGATAAGGAAAGACAGAGTTGTGAGGGGCAGGGAGGTAAAATTGAGTCCACATTGATGGCAACAGCAACATCACCTGACCATCTAATACAAGATTACTTGTAGCACTCCCCAGTGTTCAGCCACATTCAGTCTTTGCTATAACATTAGTCTGAGACCCTGACACAAATAGGAGTAGGTACTGAGGAAGTGTCCTGATGATTCAACACTAGAAGGCATTGCTAGTACAGGGAAGGACCGGGATATCACAGAGAAATCTTTATTTGACCTTGGCAGGAGTACAAGAAACAGAATGAATTTCAGTAGTCTGACAGACAAGGTCATATGCTTGAGAACTAATATTAGAAATCCGTGTGCAGGGAACTCTGTAAGATCTGGCAGAGAGCACAGCAAGCAGGACTAGAGGCAGCCCTTGTCTTCTGGAAGCTGCTGGGTCTGTTTTGCCACATCTCAGTAAGGATCCTCAGCGTAGGCTGTATTGCCCTTTGGTACCCACATAAAATTCAGGGATCCTATGCCTACTGAGTCCAGTCCTGAAATCCTTGCTGAAAGGCAACCAGGTATACTCCGTGGTACCCAACAGCTCTGGTCATGCCTCAGCCACATCCTCCTCTGCTCCACCCCATTCTTCATCAACCTCAAAAGTTCTCAGGATCTGCTTACCAAATTAAGGATTTTTATTTTTATTTTAATTCTTCCTTTCAGTATCTAAAGGGGTCTACAAGAGAGAAGGGAACAGACTCTTTATTAGGGTCTGCTGTGATAGGACAAGGGGAAATGGTTTCAAACTAAAAGGAGATTTTGACTGGATATAAGGAAAACGTTTTTTACAAGTAAGGGTGGTGAGGCAGTGGAGCAGTTTGCCCAGTGAGGTGGTGGATGCCCCATCCCCGGATGCACCCAAGGTCAGACTGGACGGGGCTCTTAGCAACCTGGTCTAGCTGTGGGTGTCCCTCTTCACTGCAGGGGGTGGACCAGATGGCCTTCCAACTCAAATGATTCTGTGACTACGAGTAGGAAAGAGTTGATGAACATATCCTGAGAGAACTGACCACGAGTTCAGCAGATAGGATTGCTGTAATAAGTGCATCCCGGGGGAAACAAACTAAAGGACGTTGCTAGTATGAAAACAACATAGTATAGTGAGTCCATGGAGATATTTAGGGTGGAAAACTGAAGGAGGGTTTCCAGCCATTAGGCTACTGCAGCTTTAGAACAGATTTCCAGCCATAATCTGAGGTAAAAAAGTCACGTGGTTTTAAGCTGAAGTTTGAAAAGTCTGCCAGAAGGTGGTGGTGCACCTGGAAGGCCGCAGGCTGAGCAAGGCCGGCCTACAGCCTTCCCTCAGCCTTTGGCAACGTGAGAGTTTCTCTGGATTGATTTGGGTATTTGCGGAGTAAAGAGGAGTGAGCGGAGAAGCCCCTGCTTATGATAATGAGCCTTTAAAAAGCAGATGGGGATGTGGGGGCTGGCATGCTTGTGGCAACTGAGAAGTGACAGTTGAGGAGATCAGAGGAGGGAGGAACTGAAAAGCAGCTGGTCAGAGGCAGTCGCTGAAAGGGGATGATCAGTCAGAAGGGAGCAAAAATCAGGGGGAGAGGAGGAGTGACAGGAATCGAAGGCATTATGTCTTGGGGAGAGATGTGAAAGATACCGTATGAGGCCAGAAGCGAATTAGAAAGTGGCAACTGCTGGAGGGGCACCATCAGATTTAAGTAAAGCACTTTCTCTTACCAGGAATCACTTCAATGTGGAGAATCTTGTCTGAAATCTGGGGAAGCAGTGCTACAGTAAAGGTGGTTGTAGAGGGGATCAGAACCAGCCTCCTGTTAACCAGCTCCCTCAAAATGATTTATAGGGTTTTGCAGTATCTTTTCCATCTGCCTGCATCTCTAAGTAAGAATAATGCCCTCATAGCCTAGCAAGTGTATTGTGAGATGTGGGTGGATGTAGGGAAAGGTGGTATTTACTATTGTATGGCAAAAGCTAGGCATTGGCAACAGTGCAGGGCTCAGATTTTGATGGCTGAGGAGTGTGCTTCTGTAGGGAGGAAAAATGGAAAAGAATGCAGCACATGTCTCTGGTATTGTTCCAAATCAGAGGAAATGTTTTAAAGCAAAAAATGAACTTAATGAAAATCTGCTTATCTTACCAAAAAAAAAAAAGAAGAAGAAGAAGAAGACTGAGAGATGATTTGATTAGTGTATAAAGTACCTTCAAAGTAAGAGATACTGGTTACAACGTGTTTGATTTTTGATCTACCGGGGAGAAGCACAGCAAAAACCTATGACAGGAAACTGAATTCACACAGATTCAAATAAGATGTTAAGTGTGAACGCTAACAGTGAGGGTGAATAGCTACTGTAGTAAGGTACCAAGAGAAGCAAGGAGATTTTGTCATCTCTTGAATATTTTCAAATCAAACGTTTGCCTTTCTGGAAAATTCGCCTTAGCTGCGTGCAAACACACCGTTGGACTTTCTACAGGATAACTTCTCTATTTTCTGTTTCATAAGCTAAACAGATTGAGCTCTTTAAGCCTTTCACAGCAAGGCATTTTCTGCCACCCTCAAATAACGTTTGTGGTTCTTTCCTGCACACTTTCCCATAGCGTGCAATACGCGGAAGGTCAGACTGGATGATCTAAAGTCCCTTCTGGCCTTTATACTCTCTGAATCTCTGCCTCTGTGAATTCATTAATGGTTGCAAGCTCCCAGAGAGCTGCCAAAGGCAAGCACTATAGAAATGCAAAGCATTGTTGTTACTCTGGATATTTCCCTTGAGCTTTATGCAGAGCTGGGTGAATATCTCAGTGTATAGTCCATGCATTTTTTCTCAAACGAAATACCTGCATTTGCCACTCTTTCTGTGCCCTTTACATGTACACTTTCGGCAGATGTTCTTAACAAGCAAGTCTATTCCCAAGTTAGAACACAGAAAAAACAAACATGAAGGTCCAGATCTTGACCTAGCGCCCCAAGCAAAGAGCAGCACGTCGTTGTCCTGGCTCAGAAGCTCCACGCAAGACAGGTTGTTATTCTTAGCATCATGCTTTGCTTTCTCCTTTGCTCCAGGTGCCCTACACATGGCCTCTGCCTGGCTGCAGCACAGTGCCACTGTAAGAAGGAGAGGTCCGTCCTGTTGTTTGCTTCTCTCCCACCCTCTAAAAGGAGAAAAGCTGTGAGGATGCTGCCTTGCCCCCGCCCTTCTAGGGCTGCTGCTGTTGTTGGAAGCTCCCCAGAATGGCACAGGAAATATTCCATTCACTTTCATTCCATTCACTTTCACCCCATTCTGTGACTGTGCTCTTTAGGGAATGCTTACTCTTTGTCTGTATCACACAGTAGTCTCAGAGAGAGGGCTTTCTGGTTCTCAGAAATACCATGCTAGGACTTGCACCTGTCTAGTAAGAACATGGAAAGTGATGCTCTGATCTGTGCTCCCTATCAGTACCAACAACTGCTCTGCAAGGCTGTAGAGCGAGCTGCCCGTGAACAAGATACTGAGGAGGCACTGTATTTTATATAGGCATATGCGTAATTACATGTTAATATATAGAGAATTATATGTCTGTGTGAACAGGTACGTATAGGGAGCAAATACATTTGCCAAACAGAAGATAGTCAAATTGCAGAAAATCATAGGCTGCTCCTGGGTGATCTGTGAACCAAAAGAGCTGAGAGTCATCAGATGAGTGTGTTGGCTTTGCTTTATTTTCAGTTCTACATTTCTCATTACTATATGAACTGCTTAGTAGTACCTCTGTGTGTTCCTGTACCTACATGGTAAAATTAGATTAAACTATGCGTCACGGACACAGCAGTGTTGAACAACAGTGGTGATTCTCTCACAGCACATACCTTTTCAGCAGAAGAGATGCCTTGGCTGCTATCTGGATTCTACTTCCAGTTTCTCTTTGAAGATCAGGCTGAGCCTAACAGTGTGATTGAGTATAACAGCGCGAGTATGGTGGCACGGGGGTTTGCTTGTGGCGGGGTTTAACACTTCTTGTGATTCCACGTGCCACACAATTAGCTTTTTCTCATGGGGAGAGTATGTGATGAGCTGTGTATACGTAGCACCGAGAGTGGAGAAGTAGGGAATTTAAACATCTTAGCTGCGTGTGATAAACCTCACTAGTGAACAGCTGGTGGAGAGACTCATCTAGCTCCGAGGGTGACAGCTTGTGTACTTGGGGGTGCAGTAGGATTAGATAGAGATTTCCATTCATTTTAAAATAACCTTGATCAGGAGAGGCAGAAATCTGGAGATGCAGCAACCCACAGCTCACTGTTTGTTACAGTAAGTTTCATCGAATGTTATGCTCTAATTTAAAAAAAAAAAAAAAAAAAAAAAAAAAAGCTTTTGGAATCAAATTTGACCTGAATATAACTCCATTGGCTTCTGCGTTCTTACACTAGGGATTAATTTGGCCCTTTCTACTTTTATGTAATGAGCTGATTGCCACAGTATCTTATCCTTGTTACACAATCGCCCTTGCCTGGCTGTGTCCCTGGAGCTGCCTCTGTTTCATTCCACATCCAGGGTCTCACCTTGACTGCCTGCGTATTCAGTCCTCCAGCCTCTCACCCTGACTGCAGGCAGATGTTTGCTAAGGGCTTACGCTCATAGCATTTACATGCGTACATGTATGTGCACGATCACTCCAAGTTCAAGCAGTGTGTATAGGGAAGCATATGCATGCAGGGAAATTCAGAGGCTTTTTTGTTTAGCTGGTTGTACCCCTGCAGTGCTTGCTTTATCGGTGAATAGAGGAGGGGGAAAGTTACTATCAGAGATCTCATTTAAACAAGAACGAGCATAGGAAAATACATTCTTTATTATTCTTCTGTAACAACAAGCCAGAAATATAATATACCTTTAAAAATTTTCTGTCTCATGCCAAAGAAACCTCCATTCAGTCGTTTTAGAAAATCTTGTTGCTCTCCCTCAAACAGTAACAAAAAGAAAAAGAAATTACAAGTGCCATCTGTTCCCTGCAAGAAATGTGCCTGCCTGTACCACAGGTGGGTGTTTGGGGCCAGGGGGTAGCGGGGAGCAGGGGGGGTGTTTTTGGTGGGCCTGCCAGCCCATAAGGAAAGCGTGGCCCCGGCCTATCGGTTGGACCTGCCTGCCCCAGAAGACCATTCCCTGAAGGCAGGCGCCTGCTCTTGGCATTGGTACCCCTGCCTGCAGCAAAGGGTGCGTTTACTGGTGTTCCCCCATGCCTGCAGGGGCACCGGGAGCCCCCGCCCCACACACCAGAGGAACACATTGCCTGGGCTTACAGGGAGCGCTGGGGCTCATTCTGTGCTTGGCATCCTGCAGGAGAGCATAATTTCTGACCCTGTCAGACACTGTGTTCCCTAAAGACGCTTGCTGACAGTGCGATGGCTTTCCAGGTGTGCTTGGAAAGAGTAAGAGCCTTTTTGCCAGTGGTACAAGGAGGTAATTTCCCAGTGAACCCCATTACTCTGCTCTGCGTGAAAGAGGTCAGGCCCTTGTCCTTCCAATTACAGTATTTGCTTTCCAGTAGGACTCCCCACAGCATGCGGCCTTCATGCTTCTCAGCAACATTCCTTTCTCCCCTTTCCTGTCTTTCTCCTTTCCTCGATGGATTTCTAAACACAGCGGTCCCTTGTATAGGATTGAGATGAATCCAGAGTTTCTGCCTTATAACTGAAAACAAAGAGGAAAGGATGGGCGAGGTCACCATCAGCCCCACGACATGAAATATAGAAAATGTTATTAGCAACAAATTAAAATTTGTCGGGACAGGAGGAGGTCACAGGGAAGGTGCAGAGAAAGGAGGATTTCCCCCTTCCCCAGCCCCTGCCTCCCTCCTACTCATTTTGCCTCTAGTCTATCCCCCTAAAAACAATTTCACTCTCTCTCTTGCTCACTCACACTCACACACATACACACATATGTAGATCCCATTGGTTTTGTGCAATGTTTCACCATTATTTGATGCAAGTAAAATATAGATCTATAAATATACCGCTCTGACTCAAGTCCCATTTCAAGTATGATTGCGGAGTCCAGTATGGTGAAGGGAGAAGTTCCCCTGAGAGGGAGGTTGGGGGGGATTTGGATCCAGCAGGCAGAGTCTAGTCCTGGCTTGCTGGGAATGTGGAGCAGCAGTAACACACATAAGGAGTCTGCAGTGCACCAGTTCTGCCCTTCAGAGCGGGCTATGGCTGCGGCAGATGGGATGGTTTGTGTGGCTGTACAGTGTGCATGGGAGAAGAGTCCTTCCTCCTCACATTTTGCCAGCCCCCCCTCCTCCTCCTCATCTTCCTCACAAGCAGCGTGCTGAGTGGGAGTGCGATATGTGCCCACGCTGGTGGGTGGACAGTTTTCTCCCAGTCTTTCTGCCAGGGTAGCCTGGTCTTCTGCTTCCCGGAGAACATCCTCATCTATCCCGTGCAGCCCTGTGTCACGCTTAACGCGGTCCATAGCATCCTGTCTCTTTGCCTCTGGTGGCCCTGGGTAGACCAGAAGGAATTTTGCAACTCCAGGCTTTGATTGAAGACTTGTCATTGCATGCCCATGGGTCAGTAAAACGCCCAGTCTGGGACCAGGGGTGGGTGAGGAGCTGGTGTGCATTGCTCCCACGGGGATCCAGCAGCAGTGAGCAGGAGGGCTGTGAGATGTCCGAAGGCTTCGGGATCCAGCTGGAGCAGGAGGGAGAGGTGAGGTGCCCTGGCAGTGCCACCTGCAGTGCCTGCTGGCCTCTGAACACGGGTGACTCGCAAAGCACCCTGCCAAGCTGGGCTCGCTGCCAGCTTGTTTCCTCATGGCAAGGATCACACCATCCACAGGCACTGTGGATGCACGACCTCCGGTGTCATCTTCCTAGCCCAGGAATACCCACTGTGATGGGTTAGAGCAGGTTACCATGGCAATGTGCGCTCTCCCCTGGAGACAGCATTTTATCCACTTCCAGCAATACAAAATGAGTCCGTATGTTGGGTTTCCTTCATTTTTTCCTCTCTCACTTTTTTTTTTTTTTTTTTCTTTCCCTGTCAGGTTGAAAAAAGCTGAGACTAATAAGAGGCACTGCAGTCTGAGGGCTTTAAAATCTGGTTGGGGGAAGACACTCTGCATGAGAGCAGCAGTGTGTGCAGTTGTACATGGGCATGCTCATGCAGCTGTGGCTGGCAGTGAGCACAGTGCTGATGGTGAGGTGAGCGTATGTAGGCCGTGCTGTACACCATGCCAACTCCTTTTCAGGCTCTCCCCCCGTGTCACTCTAGATTTCAGCCTTTACCTTAAGACCCTCCAAAGTTGTGCTCCTCTCTCCAGTTGCCCATCCACATTGCCCTACTTCGCACACTGTGCTCTCCCCTCTGCTAGCAATGTTAGCTCTCAGGTTGTTTCTTTTTCTCCCCTTCAGCCCACACGACCCCATAGCAGCAGTCACACTGCCTGGACTGATAAGCCATGTTCTCCTCTGTACCCTCCTGATGGCCCACATTTGCTTTGTCTACCAGACATTTCCAAATGGAGGCTTCATATCTTTGCTTTCTCCATCTATCAGAGAATACATAAAATGAATAACAGAACCTCCTTATTTTTCATGCCCTGCATTTGTTTCCACCGACTCATGCTGTAACCTTAATAACTCTGCCTCTCTCTGTCCTTTCTCCCCCATTTTCACCAGCTCCCTACTGTGGCTGAGAAGTTTGTGTTAGCTCTTTAGTGGCAGAGTTCATGTGTTTTGCCCAAAGCAGAAGGTACTACACACACAGTTACAATAAGAGTAAGCTGCAGTGGCTAGATGGATTCGTGGCTGCATGCACAGGACAGATCAGTGTGTGCAAATGTGGCTCTGCAAATGCAGACATAGTATCTGCTTGTATGGAGCTGAACAGACTGTGTGCAATCAGATCAGAGTGAGTCAGGAAGCATGTACAGCGGGATGGCTCTCTCTCTGTGCACCTATAATGGATGATGAGGCAACTGGCAGATTTGGTGCTGGCTGGGAGCAAGAAGAGGGGCTTTGTGCTCTCTGGCAGCATGTTAGAGTGATGTAGGTATCTTTCCACCTTTAAAAGTGAGAAGAGAAACCACTCTCTGACTGTTGTCACCCCCAAGGGACCCTTCGTCCCTTCTGATGCACTCTTGGGCACACCGTGGGCAGCAAGTTACGGTCACACAGCAGCAGTGACCCCTCCATTGGGGTGTGGACACTTCTGGTCCTGCTCCTCCCACAGACTTTCATAGAGCTGCTCTCTCTGTTTCCAGACAGCTCGTGATGGGATACAAGACAACTCAGGACCGAGGCTGAGAGGATGACACAGGTTCCCAGAAGGTGCCAGCTGCCTCCACAGCAGGCATGCGAGGGAAGCTCTGTGCGTGGGCATGAGGCACAGCAAGCACTCGAGGTCTGACTCTACTTTATTTGTCTGGGCCCAAGGGTGAAAGGGCACAAATGGGCCTGGGGCAGAGGAACAGAAATTAGAGTCAGATGCCCTGACTCCCCAGAAGCATGTTGCACTGCTTGGGTGAGTGGAGCAATAGCACAGTCTGTCTTTCTGTCTGGGAAGATGTATTTTGGGAGGACCCCATGCTTGCTTGACTGCTCTCAGGTACCTTTGTTCATTGCTGTCCCTTCCTTCCTAGAAGAGTCTCATGCCACAGAAGAGATTTGTTTTTGCTCTTCATGTTCACCCTCTGTGTCACCCATGAGCGGTTGCCTCTTCTTCAGCTCCCGGTGATACTTGGCCATGAGGGAGGCATAGATGCAGCCATAAGCGGCCGCCACCACCATCATGATGCAAACAATGCCGCAAACCACCCCTGCGATGATCACAGTGCCAATAGCCCGGCGCACACTCACAGGCCGGTATCGCTGTTTCTGAGGGCATCCCACGCTGGGCTCCACTTCTGGTTCTGGGCCCGATTTAGTTTTGGAGGGAGTCGGGCTTCCTTTTGTGCAGGGTGGGCCAGTATTGTCCAGCACAGTGGAGCTGTTCTCATCATCCAGCTGTGAGCAGTAGTTAAACATCTCCATGGGCACCATTCGCATATCCTTCCCTTTCAGCTCCTTGGGCAGGGTGCATGCCAGCTGGTCAATTTTCCCACCTGTCCCAACAGAGATAATAGGAGTGAACCACAGCTTCATCCTGATGCAGGGCTATGGCATAGCATTTAAGGACAACAGAACTAGATCCTCAGGTGAGATAAAGTTCCTGTGTCTCCATTCACACCTGACAAGGATTTGTCCTGCGGAAGTCAAGTGCAGCAGCATAATGGTTTTCTAGTGGAGGACTGCTTCAGTATAGCTCTGAGGCCATATAGAATCACAGAATCATTAAGGTTGGAAAAGACCACTATGATCACCTAGTCCAACCGTCAGCCCATCCCCACCATGCCCACTAACCATGTCCCTGTGTGCCACATCCACACGGTTCTTGAATACCTCCAGGGGCAGTGACACCACCACCTCCCTGGGCAGCCTGTGCCAATGCAGCACCACTCTTTTTGCGGAGAATTTTTTCCTAATGTCCAACCTGAACCTCGCCTGGCCCAACTTAAGGCCAGCACATCTCATCTTAAATATAATCCAGTCCCTCTTGTGTGAACGCATTACTGGGTGAACAGAATATTCAGAGATCTTCTCCCTACCCCAAATGCAGCCACAGTCTTGCACAGTATGTATCTAGACTCCAGGGGTAAGACTGAAGTCAAGATGTACTGCAGGCCTCCAAATGCTACCATATCCGTAGCCCTTCTGAAGGGTGGAGAGCAGGAGGAATGGCTGCACCTCCATGCACCAGGCAGGTGTGCACCTGATGATATCCTTTAAAATGATTGTTCTGCTTGATTTAGAGATGTTTTGCATGCCTTAGGCCGCCATCAAGGGAATGGCTTGAAACATGACAGTTGGCTAGGATACTTCTATCTAGATGGAATTTGACAGTAGAGCTCATGATGCTTGATATCTGTGTAGGCATCTTTAAGACCAAGATGTGAAAGCCCTCTGAAACCATCTATTAAGTCAGTCTCATGCTTTTTACTGAGTTATATAAGTGTCAGCAGAATCGTTTTAGAAAGGGGGAAATTAAAGAAAAAGATAGGGCCAGGCCCTATCTTCTCAAAATAACAGCAGCTACACAGTGCCATCTTCTAACAACTAATCCACCCCCCCCTCCCTTACAGAAATATGACAGATGTTGAAACAAATGCTTGAGTGAGTTTGGGCAATTTCTTTTTTGGGGGGAAAAACAAAAACAAAAACAAACAAACAAAAACCTCTGCATGCTTTTCATGGACTGTTTGATCTGAGAGTCAAACAAAACAAAACGAAAAAGAGAAAAGTGACGCTCATATGCTTGTTTGATTCTGCTCACACAAATGTGTATATCAGACTGCAGTCTAGCCATAGGCGTAGATAATCTCTTTGCAGCATGGCTGTGATCAGCAGGGATGTGACAGCTGACTGCTGCTATCCACATGATTTGAGACCCTTTCCTGCTCATTGGCTGCGGTGACAGAAGGTCAGGCCTTCCGTCGTCATTCCTGTAAGATGTGCCATTTTGCTGTGAGTCGCAGGTCCTGAAATTATCCGTCAGAACTCCTGCGACGTGATACAGACCTTAAGGATAAGCTGTAAATACAAACTTGTCAAAAAATACTCATTTTGAAATATTGGTTTAGGGACTGAATTATTAATTTGAGCTTTTGGATTTGCCAGTATCAGTTGTAATATTTTCCAAAGCAGCACTGTTCCTGTGGTCCCTTTGCTGAAAGCAGACCCAATGCTTCACAGCCAAATCCAGCTTGTAGTTCTCCCAGCCTAAGGAGAAGACCTGGACAGTTGTTTTCAGGTTTGAAAAGCATTTCTTCTCTTTAGGCACAAAGGGTGAGGGGAACTTTTATAATCCTAAAGTTTTGAAGTTATTTGAGGGAAGTACTTTCCTCTCAAAGAAAAAAAAGAGTCATCTTTGGGATTCGAAACAAAATGAGGAACTGGGGAGCCTGAGGCTGCAGAGGATTCTCAAGCCTGGCAGCATTACTTTATGAAGGTGCAGCAGTGTTATGCTGTCAGTCAGCTTTATAGCACTGTACTCTTGCTCCTTGGCTAAGATCCAGAATTTAGGTCGTTCTGATCTGTCAGCTGTGTCTGCTTGCTTTTCCTCCCTTCCCATAGCAAACTAACACCTGCACGCTCCACTCCCTCTGCACGAGCACCTACCTCGGTAGGAGAACCACTCCATCCAGTGCTTGAAATCCCGCAGGTTGCAGTCACATTCCCAGGGGTTGTCCCCAACCTGGAGCTGCTGCAGGCTGGTTAACGGCTCAAAGGTCACCCTGTCCAGGCTCTGCAAGCGGTTCGACCTGAGCGAGAGCGAGCGGAGAGCAGGCAGGTCATCAAAGATTCCCGAGGGTATCTGGGCCAGGCCGTTGATGGAGAGATCCAGCTGGCGCAGCAGGGCCGTGTGCTGGAGAAGGTCCTTGTCCAAGGCCCGGATGCTGTTGTTCCTCAGCTGGAGCTCTGTGAGGTTCCCCAGGTCGCTGAAGATGTTCTGTGGGAGTTGATCCAAGAAGTTGTTGGATAGATCCAGCCTCTGCAGGGCAGAGAGATTGGAAAACACTGGTCCTGGCAGGATGCTGAGTTTGTTGTTGAGAAACAGGAAGGTCCTGGTGTTTGTGGGGATGTCTGAGGGGATGGAAGAGAGGCCCAAGCCACTACAATCCACTTCCAGGATACCACTGTTGCACTTGCAGGAGGAAGGGCAGGCAAAGAAGGACTCTGCAGCACACAGCGACAGCCAGCAGCCGAGCACTGGGAGGTGGAGAGCAGGGGAGAGGGAAGAGAAAATGCATGTGTTAGAACAGTGCTTTCCCATCCTCAGCCAGCACCACTCTGCACACAGCTACAGACACAGTATGGCCCTCACAGGGGAACTCCTTGCCACAGTGCCCCAAACAAAAGGAGCTTCAGACAGATCCTCCTACTGCTGGCCTGTACCCTGCTAGCATGAGTTTCTCATGAGCTTTTTTTTAATTAGCAAGCAAATAAATATCCTTCCAGTTTCACAGGACATTGTGTCACAGAATTGTAGGGTTGGAAGGGACCTCTGGAGATCATCGAGTCCAATCCTCAGTGATCCCGGATGACTTTGCTGCCAGAGAAGTCAGAAGAGAATGGAGCAGAGAGCTGTAGGAGAGATTACCTCTGATAAAGGACAGCTATTTCGAAATGTCAGAGCTGAGAGAGGGAAGTCAGTGGAATATATTTCAGAAGCTCTGTTTTTTAAAGAAGCAAGCATGTTAATGAAAAGCTTTTAAGGAAAATCAAAACAAAACAACCTACATCTCAGTCTTACTCCTGCACTTTGGGTCATGGTCTTTGTGACATTACACTCAAGTCCAAGTTAGTCTCTAACTCAGGTTATCGTTTGCTCTCCATATCTACAGCATATTGTGCAGGCCTTTTGGAAAAAGACTTTCTTATGAATTAGATTATCTTACAAAGGGATGACCAAAGAAAGCTATTAGCGAGTAACAATGAGACGCTAAGCCACCAGGCACTTTGTATGTGCCATTGCTCTCAAAATAGTCTCTGAGTCCCACAGCAACAGCCCCACAGGCCTCTTCTCTAAGCAAAATTGCCCAAAGCAAAGGAGAGATGAGGAACAAATTCCAGTCTTGTAATTGAAGAAAGGGTGTTAGAAAAAAGGGTTAGCACACAGTCTGTCTCTACTCAAAGGTAAGGTTGGATATTCCACAAGACAGCATTTTCTCAAGCTGTTCTGGATCACTGTTCCAGTAATGGATTCAGATCCTGTGAGAAGTGTCAGGGCTGTAGTTGTCACCCCTTCCTGGGAACCAGTGGCTTTTAAAGCTCTCATTTCTGTGACAAGGAAGCATCAGCAACAGCAAAGCAAGCTTTGTGCCTCCTGTCGTTAGAGGAGTGGGAGTTATGTTTAAGCAGACTGTGTAAAACATTTGCATCCTTCATCCCAATTTCTTTTGTGGAGTTGAGATTAATTGCTTCAGTGTGGGAAGCAAATTCAGCTCCCTCGCTTTTTTTAAGGTGATGAGTTTGAGCATTTGACTAAAACCGAAATAAGTTTGTCTCTGCATCATGCCCTGTCACTTCAGAGAAGTCACTTGGGCCTGGTAGTTTTTAGCAATGAATGGTAGCAAAAATGGAAGCGTTGCTTGTCTCATTATTCTTTCCTGGGTTGGAAACTGCATTCCCTCTTTTTCATCAAACAACCAGCGAGCATTTTATTTTTTGTCCCAAGGGGAATTCTGAAAAGACTGTCACAGGAGAGGTCGCTGGTGCACACCCAGGCTGAGAAGAAGCTCTGGCTGGGACAGGTTTGCGGACAGGTGTGCTTCTCTTCTCTTCCCTCATGCCACTGTTTCTGGGGTTTAGTCAGCCCCCATTGCCCATGTTTTATATCAACTTGGCTTCTATCAGTGATGCAGCTTTCATACTTGAGTCCTGTCATCCTGTGTCCGTTCTTCTTGCGTTGCTGGTGATCCTTGCGAGAACTGGCATATTTTTGGACTGACAGCCTAAGGAGAAATGCACAGCTTGGATGCTAAGCCATATAACTTTATTAAGGACCAAGGGATAAGTGTTCGGAGAGAATCTCTCTGCTCTTCTTTTTTTTTTTTTAATCCATCTTTTCACAATTCCTTCAAGAACTTTTCTTTTTGCTCTACAATTGAGATCTCAGGTGTACATCATCCCAGTCTGCTCTTTTAATGATAATTATAGAACATTACAGTGAGATATAGGCAAGATCTTTACCCTGAGCTCCTCTGTGCTTTCTTGTCATGCAATGGCCGGGGTCAACAGCAGATATTGACATGAAAGCAGATCATAGCCTGTGAACTGGCACAGTGCAGGTACTGCCTGGCTGGGTGATATTTAATTCCATCCAGAATACATCGCTCTCTTGTTGTAGGAAGAGAATTAAAAGAACGAGAACTAGAGTGAGGAAGGGAGAGAGCCATGAGTCACCCGAGTGACCCTGTCTTCTGGATGCTTAACAAAAGTACACTATTAATAATAGAGTGATAGCTGTGATGATGAGATAACATTTAGCTTCTTTGTATACTGAGAAAGGCAAGAGCAGACTGTGTAATGCTATACAGGTAGCCTTCCGTTTGGGGCTTATCTCCCCAAACACCTACCCACCACTGGCCCCAACTGCTTGCCTGTGGGGGGCTGCCAGTGGTGGATAGTCTCAGGCAGCTGACTGTGGTTGTTCAGGAAATGCACATATGCCAAGTTTCTGCAGCCATATAGGATGTGCGAAACATGTCTGTTATTATCCATATCCTGCTTTGATCCAACACCCCTGCCATGGGCAGGGCTGCAACCCAGCAGCTGAGGCTGCCCAGGGCCTCCAACCTGGCCCTGAGTGCCTCCAGGGATGGGGTGCCCACAGCTTCTCTGGGCAGCTGTGCCAGGGCCTCACTGCCCTCTGAGTAAACAATTTCCTCCTAATATCTAATTCAAATTTTCCCTCTTTCAGTTTAAAACCCTTCCCACTTGTTCTATCACTGACAGTGTAAAAAGTTGGTCTCCCTTCCTTCAAGTACTGGAAGGCCACAGTGAGGTCTCTCTGGAGCCTTCTCTTCTTTAAGCTGCTAAAAAAGCCCAACTCCCTCAACTTTTCTTCATAGGAGAGGTGTTCCAGCCCTCTGATCATCTTCATGGCCCTCCTCTGGACCCATCAGCTCCGTGTCTTTTTTGTACTGGAGGCTGCAGGCCTGGACTCAGTACTGCAGATGGGGCCTCATGAGGGCAGAGCTGAGGGAGACAATCCCTCCCATTCCCTGCTGCCATCCCCCTGTTGATGCAGCTCAGGATACTGTTGGCCTTCCAGGCTGCGAGTGCACACTGCTGCCTCATGTCCAGCTTTTCATCCATCAGAACCCCCTCAGGCGGGTCCACTTTTCAAACCTGTCCATGTCTCTTTGGATGGCATCCCTTCCTTCTGTTGCATCAAATGTACCGCTCAGCCTGGTTTCATCATTTCCTTGGAAACAGTGTACTAAACTCACAGAGAGGAGAAAGTCTGATTTCAGGATTTTCAGTCCTTGCAAGTGATGCCTCCACTAAGATGTGAGCAGAGACCAAGAAATTCATCTCACTGGCTACAACGCAGCTTTACAGGGGAGAGAGGGAAGCAATAGGAAGAACCTGAAAGTCTCTTCCAGCCCTGCAGTAGGATGAGCAGCATGTGTTTTTGTGATAGGTGAAGATGAAGTTACTTTGTGAGGTGTTTGGTGACTCGTGTAGGTGGCAGAAAGCTGATCCAGGAATATCAGATTAAGTCAAGACTCAGTAGTATTCATTGTAAATAATTCATACGGCATTCTAGGCTGTGAGGATGGATTACAAAAATGCCTGTTCTTTGGAGAAGGAAATAATTCCCTCAGCTTCTTACGGCAGCTGCCCCAAATTCAATCGGGAGGGCAGGCGGGAGGGAAACCACAGGCCTGGGCATGCAGCAGTGACAGGCACTCCCTAATGTCCCCAGGAGCTTCTCTGCAACACGGGAACACCCCCTGAAGCCCCACATCACCCTGACAGTTCTGCTCTGCACTCAGGGATGCTGCAGCAGATGCCTCTGTCCACTGGGAAGATGCAGATGCTGAACTTTTACAATTCAGTTTGAAAGATATTTTCTTTATTTATTCTTTGATTTTCACTGCATCTGGCAGTGCCCAGTAGGAGAATTCTGCATTTGCATCCCATGTTCCCTTCTAAATTCTGTCGTGACTTCTGCCACGGGGAGCTGGGAGCCGTGCTCGGCAGCCTACGTACAAAGCCCTGCCACAGCGAGGAGGCTGCAGCTTACAGGATGCCGATCTGAGGAGCGTTCGGGTGGATCTGCGTGCAGTGGTATCTGTCTTGCTGTTTCTCACCTGTCAGGCCCACTGGAATTCAGAAGCAATCATCACACACTGTCCCACTTTAAGCCCATCTTCAGCTTGAGAGTCTCGCTCTCCCTCCCAGCTAGCCTGGCCTCTAAAGGAATCAGGAATTAGTTCAAACATCTCCATTCTTAGCTGTCCCTCTCCCCTATTCTTAACCCTGCTGCGACCTATTTTCTTCCCACTCCCTTGACAAAGAGGATCACTGTACTGAGTACCTGAGTAGGCATTACTTACGGCAAGCCTCCTGCCACCTCATGAGGGACCTGCTCCTCCACTGGTGGCTGGCACTCATAGGCAGCATCTTTGTCCTCTCCAGCGCGCCTTCACATCCACCGGTCAGCCCGGTGCTCAGCCCCGGGGTGCGGAGTGACCTCCAAGCCTGC
This sequence comes from Gallus gallus, assembly GCF_016699485.2. Taxonomy (NCBI): domain Eukaryota; kingdom Metazoa; phylum Chordata; class Aves; order Galliformes; family Phasianidae; genus Gallus; species Gallus gallus. The sequence goes on along the minus strand of NC_052532.1, from coordinate 61,064,991 downwards.
CCGCCCGCTCCTGGTGGGGAGAGCAGAGCAGAGTGGGTGGGATTCGGCTCCTGGCCACAGGACGTAGGGACGGACTCACTGCTCTCCTTTCCCCTCCCCAGCTAGAGTTTTGCCTTTCGGGCAGCAGCCCCGTTTCAGAGGAGAGATGGAGGATGTTGCAGAAGGCGCAGCATGATGAGGGCGTGACAAGAATTCACCTTTACCCTTGCGCTACAGAAATAAGGCCTGATTCTCATAGGTGCCAAAGAGACAAGCCTGTGCTCGAGCAGCCTGCTGCGGCAGCTCCGTGAGCCCAACGTTCAAGGTCATCCTGATGCATGGCTGAGGTGACTCTGCCAGGACAGCTCCCCGCCACTCGCCGCCGTGCCGGCTGCAGCCACCTGTGCATCCCCAGCGCACGCTCAGGCTCACGGAGCCGCCGAGCGGCAGCCAAGCAGCATCTCCCCCCCCCCCCCCCCGTCTTCCCCACCAGCGCGTCCTTTCTGTTTCAAGGTAAAAATGGATGTGGTGCCTAGAGCAGGGCTGGGCAGCGTGGGGATCTCACTGCAGCGACTGCGGGAGCTGAGGAGCCTCCGAGTGGAAGGGAGGGCCTGGGGCGGGGGAGACCGAGTGGGAGTGTTGAAAAGAGAGGAATTACGGCTTAATTAGAAGAAGGAAAAATGCTCAGTCTAATTAGAAACCCAAAGACTGTAAACTCTCCCCTGACAATAGTGACTGACAACAGGTCCCCTCTTCCCTCCTGCTTCCCTGTGGGCAGGAACAAGGGGAACACTGCAGACCCCCCTGGCCCCAGGTGCTCTCTGACATGCCCCCCGCAGTCGCAACAGCACTCAAATGGATGCATTTCTATCAGGGCACAGAGCAAACCACCCCCCGTGCCCCTGAGAGGCTCTGACAGCCTCCATAGCCGTATTTCAGCTGGGCGCTGTGCTCCCTCCAGGACACTCTCCCCATGCACGCGCCCTCCCTCAGGCTCCCGTGACGGATTTATTCTGGACAGGGGTGTAAACCACCGGGAAACATTTAAATCAGCATCTCGGTGAGATAGACAAGCAGGCTCAGTGCCTGGTCTCATGCATGTTGCAAGGCTGTTCCGCTCGTTTACCGAATACGCCAGCTAGATGCAGACCTCACGCAGCACCAAAACCGACCCACTCCAGACTACCGCAGCCCCCCAGCACCCCACGGAGCCAGGGTTGCCTTCCTGCAATCCCTGCTGGAGGAGAAGCCTCAACAAAGAGACTTCCAGCCTCCCCCGTGCCGATGGCTATGTCCTGAATGCCACCCTGAAGCCTCCCGTCTCCGGGAGCAGCGAGGAGGATGAAAAGCCGCCAGCACTTACCTGGAGGGGCTCTGCCCACAGCCACTTCCACCTGGCTCCCTGGGCACCGCACGGATGCTGCCGCTTCCTTCCCTCTCCCTCTGTGACTTTCGCTCCCGGCAGCAGGCTTTCCGTGTGCTCTATTTAACTCCCTACAGCACAGGAATAAACGGCAGAGTTAAGCTGACAGCCACAGAGCCTTATCTGGCTGCCGGATAGTGGGAGCCGCTCACTTCCAAATCCTGTTGCCGACTGATCGCGTCCTTGCTTTCAGCATCATTCAGGGGCTGCCTGCCACGCTCTGTCTTTCCCTCTTCTCCACCTTCACTCCATCTAACTTTGTCTGGGTTATAGATAGCTCTGTTCCTTGCGCTCTTGCCTTTTGGCTCTGTTTTGTAACACCCCATCTGTATCAGCTGGCTTAGCTCCAAGCAGGGGGGCTAAGCTTTGGGGGAAAAAAAAATCAACAAAACCAGCTTGCTTGGGTGCTTCGTGACACCGCGACCCCACTCAGCCCAGGCCCCCTCTCCATCCCAGGGCTGGGGTTTCCCCCTGCCTGCTGCTCCATTCCACCACGCCGACCCCAGGCGATGCCAAGGGGCTGACAGCAGCACTGCGTACCTGAGATTGGTGACAGGGTCGGGGTTTGTACCCCTGGTCCCTTCTGCCCTGGATGGCAATGTCCAGCTCCCACACCCATCCCTGGTACCTCACGGGCGCCTCTTCCTATGAGACAGCGCCAGGGCTCGAGCACCAAGTGCAGGGTGGGAGGAGCAGCAGTGTATAAATAAGCCCTCTCCCTATGTTTAGAATTTATTGCAGTGCATAGTGATTAACACCTGTTCAGCCTTTAATGCTGTCTCCTGTGCTGCAACACGCACAAAGATGGAGGTACCTCAGTGAACCCGTGATTATTTTCAAAGCATGTCACATCAACACAGTACTCCCTGCCCTACAGATAACATCCGTGCCTTTGTGCATTCATACACGTTTCTAAGATTTAAAAGCAAACACTATCATATGCATATACAGACATAGCTGCTAATCTGGCTTGCCTTTACAAATATGTCCACAGAGTTGGGCTTGCACGTGTACTTGGGACTCTTCCGTGACCCATATTCATGTCATCCGTGTCTTGCACGAAACTGCCTACTTCTCCCAGCACAGCATCTGTTCAGGGGGCAGAGCATGAGATTTGGAATAGGTAGAGGTTCCCGAATGCCTAACTGAGAGGGCCAATGAGCTTCTGCATTTCTCCTTTGAAGTCACATGTCTATGGTAAATGCAGCACTGCGAACTTCACGGTCCTGGAACAGCCTGGGACCTACCCGCACCTCAGGGCTCCCCAGGGCATCACCAGAGCTGTCTGGCTGCTCTCAGCCCTACAGCCAGGGACTTATCCAGCAGTGAGGACTGTGCCAGACCCAGGAGTGCCCCAGCCCATAAGGAGAGGCACAGTGCCATCCATTCTGAACTGATGCAGGACTGACTGGGAGCTTAGTGATGGTATACACGGCTGCAGCTCCGAACGCTCTGAAGATACCCAAAGGCGCTACAAACCCAACGTTAGTATTTCTCCCACGACTACTGGATGAGTCCTTCACCCTGGAACAACCTGTCAGCCAATTCCCCTCTGCTCCATGGGACACAGTGTCCAGAGCTTCCTTCCACATGCTTGGAGCTGAATCTCTTCTCCAGATTCTGGAGGAATGAACAGCGGAGCCTGCAGGGCTGATGACCTTTGCTTCTTGCCATTTGGTATAGGAGAGTAAAGTGCAACTTTTTTTAGTTTCAGCTCAAAGCAGCAGAATGAAATCATCCATTTCTTGCCGTGGGCTCCAGAGGCCAAAAATACACTGAGCTGAAGTGCCACTTGGACATTTGGCCTGCCGTCAGACTTCCCAGAGGACTCTAATGAGGATTCCCCTAATTAGCTTAACCAGGGAACTTTACTGCTGGGGGGATGCTGGGGACATTAGTAATGACTCTCCAGTGCTTGCCAGGGCATAAAAGGTACAGCAGGAACTGTCACTGTCTGGTGCTTCCTTCTCCCTGCCCAGATACCAGTCATGTTTGCAGTATCACTCCAAAGCCTTGGCTTTGCTAAGCAGGATCCTAAGGAGCATGCTGTGATGGTGACGAGAGCTTCTGTTGACTGCATCCAGATACTGCTTTAGCATCTTCCCGATTCAGCTTCACGAATGACTTTTAGCATGATAGTAGGTGGTGGTGTTGTTATTTTGTACTTAATGAACCCCAGAAACAAAGCTGTGGCCAGAGCCAGTAGGTAGGTGGACAGAATTATCCCATCTTCCTGCAGGGACATAGAGGCTTTAGAGACAAGTAGCTGTCCCAGCGTGCCACTAGGATGAGCCACGGTCACAAGCAAGGCCCACGGCCTCTGTCTCTGATTCTACCTCCCCATCCTTCGAACTAGCCCAAGCTTGTACCATGGCTCAGGGATCAGACTCCTCTAACAGACTGGCTTACTAGCACTGGCGGGGCATGTGGGTGACCTATATTATAAAAGGGTAGGTAACAGAGGCTACGACAGATGCCAGTGATAAATTACCAGAGTGCAAGCAGACATTCAGCCCTCCCCCACGCTTTCCCTGATGAATGATGGCAAAGTCCCTTCCCAGTGCTGAATTGCTTTAGCCTTTATCAGAAAAGCAGCAGGGCAAGGGAGGGCATGGGGGACACTTAAAGAAGATTATCTCCTCCCCCCCCCCCCTTTTCCTGTTGCTTTTAGGTTTCGTGTTTTGTTACCATTGCCCATAATGAAGGGGAACAGTGGTACCCTAGAGCCCAATGATTAAAGCATGCTGTCCTGTTTCTCTTCCTCCATCAGTACTTGGAGGATGAGTCTGTACACAGAAGGAAGGGAGACACATCAGCCATGTCATCTGATTGCAGCAACTGAAAGTTCATTAAGCAACCTGACTATGAGTCCTAGTGGGGAGCTGTACTCCTCTACAGTACCACAAGTGAGTTTAGGACGCACTGTGCGTGATGCCCATTCTTGATCCCTCAACAGACCTGGGTCAGTTCAGCAGTGAGTTCACACTGAAACCCATCGTCTCAGCAGCAGCTCCTCATTTATTGTTTATTTGGATTGCAAAAGCACCCAGACTTGGCAGCCAAGCTCAGCACCACTACAGAAACATACAGCGTGTCACTGCCCCAGTGCGCCTATAAGCTAAATAGCTGGGGGCTTCATTTCCAACGCTTGCTGATTTATTAACACAAGTGTTCAGGATTCATTAGTGTTGTGCTGTCACAATCGATGGAAAGCACATTTTAAATTCACACTGGAAACCCAGCTGCACAAGAAACGGTGCCATCTGACTTGCAGCAATCGATCACAGCAAAGCAAAGCACCTCATACAGAAAGCTGTAAAGTAAGTAGAAAGCATGCAAAACCCACTCAGCGTTGTAAGGGAATCTGCCACATTCCTGACTTGGTGTGAATAAACCTCACCCTATTCACTGGGATGTGATGAGGTCAGAGATCTTCTGATCTTTGAGATGACAGCGTGTAGGCACCTCTGAAATGCAGATGTGGTTGGTGTTATACAAACATTTCCTCCCCAAAGGCTGCCAAGGAAGGTCAGCTTTATTGCCATTTTATGGAGGGGAAAACCATCTTAGAGGTTACAGTGGCTGCTGAGTTTGGCTGTTGGAGTTTCAGCTGCCCAGATCTTGGTACTTTGTCATGGGCCCACATCAATTCCCAGCTCAGGATTTTCAAAGCTGCCAAGAGCAGTGATTGCTCAGAATTGCACGGGCTTGTGAATGTTCTTCTGCACCACAGAAACACGTGGGGCTTATCAAAGTTATGCAGAATAAAGGAGTTTTGATGGGGCTTTCCCACAGTTATCTGACAGACCTGTGCCAGAATCAGGAGGGGAGCCAGGTGTCTTGATTCCTCCTCCCATACCTTAACCAGGAGACATTATTTGCATCCCAAGTCTTCCTGATCAATGCACAGGGAGACTGGGAAGGGTCAGAGGGGCTGGACCGAGGGCACCAAGCCTAATTGAACCCTCTGAGAAAGCACAGAGCATCCCGAGGGGAGCCAGGGGGCAGCACCAGTGGGGAAGACCCAGATTGCGATGAAGAAGTGGAATTCCTTGGGAGTCTGTGGAAGCAGGTGGGGAGACCGGGATATCCAACACGAGAGTGACAGGAAAGTCCCAGCACAGCAAGAGTGTGGCATATGGAGGAGGCCCGGAGCAGCAGCAGGAGGAGAGCTGAGGGGGCAGCTGGCAGGAAGAAATCCAGCCATGTGTGTGCCAGCATCTTCTCTGAGCGCGACAGACCACGTGCATGCTTCCTTCAGCAGAGCGCGGGCGATGAGCAGGGAAGCGGGTGAGGAGTGGGAGAGGGGCTCAGCAGAGAGACACGTGAGCTGGCTACCCAGTTTCCCCCTCTCTTTTTTTTTTTCTTTCTTCTTTTTTTTTTTTTTTTTCTTGCTTTAAAGCGATGTTTTTTGTTCTTCTCGCACTGTTGGCAAAAATTGATAACCAAGTGAGATGTGGAGGGGGGTTCTGCCTGAAGACTGAGATAACATTTTCTCATCCAGCTGGGAACAGTTGGCTGTGGGTGGTGGCTTGTCACCAGCTCTGCCAGTTCTAATCCAGATCCCAGTTTTTCTCTCAGCTGTGAAGAGCGTTCTCTACAACTTTAATTTCCTGCAGGGGTTAATCCCGTGGTCAGTAATAGCTCAGACCCCTAATCCTCCCACTCAGCCCTTGGCAGAAGAACTGCAGCCTCTCCCAGCTCAGCAGATCGGAGGGAGGCCCTGGTTTGGCTCCTGGTTCCATTTCTGTACCTCACAGGTGTCCTTCAGCTTGCTGGCATTTAGAGCACTGCACTCCCTTCCTGCCAAGCCTGAGGATGGGTGGTGGGTGGGTGGCTTACCCCACGGAGAGCCTCCAGGAGAGAAGGTGGCTCAGTGGGAGAATCCCAGTGCTGTGCTGCTCATCTCCCTCCGCACCCCACCCCACACACCGATACCTTCCACGTTTCTCACTTGGATGGTACTCTGAAATTGAAATTAATCCTTTCTTGGTTTTATTCCGCTTGTGTTCAAGAGCACGGGCCCATGTTTGAGAAGGACTCTCAGGGGGCTCAGGAATCTCAACATGACCCACTGCTTTCCTTAGGTCTCTCATTAGGGGCAAAGGATGCAGTGAGTCTGTACCAGGGAAGGTGCCAGCCTGTCTCAGATGAAGGATGTATATACATGCTCAGAGTACGAAATGGAGGCGCATCAGTTTAGCAGCCAGGTAGGAAAATGCAAGTTTCATTATCAACCATTCACAGCTCTGTCTCTGGGCAGATGGACATCTGTCAAATAGTACAGCCAGACAGCCAAGTCAGAGGATCCTCCAGATCAGTTCCAAGAAACCTGTTACATCTTATCTGGACCATGGTACTTCAGCCGTAAGCTTTTCTACCTGTGCTTCCCAGTTAGTACAGTCAGATGAGGTTCGGCAAGCCTGGGTGAAGCCATACATACAGAGCGTCCCACACCTCCTTATCTGCAACCACTCTTATCTGCAGTAGCCCAGGAGCTGCTTTGCCTTTTTTCATAGTCTGCATTCTGAAACTGGTCAGGCCCCAAGCTCACTGGCCTTCCTAGTGCTTGGCTCACTACTTTTGCTTCTGGGAGCTGAGATACCGCATGGTGAAGAAGCCATAGTGATGGAGGATCGCTGCCACCCAAGCTGCTGAGTGTCACTCCCACTTTTCCTCCCGTAGCACCCTGTCTGCATGTCCCTGGCTGCAGTCCTTCAGAGTCAGTCCATCAGCTGCAAGGACAGCAGCTTCCTGCTCGGCAGTTGGAGCGGGAGGAGGGAGAGGGGGCAGCAAACGCAGTGAGGTGAGGGAAGGAGTTCACTGCTGTCTCACTTCACAAGCTTGTGCCCCTGGCGTATTCCTAGGGGCAGGGATCATCCAGGCATGATGAGCAGTGGTGGGGCAGAGCATGAGATGCCAGCAGTAAAAATCCTCTCTGCTCTTACCGTAAGGGGATCGGCGACCCGGCACACACACAGCTCCTGGCAAACCTCCCAAGGAATGGCTGGCTCTCGTTGTTCACACATGATGCGTTTATACTGAACTCGGAAGGAGACCTTCTGCTGATTTCTTTTTCTGCCTTAGTGAGTTGCATGGATCTGTTTCACTTGGTCGCCATTGTGGCCCCAGTACTGTGGTGTTGCCTGTTAGAGTGGCCTGGAACTCTTCTTCCCCATCGTCCCCCATCACCCTCCCAGAGCATCCAGGAGGGATGTCCCCGCAAAGTCATCACAAACTGCACTGAGGATACTTGAGGATCACTGGGACATGCTTACGCTCTTTACAAGGTGGAAACATTGCCCACAGCTCAAGAAGACATGGTGACAGCTATCAGAACCCAGAGCTCTACCTCCTCGTATGCGTGTGGGCCTGCACACACAGCACAGCCCCATGCTGAAGGGCCTGCTGGGGCTGAAGGATGCCTCAGATCTGAGATGAATTTAGTTTTCTGGAGGTTCTGCAGCTACAGAACAGATATGGGCACGGCAACTTTCACATCCCATCCAAATTACTGGATGCAGAGCAAGACCCACCTCAGACCCTCTGTCCTCACATGGGCACCTCACAGCAAAACTTCAGCTTTGCAGAGTGGCCAAAGGGAGCTTCCCAACTTCCTCACAGCAAGGAGGGGCACAGCAGTGGGGCCTGACCTCAGCCTGCAGCCTTTGCCTGCAGTTCAGGCTTGGATGGCCCCGGTGTGAATTTAGGTCTCAGGCTGTCCTGTGATGGCTGTGAGGCACTGCTCTCTACAAATCCCCGAAAGGTTATGGTGAGGTGAGGGTCAGCCTCTTCTCCCAGGTAACATCAATAGGACAAGAGGGAATGGCCTAAAGTTATGCCAGGGGAGGTTCAGGCTGCATTTTAGGAGACATTTCTTCTCTGAAAGAGTGATAATGCAGTGGCACCAGAGAGGCTGCCCAGGGAGGTGGTGGAGTCACCATCCCTGGGGGTGTTCAAGAGCCATGTGAATGTGGCACTGAGGGACGTGGGCAGTGGGCTGGCAGTTGGACTAGATGAGATTAGAGGTCTTTTATAACCTGAATGATTCTATGATTCTATGATTCAGTGTATAAATGCCACTGCATATGTCTTGTTTTCCTATTCATAAAAAAGTCAAGAAACTCACTTTCATTAAAAAAAAAAAAAGCTATATGAAAGATTATGCCACATGGTTTGCAAAGCCAGTACCTAAATGAGTTAATTATCTGCACAGCCTTCACTCAGCCATTCATACAAATATGCATCACAGCATAGCCTTTGCCCACCCCAGCAGGTACTCTCCCTGTTTTTTTCACAGGGCTCTGTGCCAAACGCAGTGCAAACAACACATGATACTCGGGCTAACAATGAAGACGCTGTAATAACTAAGGCTATTTTTATATGGACAGCTCGAGATATTAAACTGCAGTTTTGGCAACTGGCCACAGTCTGCGCACTCCTAATTTTGTGGGTACCCCACACGAGACCCTAGGGGCCATTTTGCAGAACTGCTGAGTACACACAGCTGTTCTCCAAAATGCTGGCAGCGTAGCCAGCAAACTGGTACGGTCCGAAGGAATTAGTGGCACTGGGAGCCAAGACGCCCCAGGATCCAGTCCTGCACCTGCTGCTCCTTCCCTGCCTAGCTAAGGGAAAATGTCCCTCTTCCTTTCGACAGCAACCAACCGCTCTCATGCCTCATCAACGGCTTAAATCCTCCGTCGTCAGTGAGGCGGCTACAGCAGAGAAAGTCTTCAGAACACCACATGACGATGCATGATGATGTGTTGCCTGAAAGGCTGGGATGTCGGGCAGTAAACAAACAGAAGAGGCACATGCTTAGCTGTACCAAAAAAATAACAGTCCCCTGCTTCCCTCCTCGAGCACCCCTTGAGCCTTGTGAGCATGCAGGGAGATGCTGCCAGGGGCTGCAGCCCAGCATAGACAACATGCTGCTCCGAACGCTGACATCTCCAAGCTTTCAATTGCTTGTTTTAGCAACGCGAAGAAAACTACATTTCATGTAAACCCAAGTGAAGCAACCTTCCCTTTGCTCTATCCGACACGCATTTGAACTGGTATATGGAAATGCATCTTGGTTTTAGCATCCCCTAAGACGCACGGAGCGTTCTTGTTAGCCAGCACTTCAGTACAGCCACAGCAGGAATCAGGTGTGTGCTGGGAGGTGTTAACCCTAGTTAACAGCTAACCCCAGCTCCTGACAGCCAGAGCACGTGCGGTGGTGTGGCTCTTTGGAGCATTACCCAGCTGCCAGGAGCATCCCAGTATGGTCATCTGAATTCCTGCTTGAGCCACCCAAGGCTGGCACAGATGTCAAGCAGTGTGAGCAGCTGCTTGTAACCAAACATGGCAAGTGAGGGAAACTCAGTCAGCAACAGGCGGGTACAGATCAGTCACTGCAGACCTGCCCAGTATTGCCCTGCCACAGCCTTGAGCCTGTCCCTGTGCTGCCCCACTCTCAGCTCCAGGTCTCCTCGTGGCCTTGTGCTGCTGCTGCCCTCCCTGCTGTGCTGGAATCACACTTCTGCGTTCTGGAGAGCTCGGCAAATCCTTCACATTGGGGCTGGAAGAGCCAGAAGAGGGGCAGGGAGCCGGAGATACCCGGGCTAGCATGTGGCATTCACTTTGCTGGAGGCAAGGGTAAAGCCATAATCCAGTCTAAAAATTACGTAAGAGGACTTCCCCCCTTCTCCTTGCAAACTGCCCCTCTGCTGAGGATTTACCATAATTCCTCCGAGTGGACAAGATACGCCGACAGAGCCTGCGCTGATGTCTGATGGGGAGACATCTCCCTCAAGCCTTTTGCTCATGTGGAATAATTCCCTCGCAAATGTTGTTTGCCCACAGCGCTTAGAGAGAGATCCTCCCCCTGAAACGGGCCCAAGTGACAAAGCTCAGAAGAAAAATGGTCTGTGATCCCAGAACGGCACCCCGCCTCCTCCGTGCCAGAACATCCCCTGCTCTGTGACAGGTCCCTCTGAGCCTCCCAGGGCTATCTTCCAGGGTTCCCTTCCCTGCGTGCTTCCCCACCCCTGCCACAACAGCTCTTCCTTCCTCCTGCCATCCTCCGGCAGATCTGCACCTCGAATCCGACTTGCCCGCACCTGGGATGTGCTGGGGCCAGCGCATTTGGTCCCCCCCATGATGATACAAATTGTGGTCCTGAGGCATAGTTCTTTTGCCGTGGCCTCTGTCCAGCACAGCAGAGGCCCGAGCTCACACGTCTCTCTTGCTTAGGGTGAGAGGCGGTGGCAGCGATGCGCCGGGCAGGCAGTGGGAGGAGGGGGCAGGATGCCCTGTGCACCATGTGTGTGTGCACGTGTCGGTTCACGCGTCCATATGCACACATACGTGCACGCTACCACTCACACATATCCCTCCCTCCAAGCAAAATCTGTTGGGGGCTCCGGCTCATTTTAGACTCAATTCAACCCCCTTTTCTCCCGAGCTGAGCTGCCCTCGGAGGCAACGCTGGGAAAGGCTGCCAAGCTCCCCCGTGCTGTATTTTGCCCTTTTCTCCTTAAAGTTCAGAATCACAGGCTCAGCCTGCTGGATACGGCTTAGCGCTCATTTTGGGGTACGCTGGTGGTAGGGCAGCCTCCGCCTCGTGTCAGCAGGCATGTCCCTGAGCTCTGCCTGTGCAGTCGCACATGCACACACACACGCACCCACACGTATGCGCAGCATCCCAAAGCGTGTTTGCTGAACGCCGGACCTCTCACCTACCCAGCGCCGGTCTCGGAGAAGGTGCATCCAGCTGCCCGCGCCAAACTGGCCTAAAAGCAGCACCGCTGCCCTTCGGCCTCACGTCAGCGACTCTGCGGCCCTCCCGGGGGAGGTTGGTTCCGAGGGGCAGCCCCACCGATCTCACATAGGCTGGGGAGGAAGCGCGGCGGGGAGACGGCTCTACTTACGGGGACGGACGCTCCTCTGAGACACGGGGCTTTTCCAGCGCACCCTGGGCAATCCCAAAGCAAATCCAGCGGAACGTGCCTTTTCACCCGGCAGTCGCTCGGAGGGCTCTAGTTGGCACGGGCTCGGCGGCCAGCAGCCCGGCTGGCCGCACCACACGTGGGGCCGAGGAGCCGCGCGCTCAGCGGGCAGAGTGGGGAACGAGCTGTAATCCCCTGCGAGCAATGAACAGAGGGAGAGAGAGCGAGCGGGAGGCGAGGGAGGCTGAGCGCGGGGCTGAGGGTACATCGGCAGCGGCAGCACGGGGACGCGCACCCGCGGTGCAGAGGCATCACCCGGCCGGTGGGCAGGGTCCGATCCGGATCAGCTGGAGGAAGGGGCACGGGGGCTTCCCATCTCTCTCAGCCTATCCTGGGGGAAGAGCCGTGGCTCGCCTTCAGCCTCACCATCTTCCTCCTGCCCCCTCGCTCCTTTCCCTCTCCCGGTACGAGGGGCCGAGGGGGGCAAGGAGGTGCCAGCTTGGGGGTGAGGCAGATTGACGCGAGTCGAGAGGCTGCAAGAGGAGCTCTGAGCCGGGCTGCCTCTTCCCCGCCTCCTCTCGATGTGATGGCTGATCACAATGAGCGGGGGAGAAAGGCAGGCGAAGGGACACCCGCTGTGTTGGCTGCGCATCCTATGGGGATGAGACACCCAGTGCGGGGGACACCAAGGGGCTCGGAGAGAGACCCCCTTCCATCGGTGCTGTGGAAGGCAGGCTGTGTGGCACGGGGACTTAACCAGGCACGGCTGGGCGCATCCCAGCCACTGTCACCCCTCCATACTGGGATGGAGCACGTCTCGGCCTCTGCTGCTGCTTTCCCTAACTCTGGGGGAGCGAGGGGAAACTTGACAGGGGGACAGAAAATGGTTGTAGTGAGGGGAATGGTGGAAGAGGGGAGCAGCGACACCCACAGTGTGCTCCCCTGGGTGGGGGGAGTGGTGGGGAGAGCAGGTCAGACAGGATGGCACTCCGTTTCTAATGGGTGGCAGCCCTGCCCACGGCAGGGGGCTGGGACTGGATGGGCTCAAGGTCCCTTCCAATCCAAGCTGTTCTGTGGTTCATTCTGTGATTCTGAGTCGTGCTTTCCTCTGCCCACCGTGCCACAGCCTGATGGTGAAGGGGCATGGCAGGGACCCAAACCCAAGCCCCTGCCTGTCGCAGGCATCCCACTGCGCTCCCACACCCATCCTGCCGAAGCCAACCCCTTCTTGCTGAGAGGCCCAGCAGCTCACGTTTGCCAGGCTTTGCTGATCCACTTCTGTGTGCTTTTAGCTTCTTGCTATTTTCAATGTGTCTTGAAGTTATTTTTTTAAACGAATTTTTTAGCGGATTTTCTCAGACCGAATGGCGCAGCTCCACTGCTGGCCTGGGGTTGGAGGATGGGAATATTTCAGAGATAGGGATACAGTGGGAAATAAAGGCTGCCCAGGCACATGCTTTCATTGGCAGCACAGTTTTTATTTAAGCATCAAAGCGGCCACCATGAAAACAGGTTGTGAATGGCAAGGTACATCTTGATAAGCGGTCCCCGGGATGTAATCTCGCAACCCTTTGTGACGCCTCTTTGTGATGCGGCAGGCCAGAGAATTAAACCTTGAGAAAAGCTCCTTATGAGAGCAGCATATGGATAATCAAAGAGACAGGCTGGAGAAGGCAGACAGAACGAGAGACGGCAGAGGATGAGCTAATGAGGCAGACATGCTCGGTGAAGGAAGGAGCAGGTGGAGGGGACGCTGTTCTCTCCACGCTGAACCAAGAAGCTGGTAGCAGCGGGTGCTGGCCGGGCCTGCAGGTGGGAAGCTGCCTGCTGCTAGGTAGCTCCTCAGCCTGATGTAGCAGCAGCTCGATGTGCGAGCATGCAGCATGGCTTTTGTTTCATTTCTGGGAAACTGGAGGCGCCCAAGTTATTTGCGCATTGGTTGGAATAATGCGATTTGCCACGGTCCCTCCAAGGACTTCACGGCTGTTGCTGTGCAGCACACAGGGCCACTCGCAATTTCATGGCCTTGGATCTTCCACTCTCGCAGCACGCTCTGCAACCAGAGCAAAAAGGGCCCTTAGCAATCACTCACACTTCTGTATGAGAAGAGGCTCTTTTTCCAGTCCTTTCCCTCTCAGCTGAGCTGTCCATCCACGCCGGGGTGAGGAGTGGTGGTACCAGGCAGGAGCATGGGGCAGTCCTTCCGCCATGGCTTCCTTTGATGGGTGCTGTGCAGACAGGCAAACCTGTCTGCAAGTCTAGAAGGGGACAGACCCTGCAGCTCTGGCCAGGCTCAGGATGTGCTGCGTCTGCCTGCTGGGCAGAGGCAGGGATGGCAACCAGGGGCTGAGGTCCCTCAGAAGAACACTTAGGGGATAGATGTTCCCACGGGCAAAAACATGAGCCCCTCAGTGCGTCTGTGCCATGCAAGGTTAGCTGTGTTGGTGTCAACTCCTCTTTCAGTCTCATAGAAACTATAAGGCCCGGATAATGCTTGGTGGCACTGATGTGATCTGCTGTGATAAGGGGAATAGCTGTTCCCTGAGACGCTTTAAAAGATAACGAGGAATCTCAAGTGAGCGCTGCGTCTTGTCTAGTTTGTGCAGTGCAGGACTTAGGGCTTAGGGCAGCTGTACGAAATGATTCTTTTCCCCCAGTCACTGGCAGCCAGAGATGTTCTGCAGCAGACAGGGCTGGGTAAGGGGCATACCCATGAATGGGATTCCATAAGCGGTGCGAGCAGTGGGACTGTGACGGGGAGGGCTGTGACACTGCTATGGAAGGCAGAGCAGCCTTGACATGGCTGTGACCCCAGCTGGTGCCAGGCTTCGTGCATGCTGCATGGAAATCACCGCTGCAGTATTCTGGTTTTAATTCACACCCATCTGAATGAGAGCATCAGGATCTCAGCATCAGAACAGCTGTGTTGTTCTGTCAGGGACACCCTGCCCGGCTTCTTCCAGTGTGGGGCTGTGCCTTGCTCCAGGAACATGGTGCTGGGAATAGAAGAGCAATTAAACTGAGAAATTAGGGCACGCTTCATTAAGAAACACACACACTTCTTGGAGCGTGCACTGGGCTGGGCTGGGGTGACAATGCAGTACTACCCCACATGCTCTCATCAAGGGGCATTACTGGTTTTGTGCTTCAGAGGTGGCTTAAAAGCAATTTCAATCGTGGTTTCCCATAGAGAAGGGGGAGGTTTGCATCCCTTCCTCACGCTGCCCTACTTTTTGCTGATTGATCCTGGATTGTGAGGAGATGAGACGGGGAGGATCAGAGCAGTCCATTCTGGCTGGACAAACCCACAAAGGGCAGAGATGAAGGCGCACAGGCTCTCTCTGTTGTTTTTTGGGGGGGATGTTGTTTCAGTGGTGGCGTTCTCAGTTTGTAGGTCAGCAGTGTTCAGTGGGAGGGAGGTGTCAGTGCCTCAGTGCAGCAGCCAGCGTCCCCCTCGGCCCTACCTCGTTAAAGCCTTGACTCTCAACTGCAGTCTGTTTACCCCTCCTCTCCTAACTTTGTCTTTCTCTCTCTTGCACGTCCCTCTTTTCCTCCTCCCCGATTCCCATAGCGGTGGGCGTGCAAATCAAGCTGGAATTACTCCAACGCAAGTTCTGGATGGCCATGCAGCAGGTAGGAGCACCACCGAGCGTGCAGACAACGCAGTGCTCTTGTTCAGCTGGGCCAGGGCTGCAGTGCATCATGCACAGTGGTGGCATCTTCATAAAGGCTGCGGTGAAATTCATATTAAAAGATTTTGAAAGTAGATTAGTTGGAAGTCACACGTTTCCCTAATCCTCTGACAGCACTAATGCTGCCTGAGCCCCGGGTCTGCTCCACAGACGCTGTGGTGATGGTGTCAGCATCCCAGCCCAGCATTAGCTCTGCTGCATATGACATTTAATTGTGGAAATATGTCTCTGCTCATCCTGCCTTTCAGAAACCTCATGGAGATCTGAAATTTCAGGAACACGGGGGGAAAAAAAGCCTTCTGCCCTCTTTTATCATCTTGATGATGGAAACAAAATGCTACGAGCTTGCCAAAATACAAATGATTTGCTGCAGGGATAAACTTCCAGTGTTGTGCTAATTCTGAACCCTTGCTGCGCCATGAGGAATTACTGAAGCTGTCCTCCTCTGAGGGGCAGGAGAGGGGAACACCGTCCTACTAGCACCGGGGGCTTTCCCCGTGGGTTTTGCCTTTGGGTGGGGGGACAGAGCCGGGGCTGGAGCAGTGAGCAGCAGCCATAGATCTTGGTGGTCAGCAGGGGAGAGCCAGAAGGTGAGGGCTGCGGAAACAGGGGGCTGGGAGGGTACTCATGGGGCTGGGCAGCAGGAGGCAGAGGCACCCTCTCTCTTGCGGGCCATAACTCAGGTGGCTCAAATGCAAACACGGGCGCAAGGCCATTTCAGGTGTTAACTGAAAATAGAGTGCTTATGAGAGAAGCTGAAAGGATGCTGGTGTGCCAAGCACCTGCACACCGTGGTCGTAGGAAAAATCCTGCCGGGCTTCCTGTGGCCACAGCCTGGCAGGGGCAGCACCTAACAGCTCTGTTTCCTCTCTCCTGCTGCCCTGGATGCTCTGCACCGGCTGCCACCAGCCCAACGACACCGATGTAAGTAGGCACAGGCTGGCAGTGCTGAGTACGCTGGGTGGCAGCGCATGCAGGTTATGGTCTGCAGGGGCTCTGAGGGTCATGACTTTCAGGGGCCTGCCGTCAGGGGAGACGCCCCAGCCTCTGTGCCCCACATGTGTGACCCCCCAGGTGGTCACGCTGGCTCCGTATGGCCATATTTCTCTACTGTGCTGCATAAAGGCAGTGGTGAGGCTGTCTGTGGGTGAAGCCATCTTCCCCACTGCCTCGGAGAGCCACTTGGAGCTGTACTGCAAACAACGTGACTGTCACTGACCCTCCCTCGAAACTGAGCAGAGGGGTGGAAACCTGGAAATAGTGAGTTTGTTCTGCTAAACTCGGGATGAGAAACAAATCCTACCTGAGAGTAATGGCTTTGTTGTACTTTGAAATTTGCTTCTTGGTATTTTGAGAATCATCCAGAAAGAGGCTGGGGCTTCTGCATAATAAGGGCTTTGCAGAGAGAAAGGGCAGTGGAGGAGGGGGGAGCAGGCAGGCTGCAACAGGTCACCATCCTCCCCTGGCCCTGGAAGACCTCTGGCAGGAAGGGGACCCCATGTACAGAAATGGCAATGCCGTGTCAGCTTCCCTTTCTCAGCTGCTAGCGTGAATGGCGCTGAAAAATAACACAAAGAGACAGACGCAGGCAGCCACCACCAACTCGGAACAATTACAGAATCAATAAGCACCTGAAGGGCCTTGTTACTCGCCACTTAACCCCTCGTGTCCCCACGCGGTTCAGTGTTGTGAAACACATGTCAAATCCGGTACACAGAAATCCTAAATGAAACAAATGGATGGTGCCCGAGGCTACACAACCACCATTCACATCCTATTTTATCATTAGCTGTCCTGAGAATAAAGGAACCAACAGCAACAACAGCAACAACAGCAACAACAACAAAAATCCCCGCCTGAGAATAATCCTGATCTAAAATACCATGCCATGTATTTCCCAGCAGATGCTGAAATGCGTGCTGTCTCCTTGCCAGTGCACAGCAGCCTCTGCTAGCACAGCAGAGCTGGCTGCTGCCCTTTCCCTTACCAGCCTGGGCTCTGCTCTGGGCTCGGGGTTCTGCTGAGAGTGTGCTGGGGCAGGAAAGGGGACATTGCCCGGTGGGGAGGCACGGCACAAGGACTGCACATGGCCATGGGCTGACTGGCCTGAGAGTGCTTCTTGTCCTGTTCCAAATGCCACCTGACCCGCAGAGCTTCATAAGATGCTGGTGTGGAGACCTTGTGCAGTCCCAAGGGGGAGCCTGGAAGATGAGATCACGCCGTGATGTAATTTCTGCTTTTCCTTTCCAGTGCAGTGCCTTTGATGGTGCCTGTCCACTCAGCTGTCAGGACGACGTAAGTTGCCCAGATTTCCTCTCCTTATCTGTAGTGGGAACTACTGATGGCCATGGAGCTCTTTGTCCCTCCAGAAATCAGGTGCTGCCTGCCATCTCACAAGAGGTTGCACAGCTAGGGTAGGACAGCTTAGATATTCCCCTAGCTTAGATATTCTCCTAGTAGTGACATCAACTGTGAAATGTCAGCCCTGCCCACGGCAAGGGGTTGGAACTAGATGATCTTTAAGGTCCGTTCCAAGCTAGGCCATGCTATGATTCTATGCCAGCTGAGCCCACCAGGGACATGTGGTCTCCAACCAGTCTATCCCTGCTAAGGCAATCCTACCAGTGTCACCAGCCTGCCAGTGAGAGAGGCTAGCAGCGTGACATGTGCCAGACAGCCCTCTTTGCATTTATGCCACTGCTCTGCACATCTCAGGCATATTGAGGACAAGATATTGTGCCCTGGAGAGTGGAATCACCACAGTTATCCTCCTGTGTTCATCTAGCGCCATGATTTTTCCATGCGGCCTGCAGATTTTCATCTGAGCTCCGTGCCTCCATTTCCTGCTTTGCAAAATAAAAAATGATAAAAGCATAAAAAATGATAAAAAATGACAAAAACAGGGACTCAGTGGGGAGGAGAGGGTTATTTAAGTGGTTATAAATGTATGAATTCTGGAGATGGAAAACAGTAGAAGAGGGATACCCTCCAAATATCCTGTCAATGCCTACAGGATGTGTCATCTCTTTAAACATGTTTCAAACCGTGTTAGCCCTACATACAACCATAGCAAGACAGCATGTTTGTCACAAGCTGAATACCTCAAAGAGAGGACGCAGAGGGAAGTCAGTGCTCCGAAGCCTGTGTTAGCTGTGTGACGGGGCAAGGCATGGCAGCGTTGGGGCTGAGCCCACACACTTCACTGTGGAAGCCAACACAGCACTGTCTCTGATGTCACTTCTCTTTCATCTCCGCAGGTTCTGAATTGCTTTCTCATTGATAATAATGGCTTTATCCTCGTTTCCAAAAGACCTCCAGAGGTAAGAGTACATGAGAGAAGGAGGGGAGGGTGCATGGTGTGTTCACTGAACACCAGTGAAGCCCAACCGTGTTACAAGGGTGGCCAGGTTGTGGTGACACTCAGCTGCATGGTGAGGGGACAACACATCCTAGGTAAGGCAGGAGTCTGTGACGATAAGGAAGGAACTGGTCATGTCATCCATTTGTTTCCTTTTCTCCTACGGATGTGATTGGGACAAGCAATACATCTATAATGGAAGAAAATCTGTCTTAGAAGCTATAGTTCTCTGAAAGTGTTGGCAAAACAGTAGATAGGGGAGAACGAATGGCAGACTGTAATTCAGTTTTTCAAAAGGCTGTAGCAGAGTATGTCATAAGAGGCTGTTCAAGAAGCTGTAGTTTAAAATTGGAGCATGAGGTAGTGTCATTCATCTCAAAACAGCTGGGACAGAAAAGAAAAAGTGGAATAAAACAGAATTTTGGTAATGAAAATTTGTGTGTCCCGTAATTCTCCATCTGGACTCATCTTGGTTACCACGCTCGTAATAGGCTGGCAAAAGAAAAAAGTGAGATTGTGAATCCAGCAGACAACACACAGTAATTTCAAAGAAGCCAAAATGAGGGCTGTTGGGACTCACAAAGCAAAGTGAATCTGCACCATGGTAGCACCGGGGGGTGATACAGACAGATATAAAGATATAAAGAGAGCACACCGCAAGGAAAAATGAACAGGACGGTGACCTACCTGGCACAGTGAATATTTCGGTAAAGGTCCCTGTTCAACAACTTGTTTTGCCAAAAATAAAACAAAGGAAACTTGAAAAATAAAGAAGGAAAATACTGCAAAGATGTATTGGCTTCCTACTGTGAGAAGCCAGGTCCTGCTGTACGTTCACTGTGGGTTTGTAGTCACTATTTTGCCCACTGACTCCCACGGCATTTTCAGAGGTGCTTTACTGAGTCTTATCTTGTCTATAGGTAAAGACATGTACACCTTACAGGCACCACGTCTACTCTTCACCTTCAGCATCACCCACCTGGGTCCTGTATCTTACGAAAAATGGGTTTTTCAAAAAGCTTGTCTCTGAAAGCTCTGACTAGCAGAAACGTGGCAGGATAGTGAAAGTGGGTAAATGATAAACATCATCCGCATGCCTCTGAGAGGCATTTGGGCAAGCACCAGAAATGTCATCTTTTCCTCTGACCTTGAGGGTTCACTGCAACTTTTCCTTCCCAGATGACTTCTTTATCTTGTTCCAGTTACTGCGTTTGTTTCCCAGCAGAACCATGAGTGTCCACACTCTTAAACCCCAAAGAGAGTTCAAGACAGCAGCAGCATTAAGTCAGTAGTCTGTGCTTCACAGCCTCGCTAGCTGAATGATGTCCACTTGGCGCTTTGCAGCCCCCCCTGTCCCATCCCACACCCTGCCCTGTGGAAATCCTTTGGGCTCCTGTAACCTCTGCCTGAAGCTTATCAACAGCCAGACCACAGAAAAAAAGGGTATCAGAGGTGACATTTTGTGCTGTGAACCTCTGAAATCGCCAGGACATGTGGAAACCTGCCCAGAGCCGGGAATAAGGACAAACATGGCAGAGGGACTCTTGGGTGAGCCCCATCTGTGGTCCTGCAGTGGCCCTCTGCCCTTGTTACAGCAAGGAGTGAGAAAAGCTATTTCGTGCTCAGACACCTTCAGCGACATCTGGGACGATTAAAATCCAAGTGCTCAAAGGGGAGTTGATGTTACATACCCATTTGTATAGTGAAACATCTTTTAAAGCTTGCTGGAAAGATATTCATAACCACATAGATGATTATCATATGATCTTAGGTAAACCTATTTAAGATTTGTTTGTTTGTTTTTGGAAATGCCCCACTCAAAAAAATGAAGTCATCTGTCATCTGCTAGTGCTTTCTAAATAACTAGGGGCCTATCAAAGGAAAAGTAAGAGGAAAAGTAACATGTCCCCCCAAACTGCATGGATGGCTCCATCATAAATGGGAGCTACTTGTTATGTCAAACTCCATGAGCCAGGAAGAGACAGAGGACAGCTCATTTCTTCATTATTATTATTATTATGAGCGTTTTATTTTCTTGCTTGCAAACAAAGCGGTGGACTTGGCAGATTCTGAGCATTTTTTGAATGGATTTGTCATGATATAGTAATCTAGAAAGCCAGAACTGTTGTTTGTTTGAAGTCTCTACAGCAGCAGTTCTCAGGTCTGGGGTTGAGATATTTGAGGTCATTGACATCAAAACATAAATGGGACCAGAAGACCACAAAGTCCACATTTAATCCACGCATGCCAGTGGGATCTGGGGTCTGTTGACCAGGCTGGTGGGAGGGGAAGTCCTCCTAGCCAGCTGAAAGACAAAGCTAAGTGCTGCCTCCTTACACAGCATGTGTGGTGTGTAGTGCGCCTCCAGACAGGCTAGGTTAGCTGGAGCAGGAAAGAAATTTTACTCTAGACATGGAAATTTTACTCTTGATAGCTTATGCCATTTTTTTTTCCTTTCTTGTGCTTGCAGATTGGAAAATTTCTTGGTGTGGTGGATGGCTCAGTAATGACCCAGCTACTGAACATGGGCATGTTCAGGCGGTAAGCAGGGGCCCCTGCTTCATGCTTATCCTTGCTCAGCTGGTGTGTGGGGCAGAGCACATTAGGCTCTGCAAGCACTCCGACTGAGCAGTGCAGGATGCCTGAACAGGCATCTGTGGCCCTTACTTTGCTACCAGAGCAACTTCAGCTGCCCACATCCTCCCCTGACAGGCTCAGCCATTGTCACCCCACAGCGTGTTTCTCCTCTTCTCTGTTCCTCCAGCGGCTTGACACGCTGAGATGTACAACTCCAGTCTTAGTGCTGCCAGAGAACAGCTGCTCCCCGGCCTTTTTCAGGGCACAGTACTATGGAAAATGCTTCCTGGCATTTGAGGTGAAAGCACTTCATTTCCTCCTGCCGTTTGGAAGGCCTTTCCATGAGAGGCTGCCTGAGAGGTCCCAGAGGTGGCATTGCATTTGTCTGAGAACATTCCTTCCCTTATAAAATCTCTTATAAAATCTCTCTAGTCACCTCTCTCCATTCTCCCAGCACATATCAAAAGAAAATTCAGATATTCAGCGACATGAAAGCAGGAACTAGGGGAACTTATGGAAGGTACAATTATAATTCTCCAGCTTCAGATTCTGCTTTACTCACCACCTGTAATTAGGGATACATCACCTCCCATACTGACCCAGTTACATTAATCCAAGGCCCGTACTTCTCCCTTTTCGAAGTCCAGCCCTGACCTAACAGCAAAGACATATTTAAGCAGGTCACTGCTTTAATTCTTCCACACAGAAACTGTTTTGTAGAATGGGGTCCAGGTATGACAAAGTAGTGTAGGCTGGCATGAGTAGCCCACAGTTGGTTGCGTTGCTCGCTTTTGACTGTCTGCTTGCTTTGTTTTAATTGCAGGGTGACAATGTATGACTACCAAGCAATGTGCAAGGTGCCCTACCACCACCACAGTGGTGCCCGGCCGCTGCTCAGTGTACGTATCCCACTGCACACAGGGACTGTCTGTGGAGGTTCCAACAAAGTGGCATAGCACATGTGGTATAGCGCATTCCCCAGAGGATCTTAAGAGCCATTTGCTTCGAAGTGCTGGGAATGTCCAGACTCACCTGAGACGGGTTTCTGAGGCAGTAACACTGTCACTGACAGTGGTTTCTGATTTGACTATTGGCATGTAGGATCCTACTAACAATTGGAAGAAACAGGGAGGGGGCAGGAACCAGACTACACCAGGCTTCGTCTGTAATCTGAGACACCAGCTTGCAGCTGAAATGAGCAGAAATGCTTCCACAGGAGGTGTTTTCACTCAGCAGTCCCAAAGGGAGAGCTGCCCTGACAGTGAACAGAGCACCTGAGAGACAAAGTTGTCAGCCTTTCAGGGAAGCGTGAGTGGGCTGGGAGTAACAGAAAGAAGGGTCAAAGCTGCTGAGAAGAGCTGACAGCCCAGAGAATAAACTACCAGAGGTTGCACTTGGGTGCTGGTGTTTTGCTAGCACCCAAATGCAACCTCTCTTTAGTCTCATACAACAGATAATGTAATTCCTCTCTACCTTTCTAGCAGCCTTGACCAGGCAGAACTAAGTCCTTAATCAATACTCAGTCCAATTCAAACTAGTTAAAGCAACCCTAAACAGAGATGTGTTTATTATTGTTACGATGATTTGGCTCTTGAAAGTGTGGTGTGCTGGAAGTACATCTAATGGCATGACATTGCCATTTTTTTCCCAGTAACATAATTTTCAACAAAATATTCCTTTTTTAATGGCTGTACTGAAGCTGCATAGATAAGATACTGTGATTATAGAGAAAATATTTGCTTGATCAAGAATTGAAAAAAATGTCAAAATACATCAGCTGCCAAAAATAGGTGAATTGAGAGGAGACCAAAAGAATGAACCTCCAAATTTCATCTCTCTCTTTGTCCCCTTATCAAAATCCTCAGAAAGGAAGAAGGAAAAGTCCATTTATATATACACATTGTTCAAAGGAAAAAATCAGTCAAATCTCCAGTCATTTTACTACTTGCTGACTTATTTTGCTTGAAGATAAGCTAATTAGCTGCAATTAAACATTCCCTTGTGTCCTGTGACTGCTGCGTGTTTGGGGTTCCAGGACATGAGTGTGAGTTGGAGAGGGAGAGATGAAGCATAAACACGGTTACTTACCCTGAAGTGAAGAACCAGCAGGATCCTCTGCAGAGTAATTGGCCCTGGGATGATGCTGGATTTCCAATTTGTAGCAGAACAGATGGAAGATGATAGAAGTCATGCCATCTTGAGGAAAGGCTGCACGAAATCACAGTATAACTTAATCAATCAATAGCAGATAATACCAACTCCTGGACAATGCTGTAGCTTGTCCCAGAAACACCACTTGCAATTGGAATAGAAAAGCTTCCTAGACTGGTGGTGCCCCATTTAGCTGTATTTCTCTCCTGCTCTGAGCTCTCAAGGTCATCCATACTGGAGAGAAATCATCAAGCAATTACATCTTCAAAGTCCTTCACACATTTGTGATAAACTCCCTGACCCTGACTGGGAGGGGTGAAAAGATATTATTAACAGCAAGGCAGTTGCTGCTTCTGATGTATTTGAGTGCTTTCCAGTGATGCCCAGACCTTGAATTTCCAACCTTCAGGAGCTCTGAGCAGTGGAGGGAATTGGTCTGAAACATGGGGTCCTGCGTAACAACTGTACACTCTCTGACCAGGTCCTCATGGTGTGTCTCATTTCTTCTTTGTTCTCCAGCCAATTTATGCCTTTCTAGCTGCACTGAAATGGCTGATAAGTGATTTCCTCATGTGAGTACAAAAATATATGGGTATTTGGGAGGCTCAGACAGCCGGGGTGAGAGCTGAGAGGACTGTGAGTGGAGGCTCCGCATAGGACATTGCTGTCAGCCTTTTAGTGACATTCAGCCTGGTGCATTGCTCCCGGGAGGCAGAAAGCTATTACTATTCCCATTTCACAGAGGCAGAGGCAGAGGCCCTGAGCAGGTCTGGGATTTACCTGAAGTCACTCAGTACAAAGTGGCAGAGTCAGAAATAGGACTCGGGTCTCTGGAGGCCCTGCAGGTCCTTGATGCTAAGTCCTCCTCCCTGTCTCATTCTCCTATGGTAAGTGATTCCCCCGCAGGGTGAGGGAGGCCAGAAGGAAGGCAGGAAGCTCCAATCTGAGTGGCAGGTGAGGGAGAAGAGAGGGGTCTTGTGTCAAGCTCTGGATCGGGCGTACTTCACACCACAGAAGGAATAAAAATTAAAGCTCAAATCAGGATCAAGCTGAGATTATGACCAGAGCTGCCCAGCTTTCTGGGCCCAGGCTGAAACAAGGACAGTGAACATCCCAACCCGAGAGGCAGAAAAGATCCAGGTGCTGGGCCTTGAGCCTGTTGGCACAACGCAATTCAACGTGGCTTGTGGCTGAACTCAGTGCCACCACAGTGCTGGCTCCCTGTGAGCCACCTGTGCCCCTCTGGGGCTGCCACCTTCACCAGCGAGGTCCATGAACAGTATGTCCTTCAGGGAAATCCCACTCAGTTATTTCACAGTATAGATCCCACAATACAGATCTATACACCGAAAATAAACAAATAAATAGACCTAACAAACAGACAAACAAAAATTCAGACTTGCAATGGCAGGAAACCCAGAGCACACTTGTTAGAGTGCTGGGCCTCAGGGCCATCTTGCTGACACTTGCATCCTTCCAGGCTGCTGAAAAAGCATCCCCTGTTCTTGCTCTTTCGACAGCTTCCTGTTGGAGTTTAACATGAGTAGCTTCTGGCATTCCGAAAACGTGGCAGACGGTGAGTATGCGGAGGTCCAGCCAGCCTGTAGCAAGTGAGTGTCACCACTGCTGGTGGCAGCAGGAGCTGTATGGAGAAGCCGAGCCTTGTGGAAGAACACACCATCCCATCACATCTCCCTCTGCAGACATTGGAAGTCAGCTTCTAGGTCCCAGCACCACCTTGTTTCCCAGCCACCCCCATCTCAGCCTGCCCAAGCTCCAGAACCTTCAAGGAGAAGTCTGTGCAGCTCACAGCTTGTTTTTCTCAGTGTTGTTGCAAGGAGCAGGGGAGGTTTTTCTTTCCAAGCACCCTCACCCTGCATGCATGTATATCAGCCAAAAAGACCTCCAGTTGGAAGGGTTTCCTGTCTTCCATGGTGGTGGCTCACAGGATGAGCACAGCGATGGTGCATCAGCAGGCTCGTGGAACTAGCTGGAAAGCCTGTAAGACTCAACCCAGAACAGCTTCTATGCATCCTTTGATTCAACCATGCTGTGGGATTCTCTGTTGAGTCATGCTGAATGGATCAAACAACACCTTGAGGGTCTCTGCTTTCCCACTGGCTTTAGAAGCTGGTGGCACCCAGCACCACACAGCAGCTGTGTGCAGCAGAGGAAGCAGAGGGGTGAGGGTTAGGGTTCTAGGTTGAAATCCAGTGACCTGCCCTGTAGCTACTGTGCTGTCTGCTCAGAGTGGTCCCATCCTCTGCAGGCAGGGGATGTCGGTGGCCCCGAGGTAGACCTAAGGGACAGGCAAGATGTGCTGTACACAGCACTGTAGATGCCATCACTGCTTCCTTACAAACTCTCAGCGCCAGTGGTGCTTTGGGTGATGAGAGAGGAACATTCCCTGCTAACTGTGGGAGTTTCCTGGTCTTATCAAGGAAACACTCATTTTCAGAGAGCAAATTGTCCTTCTAGTCAGAGAACCAGCCCAGCATCTGGGTGCTGTCAGTCCCGCTTACCTCCTCCAACGGGGGTCTTCAGACACAGCAGTAGAAGTTACAGCTTTCCTCTGTGCGGCACTGATGGATGCTGTTTAACTTGCACGGAGTGTCTCCCTGCAGAAATCAGTGAGAAAAAGTCAGATGAGCGAGTACAAGATTTCTGATAGTGACGTTATGAATGGTAAATGGCTGCAATTTTATTTAAGTTTTATTTGAGGACGTGTTAGGGGTAAGGGAGAGGGTTCTTGCT
Source organism: Gallus gallus (assembly GCF_016699485.2). Taxonomy (NCBI): domain Eukaryota; kingdom Metazoa; phylum Chordata; class Aves; order Galliformes; family Phasianidae; genus Gallus; species Gallus gallus. The sequence goes on along the minus strand of NC_052532.1, from coordinate 61,039,122 downwards.
GCTGCACTTCTCATCACTGTTTCATTTTGTGCTTTCTTCAACTCTCCTGTATCATCTCCATGCCTGCTGTGTGCAAATTCATCTCCACTGTGCTGCCATCACGTGAACCTGTCTCGTGGCTCCGTCTTCATTGTTTGTGTGCATGCCACTCTTCCAGCCAAGGCTGTCTTCCATCACTGTAAGTAGAACCAGTGAGTAGCAAAAAAAGAGGAGGATCTAGCTAGGAATTCCAGGCTAGGAATGACAGTTTTCCTCTTTTTGGACAACAGGGAATTTGCAGAAGGATGTCACGGTGGTGTGGCTGTTTCCCTGCACTGCTGGTTTAGCTGGCGGAGCTGGGAAGGGACACGCCAGCCTCCTCAGTGACAGCAGGCACAAACAAAACCATCACTCAGTGGCTGTTGTGATGTGGTTTGTCCCTCATTCTGGCTCCCAGCAGTTCCTGTCTTTTCAGGTGTTACGCCAAAATCAAAGCCGTCCCGTGCCTTCTTGCAGGACAATTTCTGTGGGTCCCATAGTCTTCGGATATTAAGAGGCCATTTAAGTCTCCTTTTCCACACCCCATGATTTAGCTCCTTCTGATGAATACCAGCCCAGCCCCAGGGTAATGCAGAATTACTTTCAAGCAGTTTAACTGATAAGTAAGTATACGCTGTAGCTCATAAATCCACTCCTGCAGGAAAGCTCGAAATCCCTCCAGACAGAGTCCAGACTGTGGCTGTGTTTGTATCTCACTGCTTCCATACCTTCCTCATGTTTGCCGCTTTGCGCTCTGCCCAACAAGACGTATGTGTGAGACAGAGATAGAGAAATAGAGACAGTTGGAATGCGCGTGAAGAAGAGGAAGAGGAGGGGAGTGTGGCTGATGAAAAACTGAGGGTCCATGCACGGGGGAGGGAGTGGCAGGCTGAAAGGAAACCACTGGGGCTGGAAGGAATGGGTTGCACATGTTGTTAGGAACAGGCTGAAGCTTTTTGCCAGGGATGTTAACATTTTCTTGACTGCCTGCCAAAGCTGGTGAATGCAAAGCCTATGGAGAGAAGGAGACATTCTGTGGGAGAGACACCGAGTACACGTGAATTCGGGGATACGTACCGAGGAATTAATGTTAGGGGATCGAACGCTCACCCCTGCACAGTGTGCGCTGATCCTATTCCTGCTTCCCAAATTCTCGTGCTTTCTGGGAGGGCAAGGCTTGCCGCTGGAGTATGGGCATGATTGATTCAGACTGCACTCCTTGTGCAAATCTGCTTCCCAGAGATGGCGAGAAGACATGTTTGCTTCCACCGATTTCTCACTGCTCTCAGCGTCTCCCTCCCCTCTGTGTCTGTAAGGGCTTCTGCTTTTATGGACATCACTGCAGATTTGAGGGCCTTTAATTAAGCCAAAGATACTCCCAGCCAAGACACGCAGCCTAAGAAAGAATACTTCTAGAATTCTGGAGCTCAGAAAAGTTCCCTTCTGACTGCAAGATAATGTACTCAGAGGATATTTTACAAGCTCATCAATTACATTCTGTGTTTTGCATTTGTATCTAAGCAGCAGATTTTGTCTCATTTGTACCAGAGTAAATCCACTGACATGGGTGCAGATATTTGTGATGTACGCTGGTGGCAAAGGGCTCCCAATCTGGGCTGTACAATTCGCAGCAAGGAGCAGGGCTGCCTTTGCTATTCAGAAGGATTGGTTGCCAACTGTCTGACAAAGTCTTTCTGGAAGTGCAGATGGCAGCAATGACAGCCGGGAATTAACTCACGCTTTGCTATAAAGTTTGCAATTTGTTATCAGCTCCTCCAACTGTTTACTAAGCCCTGACCACCAGACTCTCAGAGCTGCTGATAATGTTCTGATGTTCAGTGCGTGCATGCAGAGGCTCAGTCCCAGTGTGCTGCTGATGCTGCACATGCTGCTGGGCCCTCTGAGATTCAAAATACTGCTGCAGCTGCGTTGCCTCCAGGCAAATTAAGTGGCAGTAGGCTTAAGCATAATCTCTGTCTCAGGTCTTGTCTTGGTTCAGAAGTCAGAGATTGTGGAGTGGCTTGTTTTCATTTAGCCTGCGCCAAGAGGCTGATTTAAGATGGCCTGTACAGGAGCTGTGCGCCTATTTAACACAGCTTTAAAGTACATCTTAGTGCATGTGATGAGGTTAACCCAGAGCAAGGCAACTGTAGATGCCCATGAAAGGTTGTGGGCAGAAATGTTAGCAGCCAGCCCATGCTGCCAGGGCTGAATTGCTCTTGCAAGGGCCAGTCCTGCAGTGCTCTCCATCACTTACCTCTAGTGTGGCGTGGGAGCTGCAGTAGAGCTGGGGTAGACATGTGCAGGTCAAGTCTGTAAGCAGTGCTGGGCTGGCTGAGGCTCCAGGTGTGTTCTGGGTGTGGGTTGGACATCTTTAGTTGCCTTTCCCAATAAGGCCCTGTTCTACAAACCCACCAAGTCCAGCACAACAACCCTGATCATTCATCACTACTTCCATCCTGTATTTGGCAAGCCTGGGTCCGATTCACCCCCTACCTGTGCTCCATCCTTCACACCACTGTTTCTGTGTTGCTTTAACTCCATCCGCTTTAATGACACTGCACCAACAAGCCGAAGCTAACGGAGAATGAATTGCTTTGCTGGGGATATGGGAAAAATAAGGACCTGGATAAAATCTCTGTTTTGTCAGGACCGTGGCATGAGCAGCATGATAAATTCTTGCAGGCAGTTGTGCAACACCTGTGGGGCTGAGAGGTCAGGCCAGTTCTCTTTAATGTTTCCATAAATTACGTGGATGCAGGACTTGAAGGTATACTAAGTAAGTTTGCAGACACCTCCAATGGGGAGGAGCTGTTGACTCCCTCGAGGGCAGAGAGGACTTGCAGAGAGATCCTGACGAATTAAAGGGCTGGGAAATTACCAACTACATGAAGTTTAACAAGACTAAGTACTGGAATCAGCCCCTGGATGTATGCACAGAGTAGGGGACAAGAGGTAGGAGAGCAGCCCTGCAGAAAGGGATCTGGGGGTTCTGATTGATGGCAAGTTGAACACGAGTCAGCTGTGTGCCCTGGCAGCCCAAAGGGCCAACCATATCGTGGGGTGCATCAGGGCCAGCACTGCACCCAGGCAAGGGAAGGGGCTGTCCCACTCTGCTCTGTGTGTGTGGCCTCACCTCGAGCTCTGCGTGCAGGTTTGGGTGCCACAACATAAGGACATAAAACTATGAGAGCATCCAAAGGAGGACTGTGAAGATGGTGAGGGGTCTGGAGGGCAGGGTGTGTGAGGAGCAGCCTGGGGGTTAGGGATGCATTTTTCACCAGAGGGCGGTGGGCATGGAACAGGCTGCCCAGGGAAGCTGTCACAGATGTGGGGTCTTGACACATATGTTCCCAAAGAGGTGTGTGCCTGTGATAGTCTGGCTACAGGTTAGAGAATTAGGTATTTTCCAAGCCACTAGTATGGCAAATTAAGTCTGAAGGAAAGGGTTCCTGCTCCACTCTTCCCTCTCCTTTAGTCATCAGGGATTTCAGGGGCTAGTTTATGGTCACCTGATCTGTGGCTGCGCTGAGCTGGAAGGTGCTAGTAGCTTTTGTCATCAAAGCATGAATGGAGATATTATCAGGAGTGCTGAACACTGATGCCGAATTCAAGTCCTGTCTGCTTCTGGATCTGCAAAAAAATGAACCCAAACGTGGTACTGAGAGGTGCTCCCACAGCCCGGAAGGATTTCAGTAGGAGGTGAGGCATTTTTAGAGAGGTCAGGAGAAGAGCACAAGGTGCAGCTGTGGGGGCTCCGTGTTGCAGGCAGTTTTTAAATCTTTGTTGTATTCACCTGGGGAGGCTAACAGAGGGGAGGCTGCAGCTTCATTCTATAAACCCTCTGTGCAGCTGCAAGGGATGAGCTGGTCGGCCCGAGGTCAAGAGGTTCTGGGTTTGGGGACGTGATGTGAGTCCTCTGTGCCCATCCTGAGCTGGTGTGGGAACCATCTCCCATGCTCGTTGTTGGCTGAGCCGCAGCTGCTCCTCCCCTGCAACAAAGCCTGACGCTTTCATCAGAGACATTCCCCTGTGTGCCACAGAGGCAGGAGCTGGCTTCTTCCCACCTCTGACTGCAGAAAACAATTGCTAGGCTGGCCCGATCGAGTGAGGGGAGGAAGATTTTGCTGAAGTCCTAGAAAAGAGGAACAGAGGCTCAGCGAGGCGGCTCACGGGGCCCACAAGACTGGGATGCTCGGAGCCCTGCGTACAACACTGCATGCCCGGGGCCGGGCAGGACACGAGGCCTCAGCGAGGGCAGCAGGCTGGCAGGCCCTGTAGCCTCTCGCCCTGCTCTGCGCAGGGCCAGACGGTGTGAGCAGCAAAGCAGCGCTGCACACGCTGGTTTTCCCGCACCACCTAGTGGGAGCCGGGATGGCTGCAGTGCTCAGCCGCTGCTCCCCGGCCCAAGCCTCGGGTAGGCCACGGTCAGAGCGGGACAGGCTGTGCTGCAGCCCTAAGTCGTGGAATCATTCAGGTTATAAAAGACCTCTAAGGTCATCCAGTCCAGTCGCCAGCCCATCCCCACCGTGCCCACTGACCACGTCCTCAGTGCCACATCCACACGGATCTGGAGCACCTCCAGGGATGGTGACCCCACCACCTCCCTGGGCAGCCCGTGCCACTGCAGCACCACTCTTTCTGAGAAGAAATGTTTCCTAATATCCAACCTGAACCCCCACTGGTGCATCTTGAGGCCATTACCACCTGGGAGAAGAGGCCGAACCCCACCTCACCACAAGCTCCTTTCAGGCAGTTGTAGAGAGCAGTAGGGTCGGTCTCCCCTGAGCTCCTCTTCTCCAGACTGAACAATCCCAGCTCCCTCAGCCGCTCCCCATAAGACCTGTGCTCCAGACCCCTCACACCTCAGATGCCTTTCTCAGGTCACACTGAAGGCCCTTAATGTCCTTCTTGCAATGAGAGGCCTCGCTCGTACTTGAGGTGCAGCCTACACCTCGTATCTCAATGCAAACCTCTCCTTTGTGGTCCTCTGACAATGTCTGCTCTCCTCTCCCTCCTCCCCACGCAGCCCACAAGCACAAGAAGCACGACACGCTGCAGCCCTGCGACACAGAGTACCCCGTCTTCGTGTACGAGCCGGCCATCAAGGAGACCAACGGGCTGATCGAGTGCGGGGACTGCCAAAAGTAAGAACTACAGCTGCCCTTCTCTTAGCGGGTATCACAGCGCCCGTGCCCAAGCAGTGCCAGCAGTGGAGCCTGGTGGCTGTGGGAATGGTGACAACCTGAGAGGAGCCACTTGCCACCGTGCCCAGCACATGTCCCATGCTGTGTATGCAGCGAGCCCATCCCCAGAGAGGGGAACGGCCCCGCTGCAACTTCTTGATAAAGAGCAGAATCAGAGCCATCTGTTAATAAGCAGAGGTGGCAGAGGGAGGGGGGGGTGAGGGGAGCCTTTAAAAAAAAGAAGGTCTCTTTCCATTCTGCACATTTCAGAAAGGAACCCTTTCTGTTTTTTTTTTTCACGTTTCTGGCAAATGTTTTCTCCTTCAAATTTTCCTTTCTGCAATGCTTTCAGCTTTCCTTTCCCCTTCTTATTTTCTTTTTTTTTTTCTTCTGTTTTTCTACCCCCCCCAAAAAAAAGAAAGGAGGGATTAAGGGGGAAAAAAAGAAGTGTTAAACCAAAAGAAAGCAAAACACGGGTATGCAATTTACTTTCTGTTTTCATTTGAAGAGAATGAGCAGTCAAAAATAACAGAAAGGCATTGTGAGAAGAGCCATTTTCAGCAGTCACGTGGCACCCTCAGCTCTCACGTGTGGAAAGGTGAAGAGAGGATGAATTTCCACTGGCCTGGCTTTTCCTAACGTGCTGCTGCACAGACCCACACAGAGGCCAAAGAGATCTGACTGGAATCCCTCATAAAGCAAAGCAAAGCCCTACCTGGTCTGACTTCAGTCTTGGACTGGCTGCAGGAAAGAATTAAAGGTCAGGAAAACAGCCTGTGCTAGTCAGCACGGCTTGATGAAGAACAGGCTGTGCCACGCATTGCCTGAGCTCAGAGCATGAATTTGCTGACAAAGGCTGTAGGGGGAGTTCTGCAAGGCACAGACCAGCTCCGTGCCCCATGGGGATGCAGCATGCCTTGCCTGATGCTCACCACTGCAGCAGCAAGACGGGGTCTGCTGCTCCCGTGTAGTTAGAGGTGTGGGCTGGGGTCGCAGCCCCGGAGCTGGGTGTGTCTCTTGCACTTTTCATGCAGATGTTCAAGGGGAATGAGAGAACCAGCAGGAGAGAACCAGTGGAGTGTTAGCTGATGACCTGCTCAGACACACAGGCTTTCCCGGTGCCTTTTAGAAACTCCAGATGGTTCCCAGTGCAGGGAGAAGCTGGGCACTGCTTCATTCTGGGCACCTCCATTGTGATGACAGGGTTAAAATCTGCCTGTCCAACCTCCTGGAGCAGTCATCACGCAGGAAGGAATGAAACAGCCTCAGCGAGTGGCAGCGTGTGACATTCAGCACCTCTAGAAGCAAATATGAAGATCTCTGGAGGCAAGAAGCAGACACTGGGCAGTGAGCTGTCAGGGAAATTGGTTCTAAAGAGCAGTAGAGTCGGTCAGGGCATCCTCACAAACCTGTATGCCCACAGCCCGACCCAGAAGCCCTCTGCCTCATCCAAGAGCAGGAACAGCAGAGGCACAGACAAGGCACGGGGTGGGAGGTGATGCAAGCTGGTGAGGTGCCACCATGCAGCCACAGGCACACACAGCTTCCTGCGTGCAGAGCCATGCCTGAGCTGCCCAGGCACGTGCACATGTGTGCACACTCATGCACAGTCACACACACGTGTGTGCCCTGCCCACATCAGCCCTCCAGCTCCTGCAGAGCCCACACTCCCTCATGCAGGTCCTCACGTGGATGTCCTCAGGAAAAGGCTTGCATCTGGGTTCATCCTCATTTGCATGTGCCCATGTTCACCCGTGGACCTTTCTGCTCATCCCTCAGGGAGGGGATGGGACAGACAGACTCAAAACTGCAGGGTGATGAAGCACCCATGAAGTTACTGGGATCCTTCATTGCTCACTCAAGTAATGCGATGTTCAGCAGACCTCTGCCCCTTGAGGACCACAGAGCACACAGTCCCTCATGTTGTTTGGGCACAAATAAAGATTGGCTGAGTGCTGGCACACCTCCTCGCGGAGCCAGGCCTTCCAGCTGTGCTCCTCTGAGCCACACGGCCCAGTTCCATGCTGCCTGCATGTGCCTGAGGAGCGGCTCTGGTCAGGGTTGGGTTTTGGTCAGTTGGGTTTTGCTTCTGATTGTGGCTTTTGTGCACGTGGAGCTGGGCACTTCTCCATAGCGAGGTGTACTCCCTGCTCCTCCCTCGCCTTCTGCTGCCGCCCCTTCCGGAGCTGCTTGCGTCCCTTTGCATTTCTTTGCACCAGGCAGTGGTGGTGCCGTCCAGGGTCTGGCTGCCATTTCTGCATCGCTCTCTTTTCTTCGCAGGATGTTTGTGGCCCAGCAGATTGCCAGCAGCAACCTGCTGCTTCTTGTCACAGATGCCACCTGTGACTGCAGCATCTTCCCACCTGTCCTGCTGGATGCGAAGGAAGTCAAATATATCCTTCTGCTGCGTGCCTTTGGGCTCAGGGCTGATGAGGGTGGAAAACCTGCTCCCCTGGCAGTTCCCATGGGGGAAGGTGTGGAGGGCACAGCCTGCCCGTGGGATAGCAGGAGGCAGGGAAACGGAGCAGCATGCCGGAGAAGAGGTAAACAGTGCTGCTGCTGGGCCCTTTGCATGCATTTCTGCCATCCCCAGCCATTGGTCATTCCTTGCCTTCTTCTAGCTCCTGCAGGCCTCCCAGCCCACACTCCTGCAACATGCGGCTGGGAGGCTGCTGCCCTTTCCTGGCCTACCCTGCTCTGACCCGAGGCCGTGCAGAAGCACCCATAGGTTTGCACCCCGTTGCTGTGTGCTGCAATTGCGCCTCGTCTCCCTGCCTGTGTCCTTAACAGCCCCGCACACAACGCATCGGTGAAGTGTGACCGCATGCGCTCCCAGAAGCTGAGGCGGCGACCAGACACGTGCCACGCATTTCACCCCGAGGTATGGCTGTGGGCGCTGCAGTGGGGAGCCCCACACCCCTGGGCCCTTTGTACACACAGCCGCTGCTCCCACACGCATCAGCTGGGATATAGAATAATAGAATCAAGGTTGGAAAAGACCACTAAGATCATCCAGTCCAGTCGCCAGCCCATCCCCACTATGCCCACTGACCACGTCCCTCAGTGCCACATCCACACGGTTCTGGAACACCTCTGGGGATGGTGACCCCACCACCTCCCTGGGCAGCCTGTGCCAATGCAGCACCACTCTTTCTGAGAAGAAATTCTTCCTACTGTCCAACCTGAACCTCCCCTGGCACAGCTTGAGGCCATTATCTGTCTATCACTAACTACCTGGAAGAACACAATCTCCTTTCAGGTCATTGCAGAGAGTGATAAGGTCTCCCCTGAGCCTCCTCTTCTCCAGACTGAACAATCCCAGATCCCTCAGGCACTCCTCGTAAGACCTGTGCTCCAGACCCCTCACAGCTCCATTGCCCTTCTCTGGGCACACTCCAGGACCTCAATGTCCTCCTTGCACTGAGGGGCCCAGAACACAGCACTCGAGGTACAGCCCCACCAGTGCTGAGTGCAGAGGGACGATCACCTCCCTACTCCTGCTAACAACACTTTCTGATACAGGCTGGGATGCCAATGGCCTTAGCCAGCTGGGCACACTGCTGGCTCATGTTCAGCTGCTGTTGACCAGCACCCTCAAATCCTTTTCCTCTGTGCAGCTTTGCAGCACTCTTTCCCAAGCCTGTGGCGTTGCACGGGGTTGTGACCAAAGTGCAGGACCTGGCACTTGGCACTGCTGAAGCTGATGCAGTTGACCTCAGCCCAGCGGTCCAGCCTGTCCAGACCCCTCTGTAGGGCCTTCCTACCCTGAGGGTGGGCTTTGTGAGTCCCACTGGCTGTGGCTCCCCAGGGGGCTTCCTCATGGGGGGGAGAACATGCTGGGGATGGGCTCCCTGTCCTTCCTAGTGCCAGCAGGGCCCTCTGACGCCTTCTCTTCATCCTCCAGGAGAATGCCCAGGACTGTGGCGGTGCTGCTGAGCTCTCTGTCTCCCCCATGCTGCTCCTCCTGCCCCCAGCACTGCTGGTGCGGTGACACTGCCCGCAATGGGGACACGGCGAGGGACAAACTGCCAACCCTTATGGGGACACCGGGATGGCAGTGTGCCGTGGGAGGCACAGGACTCTGCCAGGCAGATCTTGCCTTAGGAGAGTGGGCATGTGGGGGACCCTGCCTTGTAAGAGAGGCTGGGGTTTTGAGCCAGTACAGGGCCTTCAGGGTTCTCAGTAGTGAAGCAACTTCTCCTGGTCTTGGGATGGTCATCATCCAGAACCCTGGGCTCAGGACACGGCTCTGGTCCTGAATTGCACTGACTGCCTGCAGGCCGACCATGGTAGACAGCATGGCTTTGCCAGGCAGCTGCACCTCGCTGAGGACCTGCTCCGGGCACCGCCAGCACAATGCGCAGATGCATCTCCAGGTGTGGATGTGCTCCCAGGAAGGGGCTGTGTGCTGCCCACCAAGGAGAGGCTCCTTCCCTTGGGGCAGTGCCGCCCTGAGGCTGCCTGTGGCTGTCCAGGGCCCTGAGCATGTGGCCAGCAGGCACGGGCTGCTTCTCACAGAGCTTTATGAACAAGGGGTGGGGAGCACCCATCTTTCATCTCTTTTTGTATGAACTGCTCCATACCATCTCATTAAAAAGAATATATATGGCATATTTTAAATAGATATTTAAGCTTTATCGTGTCGTCATTGGTGCTCATCGTAGTCCTACAGAAACTCCTCTCCCTGCCGAACGCATGGGGATGGGCACAGGTGGAGGCCATGGGAAGGGGCCTGCGTGCCCAGAGGCCCACAGGTGTGCTCCAGGGGAGTGCTGGGGTCAGGGGGTGCTGCCCCTCATAGCGCCGGGTCCTTCTGGGGACGTGGTGGCTGGGTTTGCTTCACCAGAGGCAGTAAAGAGAAGAGGATCGCTCACTGGGAGTGGATCAACCTCTGGAGGCGGATACGTTTTCCCTGCTGCAGATCCGGTGACCTTATCAGAGTGAGGCACAGCCAAGGAAGGTAAGGTGAGTGCAGAGGGAAAAGGGACTCTGTTGTGATGCAGAGCTCAGGCAGCCCCGGGGCTCAGAGCTGCTGCCCCCAGCACGGCTGCCCTCGCTGTCAGAAGTGATTAATGGCTGCAGCACCGCTCCGCTCGGAGAAGACGTTTGTGCACGCACTGCCTGCCATGGCTGATTTCCAGTGCATTAATCCACAACAAACACGCTCTCATGAACAGACCTGTACTGGAGG